>NC_135358.1:2529166-3160833 GCF_051622035.1 Arctopsyche grandis
TTGCACTTAGTCTGCAGATAATCCTCGAAACCAATTATAACGGTCGCACAGTGTCAGGGATGCGCCTCGGCCTAATTCGATTGTACTTAACCGGCGGCTCTTTTTAGTATACGCTACAATAGTAATAAGTATTGTAGAGGTAATCAACTGGAGATTTGAGTCCAATTCCCCATGTTTTCTAGACTGACAACTCTAGAAGCACGCTTGTCACTATTGCGATGGCTTCAGTTTAACTTATTGAATATGGAAGACATGCTTAGATTACTTTCGTTCACAATAAAGAGTAATTCACATTTAATCATGTCGCCCGTCTTGAAATGATTGAAAATAATTTATAAAAATCTCAAGAACAAACACAGATAGAGAAAAAAATATATAGAAAAGACAAAAATAAATCATGAAATATGTAAACATATTAAACTATACATAGGTATGTACAAACTATCAGTGTCCAAAAAACAATTTCAAAATCACAATCAATCAAAATTCATCTTTAGTGGAATCACCGTTGTCCCGGCCTAGTCATATGTCTATATTCAAATACTCGGCTATGAACACGCGGAATATTTTGTTTAAATTTTCAATGGTGTCCATATCTAGCGCACTGAAGTTGTCTGAAGGTTTGTGCCACACTACCGGGAATGGCGATGGGATGATATGCAATATCGGCACACCTACAAAAATATTTCACAACGTCAAATACATATATAAACGATAAACAAAACACACAATAATCAATCGAAATGGAAACTTTAACTTATGTACATTTAAAATTTGGCACAAAGCAATTAGATAGACATTCAGACGGAGCCTCGAGTCTGATTTGCAGCCATATATAATATGTTGTAACGCGACGTTCTCCCCATCGTCCCATAGGGCAACACTCGCCCTTTATTTCGAGTGGCCACACAGGAAAAAGCCTTATAGGCGCGCGCGCATGGAGAGCGACTCTCTCACCCGCCATCCCCCAACGAAGAAAGATCTCTCCTGTGCACGTCTCCAGGGGGAGACGGGGCCAAGAGATCCACCATCTTGCTGAAGAACCACTGTGAGGTCGAGTATAGCATCACTCCCTCCCCTGAGTTCCAGCACACCGTCCCCTGTATTCCTCACGCCGTTTCCGGAGAAACCTCAGCTGTGAGAGAACCGACCGACCAGAGGACCGCAGAGCCAGCTTCCCGACCACGAGGAAGCTGTTATCAACGAGACGATTTGCAGTCAGGAACCACCCCGACTATATATATAACTGTATCCCAAGGTTAGTCCACGTTTCCATATAACCTGACCCTTGGAAGAAGAACGACCTAAACGCCCTCTGCATCACCCACCGCGAGATCAGAAAGCGCGCGTAAAACCGTTCGTTACAATGTCAATATGTAAAAATACAATGTATACAAATCCTAGCCAAACATTTAAGGTTGTGGCTATTTGCAGGTACTATATCTGCAACATGCGCAAAGCCTTCTGCGCGTGCGCTTGAACTGTCACTGTCAGCGTGTTAACTGTTAAAATTTTGTTTTAAACCTCTTAAAATTTAGTTCGAACTCGTAAAGTGACGTAGAGTAAAAAATATAGTCCAAATTAGTTAATATTATTAATTGTTAGAAAATTATTATCATATACAATGTATAATACCTCTATACATGTAAATCTATTATAATAACGTGCGAAATTTATTTGCCTCATGTATAATGAACGATTGATTAAACAAGTCTAGCATACATTAAATGTAAGAAATTATAATCGGATTTTAAGTTCACGCGCATGCGCAGAAGGCTTTGCGCCTGTCACAGATATAGTACCTGCAAATAGCCACAACCAACATTTATTGAAGAAACTCCAGCATAGAATCAAAGACTTCCATTAAAATTGACTATCAACAGTATTAATACATCAAAGCATACCGTGTTTCAAAAATGGAATATGATCGTCTTCAATATGCGCTCCGACACTCCTCGGAACGAAATATCTGGCATCGTAGCCTTGATTTCCAGCCCTTCGAAGCTCGCCCATTTCACTCAAACTATCCTCAATGCTAACCAAACGCAAGAACCAACGTTCAGTGTCGGTGAAGTAGCTGTAAAATTTAGGATTCGGCGCGCCGAGCAGATCTAACAGCATCAGACAATCCTAAAAACAATACAACAAATCAATATCGACGAATATAAACAGAGTAAACTGTTTTATTTTATATGTATAATCACCATTCTATCGATTTGAGTCGTCACAGATTTGTCTTTAGTGGTGTACGTTGCAGTACTCCACTGTTTTGCGAGATGTCGAGCTCCGTAGATCGAATCTCTGGAATTCCACTCTTTGAAGGCTTCTTCACCGTCGAAGAATATGAAAGCCAAGCTGTACGCGTTCTTGTCTTTGATGGTGGCCAGTTTTGATTTCATCGTGCTCGCCAAGTTCAACATCATCGAACACGGCACGGCAGAATCCGTCGCACCTGATAAGGGAAATAATATTGCATTAAATACCTAATACGCGTGAAGTGTTATTGATTGGTTTTTTAGTACGTATACGACCTACACAAGTATGCACGTGTTTCACGAGAATTAAGATTAGGAATTTTTTCATCCGAAATGGTTTACGATATAATAAATTCGTCAATTATACAATTCTTATCGAGTGCATACACAATAAGCCGCACTAAGATGGCGCCTAGTCTGTGATATACGTATTTCAGAATGTTCTCCCGTTTAATTGATTAAGGTTTGACGCAGTTTCAATTACCAAACATGATTTTTAATGTTGTTTTAAGGAAAGACATGTTGCCATGTTTCAAAACAACTGTGTGTATATTGTGTTAATATCACCTGTGTCTATATAGTGACTCTTCTTTAGCCAATTATGCTCATTAATCTTACTAAATCATTAAAAAATACAGATGTAACTTTTCAACGAAACAATATAGACAGTTTTTAAAAGGCTTTTATATGTTTCACTTCGCTAATAGTTCAGGCAACATTCCTACATTCTATATTGAATTAAATGAAATCAAGCATGCAATCTCATTTGGCCTGATAAGTACAAGAAGGACCATATTAACATAATTGAAATAATATGTATATGAGAGAAACATAAATAACGAGTATATAAAATAATAAACATATAAAATAAGTTTCTAAACAATAGTATGACATGATGAATTTGCAATATTGCATGGGAACAGAACCGCAACCTCCATATGTGCGAATTGTGCAAGTCCACGAACCAAAAAAAATCCGAGATATGACTATTCTTATATGTAGATATATGCCCAGTGAACACGAATCTGGTAATAAAAAAATGTTGATTGGCTCGAAATTCGGAGATATATGTGTTTTTTAAATCGCGCGATTTTTCAATATCTTGGTGTTGTTCGGTCGATGTCTCAAAATGTGTTCATTTCCTGTTCAAAATGAATATTGGAATCTATAGTCGGGTATTTTATCTTTCATTTGTAGTAATTTTCAGCTTTCAAATCTCTCTAAGTAGTCGTGCAGTTCAAATCAAAAGTCAAAAGTATGTATTTTCACTTGGGATTTTTTCCCACTGTTAATACTATTTTATATTGAGTTTTTTCTATTGAAACATGTTTATTGAGATAGTGTTCTGACCACACTATTTTTTGTTTTCATTTAAAAAGGTTAATTGGAAGTGTGCTGAACTTCAAATCGGTAAAATTGCGAGCAAAAAGCTCGTACTAGTATATACACGAATCTGAATGGAATTAATAGCGATAATATATTAAATTATCTTTATATGAGAATTAAATAAAATTCCACACAGAAAAATCATATTTCGACTATTCTTGTGGATTTATAACAAAAATTTGTTTATTTTATCGAGGTAAGCCAGTTATCAATTGAATTTTTGTTATCAATCCACAAGAATAGTCGAAATATGATTTTGACTTATGATTTATCTTGTGGATTTATAACAAAAATTCTATTGATAACTGGCTTACCTCGATAAAATAAAAAAAATTTTGTTATAAATCCACAAAATAGTGAGAGTTGTAAATGGTGAAAAAAATTATAAATTTTAAAGCCATGATTCAATCCTATTTAAAACAAAGCAAAAACAAATAAAATAGACCGAATTGAAGCATAACGTTATAAAAAATGTATATTTTAGCTGATATTTATTTGAGTTGAATCAAATGACTAATTATGCCAATTTTAAAAATATATAAAATATGTTGAGATATTAATTCTTGATGTGAAGTTGAAAAACTTTCTGAGAAAAGTTACGTTTCATGAATTGCTTTTTATACGAGTTTTTTTTATTAGTTCAATTAACAATAAACTAGATGGTCAAGTTGCGATATTTCTACCATAAAATATGTAAGTAAGTATTCTTAGAAATTTAAATCGATACACATTATCAAGTTTGACCTCTAAAACATGCAAATAAATACTGTATGAGCTTTTCCCTCTTGAATTTTGCCAAACAGTACTCGGAATATTCAATTGAAACAACAACTACACAAGGAAAAACCCACTGTTGGTTGGTGTTGTGAATTTAAATCTGAAATAGCCATTAATTTTATCTGTATTGTGATTTAGAAAAAATAATAAAAATATCGTAAATCTAACCACGCTTTTTATGGACGAAGGTTTAATGTATGAAATATTTTTTATCAAAATCGCTTTAACTCACCCACGAAATTATGTTCTCTCATGTATTTGCTATCGTAATGGCAAGCAACTACGAAATATCTATCGGCGTTTGGATTTAATGTAGCAATTATATTCTCGAATTCTAATTCGCCAAAGATGGGCGTTCTATCTTTGAAGGTATCTCTCTCTACGTGCCAGCCGAGATCCTTCATTTCATCGACTATGAAATTGGCCACCTTCTTGTGTTCTGGCGTACCGACGACTCGAGGTACCAAAATATTATCAAGAACTCTGTTAAAATGGTTCATATTTGTCATCTGAGCAACCGATTTCATTTGAGCCTCCGATAAATCCAACGCTCTGTGATTCCTCTGAAAGAAAAAAAAAGTAATTATTCTTCATGATGACAATATGTACTGAAAATATAATATTTTTTTCATGCAAGCATACAATAGGTAAATTATTAACAAAGCGATTTTCACGGTCGTATTGTGATTGAAATGCTCCACATACAAAACTAATGATCATAACCATGTAGTAATAAAAAAATATATATAGTATGGAGATTAAACATAATGCAAAGTGCAATGAAATAATGTGAACTTTAGAAAGTTGTTTTTATTCCGAACGAAATTGGCGAGTGCTTCCGCGAAAGGTCGAGGGTCGTTGGACGATTGTTGTGGATGAGAACCTTGGCGTCATAGAAGTGTGATTTTGCTAGAGCTGAAGCGTAGTAGACCAGCTGCACCAGCATCAGAGTAAATCGTTTCACGTACATGGTTTGTGTTTAAAATATTAGCTCGACAGGCAAACACAAACGTACAGACGCACGACCTCGAGCCGACTGTCACGCTGTCAGACTTTGACGTCTAAGAACGGCTTATGTGATGACAAATGTTACCAGCATTAAAAAAACATTCTTTCATCGCTAATATTAATTCGGTAATTGGATTACACTGAGCAATACAAAATCACGTTTTTGAGTTACCAGAGTGGAGACTAATCAATCTTAACTAAATTTGACCCACTAAATTCGAATATGATTTATTTATTTTATTTAAAGGTCTGTTCATACTTAACAGCACTGCACGGCTTCAGCACTGCACAACTCCGTTTCAAATATGTCATCTTATTACATTTCTATTCATATCTACCTATACGTGGTGGTCACGTCACGTTTACAGCAATTTGGCCGAGTGCAAGGCAAAATCGGCTTACTTATACATTAGAGGCCATGACCATACGGCGCAATATTGCTTACGTCGTATTGTCGAGTACTTGCAATATGAAGGCATACACGTGCATTCGTAGCTACGCGTCAGAATACAAGTCAGCAAAAATGTTTCGACGTTTATCGAACGAAAAATTATGTATAATCGCGCTGTTGTTGGAAGAAGAAGCTCAAGAAGGCAATAAAAAAGCACGGAGGCGTTTTCATGTGCATTCCATGTTAAAAAATAGAAAAACCGAAGGAGAGTTTTGGACACTGTATAAGGAGCTTGTGGATGGACAAAATTTTTTTAAATATTTCCGTAAAAAATTTAATTTTTTTTTAAATATTTGCGCCAAAACCATGTCGAAAGATTGAACAGCTGTCAACTGTAACTATCGATAATTGGTCCAAAACAGCAAAGCGGCAGACTCATGGCACGTAATTCGCGTGTATATTTCCACGATGGCCAAAAAAACGGATACGATACGTTGACGGATGTTGCTGTAAGGTATGAACTGGAAATGTCGGGTACTGCTGTAAGCCTGCCGTGGCGTAAACGTGACGGTTGGTATGAATATACCCATACAAAATGTACCAAAGAATACTTTTCGTACGGCCGGATACCTGCTGAAGTCGGTACGTGCTGACTAGGTATGAACAGACCTTAAATAGGCACACATACAGAATAAAATATAAAAAGAAAGTTGTATAATGAGACAAAAAATAATAATAAACATAAATAAAAATATAATATTCCATTTACAGTGAGCACCACATGGTGATATAAAAAAGTAAAATTACAAAAACATCAAGATTAAAAAAAAAGAAAAGAAACAGATAAAGAAAAAGATACAGATAAAGTAAAAAAGAAAAAGAAAAAGAAAGACTATAAGGGTGAAGAAGCAAATCAACCATATATTATTTTCTTCACCTTTGTCCTAAAAATACTAAAAGAGTCACTAGAGAGGTCAGGACAATCATCTAAGCTATTGTAAATACGGCATATACGAACGATTGCACTATTGAAAGAGGTGTTGCTTTGACAAATTGGTGGATAAAAAAGATTTGTGCATCTGGTGAATCGGGCATTAACGTTAAAATTAATCTCACTTAAAACAGATGTGTCAAGAATACCATTAGCAATCTTATATATAATTAACAAACCAGAAACCTTTCTACGCTGAGACAAACTTGCAATATGGAAAAAAGAAAGTCTGTCATTATAAGATGGTAACAGTTTTTTAAGACTAGTCTTATAGGATAAATGGCGCAAAAAACGCTTCTGGATTGTTTCTAAATGCTCAATGTGAGTTTGGTAATAGGGAGACCATATGATTGAGGCATACTCCATATTACTACGAACCAAACTGTAATAGAGTAGAATCAGAGTATGGGGATTCTTAAAGGGGATATGATATGATAATGATTTTTGTTGGTTTACGATCGTTTACGAGATATGAGTGTTTAAAAAAGGTTGTGGCTATTTGCAGGTACTATATCTGCAAATTATTGGCTATTTGCAGGTACTGTATCTGCTACAGGCGCAAAGCCTTCTGCGCATGCGCGTGAACTGTCACTGTCAGCGTGTTTACTGTTGAAATTTTGTTTTAAACCTCTTAAAATTTAGTTCGAACTCGTAAAGTGACGTAGAGTAAAAAATATAATCCAAATTAGTTAATATTATTAATTGTTAGAAAATTATTATCATATACAACGTATAATACCTCTATACATGTAAATCTATTATAATAACGTGCGAAATTTATTTGCCTCATGTATAATGAACGATTGATTAAACAAGTCTAGCATACATTAAATGTAAGAAATTATAATCGGATTATAAGTTCACGCGTATGCGCAGAAGGCTTTGCGCCTGTAGCAGATATAGTACCTGCAAATGGTCACAACCTTAAAAAAAAAAAGCGCAATTTTTACAGTTTTTTGGCTTTTGTGGTCTTTAACTCAAAATCTAGTATTGCTGTGCTCAAAGTGAGTATTGGAATCAATAGTCAGATGTTTTTCCTATTGATTGTGATATTTAATTACTTTAAAATATAATTAATTGTCTAACAAATTTTAAAAGTAAAAAATATATTTTTTTTATTTGCTATTTTGGTTTTACTTGGCTAGTTTTTTTTGTATCTCAAAATATATTTTTTTATATAAAAGTTCTAACTCGAGCGGTAATTGCGATAGAAAGGCTTTCATTGAGTATACATTTGTGACGCTGATAGCGTTGGTGCAAGCGAGATGGCATGTAGTCCACCTCACAGAGTACAGCGGTTGATCAAGAAGCATGTGGCACCTAAAAACTCACACGCGAAATATTGTTCTAACGAGAACTCGAGTGCCAGATGTTCCGTGATAGAGATTTTATTGACTTGCGCGAGATCCCTTTTTTGCGGAATAATCCCTTTACCCTATTACCGTGAGTTGGCGCGTTCTTGATCTCGCACAGAAGCGCGCGAAGGGGACAGAGCGTCGTTTTACACAACCCAAGCGCATTTGTTTGCGCTAACTCTCAGTAACAGACCTGTATATGATATTATTGAGTACAAGTATTTTTGATTATTGAAAACAGGAAAATCAACTGGCATTAATGAATAAAATTCTGATTATTACTTCAGCCCTGGTTATAATGGGAGTGGCCAGTGTAGTGTTGTGGTTCTTCTTATTTGATCTAACTAAACGAAATAGTATTGAAGTCATGGTTATTATAAGATGCTTTAAGGCCGTTGCAAAAAGGTGTGGAACAACAAACGTCAAAGTGACAGTTGAATGTTGCGATGTCGGAAGGAGCGGATGGCGCCGTGGCTTGCGTTGAGGGTGGCGGCGGGGAGACAGGTGTGGAGGGGGCCACTTCCGGTCGTCTGACTTCCGTTTCCTCAGCGGGGACCGATATTTGGCCGGAATTGCTCGTCTCAAGGCCTGGAGTTCGACCGGAATCCATCAAACTCAGTAATTATACCCCTATTATTATTCGACTATTACCCAGCGGACTTTCATGCTGATTCAGACTCATTAAAACCATTGATCATTAAAGTGTACTACTAAACTATAAAGTCACCATAATTACATTTCATAATGATCAAATCAATTAAATATTCATACAACGCCATTGTCATCGGAAAAAAGCGAGTTTTTCATTTCCTTGTATGAAAAACAATATTTTTTATTGTATTGTTATTTTTATTTTTGATCTATGTTATTATATGTATATTGAAAAGAATCAAATGATAGTGTGTTAATAAAATGTCTTCAAGATATATGTACATACATTATATAATATTTCTCAAATTCAGAGAAAATAATAGATGTTTTAAATACATAATGAAATTTACAGTTGTTTTTATTTTATTTTTCGGAAATTTATCAAAAAAATATATATTTATAAATTGCTTTTATGTAAAATTTTCGAAATATAAGACACGTCTAAACACTGACACAAAATTTTGTCATCAATTTATTGATTTAATTATCGATTTTTTAAATTAAAATGAACTATTATTACAAAATGGGTAGTCGAATTAGGTATTTTATATGTATGTTTATAGATTTTATCAATGTATTAAAAAAAATGGTTCCAATTTTTTGGAATAAAATCTAAATATGTATTGAAAAATTTTCAGTTTAATTATTGTATGAATAAGTTTTTGCGTGTCAAGTTTCGCGTACAGAATCATGAATCCCTTTTCAGAGCAAAATCTTATACGAAAAGTTTGAGAGTTGCGTCAACAGATGGCGCTTTTACATCCCCTTCTTTGTATTGATCTGTTGCTTCCACCCCTCCCAGAGTATGCGAGAAGCATGTCTATGTACTTGCTGAAAATCAATAATGTTATGAGTCAACACGGTCGCTTGTGCCGTGTCGTATTCTTGCATTTCTCGCATTCCTCTAAAGCTACCTTTGGCAACTGACTGCATTTCCCGACACAAACTACACCCTCAGCAAACAGTGCACCCTCGAAACAAAGAATCCACCATCGAAATAAAGAATAGCTCAAAGTTGACATTTCAATATGTCTCCTGTCATATTGCAAGTGAAAATAATTCCACTATACGTTGACTCGCAGTGATGTGTGTTTAATTCGCGTGCTTTACATTCACATATAGTGAGACTATAAATATCGTTTTTGGCTGAAGGAGTTTCTCTTCAGCTCGGCGCTCGCTTCTACCTTTTAATTTGCAAGCGTTAGCACAGTCGTATATCTTCAATGCGTTCTTTGGCGACTTCGGGAGACTCTCCCCTGGAAGGCGAAACATCAGTGCCGGTGGGTTCATCAGATCCTGACATGGCCGGCGCACAGGACACCATCTATCTGTGCAACTTTCGCGTGTCCGTCGACGGCGAATGGCTCTGCCTGAAAGAACTTCAAGACGTCGACATGCAAGAGTCGTATTCGCAGGCCGATCAGGTCACCTCACCCGAAGATCAAACGTCTCCGATAATCGGTATTGTTTCAATATACATACAACTCGTTCGTCTTCACAATTTCCAGCCCCTGCATACTTTTCATCGGACATTCACGTGCAATGTTAGTCCATATGTATATATTTTGCCTTTCTTTGTTTGTAGATCGCGATCCCGTCGTTATCGAGCGTAGTAATTTAGTCAACATTTCAAAGCTGGTTGTGAAAGAACTGATTGAACAATCACTACGCTATGGCCGTATGCTGGACACGGATCACCTTCCGTTGAGGCACTTTTTCATCGTCCTGGAACATGTATTGCGACATGGTCTGAAACCGAAAAAGGTATTATCTGTATGTATTCATAAAATACAGCATTTTGATAAAGATTATCAATTGTAGTATTTTTTTTTTTTACTTTATTAACGTATCATTTATATTGTATTATTTATAAATAACCTGTTTAAACTCACTATCAAATGTAAATATAATAAATGCATTCATATTATGTCAAGTGTTTGGCATTTTATGTTTCATTTAAATAATATTTACCTATAGAATGTTTTATCATGTATACTTTATTTCATTTACTAAGGCATTGTGGAGATGTTATATTTTATTACAATCAATGTACACGCGTCATTACAGATCGCTCCAATACGACGAGTGTACGAGAACGGTCAGACAACGTATACAATACGTTCAATAAACATCGAATACAATAATTAATCAAGTACAGAAATAATAATCATAGAGACATATATGGATTATTTTTAGATTTTGTGCACAATTATTATTACAATTTTTATACACATAATAAACACGAAATTATAGAGACATCTATAGATTTCAGATTTCTGTGCATAATTTTTACAAATTATGTATACAGGAAAATGATCTATTACTAATTTTCAGAAATCGTTTCAACAATGATCAGATAAAATTGGCAAACTCTGATAGAGAAACGATCAATTTGGAGTCACAAATCCCCAAATCTAACCAGCAGTTTGGTGAATCGAACTAGTGATCGCAGTGGTGCTAAATATATATGCTATCATTAAGCCAAACTGCTGGCTTATATATGTATATATAATAGCGCTATTCTGAGTGTGTAATATAACGCTCGCCGTACTATAATAGTCGTTTCGATTCGACATATGTACATATGTACGTCACAGTTAAAACACTGCCAACAAAAACATAATAACAGATCAACAAAAAACTTCTATATATACTGTTTGCTACCAATGTTTCTTCTAGGGAAATAAGTATCTGATAATTTAGCGCCATATATTGAATATTTATTTAATTAATTAATTTTTCTATTGTTTATATGTAGGTAGGTAGGTATTTTTACCATTTTTTTTTCATATTAAACAATTAATATATAAATATTAAATTAAATATATTTAAAAGGTATTTGATAAAAATACGACCGCGTGCGAATCAAACACAGGACTGACAAATTTCTTTTATTTATTTTTTTATTTAATAACTCAATATGCCATAACCCATGCGATGATATTTCATCGGGCACAACACTAGTAATAGTATAAATTTGCTACCTCTTTTTTTACATTACACTAATTGTTTATATTTTTCATTATAAGTACGTACATATGATGTTTCCTTCTCATAACATCGGAGAAGGAAACATCATATCGTCATATACATCGGAGGGCAGAGAAATGTAATATTAATAGAAGTGGCTTGAGGTGTTCTTTTGTTGTCAAGTGACATTCTGTCCACGGACAGATCTAAATAATTTTAGCATCAGTCGTATTTGACGCTTGGTGCTCGACGTATGTCCGATAAAAACGTCTCTGCTTGTTTATATTACTCGCAAGATGGGCAAGCATCGGTAAAAATTGCACAATACATTCAGAAACACACAACAAACAACATGGGATACATTTTTATAAGTAAATTGATCCGATTGTTTTCCGTGCGATGTAGCGTATTTATAGAGACGTTTATTTATTCGTAAGGGCCCCTCTATTCTTATTACATCTATCTGTTAAGAATCCATAAAATATTGCCTTGTTTGTTTGACTTTCCGCCCCCCACTCGTTTTGTGATATTTTAATTGTTTAAACGCCTATAACTTTATCTTTTTCACACTATATCTTATAAAATTTGTATTATTTTATTCAACCAATCAATCTATGTATGTACACTCGTCATTACAGATCGCTCCAATGCGACGAGTGTACTATAAAGATCAAGAAACACACACAATTATTACATAATTCGAAATTATACATGACATCTATGGTCAAATATAGCAAACATCGTATACAATACGATCAACAAACATTTATACAATAATACGAATTTTTCATACTACATACAATCATCCACAGAGACATCTATCGAGAGAAACCCGGCGAACCTTGATATATAACATAATAAATCAAGATTTCGCGAGAGAAATGGGGAGGGAAAGCCAATTTTGCAGGAATAGTTTCAATGAAAATCAGAAAAATTGACAAACTCTGATAGGAAACGATTGAACTGGTCACAAACCAAGGTCTGCAACCAGTGCAACTCGAACTGACCATAGCAAGATATGATAATGTAACCACGCTGCTGGTTATTTGACTGTCATAATAGATACATTGATCAATGTTGCAAAGCTCCACAGTGCCTTCATAAATTAAATTGAATATTAATTTACTATTGTTTTATTATTATCAGGGACTACTCGGCCCTAAGAAAGAGCTGTGGGACATTTTACAAATGGTAGAGAAGTTTGCTCCCGAAGCTCAAGATATTACGGCCAGTGTAAGAGATTTACCAACCGTCAGGTATTTCAAAGTCAATTTTGATTTGTATTATTTCTTCAAATGAGCATCATTGACTTAGCATTCTGCCGTATTCTAGAACTGCAATGGGCAGAGCTAGAGCTTGGTTGCGTTTAGCTTTGATGCAGAAAAAGCTTGCCGATTATCTACGTGTGTTGTTGGAGCATCGTGATCAGGCTCTTGCTGAATATTTTGAACCGCATGCTCTCGTGCTCAGCGACGAAGCTGTCGTCATCATGGGCCTGCTTCTCGGATTAAACGTCATCGATTGTAATCTGTGTGTCAAGGTTAGTGGTTTTCTTCAGTTTGTTTACTATTTTTTAACTTACTTATACCGTGTTGATAAATTTTTAATTATGGGATACAGGAAGAAGATTTAGATAGTCAACAAGGCGTAATAGATTTTTCATTGTACTTGAGAGGTTCCGGAAACGAAGCTAACGACTCTCCGGGACCACAACCACAACCACCTGGTCCACATCGTCGACAAATTGCCGCTGTTTTAGATCAGAAGAACTACATAGAAGAATTGAATAGACATTTGAAGTAAATATTAATTGATTTGTGAGTGAATTTGAGGCAAACTTGTCGCATATTGTTAAATTGTTTTGTATTTTAGTGCGACTGTGGCTAATTTACAAGCCAAAGTGGAGGCTTTGACAACGACAAACGCTCTTATGAAAGAAGATCTAGCTATTTCGAAAAATAATATGATACAGTTGTACGAGGAAAATAACCAATTAAAACATGCTTTAGGTATTTAATTTACGTACTATATTATTGTGTCTGTTATATTAATATGCAACTTATTGAATCTTATTATTCAAGGACAAGATTTACATCCTCGCGATAATAGATTGAGAATAACTGAAATTCACTCCAATGAAGATGAGGTATTTTAGTGTTTGTCTAATGTTTTTATATTAATTTTTGTTGTATATTAATACCACTGTTACGTTGCTATTAAAGGAGAAAGTCAGCAACAAAAGTTCAAACAGTGAAAAGGAGAAGGAAACTGAGAAAGAATCAGAAAGTGAACTGCATAAAGTAGCCGAAGAAGAAAAAAGCAAACGCCGTGAATTGCAAAAAGAACTTGAACTCCAGGTTACTTAAATGCTATTTTAAATCATATCGATTGTGTTTATTAGATTTGAAATGATTGTTTTGTTTTTTATAAATATGTTTCAAGATGTGTTTGAAAGCTGAAATGGAAGTTGCGATGAAACTTCTGGAAAAAGACATTCACGATAAGCAAGATACTATCGTTTCATTGCGACGACAACTGGACGATATCAAACTTATTAATTTAGAAATGTATCGTAAACTTCAGGTAATTTAATGATTTTCTATTTTTTTTGTTGTTGTTTACTATTAAGGTTGAATTTGTGATTTTATAATACAATATATTTACACCTTGATTATTGTAGCATGTATCAAATATGTATTTAGCAATGTTCTCGTATCGTAGATGTTTAATACGTTTTTAAATATAAGTTTATCATAATGTTTATTCTTTGACGCATTATTTACAATTGTACACCATTCATGTATTCATAAATATAAGTAATTTTTGATTTTTACTTTTACTGTATTTACCGTCATTTTTTTATCTTCATACTTTTAATATCACTTCATCCTAAAAAAGCACGATAAAAAATATTTTTCTTCACATACATATATCTTCATATAATGTACATTCTAGGAATAGTAGATGTACATATGCATGGAGAATATAAATGCTGTGCACATCAAACTTTATCTTTATCGTTCTAGAGTATGTATTTATTACATTCTAAAAAATTTTTAAATGTCTTCAATCCCACAGACTACTCAATCAAGATGTTAGGTTTTTGTTTTATTCATTTTTGACTTTATATACGTCAAATTACTTCTTTGTAATGGTGCTGATTCCGGAATAATATTTTGTAGAACTGTGTGTGTTGGGATATTTTAAACAATATTTATTTATCGGTACATTTAATTCTTTGCAAATAGTTTATGGCTGATTCATATATTCTTTTCAGCATGAAAAAATTTAAGTTTTAATGCATATATATAATATATAAGTAGAGACACGTATTTTGGGCATCTATTTTTATCAATTTTAGCATTTTCATTTTGCATTTTAGAGTTTTAGGGCATTAAAAATGTTCAATTTTAGCGTCTATTTAGCATCTGTTTTTATGAAGAGTTTAATTTTAAATAAACAATTTCTAAGAATTTTAATAAAATGTATATATGTACATATATAATATTTAAAGACAACACAACAATTAAAAAATAATAGAAAAATTCAAAAATGTTTTGTAATTAAAATTACAAAGAAAAAAACAAAGACAAAGAACATGAATATAAAAATACAAAGACACAAAATATGAATATAAAAATATAATGCCAATTAAAATTTATTAAAAGTCAACATCGAGCATATTTCGTGCGACGATCGGTAACAATGGTATTGTATTTACTAAAATACCTTTCAGCATCCTCAGTATTGACGGGACACCAAATAGATTTTAGAGCTGCAAAACCAAACTCTTCATATTCCATTTTTGTTCCCATTATAATAGCAATATATCCGGCGTGGATTCACTTTTTATATTCTCTATTAATTGTCTAAAAGAGTGATGATATCCTTTCAAACATTGAGCCTCTGTTAATACATTAAACAATGGCAGGTTTTTAAAAAACAAAACTGTTTATTTTAAACATTAACATTAGATTTTGTAGCTGCCACAGATGGATTGAATAGTTTACTCAATGTTTGGAGGAATAGATCTGTTTCATTTAGCCTCGAATGCGATTCTAGTTTTAAGACGCTTTTTTGGGCAGTCTTTTGGATACATAACTCCAACTGTCTTCTTTTATTTACAGTAGTAGACAAAAGCAGTTGCTTGATTTCGACAGGAAAAATACCGTCTATGGTAACTGCAAGCTCTGTTTTATCTCCTCAATTTTTCCAAATAGTAAATGGGCAAAGGGATAGGAAGACCCTTCTAAATTATCTATTAATTTTATAAATTTTATGCAAATTTCTCTATTCGCATATTTTACGAATTTTAGCATCTATTGAGCATTTATGGCAAAATGCCCAAAATACGTGTCTCTATATTTAAGGTATAGGAAGCCGCCCGATACTTGTCTGATGTTTGTAGAAAAATACATTAAAAATGTAAAGCATTTGAAAATAATTATGAAACTGATGATCCTGAGGGATCATTACCTACATATATATGTACATCTTTCATCTCATACTTGTCATCTTAATCTTGATATGCCATATGTCATTCATTCCCGGTCATTCAATTACTGTATAGTTAATGATCATTATTCATTTATTTACTTATTGCATTTGTTTAACCATTAATAATTAATTTTGCTCTGCTTTAATTCATCGTTCCATCAAAAATTAATACAAAGCATATTAATTATTTCGTTTTTAATTTATAATAAAATTTTTAGCTTAGATTTTAATTATTTTTAATCACTTTTCGTGTCCCATTAAGCATTTAAATTTTTTTTTACTTTATTATATGCATGCATTTACCTGTTCTATAAAATATCCTCTATCAAAATAATTTTCAATCAGATTCTTTGGGGCTTTTTATCTAAAACACTTATTACAAATTTGAAATATATACATAAAATGAATGATTTTTGGATACATACTGTATTTTATTATGTTAGTCTTTTGGAAACAGATTTTTTTTATTAATTTGTAGTACGTACTGGGAATACATATTTAGATCTGATATCTTTATTTTTGTAAATAAAATGATTATAATTGTTGTAAATAAAAATATAAATTCGTTGGGGTGTTTTCTTGTCATAAAATAATAGCCTTATTTAAGAAATATATTTTCGTCAAATTAATTTTTATACTAATAATATTTGGCTTCATAAATGTTGGAATGAAGGAATGCGAATCGGAACTGACACAGAAGGGCGAAATGGTATCGCGTTTGCAGTCAAAAGCGGAGCAAATCGGTAAGATTCTGAACAACTTAGAAAAGTACAATCATCTTATAAATCAAGAGAACGACGGGAAGGCAGCAAAAACGCCCACTTCAGCCGGTCTTGAAAAGAATCTCAAATCTCCACAAGGCGATGGAAAATCTAGGAGTAACAACTCTCACCACAGCTTGGACAATACGAAAGTTTTGAAATGCAAAGAAAACGAAGGTCAACCGCCCAGTAAAAAGATGGACTTAAAAGAAATACCTCCATTTAAATCAAAAATAAAAAAGAACGACGACACTACTGCTTCTTCAGCTGATGCAAATCCTCTTGCTATGTAATACACGAGAGCTTAGTCATAATTGTTAGTAAAATAGTCATTTATAGCGTAAATTCTACACATGTGTGTTATTGAATTTTAATTTGTCAAAAAAAAAGTGTCGCAAGTTCCTTACAATTGTGTTAAATAACGTTGTATATATACCCAATATTCTAAATTGATAATTTTAAGTCATAGTATATATGTATTTGCATAGTTGTTTCTAGTCAATTTTTTTTATTTACAATTTATTATGATCGTGGCTATTTGCAGGTACTATATCTGCGAATTATTGACTATTTGCAGGCACTTTATCTGTGAATTATTGGCTATTTGCAGGTACTATATCTGCGACAGGCGCAAAGTCTTCTGCACATGGCGTGAACTTATAATCTGATTATAATTTCTTACATTTAATGTATGCTAGACTTGTTTAATCAATCGTTCATTATACATGAGGCAAATAAATTTCGCACGTTGATATAATAGATTTATATCATTTAGCTAGTTCGCGGCTTGTACTTGTATGTACATAGGTATTATACGTTGTATATGATAATAATTCTCTAACAATTCATAATATTAACTAATTTGGATTATATTTTTTACTTTACGAGTTCTAACTAAATTTTAAGCGACTTAAAACAAAATTTTAACAGTAAACAAACTGACAGTGACAGTTCACGCGCATGCGCAGAAGGCTTTGCGCCTGTTGCAGATATAGTACCTACAAATAGCCAATAATTCGCAGATTTAGTACCTGCAAATAGCCAATAATTCGCAAATATAGTACCTGCAAATAGCCACAACCTTAATTAAATGTATTGTGTTCTTTTTACTTTATTTTTCGATATACATAAGCATTGGTCTTTTGAAAATGGTTATATATAATTTCTATAAAATTAATTTGAACTACTCAAATGTATTTTAAGTCACATATCACATAATTTTTTGTGTTTTTTGCTATTTTATAAAAATGCAAATTAATATAAATAATCAATATATAATATGTATAATAATTAAATTTCAAAAATATAATTAATATCATTAAAGAATTGAATGCGATTTTCAAAAGTTTATTTTTGCAACGTATTATTGTATGTATTATATTATATAATATTAAAAAATGGCGGGTAAAAATATTTCTAGTCTAATAAGATGTAATTTCAATGTCTTGTATTGTTATAAGTATTTGAATAAATTTAGGAATTATGAATATTGAGTATATGGAGAAGAGAAAATACCGTTGCACGTCGTAAATTATTTAAAAAAAAAAGCATTATTTATCGTTTCTTTTATGGTTAAAATTGATTGTTTTAGGTGTGCGAAAGTTCGTTGAAACATAAGACAGAAGTGATTACGAAATTGGAAGAAAAGACTGAATCTATGGGAAAAACTATTGAACATCTTGATGAAAAGTAGGTTATATCTATTTTTCTGTATGTCTGGTATATTTATTTTGGTTAAATATAAATACATATATTGGTGCTTACAAATTCAAATAATAAAGATGACTGTTTGAATTATTATTTCGATGTTTGTTTGTTTGCTTTCGATGTCAGGCTTGGAATTATTGCACACAAGATAGATAAACAATTCGTTGTACAATATTTAGTACGGCACTGATTTTTTGGCTGGTAAATATATATAGTATACATGTGTAATAGGTACGCGCGCATTTGCAAACATTGTGTGCGTATATATTTCTATATATTCATACTTTAAAGAGTCTACATACATAATAATGTGCACTTATTATACTTTTTTATGTACCATGTGAAAGCATACCAAATACAATGATGAAAATAAACAATGTCTAAAATACGACGCTCTCTGTGCCGAATGATTCTTGTCGTTGATTCCTCTAAAGTACCAAATGTGTAATATGCAGTGTTGAGTTTCAAATGGTCTGGAATGGTAATTGAAGATAGATATTATAGTGAAATATATAGTGAACTTTGAAGTTGAGTGGACAAATTGAACTGTTTTGAGTGTTTGCACGTCGGATTATGTGATTTTTGATGGTAACAAAATGAATTAATAGGGAACAAAACGACACTTCTAAATATTAATTTATATTTTCGATATGAAGAATAGTTGTAAGTTATATATTTATTGCATTGCGTGATTGTATTGTGGATTGAAATGGAAAACTTGTTCCGTTTCGGGCTCGTATTATGGAACTTTTATTAAATTTAAAAATACAGTATATATAGATAATTGATCTCTTTGTCTAGATATAAGGCCAAATTTACTTACTAGTTATTATATTTTAAATGGCGTGTCTAGTCAGCGATGATCGTGAAGCAGATTGTTGATTTAGATTGTGTGTATTTCTTGTATATGATCCGAGTCAACAATTTGCTTCATTGATATGTATAATTTTTTCTTCAATTACTATTTATCGGAACGTGTAATTAAGATGTTGGCAAACCTATCGATTAAATTGTGTTTAGTTTACGTTGACATTGCGTTAAATATATTGTAATATTTATTTGTGATATTAATGTATTTCATTTATTGTAAGTGATGAATATTAAACAGTATTTTATATATGTATAAGAGTGTGTCAAGTATTTTTTTTATAAATATACGATGAAAACAACACTTTCTTCTATGCTAAAAAAATGATCAATGATAGAAAAATGTAGTTCATATTATATTATATGTATGTATATGTAGACAAATATATGCACAGCTTTTGGTGTTAACATGTTTAACCCGTACATGTCTAAGATACATGAAAATCAATTGAATCTAAGCAGTGCTCTGCATATAAACTGTTTATATATGAATTTTTCCGATTTGATGGGCGTAAATTTTATAACATACATATTTAAAAGCAACAATTTTTTCACATAACCTCAATTTTGATACACTGCTTGTAGCCTTGTTCAAATGATGAATTAATACAGCAATAATCGGCTAATAACTTTGAAGTGCACACATATAAGATCTATATTAAATCTATTTAAAATTAAATAGAAAGGAAACTTTCAATATTTATAAATATTTAATGTAGAAATGTATCTTTTTTGCCAAAGTATTTTTATAGACGATCAATTACACATTCACAATTATATACATATATATATATATATATATATATATATATATATATATATATATATATATATATATATATATATATATATATATATATATATATATATATATATATATTAATATATTGAGCATTTATTTTGTTTTTTTACAATATATTCGTTTTATATGAATAATATGAACAGTCATGTATTTCGATTTTTAACTTTACATAGCTATTATATTTATTGTGTATTTTTAAAACAATTTCATCCATGCTTTTTCTTTTCTGTTCCATTGTTTTGTATAATATGTAGTAACGTGCATAAATATTTGCTTTATCAAATTTAATCCATTACAAATGTGTAGTTGACTAATATTGAGTCCAGTGTGGATCAAGATTTTGTCAGTGGTAGTCAAATAAAGGGCAGCTTAATAATTGATTATTCATATGCAAATTGTTATTTAAAAATCTCATTGTTGATATTTAACTATTTCAATATTTGATTTGACGAATGTATTGAACTGATTTTTACTTTTTAAAATATTACTTAACTTAATATAATTTATATAGTCATATAAGCATCATAATTGTGCTTCGACTTATTGTTCTGCGAAATGGATTTGTTGACAGCTTTTTGTAATATTGATTGTTTGTAATAAATTTATATGCATAAAATTAAAGTTTTTTAATTGATTACACTATTTATGTATTTATATTTTTATTTTAAGTAGCTTAGATTATGTTGTTTATTGTTTCATTTTTATTTATGTTTTATACTATCTTTATTATTATTTTGCTTCATATTGTTTAAAGCTAGTTTATATTTTTATTTTTGTAATTATTTTTATTTATTATAATGCTTTCACACCAGTATCATTATTCCACATATTATTATTGTTTTATCTGAGAAAGAGCGAAGAATTAATGATAATATTAAATTTATTTGTAATTAGAATTGTAAAATTTTAAATTTTATATTCTTGGTTTGCCAATATCTTAGTTGCTTTATTTTATTATATATTATTCCTTTTTATTATATACAAAAAAAAATTATGCACTCAATTATTATATAAACACAACTAAAAAAAACAATACACTGAATAAAGTATAATTTGCCATCGCTATCTGAAGAGAGAAATTATGACTATAATTTACAACTATCTAACAATGCAATTAAGTCGATATAACTTATTATTGTATGAAAGTTTATTCGAAAATTAATATTTGGACTTTGAATATTATGTGAGGAATGGGATTCAATGGAAATTTTTAGTGTAAATGTAAGAAAAAACTGAAATAACTTCACTATTAGGTTTGAAATTTCAATTCCTGCATGATATTGATATTTATGATATGTTATATTGTCAAGAATGTTAATATTTTTTTACCAAATCTTAGATTGAAGTCTGAAAAAGAGGGACGTATTAAAGGCGAAGAAGCCGTAAGGGCACTTGGCGGAAGAACTGCGGAAGCTGAGAGGTCAGCTGTTGCTGCTGAAAGCGACCTACGCATTGAACGGGAATGGAGAGTTGCTTTGCAGGTGTGGATTCTAAAATGAATTTTACTTTTATGATGAAATGTTGTAAATTGAACGTAATTTTCATTACAGGAAACAATGATGAGTGACCGAGAAAAAATTTCCGAGTTAAATCAAACGATTCAAGAAATGAAATCGGTTGAAACTGTAAGTGTTTTTACTTTATCTATGTACGTAGTAACAATAGATGAAGTTTTGTGATCATGCGAAAATTTGAACTCATGATTTTGACTGATTCGAACTCAGAATCGATCACTGATCACGTTTACATGATCTAGAAAAAATGTGTGTATGTGTGTTTGTGTATTTTGGGGATTTTTTGAAGTTAGTTAGTCTTATCGAACTGAAACTTAGTATCGGTTACTGAAATTCTTATTGATACGACGTAAATTTTTTTCTAATTTTTAAGTTGACCTGAAATGATACCTCCCCTTATATGTACATAGGTGTCTTCTTTTTCTTAAGTTTTTGAATTCCATTATCTCCCAAACCGCTAAACCAACAAGACTGAATATTTTACATGTAATAGAAATTATAAATTTTATACCTTAATATTGTGATGAAATAAAAATAATAAAAAATCACTAAATTTAATAAACTGGAAGTGGGATTTTTTCGTCTTAGAAAGGTCAAAAATTTTGTGGCCACTATTTTTCCGGTTCCGCGACAAATCATTCCCGGACCTTTGACTCAACGGCGTTACGCGCACGACATTTCACTCACGCCACAACTCGCTCACGGACATTACACTCGCATAATAAACCGCTCACGCGACATTACGCTCACAGAATTATTGAAATAACGTACAAGAACGTTATTTTTTACACAATATTTATTCCAAAACACAATTAAACGTATCGTGACGAATTAACACACTATTCTATCACAGATAATAGAATAATTCTTGTGTAAAAAAATAACGTTTTTGTACGTTATTTTAATAATTCCGTGAGCGTAATGTCACGCGAGTGATTTGTCCCGTGAGCGATTTATCTGTGACTGTAATGTCCGTGAGCGATTTGTCGCGTGAGTGATTTATCGCGTGCGTGATTTATATGTGAGTGTAATGTCCGTGAGCCAGCTCTCATAACCGGTATGTGTGAGCGTGTTTGTATGTTTAATTATCGAATTTTGTTTTGTGACGTTCTTATATTCCTCAAATACATATATAAAGTCATGGGTTGGTCACATTCGAATTTTTTTTACATCGTTTAAAATGTATTGCACACAACTGTAAATTGTAATTTTTATACAGAAAAATGCTGCTTTGGAAGAAGAATTGGATGCTTTACGTAAACAATTTGCCGAAGCACAGATTGCTCTTGAAGAAGTGGGAGACGCTCTCAGTTCCGATAAGTTAAAAGTGGCCGAACTGATGGAACGTGTTGAAGGTAATGAAGTTACTAAAAAAGAAGATCTTGGAAAGAATAATAAGGCTGGCTGGGCTAGCGATAGTCAAGCGGTGAGGTGTAAAGCGTGTGATAAAGATTTCAATCTGACGAGGCGAAAGGTACGTTAACTTATATTCCAAGTCCATAATTAATCTGGTATATGATTCTTAGTGTTATTTATTTTGCAGCATCATTGCAGACGATGTGGAGAAATATTTTGCGGAGCTTGTAGCGAGACATCAGTTGCATTGGAAGGTCGTAGTCGTCCTGTACGTGTGTGTGACAAATGTAGTCAAACCCTTTCTAGGTCATGAGATTAATAAAAGACAAGTACAAATTTGATAACTCTCACTCGATAAAAAATAATATTAACCTTTCGGCTGCCAAACTATGATATGTCGTCGTTCGTAGCTTATTGACGACGTGACAAGTACGAAAATTGAGACATTTTTAAATCATTTTGTAGGAGTCATTATTTTTGTCTAGTTTAAATGCAGTTTTGAGGAATACTTTCAAAAAAGTAGTACTGCAATGAGTCAACGATCCGTCTGGCGGTCTTGGACCACCTTCAAAATGCCTCGGCAAGGTTTAAATTGTCACTTGATCTCCCGCCGATTTCCATTCCAATACAAAATGATACGATCTATGAAAGTTTTTTTGCTTGTCGGGTTTCAACATTGAATTATATACGTATGAATAGCGGAAATAAAAAGAGCTCAAGTGCCAAAACATCCAAAATCGGTTTTATGCCAGAAATACGTCCAGCAAATGCTTTAAATTATGGTCCAAGTCCCCAAAATCGTTTTATAATAGTGTACATATGTCAAAAGCAAGTTTGTATTGCTCATACAATTGTTATGCAATGCATTGAAAAAAAGGTCTGTTACTGAGAGTTGGCGCGTTCTCATACTAAAATGGCACTTAGATCCTTTTTTTATTTCTGGTATTTATATTATGATTGTGATTTTAACTATGAATCTGATGTGTTTGCTTATGATTTGTAATGGGTGTGCGCTAAATTTCGTCAATGTTTTGCTTGCGATGCATCGATTTGCTAATTAAGTATTTTAAATTAATATTTACCGTCTTGATGATGCATTTTTGGCGACGTGTTGACTTTCCGAAATATATTGCACACCTTCGTATGCACACTACCGTGTGTATAATTTGTGATCTGCAGGTGTCTACTTTTTATACCAAGTGGTGCTAAATTTAAATCCTATGTTTTATACAATTTATATGGTCTGTATATGTATTTAAGGCTGGTTTAATTTTGTTTTATTAAAAATGACCGTGTTTGTATGAAAGGGGAGTTATTGTGTTCTGAAAGTTTAGTCAATTTTTCATATTTTGCTATGTATATAGTGATTGCATGTGTATATTTTGATGTGTACGGAACTAAATGAAGCAATAACTTGAATTTCCTTATTTATTTTAGTATTAAAACATTTTTTTAATACATATGTACAAATTGGATAGTCTACGTTTACAAAGTATGTTGCAAGTCTTTGATTGAAATCTAAACGTATAAAAAGATAAATATTTATTATGAGATAAATACAATAATAATGCATAAATACAATAGAACATGTTACATTTCAAACCAAATTTGCTATTCTAGATAGTTATGTATCATCATTAGTTCATGATCTTTCATGAATATTTACACAATGTTTTTTTTTTATTTTATACGAGATAAAAATAATTTCTATTAAAACTAAAATAAATTTTATTACTTATAATAAACAAGTTATTTCTTTTATCTATAGTAATTATTTTTTTAATATAAAATTATCTACAAATTGTCTATTTTCAATGAAATTCCATACGCGCTGCAGTATTTTCAAATAAATACAAAACGACTAATTTACAATGAAGAGATGATAATTATACATTATTTATAAGTTAAATTTTTGATATTTTACCATTGAATTTTTATTAAATAATGATGCATAAAATTTTGTATTATGTTAGTAATACATATATGTAGTTATTGATTTATTTAAATTAAAGCATGAACAAAACTTATTGTTTATTATAAATATTATATGTATTCATATATACGTACATTTGTGTTTAAATAAAATGTACACATTGCCATTATATTTTCAAAATAATTAAACAGGATTAGAAATATGTATTTGTGTTTTTGAACTTGATATCAAGCGTGTTATATATATATAGTACATATTTTTATGCTGCATTTGAAGTAAATCATTAGATATTGTGTGCAATATAATTAATTTGACATTTTATTAAAATTCGTTAATATTCAAATGATAAAATTGTGTTCATATTAAAAAAGAAATGTTGTTTGTAACTGAAAATTATTCATTATAATAAAAAATATAATTGTTATTATATATATTTTTTGATAATTTAGACTTACATAAGAAATAATCATTGTTATTATTCATACCCTATAGTGAAATTGAATTTTTAAATGTATTTTAAATGGAATGGAGGAATTGAAATCTATAATGATCATAAAAGAGTATGTAGATAGATATACATATGTATATTTATTCCCATTATCGACTATTTATTTATTATTGACACAAATCAAAATATAAATACATATATAAAACCATCATTATTTTAAATTCAACTGTCTTGATTTTTTAACATTTTCATAAAATTTACTTTCCTTTCACATATAATAAATAAATAATTTATACAAATTCAGTAATTTGTTTTTATATAAAATAAGAATATATAGGGTTTTTTTACTATACAACTTTACATTTCTACATTTGAAATTTGATATTTCCCTAATAATTTGAAAAATAAATATTTATGGAATATATTTACAATATGGAGATACTCTTTGTGAAATACTAAATAAAACTTACGAAAAAATCTCACTTTGATTTAATTAACATGATTTTATATATTATTACCCAAGGTGTGTGCTACAATTGAAAATAAAGCACACAGAACAAGTGTTCCAATCGTTGACATTTCTGAAAATACAGTGAAATATATTATTGTTATATTCATTTAAAAAATTTATACTTAAATAAATTAAATATTGATAAATAAATTACCCTTAATGCTACTAGACTTTCCAGTGTCTGGTTTGGAGGTGTAAGATTCAACTTCATCTAAGAATTGGTAATTTGCCTTGAATCCAGTACCATCGAGCCTATCGTTCGATCGGAAAGTCACTCTAAAGAATTTTCTATCTGATTCAATATGAAATTCTTTAAGTTGTCCACAATGTCTATTATACTTTCTATCCCTCGCCATAAAATTTGAAAATTCGACATAGTCACTTGCTGACATTGCCTCACACCTAAAAATGATTTTTATGTATGAACACACACACACACTTAGTAATTGAGTCATATAAATAAAAAAATATAGAAAAATTCCTACGGTAATACTCCTTCTATATCGAAGTATGTAAAATGCAAATGAACTTTTTCCTTTTGAAGTCCGTGGAAAAAGTAATGACACTCTGTATCTCTAGGGTATGAACCTGGATAGTTGGGAGAACTGAATGTTCCGTTTCTCGTTTCCGAACTGTTAAAAACAAAGGCACATGGGAACTCTGTCAACTGCTTACCATCTGTTACACCAAAATCTGCAACAAAGATTTAAGAATGTAAACGAGCTTTTGATATTATAATTTTCAGCATTGACGACGTATTCATACTTTCTGTAAAACTATAAAAGGCTTTAAATCCTCTAATGTAACGCGAGGAATATATGCCTCGGAATTCCAACATCATTCTTGGTCCATTGGACATGATTGGGCGAGGTGTGGTCGATGCGCAAAACGAATCAATCTTTTCCATTCTTCCATCAATGTGGACATATGCCTGTAAAGCGTCTATACTTTCGCATCTGAAAACAAACAAATATTTCATTTCAAGCGATTAATGGGGTAAGGGAGGGCTTGGTGCAAACGATCGACAAGCGCTAGACAGACTGAACCACAGATTAACTGGATGGCTGCTTTAAACGCAATTCTCGACTTCACGAATAATAGATTGCACATCAGATGACGAGTAACCTTTCGATGTGCACAGATGCAATTATTAAAATTTAAATGGATCTTTCTGGCGAGTTTAATTAATAAGGCAAAATTCGGAACTAAAGTATCAGAAGCACAGAACGTATACAGGGTAGGTATGTCGGGACTTCGGGTAGATTTCGCTTAGTGTAAGTGCGAGCAGTGCGCACGCATAAGGTACACGTGTCGTTAATCTGTGGTTCCGTCTGTCTTGTCAATCGTTTGCACCGCATCGGGTAAGGGAGCACCTAGAGTAATTGATTTGATCTATAGTTGACGGGTTCGGTGATTATTCCGCAAAAAGCGATCTTGCGCATGTCACTGAAATCTCGATAACGGAACATCTGGCACCCAAAAACGCCATCAATCGAAATTTATGTACGCGAAACATTGTACTAACGAGAACTCGAGTACCAGATGTTCCATGATCGAGATTTTAGTGACTTAAACTTTTAGTGAATAATCTGTTTATCACTGCAGTCATATACCTACATACATACATATTGCTGGTAAACGGACTACTAGTCACAGAACCAGTCACAGGACAACCGGTCGCTCTAGATCGGTTACACGTGATCACCCGTCACACTAAAATTGGTCACGAGAAAACTGGTCACACCCTAAAACCGGTCACAAGAAAACTGGTCACACCCTAAAATCAGTCACGAGAAAACTGGTTGACGGATTTTTGGGTGTAACCAGTTTTCTCGTGACCAGTTTAAGGGTGTGTTCTCCAAACAGCACTTCGGCCTAATGCGTGCGAGTGAGATCACGTGTGAGGGAGAAAACCAATGTTAGTGTTTTGTCCCTATGCATATACGGAATAACTAGCGACTACCGATGAAGTACATATGTATGTACGTAGCTGACAAACTCTACGAGTCGTAAACAATGTGTGCCGCGAATATTAAAAGGCTACGATGCTCTGGATTAGTGTACCATTTTAGGTATATAAAGTTTCTACTTATTATTGTTGAACGTTTAATATTTTATACTTTCAACTACATATAACATAATACAATAAATAAATATCCTTTAAAATGAAAGCGCATTGAACTATTAAAAATAAAATCAAATATTTAAAAAAAGTTACGTTGTTGATTCGTCAGTTGGATGGTAGAGGCTAAAATCTTGGAAGACAATCTGAATTCTCTCCTTTCCACGTCCCTGAAAGTCATATCGACAGTGTGACCTTGAAGGATAAGGTCCTGGATAATGCGGAGAAGCAAAAGTCCCGTTTTTATTGGTGTCGCTATTGAATACTGCATCGCAGCTCGATGCTGAAAAAAAACAAACATTATAATTAAGATACATATGCTATTAATATTTCATTCTTAATCATTAAAAATGGTATGGTATGCTATTTTATAAGGGATAGTTCATGAAAATAAATTTAAAGTCGTATTGATTTATAGCTGGAGTTTGCGCTGTTACGACTAACGTCAACGAAGTTCTGCATCTGACGTTTCACTCGCCGGGCGTGTTTGACGGTCTTTTTTCATTTTCTCCACTTAATATTATTCCTAAAGTATGTATATGTTTATTATTTTTAAAATGTGATATAAGCTCTTTCGTAATCGATAAATTTAGGTATACTACATTTTTTTTTTAAATATTTTCGTACGTATCTGAGCCTAACCTCATACCCAGTATACTGTCATATTGATCTTTTCTATTATAATTTTTTTATTTTATCGCTACATGTTAATATTAATGGCATTAAAAGTTTTCACTTTAAATGCGTTCTAACATTGACTTTCAAATTTAAAGTCAGTGTAAGACAGTCGAGAAGGTCTTTATTTTCAGTTTGTTCTGATACATTTCTATACAATTTTCTTTTAACTCGATTTTTTTAAATTTTTTGTACATATTTCTATAACCTGCACAATTGTATTGATAGTAAAATTGTATCGTTTCAGGATATCATAATGGATGATGAAGGTGGGAAGCCGTTTTCTATCGAGCGGGCTAAGACGGGACGTGCCGCGTGCCGTGCATGTCGCACTGTATGCGTTGCTGGAGAATTGCGTATGGCAAAGCTTGTCGCTTCCCCGTACGGAGACAACAAGTTCATGAAGACATGGCACCACGTTGATTGTCTCATGAATTTATTCATGAAGCAGCGACCGACCACAAAAAGAATCACATCAACAGCCGAGATTGAAAACTTTGAAAACTTGTCACCGGATGATAAGACGTTGATTTTGCTTAAATTAAACGATATGGAGGTGCAATACTCCAAAAAACACAATTCTTCCCCTGTAATTGTTAAAGAATGCGACGAACTTGACGACGAGCCTTCAACGAGTAACGTTGTAACGAAAAAAGCAGATACTATCGACGTTAGCCATAGAGATAGTTCTTTTCAAGAATTTCAAAATCTTTGTCGGAATGTGGCTAAAGATTCGAAACACACATCTAAAATGATGATGTTCAAACAATTTTTCACGGAAGGATCTGATCGGACCGGCTTCAAGAGCGATATATCAGTCTGGATTAAATTACTCGCTCCGAGTATTCTCAATAGGGTTTACAATCTAAAAGATAGGCAACTGTTGAAAATTTTCGCGAGACTTTTGCGCGTCGATCGCGACGATATGATGGAAGATTTGAATGAAGGAAACGTTGGAGAGACATTGAAGAATTTTTTCAATAAATCTATAGTAAATCCTGCTTCGGTCAGCACGTTGACTGTATTTGAAATCGATGAATTTTTAAACGCACTCACCGCTTTGACTAAAGAAGAAGAGCAGTTTGCCATGTTCAGATCGATCATTCACAAATGCACTGCGGAAGATTTAAAATACCTTATATATTTGATCATCGGAGATCTAAGAATGGGGGCCAAGTGCAAGTATATTTTGGATGCGTTGGAACCGGGAGCTTACGAAGAATATCGATCGAAGAATGACATTGATATCATCCTATCGAATATTTCAATTGTCAAAAAACATGGAACACCGACCAAAAAGTCAACTGACGCCGATCTACAGGTCATGACTCCGGTGTCGCCGATGCTAGCCGAGGCTTGCAAATCCATCGAAATGGCGATGAAGAAGTGTCCGAATGGAATGATGTCCGAAATAAAATATGACGGTGAACGTGTTCAAGTTCACAAGTCGAACAATGTCTTCCAGTATTTTTCTAGGTCGTTGAAACCCGTCATGAAGCATAAGATACAGCATTTGAAAGACTATATACCTAAAGCGTTTCCGCACGCGAATGATATGATATTGGATTCGGAGATTTTAATGGTGGATACGACGACCGGGCAACTGTTGCCCTTCGGATCTTTGGGTGTGCATAAAAAGAGCGAATTTGAACACGCTCAAGAGTGCTTATTCGTTTTTGATTGTATTTTCTACAACGGCGAAAGCTTAACTAACAAATCTATCCGTGAAAGGCGGAGAATTTTAGAAAACAACATGGTTGAGATTAAAAACCGCATTATGTATTCAAAAGTAGAGGTTATTTATAAAAGTAAGCAGCTACAAGAGATGATGTGTCAGGTATTGTTTTATTTTATTACTAGTGTTGAAATTTAAACAGGTGGTTTCGGATACAAATTGATACATGATTTAAAACATAGTTACAATAGGAACTCGGAACTGAAATAGGGATCGGGAATCGGAATTGAAATAGGAATTGGTAATCGGAACTGAAACAGGGATTGGGAATCAGAACCAAAATCGAAATTGAAATCGATATCGCACTTGCTCATACATAAATTAGGTTCGGTAATTGTTCCGCAAAAATCTCGATCACGGAACATGTGGCTGCTGGGGGCGCGGGGGGCTAGGCCCCCAGGGCACACACGCACATTCATTAATCATTTCGGAAGGTGTTGTGTGTATAATGTGCCACTTTTTATTTCGATTAATATTACGTGCGCCTATAAATTACCTTACATTATACATTATACTAAATATAACTTTTTTTATTCGTGTTTCAATTCTTTTTGGAAACCACCCGTTGAAATCAACGGGCACAAGCCTAGTATATATATGTTATACATTTTAATACAATTTAAATATAAATTTATATATTTTAGGTGTTCGAATTAGGATTGGAAGGGTTAGTCTTGAAAGATTTGGAATCAAAGTATGAGCCTGGAAAAAGACATTGGCTTAAAGTAAAAAAAGACTATCTTTTAGATGGTGCAATGGCCGATAGTGCAGATCTTGTAGTTTTGGGTGCTTGGTTTGGTGTGTACGTTTCCGATTACTATTTGATTGATATCTTCTTTTACTTGGGTATAATTTTAGTTGTGTTTCAGGAAGTGGAAAAAAGGGCGGTATGCTTTCGGTCTTCTTAATGGGTTGTTACGATCAGTCGAAAAATCAATGGCTCACTGTGACAAAGGTATCGGGGGGACACGACGATGATACTCTGGCTTCTTTGCAAGACCCACTTATGAATAACATGACTAAGATATCTCAAGATATGCTAAGAGTGCCTTCTTGGTTCAAATGCACCAAAAAAATGGTGCCCGATTTCGTAGCAAATGATCCGAAGAAGCAACCCGTTTGGGAAATCACTGGTATTTTTTGTTGTTGTTGCAAATATTTCTGTAAAAATGTTTTGGCTTTAACTTGTCTCATTTCAGGCGCTGAATTTTCTCAAGCTGACATACACACGGCAGGTGGAATTTCAATTAGATTTCCACGGGTGACTAAAATAAGGAACGATAAGTCGTGGGAGTCTGCCACGTCTTTCGCCGAACTTAAAATCTTGTTTGAGAATTCAAAACAAAAAACTGACTATTCTCATCTGTTCAAAAATACATCAGATTCCGATATAAAGAGTATGTTTATTAAATTTTATCATAATAAAATTATGTTTGAATTGAATTATTATTGTGTGATTGAATTTCAGTAAATCCTGGCAAAAGGAAAATTATTAACGACGACCTAAGTATTTCAAAGAGGCAAAAAAATATCGTCGATTTCCTAAAGAGTCCGTCCAAAGCGAGTCCAATCAAAGGAAGTCCATCTAAAGTGGTCACAATTAAAAACCCGCTGCCAGATGTATTCCATAGCTGTGTTTTACTTTTTTTTAAAAGTGAATTAAGCAGTGAAATTAACCGCTTTAAGCGGTATTGGATTGCATATGGTGGATCTTTAGACGAGTCTGATGATGGTAGTGAGGCGACCCATGTCATTCACTCGGTCGAGTCGATATCAGTCCGGGAGTATTACGAGTCTAAATGGGACACTTCCAAACTAGCCCGACATGTTACTTTAGAATGGCTTAAATTGTGTGTTGAATCTAACGAAATCGTCAATACTGCACCATATGCTGTCAGATTGACTAATTAACTTTAACTATTACGGAGTCAACAGTCGGGAACTGGTGACTGTTAGTTTGAAAATTGCATCATTGAAATTTTTCCATAAAAATATATACCATACATATGTTTATATTGTTAAAATATTCAAGTTATTTTGAACATACACCTTATATGCCTTGTCTAGTCTTATTTAAATTTTTAAAAATTGAAGAGTTGTGTGGAAGTCTAAATTTTTTATAATAAAAGTAACAATAAGCATTTTAGCAATTGATACCAAATTTCATTGTGATAGGATTAGTGTTATGTGAAATATCATTTTTTCTAAACCATGAAAACTTGACCAGTGATCGATTCCGAGTCAAAATTTCGAGTCGAATTTTCACATAATTACAAAACTTCATATATTGTTCATAGTTTAAGTAAAAATTGAATGTGTTTGCTGGGATTTAATATATGTTTTGTACATACATAATATATGTATATGCATAATATCAATGGATTAGTTTTGTTTTTCAATGTATTTTTTCATTTCAATTATTATGATGATTTTCTTTCGTTCGTTATTATCTGAGAAGATTTTAATTAGGAACTTAAATTTAAAATTATTCGATAATGGTCACTATTTAAATGTTTATATAATTCTACATATATGCATTCACATTCCTTGGCCTTATTTACGCTTTTTTTTTAACTTGGCTATACATAGTAATAATATTTATATTTTTTTATTGAAAATATTGTATTATTATTGTATACTATTTTGGGCTAATTATATGTACACTTCTACTGATATTTAGTTTGAATCTCTGTCTTAAGATATAGCGATTTAGTACATATTAATAATATGTATTGCAACGATTTGACTGTACACTATACATATGTATGTAGAAATATGAATTTTATTTTGGTTTAATAGTATTAGTTAAGTTTAATGATTTTATTCAATTTAAAGTTTTTGTTTTGTATAATTTATAAAAGTTGAAGTAACTGCATTCGTTAATAATGAATGTATTATATTATTTTACTGTTTTTTTTTTATATTATATTATATTATAATGTATGCTTTTTTTAAGAAATAAAAGTTACCACATCAAAGGAATTCTATAGTTGTTGGCCAGTTTATATTTGATGGCCATTCGAATAAAACGCACACTAGTTGACAAAAAAATTTTAGGTTGCTATTTATTAGCAGTAAACAAGAATATTATTAAAATTACAATATGTTCTAGGGTTCTTACGTTTTTATATTTTTAATTCTTAACATTTCATTCTTATTTTTTAACTTCAGAATACAAATGGCCAATAATTGAACACTCGCCAATAACTTAAGCATTTCCTCTACATATGTACATGCATATACATACATATATAATATATAATGCATAAGTTTAAGTTCCTTTTTACATTACAATAAAGTTATTATAAGACCTATTACCTATTTTTAGACCCTCACATATGCCTTTTATTTATAATATAAACCTATTTTTTCCTATTCCTTAAATCAACTACATATTTTAGTTACGTCAATCAAAATGATTGTACCGGATGATTAAGTTTTATTAAGGCAGTCAAGACCATAAATTGTAATTTTTTTGTCAATTGTATATGAAAAAATAACTTTGTACCATAAAGATTATCAGAAAATTATCGATTGATTATTTGATTACTATTGTAGGAATATAGTACAACTTGTGCTATACCGAATCAAAACCAGTGATGTCATCTATATCATGATAATATACAAGTTGTATGATAGCATCATACGCGCTCCTGTACAAAGAGTGCAGAGCTAACTTCGCCTGGAATTATCTTCGCTACTCAAAGGCAATGACCCATTCGACTATTCCAGAAGAAAGATATCATCACTCGATCTTAAAACGAACGAACCACGTAGGAATACATTGTATCTGCATTAGCCGCATTCCAAAACAAACGACGCTCAGACGCTAATGTCATCACACAGCTGCAAAATTAACGACGTCTAGATGCCTTTGAAATACCGCGACTAATTCAATGTAATTCATTTGGAATGTAATCCAAATGTAAGTACTACGCACGTATATAAACGACGTTCAGACGCTGATGTAATCATACAGCTACAACACATGGCCTGGAGACAAAGACATCTGCACACGGCATGCATCGAACTACAATATATAAACCGACGCATCAGCTCCAGACGTTAGAGTGTACCTATGGAGTTCAGCCAGCTCACTTCTCCGAAGCTGAGCAACTAGCTCCTTCGTGCATACAATAACTCTTTTATAAACTGAACATAAATAAAACGTAACAAACATAAAAGTATTTTCATAGGCCGGGATACGGCCAACACACCTTCCCGCGTCCTAATATATATATATATATATATATATATATATATATATATATATATATATATATATATATATATATATATATATATATATATATATATAGTTGGGTAATTGGATTATTAGTCACATCGTGATTGCCCAAAAGAAAATTTTTGCCATGAAAATCGCGAATACGGAATATTTGGCAGTCGAGTTCTCGTTAGTATGATAGTGTAGCGTATACTAAAAGGATCCGCCGTTATAATTGGTTTCGAGGATTATCTCCAGACTTAAGTACAAGTCGGCTAACAATGAGATACCCCCGAATGCACTTAGCGGGGGTAGCGGTAACTCGGTCGCATTCCGGTAGAGTTCTCAGAACCGACAGCGATAGCCTGGGACTGACTTCCGTGGCACATCTAGTACGTAACCATAACAATAGGTAAACAAACGGGACGTCGAAGATGCCCTGAGAGACCTTTTCCTTTATAAGGAGGTACTTAGGCGATATCAAAATATTCTGGACGGAGCACTGGCAGTGCGTGTATCTCCTTAATCATCAATAAATGCTGTGACACGACTTTGGCCTTTTACTTGGATCCTCCACCCACATCTACGCAACAATAGTTATAGTTAATATGATGGACTTTTCGTCTGCTAGATGTTCCGTTATAGAGATTTTAGTGACTTTTGGGCGAGCGCTTTGTGACCAATAATCACCGAACCATGTAGTTGTGATACAAATATACATACATAACGATCTTTACGGTCTAAAAATCGATGAAATTTACCCTCCGTCTCATCTATCAAGTATATTTTTAGCAGAATAATACGAATTCTCATCGAATAGAGAACATTGTACGTACAGGTAAACTCATTACAGTCTATTTAATTGCTCGAAGCTCTTAGTGCCAGTTCAATATACATGCATATTATATACGTATGTACTTAATTCTAGCTGCCCCAGTTTACAGGTGACCAATTGCAAAAAAAAACGAGTCGTTCTCAATGGTCCTTTAGGTCGGTGGTCGAACCAATATAAATATATGATCGCATATAAATTTATAATGGGTACGTATCATATTTGCATAAGTTAGTTGGCCGTAAAACATTTTTTGCCGCACATATGAAACGGTTTCAATTTCATTGCCGGTCATTTTGTTCGCACATGGCGTCTCGTCTCTCGTCCCTGAGGGGTGTTGGAAAACTTGCAAGCAAGAAATGAAACGCTTAAAATATTCACAAGATGAAGCTGTACGGGACTCGGGGTGAAATTAGATTTGTGTCGTCCTTTTACAGGGGAGTGGGGTGGGAAAGAGCCAGTCTACACATACAGAGTTTCCCAATGTGTGACACGAGGAATCACCGGGTCACAACTCTTGGGATCAAGCAATTATTATGTTATTTTTAGCTGGATACATACACTCAATATTTATGCATATGGTCTTGCTGAAAATGGAGTATTGTGAGAAGTGGTATGTAGTATGTAATTAGTAAGAGAAGATACTTATACACACAGTGCCGGTTTTAGGGGGGGACTGGGTCGGGCGGTGCCCGAGGGCGCCAAGTATGTTGGGGCGCCACTCCATGCACTGGAGGCGCTTTAAAATTTAAAATTATGGCGCCAAAGAGCCCAATTTTTTTAAATTAGAGTACCAAAGGCGAAACATAAATTGATTATTTGTAATTGAAACTTATCTCCGTGTACAATGCCACAAAATAATTTGTCACAATTTTCTAGGGGCGCTTAGAAAAAATTGCCGGAGGGTGCCATAGGGTGTAAGGCCAGCACTGTATATACACATGTAAATGCTTCAGAGGGATCTGTTGCACATCTTGTGCAAAAAATCATTCTGATTGAGTGGGTGTGAGTTATTAAAATTGGATTTGATTTCGAGGGTTGCAATTTCACTATCAACACTTTAACTGTCTGCTAAGCAGTGAAGTGTATTGAGAAGGGTACATCTCTAGGGATTGTTCGTTGCCTTCAAGAAAGGGTGGAACGAAAAATTCGAGTGGGGTGAGTAATAGAGCAATATTGTAAAAATGATAAGAGCTTCTTGCTTCAAATAGGACCAGAGCTCATTTACAGCAGCAAACTTTTTTCTTATTTATATTTGTAGCTACAAAACAAAGTCGTATTGAAAATATCCTGTGAATGCTTTTTACTACAGTAACGATCTTTTTTAATGATCAATTACACTGAGCAACAAAGAAATCACGTTTCTTACTTACCAGAGCGGAGGCTAATCAATTTTTCTTTGACCCACTAAATTCGAATATGAAAATGATGTTTGTTGGTTTCTTCTCGTTTATGAGATATAGGCGTTTAAAAAATGTGTAATTTTTACAGATGTTTTTAGGGCGTTTGCAGTCTTTAGCTCAAAAACCTGGAATTGCTGAGCCAAAGCAAGTATTGAGATCAATAGTCGGGTATATTTTCTACTGATTGTGATTTTTATTGCGTATAATTAATTATCAAGTCAAAAATATATATTTTTTATCATGCATTTATTGGACCAGTTCTATATCTCCCTAAGTTTTTTTTTCTGAACGTACTAATATGAGCGGTAAATGGTTTTAAATTACAATATGAAATGTTCTGGGTGATCATCGCTCACAAGTGAGCGTGAGCGAGTGAGATGGAGTGATGCGCTCTCCGTTCTTCTTCTTGCTCTAACATCATTGGCTCGGTCATGGCAACCGCGTTTTTAAACTCAATTTAAAATTATTTACCGCTCGGATTAGAACGTTTAAAAAATAAAAAAAAATATTGAAATAAAAAATAAATTTTTATAAAGTGGTCTAGTGAAAATTATGCAAAAAAGCTCATAAAATTAAGGGAAAAAATGTGTAAGATAATAAAAAATAATATTTTTGACCTTTAAAATCGCTAGATAAGTATTTTAAAGCAACAAAAAAACAAAATCAATAGGAAAAACAATTGACTATTGATTTTAATACTCACTTTTGGCACAGTAATACTATATTTTGAGTTAAAAATTTCAAAAGCCGAAAATCTATAAAAATTGCGCATTTTATTAAACTCTTAAGCGAGAAAAAAGAAACAAAAATTAATGGTATATTGAAATTCAGTCGGTCAAATTCAGTATATGTACAATTCAGATTGAATAATCTCCATCTCACAATTTTTTTTTTTGTTGCTCAGTGTTATACGAGATTTATTATAGAATTTTGAAACTTACATATTCAATTCAATTACATATTCACATGTTCAATTCCATAGCCGCATTAGTATGATACGTACAAAATCTGTAGAAATCGAAAGATCTCAGTTAAGCTGACTAGAGCTACTTGTGAAGATGTTGGATGAAAGCGTTACATGTGATGAGACGTTTCAGAAGACGCTAGGAAAATCTGAGATTTCAATAGCAACCGAAAATAGATTTTCCTGGAAGATTCAAGAAGTTGGATTACCGATCGCGCCTTACCAATCCAATATAAGACGGTTGAAGAAGAAGATATATATTTTTAATTTATTTTTTGAATTTTTTGAATAGATATATACCAGGAAGGTCTGACAGGTAGACTCCAATTCACCTTCCTAGACAATTAATTACAAACATTGCAGCATTTTTATTACATAAAGCACTGTATTTCAAGAAGCTGAACAACACGAAATTAATATTTAATTAATTAATTAATCCATTGAGATATCTATGGATTTAGACTTGTGCGTACATTTTTACATATTGTACATAAATCAAATTCAGATATTTGTGACAGCAGGTAGGATGATTTTTGCCAATTCGAGGAACCGTTTCAATGAAAATCAGATAAATTGGCAAACTCTGATAAGAAACGATCGATTTGGAGTCACAAATATCCGAGTCTAACCAGCAGTATTTAAGATTAGCACGGGATCGAACCCGGAACTTCTCGGTGCTAAACATAAATGCAACCACCGAGCCGTACTGCTGGTTAAATAATGCGGTATTCGTACATGTATGTGTGTTAATAACAAAAATTCTATCGATAAAATAAACGAATTTTTGTTATTAATCCACAAGAATTGCCGAAATATAATTTTAAGTGAAGTGGGATTTTATTTAATTTTCATATAAAGACAATTTAATTTATTATTCCTATTAATGCAATTCAGATTCGTGTAAATACGAGTAAATACTAGTACGAGCTTTTAGCTCGCAATTTTACCGATTTAAAATTCAGCACACTTCCAATTAACCCTTTTAAACGAAAACAAAAAATAGTGTGGCCAGAACACTATCCCAATAAACATGTTTCAATAGAAAATACTCGATATAAAATAGTATAAAATAAACGAATTTTTGTTATTAATCCACAAGAATAGTCGAAATATGATTTTTCTAAGTGGAATTCTATTTAATTCTTATATAAAGACAATTTAATATATGTATTATCCTTATAATTGAATTCAGATTCGTGTAAATACGAGTAAATAATAGCACGAGATTTTAGCTCGCAATTTTACCGATTTAAAATTCAGCACACTTCCAATTAACCCTTTTAAATAAAAACAAAAAATAGTGTGGCCAGAAGACTATCTCAATAAACATGTTTAAATAGAAAATACTCAATATAAAATAGTATTAACAGTGGGAAAAAATCCCAAATGAAAATACGTACTTTTGACTTTCGATTTGAACTGGACAACTACTTAGAGAGATTTGAAAGCTGAAAAGTACTACAAATGAAAGATAAAATACCCGACTATAGATTCCAATATTCATTTTGAAGAAGAAATTGATAGATTTTGAGACATCGACGGAAAAACACCAAGATATAGAAAAATCGCGCGATTTAAATACACATATCTCCGAATCTCGAGCCAATCGACATTTTTTATTACCAGATTCGTATTTACTAAGCATAGATCTAATGAAATAAATTGGCATTGATACTGAATTTTTATTAAAGATACTGTCAATTTTTATTCTTGACGGGGGGGGGGGGGGGGGGGTATTTGCATGGTGGGTTAATGTCCAGGGGGTTTTTGACCGGGGGTATGTGTCCGGGGGGGTATGTGTCCAGGGGGTAAGTGTCTTAGAACTAAATAATGCTGCTAGTACTACTTTAGCGAAACTGTTCCTTTAATTCATGGCAATTAAGTTCCACTGGCATTTCAAACGCCAGTTTTTGCAGATGACACCATACCTATACAAATTTTAAAATATCACAGTCACAAAATTGATTTTTGACAATAAATGTCATTGGATATTGGCATTTGTGGCACTATATTTATTAAATTTGTATGGAAATGGTCCAGTGAGAATGGTGATCGACTTCCAGTAGGTTGAACGCTAATTTTCCCGGGCAGAGCTGTCGTCGCATTTCCAAGTCCGAGACTAATCTTTTCATTGTTATCTCGACGCGTTAATTCCGACATGGTTTATTGCGGTGAAAAGGTGGATTATGCGGGATAAGGTTGGGATGGGAAACTTTGAGAAGCTTGCTTTGCCGTTAAACTCCTTTCCTCTCGTTTGTCGATAATCGCGCTTATAAAACGTGAAAAATTAATGAACGCCATGCGACACGTGCGACGTACAATTTTAACGATATAGGCAATATCGGACGAATCTTCGAACCGAATTTCTGGGCTGGTTTGGTAATAAAAAAAAATATGTGAGATCTGGAAGTGGAACTGGAGCGACCCTCGCCATACATTAAATTAGCATAATAGTGAATTTAACTGTTAAATGGCCTCGAATCTAATAATGTAAACGCACCTTTTTTAAGTTTATTATCTTCTTAATGAATTAAAACGCCAACGCGAACACTTAAATCGTGAAAAATAAACGAATCTTATTAATGCGTATTCGATTTTAAACATTTTTAATATTTAAAGGTGATTATGATTCACTACTTATTGGAGTATATATTATTATATTTTATTTCATAAAGCATGAACACTCGCCTTTACAGATCGCTCCAAAGCACTTATACAGATATAATTCAATCAATATACGTAAGCATTTTATACAATGCGAATTCATACAAACATCCACAGTGACATATATACAGGTTTTACCAGAGAAATGTTATAATAATAGAAGTGGCTTTAGGCGTTATATTTTTGACAAGTGACGATTGTCTACAGACATTCCTTAATAATTTTAGCATTAGTCGTATTTGATGCATGATGGTCGACGTACATACATATGTCCGATAAAAATTTCCCTGTACAAGTGCATCGTTAAAAATTGCGCAATGCATTCAAAAACACACAATAAACAACATGGGATACATTTTTATAAGTAAATTGATCATTTAAGTAACACATTATTCAATTAAAATCGTAGTTTGACAGTTTTTAAACATTTCATGGCGATCGCCCGCATTCTACATAACATTTCAGGGGTGGCACCAGAGAAATGTAAAAATTATTTTTAAATAATTGTAAAAACATTTCTCTTGGTGGCGCCGAATACTCAATTATATTAATAACCAATTATTTAAGTTTAATTTATATAAACATCGTTTATTTTGTATTATACATATTTTTGTTGAAACTATACATTACACGTTAATTTAAGAGTTCCCAAGGACAGGCAAATACGCAAAAGTGGAGAAAAGAAACGGATTGGCCACCAACGCCCAACACCAACATATACTCAAATTGTAAATAAATCTATATGAAAATAAAACTTTAATTTTTGTAGTGAATATGTGATGACCCTGATTATATTCCGTGCGTTTTAGCGTAGTTATAGAGACGTACCGTGTAATATTGAAACAATTTATTTATTCGTAAAGGCGCTTCTATTATTATAACATTTCTCTGGGTTTTACACTCCAAATTGAACATTTTACAAATCTTGATCTTTACAAATTTGAAGTGTAAAACCTGTATGGAGAAATTACTGCGTAACAATGTCCGAGTGACCAACTTAGCGGACTTGATCTGAGTGCACTCATATTGTGTCAACCGTATTGTGGCATAATGTTTTACGTACATGCATACAGTGCCGGTTTTGGGGTGGGTTGGGTCGGGCGGCGCCCGAGGGCGCCGAGTATGTTGGGGCGCCACTCCATGCACCAAAGGCGCTTTAAAATTTAAAATTAGGGCGCCAAAGACTCTAAAATTTTTTAGATTAGAGTGCCAAAGGCGAAAATTTAATTGATTATTTGAAATTTAAACTTATCTCCGGCGCTTTTGAAAAAATTCCCCGAGGGCGCCATAGGGTGTCGTGTATAATATATATACGTACATTCATACATATTGTTACGTACGCCGCGGATTAAGCGAATAGAATCCCAGAGACTGTGTGACCGTTCAAGGATTATCTGTAACGGATATCTGTTAACGGATTAACTAAGTCCATACCGTGCGACTGGTATAAGTGGTTTCAAGGATTAGCGACAGGCTAAGTGGCGATAAGCTAAACAATGATTGCACTTCTCATACCGTGGGAATACATATCCGAATACGTGACTATACAGTAGGTAAACAGATTAGACGTCCTGAGAGATCTACCCCTTATAAGGCGGTACGTAGGCGATATCATGTCATTCTGGACTGAGCACTGCCAGTGCGTGTATCTCCTTAATCATCAATAAATGCTGTGAAACGACTGTTGGCCTTTTACTTGGATCCTCCACCCACCCCTACGCAACAATATTATACACGAGAGAATCTGAATCTTGCAGCCTTCGAAGTTTGGAATCACAATTATTACTAGACAATCTTTACAGCATAATGGGGGAGTGGAGTGTGTGCGAAATGACAAAAGGCATACATAATATCCAATATTATCCAAGGGTGCAAGGACCATAAACAATATAGTTGGGTCGGTGGAAGGAGCAGCCTTGGAATTTGGCCAACCTTGGTCCATTGCTCGCGTATAAATTGCGTAGATGTGAGTGCGTGCCGGGGGTTGAAAAGCTCACTTTGACCTCAAAAAATTGCGTCACGCGAACCGGTCCGAAGTATTGTGGACGCAAAAAAAAAACCCGGGGTAATTTATATTCATCAGGTGTGCGGCCATTATACCGCAGGATCGCCGAAAATGTCCGCATGCACATTTGCCTGCGTTTTATGGTCACTTTTTGGGGCCAAATAATTTTTAAATGCACGGTCTACAGTTTAAACTTGGACATGTGTTTACATAAATTATGTGGTATTGACGAATGGTGCTACTTTAACTGTTGTATATTATATATTGACGGCAGAATATGCTCTAGCTTTTTTCTGCCCAATGTTTTATTTAATAGTTATCTCCATTGCGTCACTACAATACTAACTGGAGTATATTATATATAAAAAATACATTCATATTATGTATACACTGACATATATGTTTGTATATATATACAAATAATGTGACAACAATTGGAGTGTGAAAATTATCTGCATTGCGACAATAATGGGGAAGATTTTATATTAAACTGTCTCAATAATGAAGTCAGATAAAATCGGCAAACTCTAACACGAGATGGTCAAATTAGCAATTTATATTCATATATGTGACACAGAAGGTTACATTATTTTTGTACATTTTAAGTACTAGCAATTTTAAAAATAAAATAGAATAGAGACATCTATGGACAATGAGCAAACTTTTTAATACACGGAAAATTTGCAAGAAATTAATTATGTAGGTAGCATATTTTTATTATAAGATTTAACAAATTAGATATGCTAATAATTCTAATTTGTTAGAAACTGAGGGGGAGGATATCGATTTAACGAATCCGTCTCAATAACTAAGCTAGAAAAAATTGGGATCTATTGGTAATAAAATAGCTCTACCACTGCACTTGTAATACCAGCTTTACCAGCAGCATTGACTAGTGGTAAGCATATAATGCTTTTGAACATTGTGGTCACGGGTTCGAGTGCCACTGGTTGCTGCTGGCCAGACCTTGGTTTATGATTCAAGGTCAATCGTTTCCTATCAGATTTTGCCAATGGGAAACAAAATGGCAACCGTTTCCCATTTCTCACAATTTCAGAGTTTTCAGCATCTCGAATTTTGGCGATTTATATAAAAAAAATGCTACGAAAATGTAAATTCGTAAAATTTATCCATAGATGTCTCTATTATGCTTTGTTAAAATTATCCTAAAATTGCATATCGATGTTTTTGTAACTGACCAGGAAAGGGCGTTGGCGTTTACCTGTTAGGCCTTCCTGGTATATATATATATATATATATATATATATATATATATATATATATATATATATATATATATATATATATATATATATATATATATATATATATATATGTATGTAAAATAAAAATATTTATTTATGTAAATCTCGCCAGTAAGTACACAGATGTTGATTTATTTATCAGTATTTTGACCAGTTCAATAAATTAATGATATTTAACGATAATGTTTTCTAATAACATAATATTTTTCTGGTTTTCACGGAGCCGATTTATCGAGATTATCGACAAAGAACTCAATTAATGAATATAAAATATAAATAAAAATGTAATGTACATATTTATAACTGTTTTTTTAAAAGTGTCCTATATTTTGCAAGAACATTTGTCTTAGTCGCTTTTTTATCAATAAATTATTTTGCAACTTTATAATGGTCAATTCTACATACACGCAAGACATTAATATTTAATTCTAGAAAAAGTGTTACCTATTATTTTAACATAGATACATATGTATAGGTATATAAAAGTTTTTTGAAATCAGATTGTGCAAAAATTTGTATACTGAAATATTTTTCCTCAGGTCATTTGTTTCAGTTTAATATTTATAAATATATATTTAATAAAATTCACCGGGTCAAGGTTAATGCTTAATTATATTTTTGTTGTTTACATAATGGTATATAATTTAATAGTTACAAAATTGAGGCGTGGACTATTAAAAAATTCAAGTTCATTTCAATCAATAAACCAGGAATGTAATTAGAGTTTGGCAAAATAACGTATTTGTACATTTGGAATAATTAGGTCGAACTGAACATACACGTAATTAACATTAGTATAAGTACAAATAGTACAGTTAGAAATACATAATTAAAAAGTCAAAATAAGTTTGTATTAATACATTACTTTTTGGATTAAATATAAAAGAGAAAGCTCCAAAGTCGGGTCCGCAAGTGCCCCAATTTTTACGTTTTTCGTTTTCACTCATTTGTTGGTAAACGCAGTTTTTCTGCCACAACTTTATTTAGTGGATTTCATTTACAAAGTTTTATTTCAATGTACGACTAGTAGTAAGATATACGATTTAAAGTTATTTTGCAATTCAGTTTTTTGGAAAATTTTTGAAATTAAATGAAATATTAAGACTTGAAAACGATTTTGCCGGTGTTTGTTCCCGAGTTGTCCTTTCACGGCGATTCCGTTCCTTTGCTCACGATTTCTTTCAGATTGTTTTCTTTCTTGTATCTCCATCTTTGGTTTTTTCAATACTTCGAGACAGATCGTCCATGATAACAGCAATTACGAAGGAAATGCGGAATGACAGTTGCACCCAGGTAACCGGCCGAAATGGCCGCCATCTTGCCATATGCAGTGTTCTGATTGGCTGTCGGCAGTTTTTGCGTTAATTCGAATAAACAGAGAGAATTTTTGCCGTTCTTTGGAACAAAACAAGATTTTAAATATTTTTTTTTAGTCATTTAACTTGGTTTTAGAAAGAATTCAAGTATACAGTATTGTGTGAAAATATTCCAAGAATCGGAATAAATTTTTATTTAATTTTTAACCAAATATGCAGATACCGGGTTTTGGAACTAGACGACTCCTATATTTCTTGTATTCCAAGAATGAACTACAATAAATTTATTTTAATAGATTTTGTATGATTTAGAAAAGGGGTACATCGTAAAAAATACATTTCTACGTTCCAAAGTATGATTTAAAGGCGGTAGCGTTAAGTCATGCTTTTGACTGATCGCTTGCATATTCTTGTTGATCGATGAAGTTGAGTGTACACGCGGGGGTATCCGTTTGTTTAGATAGTTTTAAATATATATGTATTAAAAATGTGGCGTTCATGGGATGCGTGCATGGGATAGTCCTTTCAAAACGATAGTCCTTTTATCCTTGCTTGACAGTGATCTATACCAAAACGATCCTTTGGACCATTTTCGGTAAAATCGTATCCTTGCTCGATAACGGTGCCATTGCATGCTAGTGGTTAATGAGCGCCAATCACCTAATATTAGGCAATTTTGGTCCGTGCTTCATTAGGAGCTAGCAGGCCGACGGATCAAGAACAATAAACTACATCTACCATTACTGTAGCGTCTTTAACTCCGGTCTCAGAAACCTCTCTACACGTCCACGCAACAACATTTTTTTTAAATTTTACATATTTCATTACCATTTCAAGTAACAATGTTTTACTTCAATAGTTGTTTTGCCACCTCTAGTTCCAGGCCACACATGCGGTTTAGACAGGGGTGCCCAACCACAACTAACGCCACACTAACGAGCCACCTCGCATTGATGAATCGTTGATACGTAATCAACGCTTGGTTTTCTGGTCGGCTGTGCATTTTTAAGGGTTACCACTACCCTGTCACCCTGTCGATAAATAATTTAGGGTGTCTCGTTCAACAATTCAGACGCTATCCAAACTTTAGGGGGGCACTTTGTCGTTGCTATTCCAGGTAAAGGGGAGTTGGGGGGTGGGGGAGGTCAGGGATGGTGCGGGTGAATTAATAACCAGCACCCCGTATTTTTCGGGTCACATCTGAATGTTTAAAAACGCCTGCGGATTTTGTTGACCGCAACTTGTTATACATATTATACGTGGACAAGCTGTGCCACGTTCCGGATTAACAGCGCCTTGCCTACGTAATATAAAAACTCAAATTCAACGCTGCTTGTTGACGTAGAACTACATACATATGTAGAATATTATTCGTGGGACATGTGGTGAGGGTGGACAATGATTCATTTAGCACTTAAACCATGTTTATTTCCCAAACTTAGCCAGCGGCATGGCTCAGTGGTTGGGCTTTTGCCTTGCACCGAGAGGCGCCGGGTTCGATCCCGTGGGTTGACCTCGATTGAAATGAATTTATTCTGTAATGCCGCTGGTCAGGCTTGGATATTTGTGACTCCAGGACGATCGTTTCCTATCAGAGTTTGACAATTTTTCTGATTTCATTGTTGAAACGGTTCCTCGATTAGCATTGGCTAAACACCTTCCTATCTACTATGTCACCACTATTTGAGTATTATTAATGTATAATTCATAGATGTCTCGTTAATTTCGAGCTTAAGAGTCTCGTCATTCAGCGACTTATGTAATAAAAAATGCTGCATTGTTTGTAATTGGCCAGGAAAGCGCATTGAGGCTTACCTGGTATATACATATGTATATAGTAAAAATAAAAATAGCCAGAAGCATAGATTAATGGTTAGCATATAATGCTTTGAACAAAGTGTTCACGGGATCAAATCCCGCTGGTTTCTACTGGCCAGACTTTGGATTTGTAATTCCAAGTTGATGATTTTCTATCAGAGTTTGCCAATTTATCTGATTTTCAATAAAACCATTCTAACAAATTGGCAACCTTACTCATTTTCAAACAAATCTCGAATTTTAACCAATATCGAATTTTGTTGAATTGTATAAAATGCTGCAAATTTACAAATTTGACCATAGATGTCTCCGTGGATATTAATTGATGTGTACTTTGTATATTACTAATAAAATTTGTATAAAAATGTACAAATATTATTATTAATATTATTTCCAGGTTGATCTTTCCTATCAGAATTTGCCAATTTATCTGATTTTCAATAAAACGGTTGTAACAAATCGGCAACCTTACTCTTTTTCTCGCAAATCTCGAGTTTTAACCAATCTTGAATTTCGCTATTCGCAAATATACAAATTTGACCATAGATATCTCTGTGGATGTTAATTGATGTGTATTTACTTTGTATAATACTGATAAAACTTGTATCAAATGTACCATATTTCTGGCCAGGAAGGTGCATTGGGTTTACCCGTTAGGCTTTCTGGTATATACATATGTGTAAAAATAAAAATAAAAATAAATAAAGTCGACCTAAGCATGTCAACATAACCATAACCAGTTGAAAGGTCAGTAGATAAAACGAGCAGTTGCTGAGCCAGAAGAGGAGGTCAAAAGTTCGATTTTAGATATGTACATTTGTTTCAAAGTGTATATGTATGTATATTGAAGATTCATATGTTTGAAGATTTCAGATCGTCCTTTTATTAAAACATTACAAATTTAACTGTTTTTATTTGATAGAAGTTCTGTTAAAACATCCTGTGAATTCATCGTGTGTATGCAGTTTCGGAAAACTACCGTTGCATTATTTTAAAAATGCATCAGATCGTTATGTACCACGGGAGAGATGGAACGGTTTGTTTTACACGTCAAAAAAGATTGCTCATGAAAACGTGAATTTTATATAATTAATAGGTCGTCTTTGTTTATGATTTATATGCTTTATCTCGAGTATTTTACATAGACGTTTGCAGAATGACAGTTGTTTCTGTTAAGCTATACTTGCAAATGGGATGAATACATTATGGAAATTTAGTACCTATACATTCTGGAAGTTAACATTTTCGAAGATGGATGCGAGTAGGAAACACTAAGCAATCCATCTTGTAATTGTTCCATTTCAATTTCAATAAAATTAATATGGTATTGTGTTTTAGTTACATCTCGAAATGTATTGCACGATTTATTAATCTAAATGTTATATAATAGTTGTATTAAAATGATGAAATTATTTTTCGATTATGAAGACATTTTGATTTAAACTTTGAAGAACGGAGCGTCGAGATCGAATGAGGGTCGAGTAAGACTCGACGAATATTTTTTAATCAAAAAACAGCTTTTCTCAATACAAATAGGTTCAATATATCTTGTTAATTATTATATATATACATCAACATAAAAAAGTTTTAGTCCTATAGCATGTTTTTGACTATTTTGTATTAAAAAAAATTACAAGCATCGAAATGCAAACGCACATAAGTAAGGCCAACAGGCGACTGCATGACTCAATAGCCACGCACCAAAAGCGACGAAAACAATAGCTTATGAAAATATAGCTGTCTCTTTCTCTCGCATTGATTCATCGATCAACAAAGAATATGCAAGCGCACATTCAAAAACATGACTTATCGCTACCGCTTTTAAATCATACTTTGGAAAGTAGAAATGTGTAAATGTATTTTTTCACGATGTACCCCTTTTCTAAATCATACAAAATCTATTAAAATAAATTTATTGTAGTTCATTCTAGGAATACAAGAGATATAGGGTGAATAGCTTTGAAAACCACATAGTTATTACGAAAAACGTAAAAATTGGGGCATCTACATACCCCACTTCGGTGAGCGAGGGTTAAAATATGGTGATTTCCACAGTTAAACTTACTTGAAATGTAAAAATTACTAATCCGGAATTGTACAGTATTAAAAATTGTAATTTTCTTCGTATTAAAGTTGAACTAGGTGAACGTAGTAGTGCTATGGTTGGAAATTGTGCGGAAAAGCTTCCGTCGGATGTGCTTCGGAGCGAAGGTAATTTGTTTTATATTTGATCATCCTCGGAAACTGATTGAATAACTGGGATTTTTCCAGACGAGCCATTACCGAAGTCACCCGCAAATTGAGCAAGAGAGGAAGAGAAGTCTAAATCCTATTAGTAGGTAGGTCGCGACACGGCTATCCGGGGAAAATTTTCACAGCGGAAAAAGCCTCTTTCGAAAGGTCGAACGGAAATAGAATAATTCCAGTACCACTAGTTCACTATTGCGATTAATCGAATATTCTTTAATAAAATGTATTGAATTTTTTTATTCTTAAAAAAATCCATCCCTCGATTTTTCCAAGAAAAACCAAGTTTTTCTTATAACTTCAGCGTTGAAACCATATATTTTTTTATTTTATCCAAAATCTATAGTCAGCTTATATTAAACGAACTACAACAAATTAATTATATTTGTATACATATATACCTCTACATGTTTTGCAAAGTTGGATAAGTTCAAAAATGCGTAATTGATTATATAATACATATATTTATATATACTAGGAAAGCCTAAGAGGTAAACCCCAAGGTGCCTTCCAGGCCAATTACAAACATGGAATAATAATTTATAATCATTTTACAGAACATAGTAGAGACATCTATGGATAGTTTTACAATTTTGCAGCATTTTATAAATCGGCGAATTTGAGATGCTGTAAACACGAATTTTGTGAGAAATAGGATAGGGTTGCCATTTTTTGGAACCATTTCAATAATATGAGAAAAATTGGCAAACTCTGATAGAAAACGATCGACCTTGGAGTCACATATCCAAGGTTTAGTTTGAATTGATTTGTATTATAATAGCCAGCAGTATGGCTTAATGGTAGCCATATATGTTTAGCATCAGTGGGTATGATCCGTTATACTGCTGGTTAGATTTGGGGGTATTTGTAACCCCAAATCGATCGTTTCTTATGAGAGTTTGCCAATTTTATCTGATAATTGTTGAAACGGTTCCTCAAAATTGGCAAAAAATATCATCTTTCCTGTTGTCACAAATCTTCTGTATTTATTGTATGTACAATTTGTAAAATTATGTACAAATCTAAAATCCATAGATGTCTCGATGGATTAATTCTGTAATTAATTAATTAATTAATTATTATTTCGTGTTCTTCAGCTTCTGGAAATACAGTCATTTATGTAATAATAAAATGCTGCATTGTTTGTAATTAATTGTCCAGGAAGGCGGATTGGGGTCTTCCTGTCAAGCTTTCCTGGTATGTATCTATGTAAAAATAAAATATATATTATCGCTATTCTGTCTGTATGTCTGTCTGTCAGAGATAACGCTCGCCGTACTATAATAGTCGTGTGGATTCGACATACATACATACGTATGTACGTCACAGCTACCACAACGTATACGAAGATACAATAATAAAAGAAAAAACTTCTATATATACTATTTGCTACAAATGTTTCCTCTTGGTAGAGAATTTCCTGCCAGGTATTGAAAATTTATTTAATTAATTAATTAATTTTTCTATTGGTGTTTTATATTGTTTACATGTAGGTAGGTAGTTTTTACCATTTTTTCTTATTAAACAATTAAATATAAATATTAAATTAAATATATATATATATGTATTTAAACGGTATTTTAAAAACATTACACCACATGCGGATTGAACCGACACACATACACACACACATATATATATATATATATATATATATATATATATATATATATATATTATTATTTTTTTATTTTTATTTATTAACTTAATATGCCGACACCCATGCTATATAATGATATGATATTGGGTACACATCTAGTTCTAGCTCACAGCTGCCAAAACGTATATGAAGATATAATAACAGAAGAAAAAGAAAAATAAAATAATAAAATATTTAAATATATTGTATGAACAAATGCATTTTTAAAAATAAAAAAAATGATAATAAAGTAAGTATAACGAATAACGAACATGATTACAAACGAAACACACTGTAATTTGTTGACTTTACGAATTGTATTTGATACCAGAGTTAAAATAATATAGTATTTTACGTTTTGAGTATTATAATAATATTATTTTTGAATTCCTCTGAAAGCTTTTTCCAACGTCGTTCTACATATGCAGTATCATATAAGTTGAAGAACGAACGGGTGTGAATAAATTTACGAAAACAAAACATATTCTATTTCATTTTATATATTTTTATCTCAGACACGATCTGAGACACATTTCGTGTCCGTCGAATTTCCAAACTCCGAATCCGATATTTACGTACAATTTTCCTACATTGAATATATTAACATACTACAACATTACATACGTGTATCGGCTACGCCACATTTCATTCATACATGCCTTTCAGATTTATCTCCATCGAACGTAATTTATGTCTCCAATACAAAAACCCAATACACACTAAATACACAGATGCCCCACTCGAAAAACAAGATTGTAACGAATCAGAAATCATCTCCGGAGATCTTTTCCTCACACTCGAGTGCTCCTTCGATCCGAACGCAAAATTAATTTTCCCCCTTTCTTGCTCGGCCAGAACGAAAGAAAATTTTTCCAGTATCTACACGCTCATATATCACCGTAATGTATGGTGTATAAGAAACGCGGATAAACATTTTTTTGTCGGCAATAATACACGAGATTGAGTGGGGTTAGTCCGCTTTGTCGGAAATGGCGTGCTTTGGCTTCGATCGTAAAAGACAATGCTAATTTCGCAGATTGAATGAAACTTTCCTTATGTAGCATTCAAAAATTAATATTCCGGATGCAAATTTTTCGCCGAAAGGCTGAAAGGCTTGAGAAATAGTACCGTTATTGATTTATTTATTTATTTATATCGGTGAATGGTTTATATATGTATGTATGTAGTATTGATCGTTACGTTTATTGGATGCAATATACGTGAGTTTCAACAGTGTTTAGGCACTAATTAGCGGCCGTACATGTTACCTAAAATGTTCCCATAGATTAATTAATTTAATGCCTGTACAAGTCGGTATACATTTGATAATTTTAAATGACGAACAATGAGAAAGTTCAGCCTCCAAGTTTGGAGCGCTACACAGGAGTGTCAAACTAATTTTACTTAGTCAGGGCGCATGAACAATTTTGCCTCAAATTTACCCCTTTTGAGATAAGAATACATCATTTGGTTTCATTTTACACTGTTTATAATAAAATTAAAGCCTTTAAATTTGCCAAACTTTCTCACAATACTCAAATTTAGACCGAAGACAGGCTTTGAATTTTGTTTGTGTTTTTTTTTTAAGATTCACCCAAGCTATTCCGGACAATTTGGTCACGGGTTCAAATCCCACTGGTTTCTGCTGGCCAGATCTTGGATTTGTGACTCCAGGACGATCGTTTCCTATCAGAGTTTACCAATTTATATTTTTTTTTAATTGAAACGGTTACAACAAATTGGCAACCTTACCCATTTTCTCGCAATTGTCGAGTTTGCAGCAATCTTGAATTTCGCTGATTAGTATAAAATGCTGTAAATTTATAAATCTTACCAATAATGTATCTTTGAATTTTAATTGATATGTATTTATGTACTTTATAAACAAATGTCTATAATAAACCAGGGGCGTGGACTAGTGGCTAGCATATTATTTTTATTTTCAAGTTATTTTATTTTATATTTAATTTATACCAGGAAAGCATTTATAACAGGTAACCACAGAAACATTGTACATTTGATACAATTATTATCAGTATTATACAAAGTACATAAATACACATCAGTTAATATCCACAGATACATCTATGGTCGAATTTGTAAACTTGCAGCATTTTAAATAATTCAGCGCAATTCAAGATTGCTGAAAACTCGAGATTTTCCAACAAAGTGGGTAAGGTTGCCAATTTGTATTCCTGTAAACTAAAATAGGAATCCGGAAACTGGAACTGAAGAAGGAATCGGGAATTTGAACTGAAATAAGAATCCGGAATCGGAACTGAAATAGGAATCCGGAACCAGAACTGAAATACAACCCGTCTGTTTTATATAAACGGACGGGATGTATTACAGATACAATACAGTCAATAAACATGAGCATTTCATACAATGAGAATTTATACAAACATTCACAGCGACATCTATGGAGAAATTTTTGCAGCATTTTCATAAACAAATTGGCAAACCTCTAGACGCTGAATAGCTTTAGATTAGTAAGAGAGATGTCAATTTACAGAACCGTTTCAATGAAAATCAGATAAATTGGCAAATTATGATAGGAAACAATCCAAGGTCTGGCCTATAAAAATAAAAATAATAACTAAATGAAATTAATTGGAGATTATTTAAAATAACTAAAAAACCAATCAAATTTAGACTCGTTCGATCTGAAACATCACTCAGAAATTAATTCACAATGCATATTTTGCACCTACCAAATAATGCTCCAAAATGAGCGTAAACTTTTACAATCTATGCTGATTTAAAATTTAAAGTCATCGCCGACCGACTTGCACACAATATTAATTATTATAATACAAACATGATACAGGGTTAAAACAGGTTTGGCCGTGCTCAGAGGTCGTGTCTAATTCTCTCTCCGGTTCTCTGAATGCGAATTAATGAAAAGCAGGCGCTATTAACTGTCGGTGCACGAAACTACCTTACATATGTATGCATTTTCGTCACGTTGTAGGTGCATCTACGTACTGCAGCAAACTGCAATACTTCATTGCGGAACAATTTCTCTTGGGTACGAGCCGGGAACGTGGTCAGCGCTTACCCCACTTTGGTACACAGCCGACGTCAGATAAATCCAACTTTTGCTGTGTGTATCTGCATTATATTCAACTTTAAGAGATGCAGCATTGCAGGTTCAAAAACTGCACCGGTTTGAACTATGTATGTACATATAAATGCGAATATTAAACGTATCAATCAAACGTCCGCTTCGTATCCGTCGGGTATTCATTTTTCTGAGACGTGTTTATTTTGACTGTATAAAATTTGCTCGTCGATCAATCTATCAGTCGGAAACAGTCAAAGAATAAATAAAACGGAGTATTTTCATTATAAAACGTCGAATTTCAAAGAGGACCAAGTCTGAAGTTTTAAGTATATGTGCAATAGCGATGCAACATCCCTATAGCGGATGCTCAAAATGCACCCATTGGTCAGAATGTATCATCGTTGCTCTAATTGGTCAAACGATTTAGCGCACGTGGACAACTTCAAGCTGATTGGTTGTGCGCCTCGTTCGCGTGTATTTATTTCATTAAATATCTCTAGGCACAACATACTCCTGCCATTCTAAAATTTGTTTGTTTGAAATCTTCATACGGGCGAAATCACACAGCCGTGAATGCGGCACGTGGTTTTTTTTAGATAGTTTTAAACATATACCTACGTGCGCGTGCATTATATTTATATATAACATATAACTTTATTTTAATTCGTGGATCAATTTTCATAGAAACCACCCGTTAGAATCAACGGGCAACACTAGTAATATATGTATGTATATAAAAACGAACGCGATGTATGTGGGTATGTATTGTGGCGGACGCGTCAATAAGTAGGATGAAATCACACAGTGGTGAATGTGGCACGTGATTTTTTTTTAGATAGTTTTATACAAATAGAAAAAATGTGACGTTCACGGCACGCATGCATGGCACACGTCCTTTCAAAATGACACTTTCGACCTATATCGTTGAAATTATATATATACCGTTATCGATCACTGTCAAGCAAGGATATAATTTTACCGAAAATTGTCCAAAGGGTCGTTTTGGTATAGTCTGCAGCGTTTTATTATCGAAATTTTTGCAGTATTTTACCATCGAAATTGACGAACCTCAAGACGTTGAATAACTTGAGATTTGCAAGAGAGATTGGAAAACAAATGCCAATTTATAGGAACCGTTTCAATGAAAATCATAAAAATTGTCAAACTCTAGTCCACGCTGCTGGCTATATATTTAGTTTATTCTAATGCGCATATTATTCATTCTAAGTTATTTTTCTTAATGCACTGTTAAATCGTACCTACATTTACAACTTTCATACATAAAAAGTGGTTGGTGTAATGGTGATAGTTAAGAAATTGAAATGTTAATGGCAAATATATCACGTAGCTGGAAGAACGGACGAAAGATGGACAAAAGAAGCTGAAAGAAGCTGAAAAAAAAGAAAGACGGATGAAAAAAAAAACAGAATTATGACAACAGATGATGTTTGTATGAATTCTCATTGTATAAAAATGATATAAGAGACAATATTAGACAAAAATATGTTCGATGACTGGTCTCAATTAAGTTGGCTAGGGCATTTATAATGGATGAGATTTTGATGAAAATTCAGTAAGCTGAAGTGAAAGCGAAATTCTACAAGTACTTGTGAAAGTTGATTGGTTAAATTTATTAAGGAGCCTTTAAAGAAGTTTCATTGATTAAGTCAGCTCAGGTTTTTGGAGCGTTGAAACTTCGACCCTTCTGTTGCTTAATATTTAAAAAAGTATACTTAGTGTGTTTTAATACGAGGAAATTAATTATAAATTTTGCTTTTTGTACATAATTTAAGACATTATCAGCTTTTAATTAATTTTCGCAAAATATTATGCATACATTGTATTCATATAACGAAATACAAAATACACGCAGAGTTGAAATATATAGGAAATATTTTTATGTTTGAAAAACAATTCTGAACAAGCTATTTTCAATTTTATTTATACATCCATTTTATTTTTATTTTTTATGGTCAACAATTGTAAATAAGCATTGTTATTATATTACAAACATCGATAAACAATTATGTTTATACAGTATCATAGACATATATGGACAAATTCAATAGTACTAAATTTTTGAGAAATGCATACATTTTATAGAGTGGGTAATACATTCATAACATATCAGCAAATTCTGAATGCTATTAACTCGAATTTGTGCAAGACAGGAAAGTTTCACAAGAAATCAGAAGTATTGATAAATTGACTCAACTGCACAAGTATTGATAAATTGATAAGAAACGACCTGGAGTCAGTTATATCCAAGGTTTGCCTAGCAACACCAGGCCAGGAATGAACCTATGATCCCTCAGCTAAAACTATTACATGCTAAGCAGGCTAACTACATTACTTCATTAAAAAATAATGATTATTCAACCTTTTGCACACGACAACTTTCTCGGTACTTTATCATCGAATTCGTAAATCGAATATTCGACCATTAATACATATTCTTATATAAGTGACCAAATATGTACAATATGTATATGACCAAATAATAATATACACACAAAGTATATTTTTCTAAATAGTGAATTACACCTGAGGTATTTTGCTTAAATTGCAATCCCTTGTCACGACATTTACGCTATTGGCATTTTACGCATGACGTCTATAGCTGTCATCCGCGGGGAAAGAACCGAGAGGTTCTACATTTTAATTTCCGTCAGAAATCTTAATCTTTTCTACTTCAAATTTCATTGTGGCTTGTTTTAAAATGAAATCCGTCTGATAAAGCTTTGCTATTTAAAATAAAAGTTGAAAATAAATACTTTTATTTGCATTTTAATAAAAAAATAATACAATATGTACAATAGAAACATTATATCAGTAGTTATATTATATTATAGTGATATTTTCCAACTTAGTGAGCGTAAATTGTTGGATATTATTCTAACCTATTTGTCTGGTAGTCTGCGCTCATCACTGCTTTCATTATTGATTGTGATTTATGAGTGGAAATTTGATTTAATCTCTTCCATTTGGGTCTCACAGAGATGTTTTGTATTTGCAGTTCTTATTTATTGGAACTGGCTGTAGGTGCAAGACATTCCTTATGTTTTATTTTATATTTGATATTTTTACGTTATCTGGTATTATTAATCGCTATTGTTTTTTTATGATTACTTATAAATGTATTGTCTGTGTATATATAATACATATGTTTATATTTATTTTTTTCTTTATATTTATCTTTGTTGTTTTTTTATAATTTGTAATTATTATTATTATTATCCGCTATTATATAGCTTATTATTTTTATGATTGTGTTAAATGCGTTGTTTGTGTATATATGTATATGTTTTGTTTTTGTCATGTCTAATTTCTTTAGTTATAATTTTGTTTCTTTTCTGTTATATTTTTGACCATTGTGGCGCATTAGGAATTCCTGTAATGCTTCAATGGTCCAAAATTTAAATAAATAAATTATATCATTATTTACATTATATCCTTATCGTTTATTGGATTTGATTATAAAACACATATAATTGTATGGATGAAGGAAGTACGAGTAACACAAAAGGAAAATCAAGCATTCATGCCCCTCTGTTGAAAATGCATCTCGTCTAGTTCATGACATTTTCATGGCTCATTTAAAATTCCCTTTTGCGGCGTCGAAAGTGCTGCGGGAACCGGAAAATTCCTTTTCGGCGCACATCAGCCTCTCGAATTTGCTGCTTTCTTTAAATAATTATTATTGTTACACGATAAATTTGCTCGAGAAGAGCTCGCCTGAATTTTGCACGAGATCTCAAAGAGCTCGGGTGCAGAATTTTATCCCGAAACGAGTGTGCATAACGACTCGGGGTCCTTTTTTTACCGACTGATATTTAAGCCGACCACGGCGAAGCACAAATATTGTTTCGTTGTAACGAAGCGAAAATTTCGCAGCAAAAGCACAATTTTGGCGAGTGAATTAAAAGCTAACAAGAGGCTTCGTTAATTTCGTTCGAAACAAAAACCCGCGAGCCAATTTGTAAATGACGCATTTTCGACGGTTAAAAAATACGTGATGGATATCGTCAATTTGGCTGGCTTTCAATTATATATCATATACATATCTTAGTACATATATGCATATATATATACATATATGTATATATGTATATTGTGGGACATTTCTAACGAATCTCTCTGACATTATATGACACGTCTATCAGAGTGAGCTGTGCGTCTTTGCAAGATCCGTACAAACCGTGTATGAAATACAATATGTTTTGTTAGCGATGAATATGATGGAAACTTTGACTTTCCTTCAAATATATGTATACGCACATATAATATACGATAGCACATAATACTAGGTAGTTATTCAGTATTATGTATATAAACATAAAACTATCGATTTCAGTTGTATTCTTTGTAAAAGGGAAGTATGCGGAAAATGATATTGAAACGAAGCTCGGTTTGATATGTAGTTTCATAAATTAAATAATAAACTTCTTAAAGCAGTTATAAAAAAAAAATACTAGTCCCCTAATATGAAATATATGAACAACTCAATTACAATAAATTCAATTCGTTGTTCATATTGACACTCGGATTAGCAATGTTCGGAAAACCGGAATAGGCACTACTTGAGGTAGTGGAAGTGGTAGTGGATTATTATGGTATGGTCCGCGGCGTCGTTCGCTTGCACGGACTCTCCGTTTCAATTATGTTCCCTTCGTGGTACAGGCGAATTGTTTTTTATAGGTGTTTTTATTAAAATAACACATTTACAAAGAACTTTTCCAGTAAAAATATGGAAAGGGCGGCTTGCGAAACGATTCCGTCAAATAAAGAATGTTACATTATTGATCGATTGTTCGACGAAGCATTCAGAAGATGAAGTTTGGAAGATAAACAATTTTTTTTTAAGAAAGTTAGGCTACTCCGGATATTTCTGTTAGCACAAAAATGAAAAATTATAATCATCACTTCAAGATTTATTATAATTAAAAAATTAAAAAAATGTTTTTATATAGACATACATATACTACATATGTATCTTTTTTTTATTTTTATCTTATTTTATATAGGCTTTTCATTCCAAATTGACCCTTTTTCATTTCAAATTAAACCTTTTTCATTTCAAATTGACCCCTTTTCAATGTCAATTTGAAATGAAAAGGGTCAGTTTGAAATGAAAAAGGTCAATTTGAAATGAAAAAGGGTCAATTTGGAATGAAAAACCTATTTCAAATAGAAATAAAAAAGAAAACAAATCGATATGAAGTACATACATATGTACATATAAATGTACATATGTATGTACTTCATATCGATTTGTTTTCTTTTTTATTTATAATAATAAAAAATAATAAAAAATAAAAAAAATGAATAAAACAATTCAAAACTTTTATTGCGAGATAAATCAGGGCTGTGTGAAGTTAGTATTTTTGAGTTATTAAACTCAAATAGATATGTTTTTAATTGTTTTTAAACAAACTCTTGTGGAATAAATCTAGTAATTCATACTCCAAAGAATATTCATTAAAAATTTGTTCCTTCATCGGAAGAAATTCTGTAAGAAACGCATTTAAACAATTAATACTAATGTATTGATATTAATAGGTTAAGCAAAGAGGAGGAATAAGAGGATCTTAGACTTCGTTAAAACTAAGTAAAAAATAGAAAAACAAGTTTTTCCAATAATTCAAGACCTTTACATACATATAAATATATGAACATATAATATGAAAATAAAGAAGGATTTTTTTCTAAAATACATTTTTGAAACCACTGAATAAATTTTGTTTATTTAACCCTTTCTCCTAACTGTACTATTGAATTTTATTACATGTATAAAATTCTTAAACAATTTGCCAAAATATTTAAAAAAAAAATGAGTCACTTTGAGACTCAAATTTCAATACATCTCTTTGGCATCCTTTATTTTAATTTAATTTAATTTTACCCAAGGAAATATAAGCTTCTATAGGAAAACGTGAGAGGTAGTTCATTTTTTTATATTAAATTGAACCATAAATTCAAAATCAGGTTCAGGTGTATCAAACATAAGAGACCATTTTAAAATTTTCATACATCCATTATGATAAATTGTCGTCCTACGCATTCTACATTTTGAAGGGTAGCTTTATGTCTCATTCTCACGTTAAAATAAACCGTATTTCCACTGGGCAAACATTTAAATATACATAAACCACTTTAGATAGAAGATATGTTGCTTCGAACGGTTCCCTAACAAAAGCGCGGTTTCGCCTGAAAATGGCACAATTTCGCCACACACGCATGTTGAAATTTTATTTCAATATTGCGGCAAAGGCAGAACAAACACGCCCCCTTTTTCAGCGAATTTACAACGCACCGCCGAAAAAGGAGCTAAAATAAATACCTACATACAAAAAAAAAAAAGGAAAAAGAGTGGACACAACGTACAAAACCGTCTCGAGTAAACACCGCGTGGGCTAACGTTTAATCACGGATTATGTCAGAGTTTTAATAATTACGAGGATATATTTCAAAACGGAAAACGCTAACGAGGATCTTCTCAATGCGGATTTCGAGTTTGAAATGTTGTTTTTCGCTTTGAAACAAACGCCCGACTGTTGTTTACCTTTAATTTCGCTCATGTCTTTTGCGGTCACTTGGACGAATTGCTGTACTCCAGACAGGGACGAGAGCAGCAGAAAGAACGGCGAAATGGCCATTATATCAATAGAGCACTCTTCACAAACGGTAGTATATATATATATGTATATAAAAAGGACGAAAAAAGTTAGCAAAACACCATTTAAGTTAACAACGCGTGACGCGAGACAAATTCGGTCGAGTGCGCGAACTACCCTAAGAACGATTGCTCTTTCACTGACTATTAAACTTGAAACGAGAAACTTTTCTTGTCAAAAACCACCGTTTTCTACACCGAGGCAATATCAAACACAACCATGCGATCGATACGAAGCAATGCGATACAGTTCGATCTAATAATCGATCGAAACGTAATCAGAGATGTGTCGATCGATCGGAGATGGTTGATGTTCGATTGTTGTATTGGTTTATATTATGAAAGGAAAATGCAAGGGCGTGTTGACCGCGCTGGGGTAGAATGGCAACTGACTGAAATTGACCTGAAAAGCTCCCTACGGTAGCAGGAGAAGGCAAAAGCTCCGTTCAACTTAACCAGTGCTGTGAAAAGATGTATGTGTGTATTTAAAAAAAATGCGCCAATAATATAAAACAGGCGATTACTCTTAATTAAATGGTGTGTTGATGAAGTCATGCGTCACACCTTTCGCTAGGTCAATAGTGTCATTTCTGTTTCAGGATATTGAGTCAAAACAATTACTATCAGTTAGATACATATGCATATATAAAATACGATGTATCTTGGGTACATTTTACTAATATGATTGGGCTGGTTTTAAATATTGTATGCTGGTGGTTTATTTGTAATATAAACCGATTAAACATGGCCAATCTAATAGTAAACATTTTAATAAATTTATTTGAATAGTTTTATTTTATTTGAATGTTCATTTGTTTTTTTATTTAAATGAACGTCACGAATTCTACGAACCAACAATAGTTATATAGTTACATACATACAAAGTCTCTTTCGAAATTATATATTACTAGTGGTTTTACCCGGCTTCGTTCGGTATTTGTAATATAAACCGATTAAACATGGCCAATCTAATAGTAAACATATTATTAAATTTATTTGAATAGTTTTATTTTATATAAATTTATTTGAATACTCATTTGTTTTTTTTATTAAATTGACTGTCACGAACAAACAAACATATATAGTAAGTCTGTTATAAAAAATTATATGTACGCCCTCGGCGTCTGCGTCCTCTAGGGGGGCGAAGCCCTAGGGCTCCACCCCCGGCGTCCGCGCCCCCAAGGGCTTCGCCCTCGGCGCCTACGTCCCTGGGAACTTCAAATCCTTTGAATCGTAAAAAAGCGAATTATTTGTTCGATGACGTCACGGATTTTTACGAACGAAGGATACATACATACATACATACATATGTATATACAAAGTCTGTTTCCAAATTATATATTATATACTAGTGGTTTTACCCGACTTCGCTCGGTATTTGTAATATAAACCCATTAAACATGGCCAATCTAATAGTAAACATTTTATTAAATTTATTTGAATAGTTTTATTTTATTTGAATGGCCATTTGTTTTTTTATTTAATTGAACGTCACGAATTCTACGAACCAACAATAGTTATATAGTTACTTACATACAAAGTCTCTTTCGAAATTATATATAACTAGTGGTTTTACCAGGCTTCGTTCGGTATTTGTAATATAAACCGATTAAACATGGCCAATCTAATAGTTTATTTTATTAAATTTATTTGAATAGTTTTATTTTATATAAATTTATTTGAATACTCATTTGTTTTTTTTTATTAAATTGACTGTCACGAACAAACAGACATATATTGTAAGTCTCTTATAAAAAATTATATGTACGCCCTTGGCGTCTGCGCCCCCTAGGGCTCCGTCCTCGGCGTCTGCGTCCCCTAGGGAGGGGCGAAGCCCTAGGGCTCCACCCCCAGCGTCCGCGCCCCCTAGGGCTTCGCCCTCGGCGCCTACGCCCCCGGGAACTTTGAATCGGAAAAAAGCAAATTATTTGTTCGATGACGTCACGGATTTCTACGAACGAAGGATACATACATACATACATATATACAAAGTGTCTTTCCAAATTATATATTATAATAGTGGTTTTACCCGACTTCGCTCGTTATTTGTAATATAAACCGATTAAACATGGCCAATCTGATAGTAAACATTTTATTAAATTTATTTGAATGGCTTTATTTTATTTGAATGTTCATTTGTTTTTTTATTTAATTGAACGTCACGAATTCTACGAACCAACAATAGTTATATAGTTACATACAAAGTCTCTTTCAATTGGTCAAAATATTGGGTTTGCTACAAATGGTTGCAAACCACGCGGCTGCATGCTCATTTCAATTGAATTTTGACTGTTTGAATTTCAACGTGTAAGAAAGACGAGGTATTCATGATGACATTTCGATGTACATTGATGATTGGTAGTTCTTAAAATTGAGTTGGATCTTTCTGGCAAGTCTAACAAAATATTATATATTACAAGTGAAAATACAGTTAAACTATAAGTTAGTATCAGGTAAGATGGATAGGTTAGGTTTAGTAAATTAAGTTGAAAACTCATATTTTTGTTTTGAACTCATTTTTAGAGTTATCGTAATACGGAACTCATTACCTTTATTCGTAATATCTAACAAACATTGACTCATTATTGAATCCTAAAGCATTCGTAAAAGCGCCAGAGCTGTCAAAACTCAACTGCATATTAGAATTGGCGCACATCGTTGAAAGTATATTTTTGTTTGTAGATATAATTTACTAGTTGAATTGTACTCGAATATGAATGACTTAAAACGCCAGTTGGAATAGATTACAACTGAAGATACATTTCGCCTGTAACATATACTATAGCATTGAAATTGTCGGATATTATTCTAACCTATTTGTCTGGTAGTCTGCGCTCATCATTGTTTTCATGATTGATTGTGAGTTATGAGTGGAATATTGATTTACTTTCTTCCATGGGATGTTTTGTATTTGCAGTTCTTATTTATTGGAACTGGCTGTAGGTGCAAGATATTCCTTATGTTATATTTTATTATTTGATATTTTTACGTTATCTGCTATTATTAAATGCTATTGTTTTTTTATGATTATGTATAAATGTATTTTTGTCTGTGTATACACATATGTACATATATATTTATTTTTCTTTCTCTATTTTTCTTTTTATAAGACAATCCCTTCTTTGTTTTTTATTATTTGTAATTATTATTATGCTATTTTATAGCTTATTATATTATATGTTGATTAACTAACTAATTTGATTAACTAACTAACGTTTAAATTTTAAATTGATTTAGTCATTTAATATATGTATAGGAAGCATGAGATATAATGTTAAATATACGTACATTAATACGTATGTAGTTGTGAATGATTAAACGGAACGTGATGTTCACTTTTTTATATTGAGGTAATCTGATATCAAAAATCAATTTAATAAAGATATTTTTGGAACGACGTTGTAAGTGATTACATAAAATATTAAAAAAATTAAATTTCCTTTTACTTAGAATGAGAGTTATCCTGGTTTGAGAAACGTGGTTAGTCCATTTTCCATCAGCACTGATATCACTTACCCCCCTAAAAGCCTTTTAATTCACTCAACACCCCTCAGGGAGTGCTCTATTCGTCAAAAAACATTCGCCATGAAAACGTGACATTTATTATTCCGAAGAAAAGAGAAATAACACGTGAAAAAGTACCGTAATCTAGATGTGAAAAAATAAAATGAAGCGTTATGGCGCTTCTTGAAATGTATTTTAATTTTAAACATTCAAAAAATAAATAAAAAGACGCGTAAAATCATAGGAATAATTGGAATCGTAATAATATTACATTCCCCGTTCTACGTTTCTTCATAAACCTCTTTCTAATCATTTAGTTTTGGGACAGATTGAGCCGTTTCTATAATAAAATTATTGAAAAAAAGTTTTCTTTTAATACAAATTATTTTAAATAAATGAAAAGCTTGCTTAGTTTATTTTTTTATTTAAACATGATATGATTCTCTTTGTATACTATAAAATTTACATATTTTCGTTGGACTTTTTTAATTAAATCAGTCAAATTTGGAATATAGCCATTACGAATTTACGGTAACTTTTTAAGTGGATCAACCAAACTTAACGCTTTGAAGGCTCAAAAACGATCAAAACAAGCTTAATTTAAAAAATTCAACTTATGCCGCATTAAAAAATCAAATTTAAAATGGTACGCTCTTTACTCACCAATAAACTTTTAAAATAAGTTAATGTTCAATAACACTTAGAAAAAACCTATTTCGACTATTCTTCAAAAAATCTATTGATAACTGGCTTACCTCGATAAAATAAACGAATTTTTGTTATTAATCCACAAGAATAGTCGAAATATGATTTTTCTAAGTGGAATTTTATTTAATTCTTATATAAAGACAATTTAATATATTATCCCTATTAATTCAATTCAGATTCGTGTAAATACGAGTAAATAATAGCACGAGATTTTATCTCGCAATTTTACCGATTTAAAATTCAGCACACTTCCAATTAACCCTTTAAAACAAAAACAAAAAATAGTGTGGCCACAACAAAATCCCAATAAACATGTTTCAATAGAAAATACTCAATATAAAATAGTAATAACAGTGGGAAAAAATCCCAAGTGAAAATACGTATTTTTGACTTTTGATTTGAACTGGACGACTACTTAGAGAGATTTGAAAGCTGAAAAGTACTACAAATGAAAGATAAAATACATGACTATAGGTTTCAATATTCATTTTGAACAGAAAATTGACAGATTTTGAGACATCAACCGAACAACACCAAGATATAGAAAAATCGCGCGATTTAAAAAACACATATACGTACCTCCGAATCTAAAGCCAATCATCATTTTTTATTACCAGATTCGTGTTCATTGGGCATAGATCTATAAGAAAAGTTATATCTTGTCTCTGAACCAAAAACTATCAAACAGTGTAATTATACCTGATCAATTATGTGTACATTTTTCAAAACAAAAATACCTTTTTGTTAGAATCTTTAAAATATTCATAAAATCTCGGAGAACCTCTACTTCCCTGACACCTATTAGGTTAAACAGAGTACATTACAAAGTACGTGTAAAGTAGTAAGGTTAATAAATAACAATTTACTTTTATATTAAAAGCACGAGTTAAAAGCGAGCTTTTGTACACAACCTCACCGTTTGAGAGCCATCGATCTTAGTAATGAGATTCCCTCGTATATGTACATACATATGTACATATGAGCTGTTATATCCCAACATCATTTCATTTCTCATTATTATCGTTTTCAACTTTTGCTTATTAACCATTTAAATGCTTCGCAAGCCAATCATTTTTATTTATACACTTTGTTCATATCTCATATATTACGACATCCACGTTACAGTTGAAAAGTCAATATTATATCATGTAAGAATGCGTCAAAAGCAGCATAAACAAGATCCTTTATACATTTGAGTAGAATATATGTATGAGATATGAACAAAGTATATGTATCCATATACATATGTATATACATATTTTTATACATAAAATATATATTATTTAACTTGAGTTTATAAGCATCTCAAATTTGCTGATATTACTTATTTATTTATATGTAGTTTCGCACCGTTGTGGCACTACAGGAAGAACCTAATGCGCCACAATGGCCTACATTTGAAAAAGAGAAGAAAAAAAAAATACATATAATAAAAAGAAAAAAGCAAAAACAGAAAAACACGATAAAAAAAATAGTAAAAGAAAAAAATTAATACATAATAAAAATGAACATAATTATAAAATGCTACCCACTCTGTATCTATGATACTGTAGCATATGCTAAAAGGAGCCGCCGTTATAATTGGTTTTCAAGGATTATCTTCAGCCTTAAGTGCTGTCGGCTAACAATGGAGACCCCCAAATGGACCCAGTGGTCGGTAACGCTACCTAGCCACTTCCGGCTAGAATTCTCAGAACTGACAGCGCGAGACTGTGGGACTGCATATCTGGTACGTGACTATAACAATAGGTAAACAAACGTGTCGAGGAAGATGTACTGAGCGACCTGCCTTTTATAAGCAGGTACTTATCAAGGCCATATCAAGGCATTCTTAACGGAGCATTGGCAGTGCGTGGATCTCTTTAATCACCTAATAAATGCTGTGAAGCGACTTTGGCCTTTTGTTTGGATCCTCCACCCACCCCTACGCGACAATACTGAATAATTTTTCCTTTTCATTTGTTTATTTTGTATTTACCTTTTTCATTTGTTTTTTATATTTGTAAATTTCAATTTCTTCTTATATTCTATCTTATAACCTTTTCCAAATATTTTAATACTATATTTTAATTATGCAATGTACTACATATTTTGTCATGCCTTTATTCTTTACTTTTTAATTTGTTTTCCTTATATTTATCTTTTTCATTTTTGTAAAAATCTATTATTGGACTCGGATGTTACATATATTATTTATTTACTTTTTGTTTTTTTTATACCTATCTCTGTACATCCTGTCTGTTGATTTTTCAATTAATAAAATAAAAATAAATAAATAAATAATTGTTTGTAACTGGCCAGGAAAGCGCATTATATACATGTGTACATATGTACATTCATATATTTATTTATTTAACATACTTGGGGGGAGGTGGCAAAACCGATATACCCAAGGGATTTGATTTACAGTAACATGCAGAGAAATCGCATCACTTTCAATTGTTCGATTTTCTTTGTTTTCGATTTTTTTTTTTAATTACATGAAGTTTATTATATACACACGATTTTTTGGTTTTATTATTTGATTTCAACTATTTAACATGTTTTACGATTAAAGAAGATTATTTATATAATTAAATTAAGGCGAGATTCGAATTTTAAAAAAACATGCAAAATAGGGCATTTTTCTTATATGTATTTCAAATGTCTCTAGCTAAAATAATATTACAGTATATATTTTTCTATGAATTAAAATACATAGGCAATGGACATATGACAATAATAAATAGTAATATAATAATTAATAGACAATCGTCTTGCTTCTATGATGGGATGGATACCTGCCGGCAGGGACAATACGACTTTTTTTAGTATGTCGTCCGAAATTTCTGCAAACCATACATTTTCAACAGTTTTTTTAACTCATAATTTGCCTCAGGGTGTTGTTTTTATTCCTTTTGCTTTGCCTGTAAATATTCGATAGGTTGTAAGTCGGGACTATTGTCTGGTCATTTTAGTGACCCTAAACCCTTTTTAACGGCAGTTATATGGAAAAATATGGTTTTACTGCGAAAAATTCCACAAAATTTGGACTTAAGATGATTGGGAGAGTGTAATCTTTACTGACGAGAGCAAGTTTAATCTTGGCGACTCCGACAGAATAAATTGGATGAGGAGAAAGCAGAACGAACATTTCAGTTATCAGCGTGTTACTAGATTAGTTGAAAACTTTAAATAGTTGATAATTATTTTATCAATATATACATATTTGTAAATTAAATAAGAAAAAGGTAAAATAAAAATATTTGAATAAAATAAAATAAATAAAAAAATTCGTGTGACAGTTTGACTTTCAAAGTTTGATATGTCAAAAGTTTGCCAAAATGCCAAAGAAAGTGCCAACTTTTAAACTGATAATTTCTTAATTAATATAATAATGTGGTGGTAGTAAACACAGAATGCTATTACTTCATATTTAAATTATACTAGTTGTTTTACCCGGCTTCACTCAGTATTTATATTATAAATAGCTTAAACATGGCGAATCTAATAGTAAATTTCATTTGTTTTTATATTTATTTGAATAAAAAAAAAAAATCGACTAGTCATCATAGAAGTTTTGACTTGTTTACGACACTCCCAACCAAAGATATATATTAGATTTTTTAAACTTACATACATAAAAAATCTCTTTCGAAATTATATATTAGATTCTGAAATAACCTCACAGTTTGTGAATCATCAATTATCGTAATGAGATTCGCTCGTATATGTATGCATGTGCTGTTGAATCCTCTCATTCTGTAAGTTCTCACTATTTATTTACTTTTAATTATTATTTATTCATAATCATTCGTTTTGTAATTTAATTAAATTTATTTATCTACTACATAATTCGCTTCTCATATTACATTACGACATTCATGCCACAGTTCAATATAATATTTTATTTTATTTCAATCGAACATGTACACTTGCCTTTACAGATCGCTCCAAAGCGATGAGTGTACTAATACAGATACAATACAATAAAACAATCAATACAAGCATTTTTATACAATGCGAATACATACAAACACCATCCACAGTGACATTTATGGAGACATTTTTACAGAATTTCATTATGGAAATGAAAAATTATGGAATAACTTGAGATTTGCAAGAGAGATTGGAAAATAAATACCAATTTATAGGAACCGTTTCAATGAACATCAGAAAAAATGGTAAACTCTGATAGAAAACGATGGACCTGGTGTCACAAACCAAGGTCTGGCCAACAGCCACTAGTGAGAATCGAACTGTGACCACTCTGCCCAGAAGCATAATATGCTAACCTCTAGTTCACTGCTGGTTAATGGTATATTTTCATACTCTAGTTTGAATTTTCGCTGAATAACTTGAGATTTGCAAGAGAGATTGGAAAATAAATGCCAATTTATAGGAACCGTTTCAAGGAAAATCAGAAAAAATGGTGAATTTTGATAGGAAACGATGGACCTGGAGTCACAAACTAAGGTGTGGCCAACAGCTACTAGTGAGAATCGAACCGTGACCACTCTGCTCGAAAGCATAATATGCTAACCACTAGTCCGCCGCTGGTAAGTGGTATATTTAAATGTTATAATAATAGAAGTGACTTTACGAATAAATAAATTGTGTCAATATTACGCGGACCGTCTCTATAACTATGCTTAAACGCACAGAATATAATCAGGGTCATCACGTATTCACTACAGAAATTAAAGTTTTATTTTCATATAGATTTATTTACAATTTGAGTATGTGGTGGTGTTGGGCGTTGGTGGCCAATAAGTTTCTTTTATCCACTTTTTTGTATTTGTCTGTACTTGGGAACTATTAAATTAACGTGTAATGTATAGTTTCAACACAAATATGTATAATATAAAATGAACGATATTTTATTAATTAAGCTTAAATAATTGGTTATAAATATAATTGAATATTCGGCACCACCAACAGAAATGTTTTTATATTTATTTAAAAATAATTTTTACATTTCTGAGGTGCCACCCCTGAAATTTTATGTAGAATGCGGGCGATCGCCATGACACTTTTAAACACTGTCAAAGTACGATGGTTTTTGAATAATATGTTACTTAAATGATCAATTTACTTATAAAATTGTATCCCATGTTTTTTATTGTGTGGGTTTTGAATGCATTGTGCAATTTTCAACGATGCACTTGTCCATCTTGCTCAATGTTTTTATCAGACATACGTCGAGCACCAAGCATCAAATACGACTGACGCCAAAATGATTTGAAAGGTCTATGGACATTCCTCACTTGACAACAATATGACGCCTGAAGCCACTTCTATTATTATAACACTAGTGTTGTGCCCCTTGATTTCAACGGGTGGTTTCGAAAAGGAATTGAAACACGAATAAAAATAAAGTTATATATTATATATAAGTATAATTTAAGGTAATTTATAGGCGCACGCGCACGTAATATTGATTGTAATAAAAAGTGGCACATTATAAACTTAGCAATCCAACTCATTCGAAATGATGAATGAATGTGTGTGTGTGCACCTCTAGAATCCAGAATCGAAATCGAAACGGCTGGTTTCGGAAAGAAATTGATGCATGAATTACGAAGTGATACGTTTTGTGCATCACCAACGTCACCAGCGCCTCCAACGCCCTGGAGACTTCGCCCCTAGCGCCGACGCCCTGAGGGCTTCACCCCCAGCGCCCCTGACGCCTCCAGCAACCTGGGAGCTTCGCCCCCAGCGCCCCCGGCGCGGCCGGTACTCCTGGCACGAATGCGAGTGACCCCCGACACTCTCCATTCCCACTACCACGCTTCCCAGCGTCTCGAATACTCGGCTGTGATAGGTTCCCCATACTGGTCCATCGTCTGCCATTTATGTACATACAAATATACATCCTAACATCGCGTCTGTTTTTATATACATTCATATATAATTTCTCTGTTCCTGGTATACCTATATATAATATTTATGTATAAATAAAATTAAATGTGTATGTTGTAAATGTAGGTAGATAAATTAATCACCGACGATTGTCAATGGAATTATCAAAAAATTCGCTTCAGCCCACGCGCGTAAATTTGATGCACATGAATATAAATTAGTAGCAAGTGTTTGTCAATATTTCAGGCTCGTTTAATTATCAAATATGATACGCCGTTTATTAAACAGGGAGTTTCGTTGCCGGTGCGTGTGAATTATTAATCGGCAGGATAATTGGTTTTCTTCAGGAGGAAAAATATTGCCGTAATTACATGTTAGGCGAGCAATTTGAGCTGTCTTAATAGGATTTTTATATAAAACGTTTTGCAGCGAAAGGGCGAACAGCATCATCTTCACTATCATCAATCATCAAGTCCGGGGGAAAATCCCAGTCAAAAGAAAATCACCGCTTTTCATCGACGTGGGTATTGTGCGTAAATTGCAAACAATCTCCGCATTGCGAACGTCTTTGCGACTTTGGTTAAAATCGAAAATAAATATATAATGCAATAATAAGCACGCTGAAAATGCTTTTCACTATGCAAATTACATTCCTGTACAACTTAAATTCTTCTACGGAATTCTTAAAGCTTTGCGTTTCGGAGTTTGCTTTTTGCACTAATGAAGTTTTCAAGTGATTATTTATTTACAAAATCTAAATATTTCGTTAATATTTTACCGGTGACGTCTAGCCGAACGGTTCGCTGAAATTTGCGTAATTATGGAAGCGAGTGTGTGTGTGTAATTTATCTACTTCACGAATTCACCGCATTAAATTTATCAGTTTTACAAATTAATGCACGCAAACATTTTGAAATTAATACCAGGCACAACAGTGCTCCAAATTAATCAACAGAAATTTAAGATTTGAGTAAAAATATTCATAGCAGTTTAGCACCGAGAGGTTCATTCCGTGCTAATCTTTAATGCTGTTGGTCAGATTTGGATATTTGTGACTGCAAGTCGATCGTTTCCTATCAGAGTTTGCCAAACGGTTTCTCAAATTGGCAAAAATCATCCTACCTGCTGTCACAAATATCTGAATTAGATTTATGTACAATGTGTAAAAATGTATGTACGAGTCTAAATTCATAGATGTCTCTATGGGTTAGTTAATTAATCAATCAATTGCTAATTTTGTATGTTCTTCAGCCTCACGAAATTCATCGATTTATGTAATAAAAATGCTGCAATGTTTGTAATTGTCTAGGATGGCGCATTGGGGTTTACCTGTTAGGCCTTCTTGGTATATATTACTATGTAAAATAATATTTTAATTTTATTTTATTCAATCAGTCAATGTATATGTACACTCGTCATTATAGATCGCCGAGTGTACAAATAATAAACATCAAGAAATTATATGTATTTTAATACATAATTATAACATAATTTGGAACTATATGTATAATATATGACATCTATGGTCAGACATTGCAAACATCGTATACAATTCGATCAATACACATTTTTATACAACAATACTAATTTTTATACAATAAACATCCACAGAGACATCTATGGAGCGAAATTTGGCGAATCTTGAGATATAACACAATAAATCAAGATTTCAGAGGAGAAATGGGGAGGGAAAGCCAATTTTGTTGGAACCGTTTCAATGAAAATCAGAAAAATTGGCAAACTTTGATATGAAACGAACGACTTGGTTACAAACCAAGGTCTGCCCAGCAGCAAGCAGTGTGACTCGAACTTATAACCACAATGACCATAGCAAGATATGCTAATATAACCACTCTACTGGGTATAGGCTCTGATTATTAATTGATTGTCATAGCCAGCAGTTTGGCTTAATGGTAGCGTATGTATTTAGCACCACTGAGGTCGAAGGTTCGAGTCCTCGTCAAACTGCTGGTTAGGTTTGGGGGTTTTGTGACTCCAAATCGATCGTTTCTCTATCAGAGTTTGCCAATTTTATCTGATCATTGTTGAAACGGTTCCTGAAAATTGGTATTAGTTCATTTCCTGTTGTCACAAAATCTGTGTGTATAATTTATAAAAGTTATGCACAGTAATCTGAAATCTATAGACATCTCTATAATTTCGTGTTTATGATATGTATAAAAATTGTAATAATAATTGTAGACAAAAATCTAAAAATAAATAATTCATAGATGTATCTATGATTATTATTTCTGTACTGATTAATTGTTATATGCTATGTATTCTGATTGTATATGTATTATTGTATTTCTGACCGTTATCGTACACTCGTCGCATTGGAGCGATCTGTAATGACGAGTGTATATTGATTGTAACAATAAAATAATAGATACAAGATATGCTTAAAACTATTTTATTTTATTTTAACCAGCAGCATAGACTGAAATAAAATATTTAATGTGTTTTTGAATGCAGATTCTGTTGAAATACATAGCACATGTGTAATTTTTGTATTCCTTTCATTTTTAACAAATTATTATAATAAGCATTCGAGAAAAAAATAGCACTGTTCGATGAATTCGTAATTTACGTTTTTTAATATGTTCCATCATCTGGAAAAGTCTACGTTTCCGGGAAGCGTCGAACATCCGTCCCGGCTTTCCATCGGATTTTCCCTTTTATGCAGAATTTTATGAAGATCAAGCATACCTTTTTTCCTTCATACAATATTTACGACAGGATAATATATAAAAATTGACACGACTTGCTACAATCGTCGCTGAAAATTCGAAAAAAAAATCTGACAGACGTACATTTTTTAACGAGATCTATCCGTATAATAGTATGATTTTTAAAATTTTAAAATCACTTTTTTATTATTGTTATGTAACAATATTATATTATCGTTTTAATTTTGAATTTTTATTTTACACCAGTTATCATTCTAGTCGAACGAAACTAAAAGAAACATTTTCATTTAGTTTGGACTCGATAAAATTTAATATTTCCAGTGAAATGGAGTAGTGATGTTACAGGGTTAAAATAAACATGTTCGTCTCCTCTGGGCACGGTTCTTCGTGTCTCGTGCATTATTTAGCACCGATACGGTCACCGTCAATAAATCCACCATTTGTCGGCCATTTTTCCATTTTCCTCTATAAAATTCACCTTTTTTGAATACGTATACATTGGTGGAAAGTGCTGAAAATTCACCTTTTTTTCCTACATTTATATTGAGATATCAAATTAACTCTGAAATTTGAATTCAAACGAGATAAGTTCGAATGTATTTTCGGGTTTCAAATGATTTATTCAAACGGACATAAATCAACATTCAAGTTTGATTTATAACGAAAGTCTATGAAAATCTTGCAGTAATTTTCAAATAAATAAACGTGTTAAATAATCTAGGGAAAATAATGTGGGATAAAAATGGTCAAAGTGCTAAAATTGTCACACAAAGTGCTGAAATCTAATCGGAATACGGTTTGGTACAGTTTTTCCTACTTCGCTCCCTAAGATCACTTCGTTGATTAATTTTCTAGTTTGCGATTAAACAAATGACTAATGGGCTTTGCGGCTCTTATAGCTACGTAGGGTTATACATACACGATCAAAAGTTCTAAATGGGCTAAGGAATTAATGTAAATTTGAGTCGGTCTAACTATTGGGTTGGTACGTACTACTACTACCACCACTACTACTCACACTATCTATCTACTCTGGGGAAATTCCCGCAATGTTCCTAATGTTATTAAATTAATCGAATATTTCAATCGGTCTATCGGTCTTCAATTCTAGGGTGATATTATTATAATGTGTACAACTTTATCAACGCCAAATAGTGTCACACATATGTAGCTGTCTTATACATACGTTGATTTTTCCGACACAAAATCGGAGATTGAGATTTCCGTTCACGACTTTTTGGCGTCATTGGGCCTGTTAAAATATATTTAATAGTTTTGTAAAGATTTAATCGAAATCATTTAAGTGTTTCTTGAAAAATAAAAAAAATATATACATATAGTATAATAAAATCACTTACTTGTTGCACTAACTTCGGGACCTATGACCGTGTACGTCTTCTGGCTGCTCAGCAATTTATTATTTTTATCAGCTTCTGAAAATAAGAATTAAATTTTGAATTAAATATCAGTAAGCGCAGAGACATCTTTATATAAAAAATAAATTTAGTATTTAGCAAAGGCTCAAACCAAATAGTAAATACTAAAATAATTTGAAATTAAATTTAAAAACTTTTACTATTCAGTCATAGATGTCTCTGCTAAAAGCTCACGAACAATATTATAATATTTTAGGGTTTTCAACATACATATGTACATACATACATATATGATTAATATGCATATTTTTTATAAATTGCATGAAATTTAAATTTTACTAAAATTATATGAATACTAGTGTTGTACCCGATTAAATATCATCGCATGGTTTATGGCATATTAAGTTATTAAATAAAAAAAAATAAAAGAAATGTTTCGGTCCTGTGTTTTATCCGCACGCGGTCGTATTTTTTTCAAATAGCTTTTAAATATATTTAATTTAATATTCATAATTAATTATTTAAAATGAAAAAAAAAAATGATAAACTACCTATGTATGTACCTACTTACATATATACAATATAAAACACGAATAGAAAAATTAATGAATTAATTAAATAAATCTTCAATAGATGGTGCTAAATGCTCAGACTTAGCGCCGTCTATTAGCCTAGAGGTCACATTAGTAGCAAACAGTACATATAGAGGCTTTTTTTCTTTTGTTATTATATTACACAGACACACAGAATAGCGCTATTATATATACATACATATGATGATGATATAACATATTCCAAAATACTGCATTATTCAAATGAAATTAATGCTAATGGATCTACATACATACATACATGCTTGTCAATTGAAATTTACTCTACATATTGTTCGATGGAATTTCACCCATTTCTATCCACTAATCGGGCAATTACCCCGCGCATGAAAGTTCGTATAGAGGAATGTTAAATTTTTCGGAATTCCGCGAGCAGACGAAAAGCACATCTCGAACATTCGCGGAATTTCAACGTAATAATACAAATATAATTTGCAAGTTTTAAATTCTTCGCGTTGGAGTGCCCGCCTGTGAGGGGGGGGGGGGGGAAGCGTGGGCCGGTTTGTACAGTGGATTATTAAATAATTTACTCGCGCAAGTTGAGCGGTTAAATATTTACCCTTAATTTAACTCACTCAAACAATTAAGCGTATTTGTCGGTCAGACCGGAATTCATTGTGACCGGAGGGGGTCGCGGTCTCGGGCCACCCTTTTACACTGTCATTACTCGTCAGGGGCGGTCAAACTTTACTCGAAAGAATTCCAAAACACACTTCAACCCCCAGTGGATTATTAATTCAAAATTCCTCCTCCTACTTCTATGCACATACTCAAGCGCCCCACACACTTTGGAGCTGTTGATGATTACACTTATGTAATTACATTTACCGGAGGCTATTTTTCAATTGAGAGGGGACTGTTGCAAATTTTATTGATTTTTGTTGACATACCATGTGCCACAATGGCAAATTTGTGAGTAATTTAGTCGCCTAAGCGTAGGTGCTCTTGATCACTCTTGGTCTTCATTCACTGGTCAGCCGATTTTATAGCTTGGGTAACCAGTGAGGTCCCGGTGTGGTATGCTCCATACGACTGCACGCGTTTGATCTGGTCGCGCAACTAAGTCGCCCGGTGTAGCCCAGCTCTTAAGAGATTTTTTTCTAGTTGATGGGAGTGGAAGAGCGTCTGTGGCAGGTGGTCGAGGTTCTTGGAATAGTTTCGCGGAAAGATTAGAAGTTTTTAAATTCGCAACCATGCATTATATATTTGCGTTAGGGGAGGGGAGGGGGGGGGTTACTAACGTGCGTAATGATCCGGTCGCGTGCTGGCACGCTCGCCACTCTGCCACTACCCCTGGACTAATGATTCTTGTAACACGTGAGTGCCACCTCGTCCCACACCAGCTTCTTTAACCCTTATCACGCGGGCCCGTCTGCGTACGGAACGTCGGGCGCATTGCAATGAGAGGGTGCTTTTTCCGCCCACTTTCTCCCCTCCAGGGTCCCCTTTAAAATGTTGTTGATGATTTAAATTAAACGTAAAATAGGACTTATTAACCTTGCTCTCGACGAAGGCTTTAACCCTTTACACGCCAATGCGGCTAAGCCTTGAATATATGTATGTGTGTGTGTGCTACTCGCGGGCACTAACAGCCTTCGCTCCATATTAATGTACGAGTGCGGCAAATATACGGAAGCATAAAACAATAACTATTTTTTTTAATTTACGTTGAAATCATTAAAATGAAAATAAATAGAGTTAATTGCGCATACAATTTTCAATTTGATGATGACACAATAAATCGAAAAACATAAAAATACAATATTTAAATTGCTTCATACAATCATCGTATTAATATTATACTTTGTATTCACGATTAATACTACAATAGTGTTGTACCCGATGAGATATCATCGCATGGATTTTGGAATATTCAGCTATTAATTAAAAAAAAAAAATAAAAGAAATGTGTCGGTCTTGTGTTTGATCCGCACGCGGTCGTATTTCATTTTCAAATACCTTTTAAATATATTTAATTTAATATTTATATTTAATTGTTTAATGTAAATATCTACACTAAACAATTAAATACACACATACAAATAAACAATATAAAACACCTTAATTTTCAATAGATGGCGGTAAATGCTCATAGACTTATCTAGAGGAAAAATTGGTAGCAAACAGTATATATTATATATAGAAGTTTTTTCTTTTGTTATTACCAGTGAGCGGCGCTAGGATGCGCCAGCTAGAAATAAATGGGTTTCTTTTGACAATTTCTATTGTTAACCTTTTTGTTTGCTCAGTAGAGAGGAAAAAAAAGGTCAACAATAGAAATTAACAATAGGAACCCGTTTCAGCGAATTTTCGTGCCTATTTCTGGTTATTACATTGGTACATTTTGTTGGCAGTGTTTTAGGTTTGAATGGAAACGACTGTTATAGTACGGCAAGCGTTATCTCACACAGATACACAGAATAGCGTTATTATATATATGGTTTTTAATACAAATGCCACTCTGACTGAAGAAAAAGATCTTCGATCAATGCGTTTTGCCAGTGCCGATGTGAAACTTGGATATTGAACGCCAAGATGCTACACAAAGTCCAATGCACTCAAAGGAGTATGGAACGCTGTATGCTGTATGTATACTACGAAATCTCCTAGAAAAGTATCAATATGTTTTGACTTTCTCCCACCTAAGCAATTCCAAGCATTTGACTGTTCATTTTAGAATTCAACTACACACATAATAAATTAAAGTGCTGAAATTTGACTGAAACTTTAACAACTCAAAATCTCATATGTTTGCTTGAGAATGTTTATATCATCATCATCTACAGTCGCTCACCATCTACTTCTGTAAGCGTGTTGAAGATCTCTTCAACACGCTTCCACTCGTCTCTGTTTTGCACAACTCTCATCCATCTCACCCCACACATTTTCCTAATTTCGTCTACCCATCTTCCCTGCGGTCTTCCTTTTACCCTTTTGCATTCTCTCGGGTACCATTCAAGCACTTCTTTTGTCTACCTTTCGTCCATTCTTCTAACCACGTGGCCCACCCATTGCCATTTAAATCTATTTACTCCATCTACTATACCATTACCCTTGTAATACTCCTTACCCACGTGCTCCACTTCCTTATACAGCGTTATACCAATAATACAGCGTTCCATACTTATTTGAGAGAATTGGATTTTGTGTAGCATCTTGGCGTTCAATATCTAAGTTTCACATCCATACGTCATCACTGGCAAAACGCATTGATCTAAGATCTTACTTCAGGCAGAGTGGTATTTTTGATTTAACAAATATCGGTAATAAAAATTAATTATAAAAAAATTAATTATCTTTTTGAATTTTATATATAAACTTATTAATTATCTTTTTATTTTGAAGATATATAAATTATTATTTTGAATAAAAATACCAATAATTTTATTTTACTACCGCCATCTATGTTTTCTTACTACCCCCATCTATGTATAAAACTAAAGACTACACAGACGTCACCCAGATTTCAAATTTGCAAACTTCAAACGCGTCTTAAACGATATTTTATCTTTATCGAAATGGTGGAGGATCCATTTACTTATATTGATAACCAAAATGAGCAATATTTTTTTTTTTTTTTTTTTTTTTTTTTTTTTTTTTTTTTTTTTTTTTTTTTGGTGCCATCTTATCGATTCCCGATAAATCATCACCAGCGATATCGTTGCTCTTCAGATCATGTACGGGCACTACGGAATCATCACTCCGTCCCCAAAATTGTGAATTGGGCTTCTGAATCTCTCACATTCAGAACACCAATTCGTGAGGCTTTTTTCGCTTTAAGCGCCTCTGCTGGTGAGTTGTGTCCAATAGCTGCAACGCTTCTATGTTAGGGTGACGGTGCAGTCTCAACTCGTGCCTCCCAGCGCATTCTCGGATGACTTCTTTTACTTTTTTGATTTTAAGGTCCTTGTGGATCTCTTCATTTGTGACGAAGCGATATGCATCGGTGATAATCCTCAAAAACTGGTTTTGACATCTTTGCATTTTTTCGATATTGGATGGCTTACTGCATCCCCACAGTTGTATGCCATATGTCCATATTGGCTTCACGATTGCCTGGTATATCAGTTTTTTGCATTGTAGGTCTAATTTGGAGTGTCTTCCTATTAGCCAATGCATTTCTCTTTGTTTAATTCGAATCTGTTCTATTTTTTTTTTAATGTGATGCCTCCACGTAAGCCTTGAGTCAAGATGCAGTCCTAAATATTTAGCTGACAAAGCTTGTGGAACTTGGATTCCGTTTATGAAAGTCTGAGTGCTGACACTATTTCGTCGCAGTGCAAATGTGACCTGCATTGATTTTAGCTCGTTGAGTTTCATTTTCCAGTCCTTGGTCCATTTGCTGATCTTGTCCAGTGCACGCTGCAGGCGTTCAAATGCTTCCTCCTGTGACTCGCTCGATGACATAATGACTGTGTCATCTGCAAATGTTCCAATGAATGTCTCTTCGCTTGTCGGGATGTCAGCAGTGTATATCAGGTACAGTATAGGCAAAATGAGCAATATGGCAAAGTATGAAAACGATCGGATAAGAGGCAAATTTTTTTCTGAATTGTAATCGTAAGTGAAACGTAAAGGAGGTTTGTAAAAACAACATTCATTCGTCCAAATGCACTCCATCCTAATTTCATACGTCTCTTTATCTCAGCGAAAATTACATTTATATATGTATATATAAATGTATTTATAAAAATAAAATACAAGTTCATTTATAGAGGGATTATTCGTAATAGTCTATTTTATCGTGGCACGTGTATTTGGCATATTGCAAAATTCGGCGTCCGAACGCAGCGTTTCTAAACATTTGTTCCGGATATTAAGCGCCGTATTTTAAGCGATGATAACCGGAATTACACACGTCGACCGGTTTCGCCGATTTCAGCCGGAATCGTGTACAATGCTCCGGCTTACAATCGACCCCACTGACCGCAGTCGAGTTTGCCGCGATTTAATCTAGAAGGGGGTGGTTCTAGCGGGTAAGGGCTAATTATCGCAAAAGTACACGCGAATTTCGAAAATTTGACGAGCGGCCGTACCCTTAATTGAATGTTGAGACGTTATGTGTGATGAATTTTGTGAAATTTTCAGCACGTTTCAGCGTATTCAGTTTGTCACGCGAAAATGGCATGATGTATTGAGTTATACATCATTCCCGTTTCTTTGGCTGTCAGGTGCGATATTATTTTGTATTACGCAAGTGAGAAATATAATGTATCTGGATGGAGGAGATATTTTATATATTATGCTAGTGTGGGATAATGAATGGTGGGGTTATTGCGAATGGTTAATCATTCGTAATGTACGATGGCGATTCTTGGTGTTGTGTAAAGTTAAATGGATTGTGCAGCTTATCATATATTATGGCTTTATTGTGCATCGCAAAAGAATCGCCATGATTTCCCACGAGAAAATGTCGCATAGTTTTATACAATGGAAATGTAATAAATTAAATGAAAAAATGTTTCATTATAGCGAATAATAGATTGTGAATGTCAAAAGTGATTAATTCTTATTGTGAATGTACTGTCATACACGTGTATTATATTTTGTTAAATAAAAAACAATTCAATATGATCAAAGCAATCATAAAATGGAGAATATGATCAATGTAAAGAGATCCCTTTTTGATAAAAATGGATTGCTATTTAGATATCGGTATATATATATTTTTATTCCATTTTAAATTTATAAAAATAAATAATTATTACATATATTTATTTATATACATAAATATGTATATATATACCAGGAACGCCTAACAGGTAAACCCTAATGTGGCTTTTTGGCCAATTACAAATATAAACAATTTATAGAGTAATTTTACAGACCATTATAGAGGGTTCCACGACATAAAGTCCAATGATATAAGATCCAACGACAAATGTACCACGAAAGAAGATCCACCCGATGGAATTTCCAGCTGTTAAGTGATCCAGACGATAAAAAACCCAGATGATAAAACGTCCGACCGAAAATCGTCCAACCGGTTAAGAGGGCTGTACACCCGAAACCTTAATTTTGTTACCGTTCCTTTCTTCGATATATATATTGAGTGTATGTATATATTGAGTGAATCTGACAGTATATATCAAAATATATATTGAGTGAATGCGACAGTTGCGCTTCGACCAGATAAAACGTATTTTAAATTGACAAAATCGAGGTTTCGTATTCTACTATTTTCACCTCCAAAACTGGACCAATTTAAAAAAAAAAAATCATCACCGGTATGAGAAAGATACTTTCTGTGCATCTATTGGCGTATTTTTTTAAAATCGACCGTTAAATAAGCACGCTGGACCCGTTTCGTGGGTGTAAAAAAGAGGCGATTTTATAGATGTTTGGCGGCTCCTAGCTCCTATAAAAAATAATTAATCAAAAAAATAAAACGATAGATGCACCCCAATGGTGGATATCCATAGAATATTAAAAAATAATTTCTCTAGTGCCATAATTGAGGAAGGGAGAAGTATATTACGTTTGTATGGACAACGTGCTGCTGTCCAGCCCTCTTAAAGGTCAGTCACAAAAAGTCCGAAAACAATAAATTTTGAACTTAGATTTGTGCTTTTCCGCTATATAAAAAAATATATAAAGGTATGTTTATTATTATAATAGAAATCTACCAATGCAATCAAACTAATTGAAATTTACCAAATAATGAAAAATTTAAAAAGCATAAAAGTGAAGTCGATAAAATTATACCGTCTGGTTTTCATCCTAATGAAATTCAATTAACAACCTTTTATATTACAAATCAGTATATACAAGCACACAATGAAACACGAAATAAAAATTACGTTCATATAAGTGAAGCTCGGACAAAATTTCCAAAACCTCATAAAAATATATAATTTGACCTAAATTTGATAATATCCCAACGCGGACTGCACGGAAAATCATTACCGGGAGGTTTTCTGCGCGAAATGCACATTCACCAGGAATTTAATTTTTATGAAAGTGCCCTCGGGTACCCGTGGACCGTCTCTACACCACCGTAGCAAAGTCCACCTGGATCCAGGTAACCGCACCTGGATAAACCTATACCGGTTTGGCTACGTCGACCGTTTCAGCAGTGGATAAACTCTGTTCGCGCGACCCGAACAAAAGTGGTACAACGTTGTTCAGCATGTCGCCTCGGGCTTGGCGTAATTAAATGCATTCACCCCTAAAGCCTGCATCCTCATCCACCCCTTGGACGTGTTTGAGGGTCAAATTAAAATCTCGACAATGATGCAGTCTGCATCGTCGCTTTGACTACGAACCGGAAACGAACACCGTTTCAAATATGAACGCAATTACGTGCGATTCTACCTACGAACTAGAGTGGACCTTTTGGAGCTGCACTACATACATATCTACTAATAGTACATATAGTAAATTTGGCTAATTTCAGTAGAGATTATATGTATGTACATGCTAAATGCATTGGTTTAAAGTACACATTTGTATATAAGCTAGATAAGTATCTATTACCCAAATATTTTAATAATCACATAGTAAGGAATAGAGACATAAATAATTATAAAACAAGAAATAGGAATAAATTAATTATAGGTAGAGTTAAGAGGGCTGTACACCCGAAACCTCAATTTTGTTACCGTTCCTTTCTTTGATATTGTTACGTAGGGGTGGGTGGAGGATCCAAGTAAAAGGCCAACAGTCGTTTCACAGCATTTATTGATGATTTAGGAGATACACGCAGTGTCACTGCTAAGTCCAGAATGACATGATATCGCCTACGTACCGCCTTATAAGGGGTAGATCTCTCAGGACGTCTAATCTGTTTACCTACTGTATAGTCACGTATTCGGATATATATTCCCACGGTATGAGAAGTGCAATCATTGTTTAGCTTTCATGCACTTAGCTTGTCGCTAATCCCTAAAACCACTTACACCGGTCTCACGGTCTCTCAGGACGTCTAATCTGTTTACCTACTGTATAGTCACGTATTCGGATATGTATTCCCACGGTATGAGAAGTGCAATCATTGTTTCATGCACTTAGCTTGTCGCTAATCCTTAAAACCCACTTATACCAGTCGCACGGTATGCATTTAGTTAATCCGTTAACAGATATCCGTTACAGATAATCTTTGAACGGTCACAGTCTCTGGGATTCTATTCGCTTAATCCGCGGCGTACGTTACAATATATATATTGAGTGTATGTATATATTGAGTGAATGCGACAGTTGCGCTTCGACCAGATAAAACGTATTTTAAATTGACAAAATCGAGGTTTCGTATTCTCCTATTTTCTCCTCCAAAACTGGACCAATTTTTAAAAAAAATTCATCATCGGTATGAGAAAGATACTTTCTGTGCATCTATCGGCGTATTTTTTTTTAAATCGACCGTTAAATAAGCACGCTGGACTCGTTTCGTGGGTGTAAAAAAGAGGCGATTTTATAGATGTTTGGCGACTCCTAGCTCCTATAAAAAATAATTAATCAAAAAAATAAAACGACAGATGCACCCCAATGGTGGATATCCATAGCATATTAAAAAGTAATTTCTCTAGTGCCATAATTGAGGAAGGGAGACGTTATAGTACGTTTGTATGGACAAGGCGCTGCTGTCCAGCCCTCTAAAGAAAGCAAAAGCTGCAGGAGGTGTTTTCCACAGAGGTGTACAATTATATAATGCCCTTTCTGAGAGCATTATAGCTGCTAGTAACATTGGTGCTTTCTTGAGGAGTGTTAATAGATACCTCTGTGGAAGATGACGTAATTATGTATATATGACGGGCTGAAAACCAGACTGGTACAAGTGACATTTAAAAAAAAATCTGGTTTAAGTGCTAAAATATAAGTATATAAGCTAGATAAGAATCTATTACCCAAATATTTTAATAATCACATAGTAAGGAATAGAGACATACATAATTATAAAACAAGAAATAGGAATAAATTAATTATAGGTAGAGTTAAGAAAGCAAAAACTGCTTGAGGTGTTTTCCACAGAGGTGTTCAAATATACAATGTCCTTCCTGAGAGCATTAGAGTTGCTTTTGAGGTAACATTGGTGCTTTCTTGAGGGGTGTAATAGATACCTCTGTGGAAGATGACGTAATTATATATCTAAGTTTAATAAAATGCTATTATTTTAGGGTTACAATTATAGTTTTGTTATTTTGTTAACTATGTTATATTATAGTTGTTAGTTTTCGTTGTTAATTGTTAATTGTTAAATAATTCATTATCAATTTGCTATTTAATAATATATAAATAACATCATGACTTGGATTTAATATGAGATGTGTTCGGTTGTTCTTCAATTCTTTGAGTTTGTGCTTGCTTTTCAACTGCTAGACAAATGATCTTCATTTGTCTGTATTGACAAAATGGAGACAGTTACGAGCTGGCATGAGCAGATAAATAGCTCGACTAAATCCAGACTCAACGAGATGAAGTGTGGGAAATGCAATGAAATATAAACTTGCACTTTCCCAGGGCTGTAGAATTAATGTGATCGCCATTCAAGTGCTCATCTAGATATTATATTTATTTAGTTCAACTCTAACTTGAGCTCTAATATTAATCCAATATTATTTATTTGATAGTTTTGGACCACTGTGGCATTACAGGAAGAACATAATGCACCACAATAGCTTACATAAGAAAACAAAAAAGAAAGCACATTTCATTCGCATTAAATGGATCTACATATTATTCAATCTGGAATATAATATTTTATTCAGACTGCGACTACCTAATAGTGCCCTATTCTTTCCTAAAAGTTGATTTTTGGAAATTGTAATTAGATTATAAGGGCGAAAACACACTGAGTGGTACGCAGTACGTGCTTTTATGAGAAACTTTTAAACATGCTTAAAAAACGCAACACCCCTAGCGCATATAGGTGGTACACAGTCCCGCAAATCACCCCCTAGAGTGTTTTCGGTGATATTTTATCTTTGTATTTATCCCTGCTGGACAGTGATATCTTTATAATATATAACATATCTTTATAGGATGGCTTCACTTGAAGTCATTCACAAGGTTGATAGATATTTTATTGTTCTAAGCTTTGTGAATGAATTATTATGTAAGGGTTGTGCGATTGTGCCATATTTGTCTTTTATCTATTTAAATACATATGTATGTAGATGTTTATGTAACTTCTTATATATGTAATACCAGCAGTCTTGCTATGGTCAGTGTGGTTGTGAGTTCGAGTCACACTGGTTGCTGCTGGCCAGACCTTGGTTTGTAACCAGGTCGGTCGTTTCTTATCAGAGTTTGTCAATTTTTCTGATTTTCATTGAAACGATTCCTGCAAAACTGGCTTTCTCTTCTTATTTCTCTCGCGAAATCTTGAGTTATTGTGTTATTTTATTTTTATTTTATTTTACATAGATATATACCAGAAAGGCTTGACAGGAAGACCCCAATACACCTTCCTGGACAGTTAATTACAAACAATGCAGCATTTTATTATTACATAAATCACTGTATTTCCAGAAGCTGAAAAATACGAAATAAAAATTAATTAATTAATTAATTAATTACAGAATTAATCCATTGAGACATCTATGTATTTATATTGTGTACATAATTTTTACAAATTATACATACAATAAATACAGAAGATTTGTGACAGCAGGAAAGATGATTTTTTGCCAATTTTGAGGAACCGTTTCTACAATGATCAGATAAAATTGACAAACTCTGATAAGAAACGATCGATTTGGAGTCACAATCATCCCCAAATGTAACCAACGGTATGGCGGATCAAACCCACTGATAACTTAGTGCTAAACATACACGCTACCATTAAGCCATAATGCTGGCTAATATGTACATATATGTATATATCAGGTTTCGCCAGGTTTCTCTCCATAGATGTTTCTGTTGATGTTTATTGTATATAAATTCGTATTGTTACATGAAAATGTTATTGATCGTATTGTATATGATGTTTGCAATGTCTGACCATAGATGTCATGTATGGTTTAGATTTATGTAATAATTATGTATTATATATAATGGATGCGGTGCATCCGCTCTAAAATCGCCAGCCAAATTGAACGACAGATTAACGGACGGCTGCTTTAAATGCAATTCTCGTCTTCTCGAATGATGGATTGCACATCAGATGACGGGTAACCTTTCGATGTGCACAGATGCAATTATTAAAATGGTAATTATTAAAATTGAGTTGGATCTTTCAGGCAAGTTTAATAAGGCAAGATTAAACTCGCCAGAAAGATCCAACTCAATTTTAATAATTGCATCTGTGCACATCGAAAGGTTACTCGTCATCTGATGTGCAATCTATCATTCGAGAAAACGAGAATTACGTTTAAAGCTGCCGTTCGTTTATCTGGCGATTTTAGAGCGGATGCCCCACGCCCTATATAATTTGTGTCTTATTTATTTATTTAATAGTTTTGGACCATTGTAGCACTACAGGAAGAACCTAATGCGCCACAATGGCCTACATTTGAAAAATATATAAAAACAAGTAAACTGTAAATAAAGGAAAAAAGCAAAAGCAGAAAACATGGTAAAATAAAATAATAAAAAATGTAACAAAAGGAAAATAATACATCATTCAGAGAGAAAAAAAATAACAAAAGTGTAAAAATTAAAAATAAAATCCATAAATCCCATTCTTTGTTTACACTGAACAAAATTAAAATAGTATATAAAAATGTACAAAGGAGAAAGAAAAAGTAAAATAAAATAAAACAAAATATGAATAAAAAATAAAATCACAGCGAGGCCCAAATGGAAGAGAGTAGATTAAGATTCCACTCATTCATCACATTCAAATTAAGAAAGTAATGATGAGCGCAGGTTACCAGATAAATATGTTAAGATAATATCCGATAATCTACGCTCCCCAAGGTGGAAAATATCACATTCAGGGACAGCAGCAACGATTTCATTGAGAAGTCGAATAGCTCTTGGAATAGGAGCCATTCGAAAAAGAACTGTGCGAGCAGCAGGTACAACCATCAAATGATGATGTCTACCACGCACATACATAATTATTAGAGACATAAAGTCCCAACTGTTCCAGCAACAACGGGCATGACGTATTACCACGCAATAGCTGGAGAACGAAACGAATTAACGAGAAGTTTCTCCGAAGTTCAAGGGAATTATACCCAAGCATGCCCAAAAGGAAAGGAGTAGGATAGAGATATGGGTAATACCCATACTCTTTCCTATAAAGAAAACGAAGAAATGCTTTTTGCACTTTTTCTATAATTTTAATTATTTTTTTAGTCTTAATCTGTTTTGCACACTCGTCACTTCGTAGCAATCTGTTGGATGAGTGTGCATGATTAATTGATGTAATATAATAAAATATTATATAAAATAAAATTGTATCCGTTTATAGGTCAAATGTTTAGCCGAAGCTTTTGCGCCATTAAGTCAATCGAATGACCGAATGAATGTAATGCACATATAATATTTATTTAGGTGCAAACAATACTCGTGAAATTAGGGAGCTGGAGTTTGAATTAGGCAGTTAATAATTGGCTGGTGGCAGCAAAATGCGGAAGTGGCGACAATCAGTTCCGGTCGATATGGTAGAGCGCTGCCGCAGCCGCAGCGGCACGGTTGAATAATTGAGGACTGCGGTCCGCATTTCGAAACACCTGAATAAGTTAAAGCGACCCTGGCCACTCTACGCGTGTTAGTACTTTGACTGCTCGTTAGGTTTTTGACGTTGTTGTCATTGTAAATGTTAATTGAATGTGCTGTCGCTTGCACACGCCCAGTGGACGGATGATGGATTTTAATATTGGTCAAGTCCAATAAAACGAGTAAATTATGAATTTAATCGTATTAAATGTAAACTCATTAACTGTGTGAACCTGCTTTTGACAGTCAAAATCATTTTGTTTTGTGGGAAATATAATATCAATATGTTTTTGAAATTATAAATTGACATAAAAGAACATGAACATAGAACGTTACAAATCGTTCCAAAGCGAGGAGTGCACTTAAACAGATACAATACAATCAATCAATAATAAAGTTTGTATTAATTCGTATTGTAATAAGCGTTTTATACAATGCGAATTAATACAAACATCCACAACAACATCTATGGTGACATTTTTGCAGCATTTTTATAATCAAATTTGCAAATATCAAGATGCTGAATAACTTTAGATTAGCTAAAGAGATAAGAAAGGAGATGCCAATTTTACAGGAACCGTTTCAATGAAAATCAGAAAAAATTTCAAACTCTGATAAGAAACGATCAACCTGGAGTCACAAACCGTTGTCTGGACAGCAGCGGGACTCTAATGGGACTCGAACCCGTGACAACTCTGCTCGAAAGCATAATATGCTAACCACTAAGACGCGGGGATTAGACTCAAAATGGATTAGTCAAAACTGAAGTGGGGGGGGGGGGGGGTCTGAAGTCGACGATGCACAGGACGTATCACGTCGTAATTCGTAATTCCTATTTTCTAATTCGTGTATCAATTTCTTTCCGAAACCAACCGGGGGGCTGGGGTGAAGGCCCCCAGGGCGTCGGGGGCCGGGGGCCACCAGATTCTGGATTCTTTTTTGTTTCGAATACGGAATACATTTTTAGTTCCGGATACCGATCCCTGTTTCAGTTCCGATTCTCGATTTCTGTTATAGTTCCGATTCCGATTAATTATTACAATAAGTATTGTAACTTTATTTTAAATCATGTATCAAATTGTTTCCGAAACCACCCGTTGAAAACACTAGAAAAATGAGTCTGTTTGTTTAAAAATTACCATCCTAACATCTCCAAATGAGACCTGCGGAATTTCAATACCAACACCCTCAGTACCAATTTGGGAAGCCAAATTAGCATCAAGAGATGGTGTTCTCTGGTCAAAAACAGAGCTAAAAAATACAGCAAAAGCATTAGCTATCTCGGGACCGTCAAAACTTTTATTACTATATGAGAATGAACGCTCAAGGCAATCTATGTATATATGTACATAAAATTGAATGTCTGTCTGTCTGTCTCGTATAGGCTCCTAAGCCACTCAACCGATTACGATGGTACCTTCACGATTTGTTGTATGCATGTCCGGGAAGCTTACTGTGAAAAAAAATCACCCAAAAACGGGAATGAGTGGCATTGCAACGCAATAATTTCAAATATGTTCGCTGCCTGCATTTTTCCAACAAATGGGAACGGGAACGAGAACTAAAACGGGAACGGGAACGGGAATTGCATGCGTTATTGTGGCATTGCATCGCATGCCGGGTTCAGCTAGTAATTAATAAATAATTTTAAATCTGTATAGCACACTCGCCCATTAGACGAGGGTGCATGATTGATTGTATAAATAAAAATAAAATATATCGTTAACCCAACTTATCCAAGTTCGTATAGTTTTACATCCAGATATAGTTTATTCGTGAGATTTTTTCCGGGCATTTATTAAATTTGGGTCTAAGCTTGAAATAGGGGACGTGACCCAAATATTCGAGAGCCTTTATAAACTATGTACGCACGCAGTGTCGCCATTTTGAGACGACACAGAGTTGTAAACATTCGGTCTGACATGTTTGGCATGAACCGAGTGGAGGAGATTTCGCCATCGGGATCTGCCACGAAGATGTGAACGGTCAGCACAAATAAATAGATGGCAATTTCCGGCGGATATTGACGAGACAATACACCGGAGCTATCTATCGCATTTCGGGATTACGCTCGCAATATTAAATTTTCCGCTACGATTCGCGATTGCTTCGATAATATCCATTATATATTTAAATGATGTTCCGCCGAGTCGGAATAACTGTTAAACGAGTCCAAATTGGAATTATTCCGTCGTCGTTATTTTCGACGGTTTTTAAATTTCGCGATGCCTTTGGACTTTTCCCCGAGACGTTCGAAATGTTTTCGTTGTATTTATTTTTTGCTCTTTTAAATGAAAGCATGGAAATTGTGAAAAGATTTTTCATCGCCGGCGGCCACTAAAATAAAGAAAAATGCAAATTTGTTTGATAGAATTCGGTTTCAATTAAGAATGCCCGCTCATTGATTTTTCGATGATAAAAATGTATCTGAAGAATTTTTATATTAAATTGATGGTATTTTTTTTATCATTTATTCACTTTTACTACAATATTTAAGCCATTTATTCAACAGATTTTTCTTTAATACTTGGAACATAGTATATTATGATCATATATCAGCATTACCATGAGCAGTATGGCTCAATGGTAGTGTGTATGTTTAGCACCAAGTGATCTATCCACCATACTGCTGGTTAGATTTGAGGGTATTCGTGACTCCAAATCGATCGTTTCTTATCAGAGTTTGCCAATTTTATCTGATCAATGTTGAAACGGTTCCTCAAAATTGGCAAAAATCTTCTGTATTTATTGTGTGTATAATTTGTAAAAATTATGTACAAAATCTAAATCCATAGATGTCTCAATAGATTAATTATGTAATTAATTAATTAATTCATTGTTATTTCATGTTCTTCAGTTTCTGGAAATACAGTGATTTATGTAATAATAAAATGCTGCATTGTTTATAATTAATTGTCCAGGAAGGCAAATTGGGGTCTTCCTGTCAAGCCTTCCTGGTATATATATATTTGTAAAAATAAAATATATAATATCGCTATTCTGTATGTGTGTCTGTCTGTTGGAGATAACGATCACCGTACTATACTAGTCGTTTCGATTCGACATACATACGTATGTACGTCACAGCTGCCACAACGTATATGAAGATACAATAATAATAAAAAAAACTTCTATATATACTATTTGCTACAAATGTTTCCTCTTGGTAGAGAATTTACTGCCAGGTATTGAAAATTTATTTAATTAATTAATTAATTTTTCTATTGGTGTTTTATATTGTTTACATGTAAGTAGGTAGGTAGTTTTTACCTTTTTTCTTATTAAACAATTAAATATAAATATTAAATTAAATATACATATATATTTAAAAGGTATTTTAAAAACATTACACGACATGCGGATTGAACCGACACACACACACATATATACATATATATATATATATATATATATATATATATATATATATTTTTTTTTTTTATTTATTTTTTTATTTATTTATTATTTAATAACTTAATACGCCGACACCCATGCTATGTTAATGATATGTTATTGGGTACAACTCTAGTTACATATATATGAAGTAAAACAATAATTAATTGTTTTTAATATTTATACAACCTACAAATTTACAGTGTTTAATTCAGAAGCACCAAATTAAGTTTGTTATTTCATTATATGTACTTGAGATTACAAAATTTTCTTAATATATTTGAGTTTTTAATTATTTTTTAAATTTTCGTCTTCGATATCGACGCCAGGCAATTCGAATATCTACAGTGTATTTACATAGATTTGTTTGTATACTATAAAAATCTACAGTTTTCAAATTGTTGGAACTATAAATTAGATCATCAATTACATAATTTTCTGTAAAAGTTCCATGTTTAATTTTTATTTTCATATTTTATACACTTGAGTTAATTCAGATGATTTTGTCATAGAACATTTGATTGATTCTGTAATTAAAAATTTAATATTCGGTGCTACATTTAATATATTATAAATATGTACATAGATATATAGATATTATATTTTGAAAGAGCTTTCATCTAAAACATCTCTATATTTCGCTTTATTGATTTCCAATATTGAGCTTTGATTTTGTGTTCGCGTTCGCTCCTATAAATGGCCCATTGTGTGTAGTGTTCGTTATTGTCCTCTTTATCTGAGCAATTTTATCGGCTCAATAGTAATTCAATGTATTGTTAATACGTTTGTCAAATTGGAAATCGTATTTTATATAAGCGCACGCACTATCGGTTGAGTTAGGTTAGGTTTTTCACGGAACTAAACGGCGAAATTGTTTAGTTGTGGCTTTTCGCTCTAAAATTAATGTACCGATCAATCAAACTAAAAGTGCGGTTAATGTTTAATGTCGAATTATTTATTCGACTGAGTACCCTTCTCTGAATAATGTATTCTAGAAGCGTTTGAAATGGTGAAAATTTCGTTGAAAACGTCAAAAGCGATTGTCGCAACAGGAAAGTTGCCTTCGTCGAATATCACCTGTCAGAATTGCACGAATATTACATGACGTTTGACTTCACTCGGATGCACGAATGTCTCGGAGAGGTTTGGGGGTTGAAATGAGAGGGTTTTCTCGGGTCGGTTTTCATTATTCACGTTTTCGTTTCTCGTAAGTCTCGCAAACCCGGAAATTAAAGTGCGATATTGCCTTTCTGCAGCCTCTAAGACATTAATAAGTTTCGCAGTTTGCCAGGCGCATAGCGTGCAAATATAAACACTCCGACAGAAGTGAGCTGGGGTGGTTATGAAGGGGTGAACTTGGAGGTGGGCACGGGCCTAAACTCACCCCCTACAGTTTTCAGTTCAAACAGCTTATCCTGTATTGAAATTTTAATATGCATGAGTGATAAGGTTTTTTCATTTGTGTGGGATTAAGACGATTTGTAAGAGCAGCTGTCACACGCAGTGGCATTTAAATTTGAGTATTTAAATTTTGCGGGACAAGTTTGCATGTCGGCTTAAATCAAACGAAGGGGAAATGTTTTACGGTCGGTATCCGCAATGCACATCAGGTGTAAATTCGAGGATAAACATGCAAAATACGGCTTTTGCACCACCGAAGAACCCCTACCCAGTGCAACTAGGAAGGTTTATGGGGCGCTAGAGTGCACCGATCTAAATCGCGTGAAAAGAATGCGGAAAACTGCATGCAGAAACATAATGCAGAAGGAATTAACCAATCTCATACGATCTATGCGCTTTTGCATGTAATGAAAATTTACAAGCCTTTTTTTGTATTTGAAATTTATGAATGTTCATACATATGTAAGTATTTTTCCTACTCTAGAAATCTATTGTTTTTCATTTAGAGACACCAAATTTGATTTAATGTCTCGTGTTACTCTAACTTGGAACACAAACTACAAATTTACGTATTACATATGCAGATCTGATACGTTCAGAAGAATTCAGCCATCTTCCTCAATTATACATATATATAATCAGCAGCGTAGAATAATGCTTAGTATATTATGCTTTCAAAAAGAGTGGTCAAGGTTCTATTCCCACTAGTAGCTGTTGGCCAGACCTTGGTTTTAGACTCCAGGTTGATCGTTTCCTTTCAGAGTTTGCTAATTTTTCCGATTTTCATTGAAACTATTCCTGTAAATTGGCAATTCCTTTCCAATCTATCTTGTAAATCTGAAGTTATTCAGCGTCTTGAAGTTTGCTAATTTCTATAATAAAATTCTACAAAAATTTCTCCATAGATGTCACTGTGGATGATGTTTGTATGAATTCGCATTGTATAAAAATGCTTGTATTAATTGTATTATTGTATTGTATTTGTATTAGTACGCTCGTCAATTTGAATATAGAATTTCAGTAACCGATACTAAGTTTCAGTTTGATAGGACTAACGGTGTTCATAAAATCCCCAAAATACACAGACACACACACATTTTTTCAAGATCATGAAAACGTGATCAGTGATCGATTCTGAGTTCGAATCAGTCAAAATCTCGAGTTCGAATTGTTGCATGATCACAAAACTTCATCTATTGTTACTACGTACATAGATAAAGTAAAACAAAGTATTGACAAGTAATTTAATCATAACATGTCCTAAAATACATATGTACATGCATGCCTTATGAGAAATTTTCAATTACATTAAAAAACAGTTAGGGTAATTCTAATAGCAAAATCCGACCGAATTCAATTTTTTTCATATTTAAATTTATCTTTGGAGTCAATATAGTAAACTGCTGTATCATTTCTAAAAGCATTTTGCTAAGAGTAACGTATGCAATCTCGAATTTCACTGAATCGTATAAAATGCTGCCAATTTATAAATTTAACCATGTATATATGTCTATGTAGATGTTAATTAATGTGCATTGAATAGGAATATGTTTGTCCGTGTTGAAAATTTACAGTTCTGAATTTAGACCTAATAAATTTGATATTGTACCTCGTAGTAGACTATATAGTACACAATTTAATGAAAAAGTTCAACTTTTTTAAAGCTGTTTTAAAACTTTAACTCACCAGAGCAATGCCGGGAACCTCGGTTAGTCCACTATATAAAAATATATTTTTTTTGTTTGTGTGTCTGCTATTACATCTACATATACATATATATACGTAAATATAAACACCAACTATTTTATATTATCTCGTACTGTGTATTTTCATTTGGACTGAAGCTTATACAATATATGAAAGACATTACTTTTATTTCAACTTTCACCTATCTAAGCAGTGTTGAATAATTTATCTAGTGTATATGTATGTATAAAAAAATGAATACCAACAATATAGAAAATGCATCTTAATACTATACTAAAAGCACCATGTGAATACATAATTAAGTTCAGAAACAATCAAAGATTAATCGACGATTTCAAGTGAAAATGAACGTTTCTGTGGAACAAATAAGCTTATAACGGGCTTTAATGCAGTGATGTATTATGAATATGCATTATATATTTATGCACGATCACGTGCAATTTTAATGAAATCTCTGGCTATTTATGAATCAATATTGATATGGGTTTTACCTGAAGTGCTCGCCTCTTCCAATGGCTGAAATTGAAAGCTCGCTTTGAAGCCCTGACCCGGCCAATCCGAGTTGGCAGTGAATTCTATGAATAGATCAGATCCAGTAGATAAGACTTCCAATTCTGAAAAATAGATAAAATGTAACGAGAGTGCATAAATAGTCTGAAATTAAATGAAATCATATGTGTGTATGTAGTACCTGATCCTTCGTTGCAGAGTACGGTGATTGCAGGTGTGTTTGAATTTCTACCGTCGAACACTTTTATGATGTCGGCTCTGTTGAGGCAACTGCGAAAGAATATTAAAACAGATTGCTTAGTGATTATTAATTTCGATGAATATTAATTGAGTTTCGAAAACATTTTTAACGATCGAGCATGAAATATTCATGAGGAGTTATTATATAGATAGGTCGGTACTTTGTAAAAATATTTTTCGGGATTCTCCTTTCAAATTGGGATGGTTTAAAATTAAATTTATAATTTGCTACAAATTATGTACATATGTACCTATATTTAATGAAATGTTTAGTTTATTTTGATATACATATATATATATATATATATATATATATATATATATATATATATATATATATATATATATATATATATATATATATATATATATATATATATATATATGTATATATATATGTATACAAATGTACATATCACGGTGGTTTCCTCGATTTCATTGAATTTGTACGCATTTAATTTATTGATTCATTCATCTAATTTTTGTAACCTTAAATTTCATCTGGTCTTTCTGACACATTGAAATAATCCATTACTACGACCTGATTTAAAATTCGTAATGAAATATTTGGTTGATTTTTTTAAAATCTTTATTGTTTTACTAATAAAAGCTTCATACATAAATCGTTAGGTCATCGATTTTATTTATAATTTTAATTTTAATTTTATTCAAAATTATATCGCGCGCTCATATTACCATTATTAACCTATGCTTCACCTGTATGGAATAACGCCTCGAATACTAACCTTTCTAAGCTCCAAGTAATACAAAATAAATCCCTAAAAATAATTTATAATACACCCATATATACTATGAAAAAACTGCATGCCATATATAATATTCCGTTTGTTACCGACATTACTAACAAACTAACCAGTAGATTCTATGACAGAATCACTAATAACCATACTAACACACTTGTGAAGAGTCTCGGTGATTACAACAAAATGTCTATACCCTTCAGGTATAACACACAGATTACCTAAACACAATCTACTTTAGGTCATCGACTTTAGACAGTATTTAATTAATATTATGTATTAGATTTATTATGAGCATTTATTAGGATTGTAAATAGGTTTTTGAGCTCTTTTTCCTATTATGCTTTAGATTAACATTAGAATTATATAATACTGTGATTACTAACCAAATTAAATTAAATTGTAAAATAGAAAATGATCAGTAGATCAGTAGCTATAAAAATAGATATAAGATGTATTGTGAACATAATTTCGTAATAATAAAAAGCATTTAAAAATAAAAATAAAATACATAAATCAAAATTTTGTTCAGTTTCTGTTTCTTTTTCAATTTAGGTTTTAAAAGCTTTGCACAAAGATGGTTTCAAAATGCTTCTATTGAATTATATAAATATATTGTTTTAGGCCAAGATTGGATAGAGATTAAGTTAAGGTAACGATTTATTGAATTCAATTGAGTTTGCCAACATCAGAGTTTGCCAATTTTCTCTGATTTCATTGTTGAAACGGCTCCCGGTAAAATTGGCTAAATATCCTTCCTACCTACTATGTCACCACTATTTGAGATTAATTAATGTACAATAAAATTTATGTACAATTCATAGATGTCTCGTTAATTTGCGAGTTTTTCAGTGTATCGTAATTCAGCGACCTTTATAATAAAAAAAAAATGCTGCAATGTTTGTAATTGGCCAGGAAGGCGCATTGGGGTTACCTGTAAGGCCTTCCTGGTATATACATATGTAAAAAATAAATAAATATTAGATTCATTCTGGAAGGGGCACTGGCTGTGCGTGAATCCCTTAATCACCCAATAAATGCTGTGAAGCGACTTTGGCCTTTCATTTGGATCCTCCACCCACCCCTACGCAACAATATTTAAGTCTATTTTAACTTCACAAAATTTTTATTTCACGTTTTTCTTTGTATGTCGACGATATAATAATTATGTGTGAATGTAGGAATGTAAATATGTATATCTCAGATAAAATTGTGTTATTAATACGCGTAATTAATATTAATATGGCGAACATTACCATAAATATGTATGTACATAATATACAGTTAAAGAATCGATACAATATATTCTCATATTTGATATTATTTTATTGAAAATAGCACGTACATACAAAATGTGAAAATAAAATTTAAATAGATCGTAAATCAAGTCAGCATAGAAAAAAAAGAAACATACACAAAATCTTTCTCATAGTAAATTTAAATATATTTAAATGCGAATAAATCAAACCCATTTTTTTCTCCGCAGAACGTCGTTTCAATATTGCGTCCCGTCTATTTATTCAATTGTGCCCGTATCTGAAAGCGAGCTCGATACGTACGTTTGTGTCTATTTCTGGAAAATTCAACGATAATAATATTGAGTTGCATTATTTGCCGAACAAAAGGTTGTTGGCCCGCGCCCAGAAGGTTTTCTTCGGAAAATGTTCAATGAATTAGCGGGGAAGTTCGCGCGACCGGACGCTTTTAACCCCCGTGTAAAGGATAGCCCTGTTTACGCCCGACCGCACCCACCCTATGGGGTTTCTAGGGGTTGTTAGGGGTGGTTATGTGGAGCAAATCCACCCTCGTCCCGTTCGAATCGCGACTGTAAGAGTCCTATTAAAATAAAATTGACCTGACGCAAATTTCGTCTCGCCTCGCGCTCAATTTTCACACCGAGCCATCGTCATAATAATGCCTAATTATTATTTTCCTCGTGGAAATTTAACGATTCGTCGAAAAATAATACGTCGTCACAACAACATGTTGTCGCGTCTAATTAATGTGGATCCAAAGCCTCAAATTTCGCAAAATTCGAACACACTATATACATATGTACATATGTATATATGCTAATTAGCATTCGCCGTAAACATATTTTTGTTGTTTTGATAGAAATTTTCGTAGCTTTGTGATAGGTTTAGCGTGCTTACTATGATCATAATTTATGACCAAACACGTGTTATATATCGCTTTGATTTAAATACAAAGAAAACATGTATATTTAGCTATTATATTTTTTGAAGTTTATTGGATTGGTATTTTTTTATTTTGTGATTTGTGATCAAATAGCACTGAGCGACCAATGGAAAAATTACCAGAGCGGAAACTAATCAATCTTTTCCAAGTTTTAACCACTAAATTTGAATATGACAATATTTATGAATGAATCGGCGTTTCGCCAACAAGTCCATGGGCCTGAAAAACGTCGATAGGCGTTGTATTTTGAGCAGGTACAAAGTAAACAAGAATACTACCCGCTATGTCTTTCCAGGTAGCATTGAAAAAAATGCATTGAACATGGGTCGTGTAATCCGTATCATTCATTTGTCAACGTTTATAAAAATTCGTTTACCACCGGAATTTCTGAATTTATAACCATAGCAGAATTACCCGATGGAAATCCCTAACTGCTGAATATTTTAGACTGTGGCTTGGAATTTAGATTGGGTTATTGATTAAACTGGTTTTGGAAAAATAAATTCATATGAAGATTTCTTTTGTTTATTTTATATTGTAAATGAGAACTACCCAAATCATTATCATATTCGAATTTAATGGGTCAAACTTATTAGTTTCCACTTCAGTAAATAAAAAACGTGAATTTTTTGTTGCTCAGTGTAGTTAGGGTTCTTATAATCATTGTACGTATGTATATTATATGAAAATTGTTATTATTATTTTATATACATATAGGTATTATGATTCTGTTACTTTCATGTTTCTAAATTGATACTTTTTATAAAATATATGTAAATTTAGTATATGTGGTAATTTTTAAATGTAGTAGAATTTATTTGTTGAATTTTTTTCTTTACTAATATTAAGAAAAAAATTCACAAAATATTTAATAATTATGTTTGTAACTTAATAAAAATTTATATTGTAAAATTTTAGAATGTCGCTTCGTTTTAATAAAGCTCTCTTTTAATATTGAGACATATACGAAGTTTGACACGTAAATTAAAATGTCAAAAGTATGGACAGGTCAATTATATCGTTGCAATATTGAAACGCTTCCAGAAAAAGTTAGTTTTCCTCGGCTGGAAATGGCGTCACGATCAGAAATAGCCATTTTCCGGGCACGATTCCTTGCCTGTATAGAAGTATTCGATTGGACCTTTTATAAACAGAACTGCAAATAGACATCGGCACAAAAATAAAAGTTTAATTCTGTACAGTATCAGACAACAAATACAACTAGTTCGATTCACTACACTGATCATCCATTGAATTCGTAAATAAACTTTTATTTTTTGGAACGATCGGTACTAATTTGTAGCAAAAGCTGAGTTTCCTTTCAAAAATCACCGTATCAATGTTTCCATTGAGTTCCATAGAACGAAAGCTTGTTTATGCGATGCTAAATTCTGCGAAATATATCTATCTATATATTGAAATCCCTCTCAAGACACTATGCAAATGAATTTATTCGGGGCCTGAATTAATTAGGCACATGATCGTATTCATATTGTACGTGAGCCCTAGCCGAAGTTAAGCCTCAACAACCGAAGTATTCAAAGGCGAGATTTTGAGCTTCGAGTGAGGTTTCGCGAAAATTTTGAATGAGATGTGCCGTTTTTTATTCGCAGTGATGAAGTCGACGTTTGACCGCGATTGATATTTATTCATAAGGGTTCGTTTAATAAGAGGGGATATTTGCAAATATGCAAACGTTAAATCGAGACGAGCGCTGTTGTAGGATGACACGCGTTTAATATCGAATTTTTATTTAAATTCCGCTATAACGATATTGCCGTGTGAAATTTCCATAATATCATTTGGCCGTGTCGTAGCGGGGGCGCACATTACGGGGTGTTGTGCAGGACAGGGATGAGGAAGGGGAGGATTTTCCGAAGAGACTGTTAAAATTTTCACGTGGAAAACGCCGAGAACTAAGCTCGTTAAAAAAATATAATATAACAACACACCGTGAAAAAAATAAAGTAGACAAAAAAAAGAAACGAAAAACAACACGTAAACAGAATAATAAATAGCTGTGTAGGTCGACGTGTATAGGAAATGTGTAAAAAAATATTTTTAAAATGAAAATGCCAGGTAGAACTACCCCCTTCTCTCTCTCTCTCATTCTCTCGTCAAAGCGTAATTCCTCTTGCCGTGAAATTAAATTTATATCTGGCCTTAAGGGTTGTCCTAGTGGGATGACGTTAACGTCTTGCATACACAGCCTGTATGTGCGGCAACCCTTAATTTCACGGTGGAGATTTCAATCCCTTTTATGTGCTTTTTTCTGGCCCCTACTCTCTAATACTCTCGCGCTTAGTTCCAAGCTTCAAAATAATCGAAATTTTGATTGCTTGCGCGTATCAAATTTATTTTACATACTGGATTATTATGCGAGAGGAATCGAGGAAAAGCTTGTCTCAAACTATTTTTATTCTTGCATAGCATATACATATGTGCCATGAAAAGAATTTAGTCATTTAGGAGTAACGTCCGATAAGAAAATTAGATAGGCAGCATTGAGTTAGGAAAATGCTAAGCAATACGTGGTATATCTTCAATATACCCAATATTTAATCGCTCCAGTTCTCTATCAACTCAAAATACAATAAAAATATATTACCAATATTAAATTATGCTGCACCTGTATGGAATAACACCACCAATAATAATAATCTTTCCAAGCCCTAAATAATACAAAACAAATCGCTAAAAATAATTTATAGCACACACGATTAGTTTATAAAAGAAGAAACATTCAAATTAAAAGTAAAAGCCTTGTAAAAAAATATTCACTAGCTAAAGAAAATACAATAAATATAAATATATATGAAAAGTGCTACAATTACAATGCAGAAACCAAAGATAGACTTCACTGAGAGGATTAGAGAAAAAATCTAATAAGGTTTTTGGTACTTTTTCTTCGGCTAAAAAAAGCTTTTAAAGCTTCAAATAGCTTTAGAGTACGTTCAATTGCAGGTAATAGCGATAGCCATCTAGTTTTTGAATGTGACAGAAGATTTTTATATTCAATGTTAGCAAAATCACAGAAATTTTTTAGTTTTTCTGTTCTGACAGTGTCTATTCCGAGTCTGCGTGTGATGAATCATTCTGAGTGTGAGAAAATTATCGATTTAAGATAAATTAATTGATGCCTGGTACACAGTTTTTGTCTCCCTTATACACATAGTTCTGCAGAAAGTATAAGACAGAGACAAATAGTTCATTGTTGAATATTGCTGCAGTGTTGTACCAGACTATCTGGTCCAGACATCGACTTTTTGTTTATAGTTTATGTTAATTCTGAATTAAAAACATCTGTAGGAATTTAAAAAGTAGTAAACCGGGACATTTGGGCGTCCCGAGAGGTTTTTTCGGGAGACCGGGACACGAAACTTAAAAATGGTGACAATCCTGATTAATCGGGACGCCTGACAACCTTAACTATGATATTAGTAATACATATTATGCTGTGAAAGGAACTGTTTGACGACATTCTACGAAATTCGTTAAATTTTCGCTCAGATTTAATCTTTTAACTACTAGTATGATAAAAATGTATTTTTTTCTTCAGGAAGGAATTTGATTCCAATAAATCAGGAGAGCTTGGAGGTTACGCAACATCTCCCAAACGAGACATGATATGTTGCGAGAACACTTTTTGAATGATTTGAATACAACTTTGCAGTCAGGTGTGTCACATTTTGATGGCAGTGGATTATTCCAGAATTTATATTCAAATATTCCAAAAATTCTGGATAATATATTGAAGAAAATGATGGATTATGTCCAACAATGTGTTGAGGTTTGCTTTATGTCAGGCAGATTTCATCTGAGTGACACCATTTTCAAAAATTTACTTTGTGGCATGACACTATCATATTTTATTTAGGCAATGTAGATTTACTCTCAACCAATCTTCTTATTGTTATATACAAAATATACATACATTTTTATTTAAATTCAAAATAATATAATGGTTTTTGTTTTGTATATCATTCACTAATGTGGGTCTTTTGCGTGTGTTTAGAGTATTTTTCAAGGTAATTGGTCGAAATGCGTTCGACCGGTTCGCCGTTGTTCAATGTTTAGGGTTGGAACGTCTTGAATAATTCTCTCACGGGTCATAAAGTGTGCACACGGACGATTCTGGCAATTGATAACAAACACCCGGACCGGTTTTCTCGCCCGGTAAAACCGAATTTGCTCTGCGAAAGCGGCAGGAGCTTTAGGAAGATCGGACGAGCGCTCTGCTGGAATATTGGAAAAGCGCTCGGAAAAACCGATTAAAATCATCGCTATGAGAAAATTTTAAGAAATTATTCGAGTCAAATTAAAACCATTAGTATTTTTTAATTTGAATAAAGCTCAACTTTTGAATTTTATGGAATCAAATTCCATTAAATTAATTTCGTATATTATTATACTAAATTAATAATATAATATTACTAATATTACATTTAATTAATTTAATATAATTTAATCTGTATAGAAATGTACCTATTTAGTTTTTTTTAATATTTGATATTTTTATATAATACTAGCTGAATATAACATGCGTTGCAATGCCAGAATAAGGCATGCAATTCCAGTTCCCGTTCCCGCTGCGTTCCCGTTCCTGTTCCCGTTCCCGTTTCAAGTGATGGTTGGAGCTCAACTAACGTCTCTTCAACACCACGTTGTCATAAACCAACTGGTAACGTGGTTACCAACGAACAAATTTCCTTGACTACACAATGGCGCTTCAAACTTTCGCGTCGGTAAAATCGTAATTACGAATATTATTATTAAGTGTTTTCCCGTTTTTTTTCACAGTAAACTTCCTGGACATGCATAAAACAAATCCTGAAAGTTCCATCGTAATCGGTTTAGTGGTTTAGGAGCCTATACGAGACAGACAGACAAACAAACGGACATTCAATTTTATATATATAGAAAATTAATTTAATATAATATTTCTATTAATTTAGTATAATATTAATTTTATATGTATGTATACACATGTACATACCTATTTACTTTTGCTTAATTTTTTATTTTTTTTATTTTAATATGAACCTTGGGTAACAGGACATCATTGTGAAACAGTTAATCAATTTATTATTTATTTGACGTATGTATGTAAATATAATTAATATAATGATTGAGAAAGTGCTACCGGAGATCATTTTAACTTTTATGTCTGGTAGCCTGCACTCATAATTATTTTCAAAATTTAATTTATATATGAGTGGAATTTTGATCTACTCTCTTCCATTTGGGCCTCGCAGGGATGTTTTGTATTTGCCGCTGGTTCTTATATATTGATGCTGGCTATAGGTGCATGACATTCCCTACTATGTGTTTTATTATTTGATATTTTTACTTTATCTGTTATTATTATAATGTTATTGTATAAATGTATTTTTTGTCTGTATAAATATGTATATATTTTTATTTTCTTTATATTTATGTATTTGTTCAACCATTGTGGCGCATTAGGGACTCCTGTAATGCCACAATTAACTTAAACTTAACTTAAGTCCAAACTTATCTTAAAATAAAAATAATAAATAAATAATTGAAATTATATATGGGTAGTGAAATAATATTCATTACTGAATTATATTATTGAAAAAAAATGTTAATTTAACACATCTATTTAATTTCTTTACCTATTTATAATGAATTGAATAAAAATATAATATAAATATCAACATATAACATAATATAAACATATATACATATAATATCTATACAAAAATGACATTGAAAGTGTAACCGTTCGGTTCTGAAGTCTGCGACTCAAGTTAAATGGATCAGAAGAAAGTGAGACATTTACCATTTCTCAAAATTTCGTCTATGTATATTATATAACTGGTTGATATTATTACTATCCCCGACTAGAATATGAATCAGTCGTACCGTATTTTATTTTTGAAGTAAAAAAATATACATATAATATACAAGTATTTATTTATTCGTAAATTTTTCCTTACTAAGTGTACGCTCGGGTTAAAATGTAACCGCGTAGAAAACCATTAGACATTTTACGGCGCACAAACCCTCGTCATAACTCTGCGTAAATATAGCAGGTATATGGTATGTAATATTCTCAGGTTTTACCTGAGGAATGATACCGCGATGTTGGCATCTCCATTCGTTTTGTTTGCACGTGGATATTATACTAGCTAAAATGATAAATCTGCATTCTCGCCGTTCGCTAATATAACAACTATATTTTTGAACGTACATATATGTGTATATACGACGTAATATCGGAAAATAATATAATATATTCGAGAGGGAACGATATTCGGAAAATGTAATCAACCTTACATTGTCGATTTGATATAATATAAGTGGAATTCGTAATACCGTATCTCTAGCCGTATCTGTGACTCGCGCTATTGCGAAAATACGATAGTAAATTTTATTGGCTTGGGATCGGGGCTATATTTAAATGACCTTTTCAAAAATACCGCGTCCTTCGCGTAACTTTCAAAGGCACAAATAGAATGTTTAGAAAACTTATCTGCACGTATATTACTTACGTGAAAGCCTTAATAAAATTTTGCAGCGACCTGCATTGTATTTTTAGTTGAGCCCTAGGAGATTTCATATCTTTTCCAGATATGCCTTGTCAAGACCGGTTCCTTTGGGATACGCTAGCTGCAGTTTGCCGCAGTAAAACTTGAGAAATGCACTTTTCTACGTACGCTAGCGATCACTCGTACATAATAAAATAAAATAAAAAATTAGGCAAATATTATTTTCTATATAAATAATTAATAAAAACTGTCTATTGCGCGTTCGGCTGGTACAAACTGTACAATTTCGTTTTGTTATTAGCGGAACAAGTGAATCTGTGCACTCAGTGTTGTGGTGCTTATTGGAAAAGTTAAACTTTAGATGAAAATTTTCATACGTTACACTTTGTGTAGGTGTAAACAGTTTGACTTGTTCCCGAGTGTTCACTTTGTTGATTGAAATTTTCGCTTATTGTCAACCGTAAACGTTAACGTCTACTGTGGTTGCTTTACAGCTACTTACTTACGCCAAGGTGTGTCAAAATACATACAACATTCTATGAAAATTACTTTCCATACTAAGAGCGTTCTGAAGCTTCACTATAAAATACACGATAACACGTTCGAGCGAATTACACTGAATGAAAACGTTTAAGGCTGTATTATTGTGCGCGAATGATTGATCGCCCTTTTAAAGAGTGGTGATTTTAAGCCTTTAAGATATGATTGATGGATGATTGAGAACGTGTTCAGATTTGTTAAAGATTTATGTAGTATGAAAATATTTAATAACACAAAAATCGGTGTATTACATACATACATACATATTATATAAGGCACATATTTATTTAACACTAGTGGTTTTACCAGGTTTCGCACGGCATTTATAATAAAAGCTGTCTAAACATGGTTAATCTAATAGTAAACATTAGTTTGTTTTTAATTTCAAAACTGAAACAGAAAACCGGATCTGAACTGTGAAAGGAATCCGGATTCGGAACTGAAAAAGAAATCAGGAGCCAGAACTGAAACAGGAATCCGGATCTGGAACTGAAAATGGAATCCGGAACTGGAACTGAAAAAAGAATCGGGATCCTAAACTGAAAAGGGAGTCCGGATTCGGAAATGAAAAAGAAATCGGGGTCCAGAACTGAAACAGGAATCCGGATCAGGAACTGAAAAAATATTCCGGGAACGGAATTGAAATCGATATCGCTATCGTCGTCATAGGAAATTCGATTTTATCGATAGCGTCACGGATGCTTCCACCCAAAACATACATATGTACATAAAAAGTCTCTTTTGAAATTATATATGTACATATTTGATATTAGATATTAGACTAGATACACGTGTTTGCATTTAAATATTAGTACGATTGGATATTGTTTATTTGTAAAATACTTCCATATTTCCAATATTTTTATTTTATTTTATTTTATTTTATTTTATTAATTGAAAAATCAACAGACAGGATGTACAGAGATAGGTATAAAAAAAACAAAAAGTAAATAAATAATATATGTAACATCCGAGTCCAATAATAGATTTTTACAAAAATGAAAAAGATAAATATAAGGAAAACAAATTAAAAAGTAAAGAATAAAGGCATGACAAAATATGTAGTACATTGCATAATTAAACTATAGTATTAAAATATTTGGAAAAGGTTATAAGATAGAATATAAGAAGAAATTGAAATTTACAAATATAAAAAACAAATGAAAAAGGTAAATACAAAATAAACAAATGAAAAGGAAAAGAATGAAAGCTATAATATGATTAAATAGCACATTACATAACTAAACTAAAGTATAAAAATAATGGAAATATTGGAAAAATAGAATAGAAGAAAAAATGAATCAATCGGTCAAGATTCTCTTGATGTTAGACCTGAATTGATGTAGGGAAATACCAAACAGATCAACCTCATTCAGCTCTCCGTTAAACATACGATAAACGCGCTGCAGATAAAAATATTTTTGGGAATTAGTATTGAAAGGATCAAGTGAAAAGAGTGCAACGCGTCTAGAGTATCGAACTGGGATTCTGAAATTAACCTTATTCAGTAAATCAGAACAATCAAGGAAACCATTTATGAGCTTAAAGAAGAATATAGCATCAGAATGTCGTCGCCTGACAGAAAGATTGTTAAAAGAAAGGATTTTTAAAATGTCGGAAACAGTAGAATGGGTATAGGTAGGAAAAAGGTAGCGTAAGGATTTAATAAATTTAAGTTGAACTTTCTCAATACAATTAATATGGGATAAATAAAAAGGTGACCAGATAATTGAGGCAAATTCAAGGTGAGACCTTACAAAGGAAAAATAAAGTAATTTTAGTACATAAGGATCGTTAAAGGGTTTTGTTGAGCGGAGTAGGAATCCAAGAGATTTAAATGCTTTGTTGGTAATAAAAGAAATATGTTCAGAGAAATCTAGTTTATTATTGAGTATTACACCAAGATCCTTAATAGAAGATGACGTGTTAAGGATTGAATGATTTAATTGATATTGATTAGTAATAATTGACTTATTTCTAGTGAAATTTAAAATAGAGCATTTTTCTAGATTAATAAAAAGATCATTATTTAAACAATATATAGAGAATCTATCTAGATCTTCTTGTATCTTATGACAATCGTCTATGGTGTATATAGGTTTGTAAATTTTTAAATCATCAGCGTAAAGAAGTATAAAGGAATGTTTGAAGATGTATGAGATATCATTAATATAGAGTAAAAAGAATAAGGGACCTAAATGCGACCCTTGTGGGACACCGGAAGGAATATGTCTAAGTGATGATCTAAAACCATTGAGAATTATGATTTAGTGACGATTTAGTATATACGAAGAGATCTAACGAAATAAATTTCCTCGGATTCCGAGGGACCAAAATTTATTGAGTAAAAGGTTGTGATTGATTTTATCAAAAGCTTTAGAGAAATCCGTATAAACGACGTCTATTTGGATTCGTTTGTCCATATAAGATGTGAGAGTACTAGTGAAATTAAGCAGGTTAGTCTCTACCGATCTCCCCTTAAAAAAACCATGTTGTTCAGGTATAATGTAGTTTTTGAAATTGGAGAAAAGGAAATTATAGATAATTTTTTCAAAGATTTTACTAATGACAGATAGTTTAGATATAGGACGGTAATTCTCAATAAGATTCTTATCACCTTTTTTAAAAATAGGGGTGATGTAAGATAATTTCTAATAGTCAGGAAATTTACCGTTCGACATAGAAAGATTGAAAAGGATTGTTATGGGAAGAGATAATGGGACAGCACATTTAACAAGGAAAAAAGAAGGCAAACCATCACAACCCGCACCAAGATTAACATTGAGAGAGTTGATGTGAATGAGTACAGTAGATAAGTCAAAATGAAAATTAGATAAGTTACAAGAAGAAGTATCTGTATTAGAGATAGAAAGGTTAATGGTAGAATCACTATTGAAAGTGGAGTCAAAATAGTCAGCAAAAATGGTACAGATTTCAGAACCATGTGAAGCCGACTTATTTCCATAATACATTACGGAAGGATATGAAGAGGAGGTATTTTTTTTTTAATTTATATATGACCAAAATGATTTGGGATTAGTTTTAATATTATTTTGAATAAGAGAAATATAATTTCTACTTTGGTTTAGTTATGTAATGTGCTATTTAATCATATTATAGCTTTCATTCTTTTCCTTTTCATTTGTTTATTTTGTATTTACCTTTTTCATTTGTTTTATATTTGTAAATTTCAATTTCTTCTTATATTCTATTTTATAACCTTTTCCAAATATTTTAATACTATAGTTTAATTATGCAATGTTCTACATATTTTGTCATGCCTTTATTCTTTACTTTTTAATTTGTTTTCCTTATATTTATCTTTTTCATTTTTGTAAAAATCTATTATTGGACTCGGATGTTACATATATTATTTATTTACTATTTGTTTTTTTTATACATATCTATGTACATACATCCTGTCTGTTGATTTTTCAATTAATAAAATAAAATAAAATAAAATAAATAAATAAATAAATTATTTCAAGAACTACATATATATATACATTTACTCGTATGTAAATGTCAGATGATTGATTTAAAAATGATGATTCTTATAGGTAGACGACTTGGTTACTAAAAAGTATATACTTTTTCATTAAATTCAGCACGTTCACCCTTAAGCTCCTCCCTGCCCCCCCTTCAATTGCAGCACTTTATTGTGTCTCGTAAAAAGCTGTTTACATTTTATAAAATTAAATAGGGCCCTTTCCGGATTTTATTTTTAAATAAACCCCGGCGTCAAGGCCTGCGCCGATAAAGTTGAGAGTAAATCCCGGCTCGGCTTAGCAAAAAAAAAAAAAATATACATACATATGTACGTATATATTTTTTTGTTTGTTTCACGGTAAAAGTCTTAACCCTCTTCTACACCTTCCTCTCACCCTTAACTGATTTTCCTTTGATTACGACAATAAAATGAGAATAAAAGTGGAGAACTCCCGCAGAAAAAACACAGGCTTTATCCGAGCTGCCTTAATTTAAGCCGTATTTGACACTCTGGCGGCATATTAAAGGTTTATTTTATTTTATAAAGTGCGCCGTTACGTTTTTACTTCATCTTATTATTATATTCGTACGGTGAGTTGAAAGTCATCAAAAAATTTCGCGTTTAAATCGCAACAGGCAACAGAATCGCAATATACTTGAACAGCTTCATCGCACAAATCTCCAGCATGTTATTATTGTATGCATTCGAATTTAATCCAATAAAATAAGCTTAGGAATTTTCTCTTAAAATATAATATGAATTTTATTAAAATGTATAAATATACATAGGTATATAATGTGCTATGTTTCAATAAACTAAAGGTTTTAGGTATATCTTGGATTATTTTAGAAAGGAAGCCATATTTTAGTATAAAGGTACACGATAGTGATAATACCTATACATAAATATTGAACTACCAAAGCTTTTACGTCAGTTATTTAGGTATGTGACTAAATTTAGTGTACTTTTTTTTATTCTACCTTCATACTCGTATTTATATACATACATACATGAAAAGATGAAGATTTCAGATGGTGAGGGAATTTACCCTATAGATATTTTTTAATAGAAAACTCATCAAATATCTGTTTTATAAATTTTATTATTTATTTAAAATATGTACAAGTATACCAAAATATTTTTTTTTACGTAATTATGCATAATTGTATATTTAAAAAATGGAATTTTCAACTAAGGGCCATGAAATTCAGTTTAGTACATATAATACGATACTCTACTTATAAGATTCGTAAGAAATCGTGTCCGGGATCAAATGACTGCTATAGAAAATCTACCGGGAGACGCCAGGCAAGTATTTTATACGCTATAAAATTCTACGAATTGCCAAATCGAAAAAGGTTGGAGCGCTTTGAAGGTTTCTGACCGTAATTGTGTTTTGATAAAGATCGAAGCTTTTTAAAGGGCTTGTTTCTAACTTTAAAGTTTTAGCACTGGGCAACGCCGGTTTCCACTATGCAAATTAATTCAAACTATGTTTTGGTAGGGTTAGCAGGCCTTTGAAGGTTTTTCTAACTTTCATCTACCCGAGCAACGCCAGCAAGTATAAGCCTACAAAAATAAATTGTATATGTAAATACATTTTTTTGATAGACTTTTCTGTTTTCAATACGGCAAATCGTGTCATCAAATATTTATCCTAGCCAACAAAATTATTGTCCTTTTACAATTTCCGTTATATTTTCAATGCTACTATTGAAAAAATACACTTTCCAACGATATGTACTTATCTGATAATAAAAATGTGGAAAAATAAAAAATGAGTACAGGGAAGAGAAAAAATGCTTATCCCTTATAATTTAACGTTAATAATAATTACTAGGACACTTGAACTGGTACGTGTGGTGTTTGACCTGTTATTATTTCATAAGGGAGTCTCCAGGGAGGTCCTGAAAGCTCTCAGCGGTAGGTAACTCGTCACGTGCCCAAAGCTCCCTTTTTGTGTGTCGGAAAAGCCTGACCCCTTATTCCACCCCCCTTACTCTATCTCTGGCGTCGGTTTTTCCTCAACGTGGGAAAAATTTACCGTGTGCCGCTTTTCTTTGTAGCTAGGCGATATTTTTTTGACGACAATGGGATATAAACGAGGGTGGGATGTACGAGACCTTCTTTTTTACTCAATTTTCCTGATTTAACTTACATATAGATATGTACACACGCGTCTACTTACTATACGCTTTTCAACAATAGGGTTGTATAATACAAACGCTGCTATGTATATTATGAGAAATTTATATGCGGTAAATATTCATTTAAATATGACCCTAATTTGAAAAATTATTTTGGGGAAAACGTACGAAAAAAATTCAATTATATAATCATAATAATCGTTTATTTTAACGATAAAAGTAGTATTATTAAAAAATTGTAGGAAAAAAAATATATGCAGGTTTAATATTATAAAACGAATGTGTAAGTCTTCTTCTGCAGGAGATTGAAAACAAATAATGATTTTGATGATGTACTTTTATAATTAAAAAGGAATTTGTGAGATATCTCCAATTGTAATTAATTTAAAAATACGGTCGACCTTTTTTGAATCTAAATGGAAATTTTACGGTAAACGTATATTTTTAAGGTTTCCATCTTATTTTTAGTGTATTGTTGTATTTCGTTACATGGAAAATTGGTTGGTTTATTGTAAAATATAATTTTTATGAAAAAATATATACCTATAAATAGTAAGTAATACAAATGAGAAATTTTAATTACTTTTTCGAGGTACGATCCAGTTTGAAAGAGCTTACTGACGGTTTTTAAAACGGTAAAAATCGTGAGTATGCAAAAATAGACATGAACGAAAAAAATAGTTTATACAAAACGTGAAAGCTTCAATAGAGACGTCAAAAAAAAAAAAAACAAAATCCCTATATATCGTAACGACAATGAGTCCTTTCTCCCGTTGGGAATTAGACTTAATACTGACGAATGGGTCATTAATATCGTATATGACAAATTTACAATTTTGCCGTCGCTCGAGTATGATTAATTTGCGGTACGAAAAAAAGCGGTTGTATATATGTATGTTTATATGTAGGCGCATTTCGGATTAAACTGGCGTTTTATTTTTATTTTTATTTGACCATTATGATACTCGTTTGGGGGATGGGGAATGGCTCTGTTTCTCAATAAGCTTTTCGGTCGGACATGCGTCCTTTGTCCCTTAATCCCGACGGGGATGCTGCTGAATAATTTCGTCGCACTTCTTCCCGAAAATTTAGTTCTGTCACCTCATCAATTATTCAAGGTGTTCGGGGCTTATAAAGCCGTAGGGCCATTAATGAAGCGCGAGCCTTTACGTGTGTGTGTGTCCTTAATTATGGCCTGCATCCTATGGGAAATGCCGGAACGAATTCAAAATAGATCGAGGAGGATGAATTGGCAGATGTAACACTTTCGCCCCTAAATAATGTATAAGGGTCGAGAATCGAAGCTTCGCTTTGGAAAAAAGGGATGCTCGAAAACAATCGGAAAATGTTTTTAATTAACGATGTTTGTAACGATCGAAAACTCTCGACGGGTGATAACAATAAAAAAAGCGTAATAGAAAACTTTCGAGATAAACTTTCCGCGTGTAAATCAAACAATTAAATGGAAACTTTGTCTCGTAAGCGAATTACGTTTAATAAAGTTGATTATAATTTGGGAAAATTATTTTCTATGGCCGAAAAAGAACTTTTATATTAAATTATTTTAATTAATTAATTAATGTTCAGATGATTAATTATACTGAAAAGATGACGTCTTTATTAAGTAAATATACAGTTTTATACTATCATATTAATTTTCCATAACATTCCAATTAATAAAATTTTTACAAACCTCCTTTACGTTTCATTTACGATTACAATTCAGGAAAAAATTTGCTTCTTATACGATCGTTATACTTTGTCATATTGCTCATTTTGGTCATCAATATAAATAAATGGATCCTCCGCCATTACGATAAAGATAAAATATCGTTTAAGATGCGTTTGAAGTTTGCAAATTTGAAATCTGGGTGACGTCTATGTAGTCTTTAGTTTTATACATAGATGGGGATAGTAAAAGAAAATTATTGGTATTTTTATTCAAAATAATAATTTGTATATCTTAATATTATATAAAGGTACAAAACTTAAAAAGGGGTTTGTTTTTAATTTTTTTTTTATATTTATATAGAAGTTAGTACCTTAATTGCTCAGCGTTAGTAAAGAGGGTTAAAGTTGAAAAAAAAAAGTAAAAACATTTAATAATATTTTGTAATCTAAAGTTCAAGTTAGAGTACTGTATTATATGAAATTTGGTGGTTTCTAATTGGAAACTGTTGATTTTCATAGCTGAAGAAAACATCTGTATATATTTAGAAGACAACTCAGTGAAAAATAAAATAAAAACTTTTTAGGAAATTTTATTCGTCTTCATTGTACAATGAAATAGTATAGCAAAGCTGAAAACTGTAGATTTTCGTAGTCGAAAAACAAACAAATATTCATCTTAATTTTTAAATTAAATTAACACAAAAAATACTTTAATACTACAAATAAATTCTGGGGCAACGCAGTGTGTAAATATGCTGGAGAAAATTGAAACTATTCAAACCAATTGAAATCTCTATCGGTGGCCAATTCTCGCATAATGCCAACGTTTCAAAGCCGTCGGAATAAAAATAATTTATAACACACCATGCCATAAATAATATTGAAAAAACTGCATACCATAAATAATATTCCGTTAGTTACAGACTAACCAGTAGATTCCATGACAGAATCACCAATAACTATACTAACACACTTGTGAAGAGTATCGGTGATTACAACAAAATGTCTATACCCTTCAGGTATAAACACAGATTACCTAAACAAAATCTGCTTTAGAGAGTCATTAATTAATATTATGTATTATATGTATTATGAGCATTAATAATAATTGTAAATAGGTTTTTGAGCTATTTTTCCTATTATGCTGTACATTAACATAAGAATAATATAATACTATGATTACTAACCAAATTAAATTAAAATTGTAAAATAGAAAATGATCAGGAGATCAGTAGCTAATAAAATTGATATAAGATGTATTGTGAACATAATTTAGTAATAATAAAAAGCCATCGGAATAATGTAGGAATTTTGTTAGACCGATTGGCGAAGTGAAGCTAATAAAAACGTTGTAATAATTACGGTTATTAACTTAATTAATCCATATAATAGCTATGTATTGTGAAATTAATTGATTACGAAGTTAAAAAGAAGATGTTTTAAAATGAAAGCTGCAGAATTAATTATACATAAATATTTGATGTTCTGAAGCATACGTAGGAAATTTAATTTAAAAAAAATAAAGTTATACGTACACGATTCAAAGCACACAGTAATCTAAATTTAAATACCGTTCAGTTAAATCAACCATTTCGCGAATCTGTATGTACATATGTATAATGCAAAATTATACCATTATTCAAAGTAGCAACAATTCTGCAAAAGGGAATTTGCTGTTCATTAAGGGAAGACGTGAAGCACGAGGATTAATTTTCTAATTGGATGAGTAAGCTTAGCAAAATGGCGGGATAGAGGAAGGGCAGGGGGGTTCAAGGGGAACCGGATAAGTTGAGAGGGTTTTCAAATCAGTCCGACTTAGAAAGAGTAATCTTTTAGTGCCTGACTCAATTTTCCGGAATGTCACAATGTAAAACGGCACATTTGCCTAATTTAAAACGCGCACTGGCTTATTATCCAAAACGAGTTTCCACGAGTAATCGGAAGAGTCCTCGAAGATACGATCGAATTATTGTGCGTGTATTAATGTGATATAATGTAACAGTGAGCCGGGACTGTGGTTATATACGAATAATTAGTTTCGAGTTACGACGAAGGCTGGCCCTCCGTCGGGCTAGCAAACTGTAAGGCTTTCACGGTATCGAGTTTCTGGCGGATCCTTTTGTTTGTCGTTAATAATATAAGTTTACAAATTAAGATGAAATTGCGCCGAACGTCGATTATAATAATTGTTTGTGTGTAGGAATTTCGCTCGCCGTTTGTACGTACGGAGGTTTATATTGTACAATTTCAATTTTGTAGGAATTGGGAAATTTCAATTATATTCGCCACCGCATCGGGAATTCGAACCAACTTTTAATTAAATTAGCAGCTCCCGTGCGCTTCAGAATCGATTGAAAAAATAATAATATGATTACTTGGCGAGAGTGAACTAAGGATAAATAAATAATGATTGATCGACCTCATTGTAATCATGAAAAACATCGTAAAAGTACAATGAATGCAATTTTTATTCGTTTTTAAGGTAAAATATGTATTTAATTTGGAAACAAAATTTGGCATATATATTTGTAGAAGATATAACTTTAAATTAGATAGTAAATGATTTATTTTAATAAACTTTTAGCTACGTCAGGCAAAATGGTTAATGCTATTTCAAACAAACCGAATTACCCGGCATCGCTTAGACAGATAAATATTGGAAAAACCCTTTTAATAAGTTTACAATTTTTTCACCGTTATTAAATTAATGGGTCTACGTGACGAGCCAGAATGCTAAATTACAGAAAACACAAATATCGGAAGGCAAATATCGAAAATCGAAAGATCTTAAGTCGAAAGATCAAAAAAAAGGATGCATGGTAAACGGTACATACTCATGTACATACTCACTTAATTTGCGCGAGCAGGATACAACAGGAACAAGAGGAACAGGCTTTTCTTCCCGTATTAATGTGCACGCGCAGAATACGGGAGAAAAAGCCTGTTCCTCTTGTATATAACTTTAAATTAGATAAAAAATGATTTATTTTAATAAACTTTTAGCTACGTCAGGCAAAATGGTTACTGCTATTTCAAACAAACCGAATTACCCGGCATCGCTTAGACAGATAAATATTGGAAAAACCCTTTTAAAACGTTTCCAATTTTTTTTACCGGTATTAAATTAATGCGTCTACGTGACGAGCCAGAATGTTAAATTACAGAAAATACAAATATCGGAAGGCAAAGATCGAAAATCGAAAGATCTTAAGTCGAAAGATAAAAAAAAAAGGATGCATGGTAAACGGTACATACTCACGTACATACTCACTTAATTTGCGCGAGCAGGGTACAACAGGAACAAGAGGAACAGGCTTTTCCTCCCGTATTCTGCGCGCGCAAATTAATAAATATATAATAAATATATTTATATATAGGCTCTATAAATTTAACCCTAACAACCCAATCTTAAATGAATAGGGCCAACCCTTACTTAACCTAATCTATCATAACCCTTAAATAATACCAACCCCAACAATGTAATTTTCAATGAATAAAATCAACCATGAAAATGAAACTGGGTATGATTTCACTGAAATGTCAGTGAAAATATATTTCCACTTAAAATATAATTTCACTTTGACATATACATTACATAAAAGTGTATATATAAAATATATTAATATATCCGAGTTGTTAATATATTGAAATTAAAAAAAATGTATGTCATTAGTCCAGTTTGTAATCGATACGTTTGATATTGATTAATTACAGCAATATGAAAAGATACAGTTAGATATTGTGAAGCTCGTTAGTTGGTCGGTATTGGATAAAGTTTCTCGTTTTTATTTATTTTTTTTATAAAACCCAACGCGTTTCAAATAGTTATATGGGGAATTCAATGGTGAAAACTCACCGTGACCGATGCTTTTCACGCTACATTAGAAGTTTCCGGAACCGGTTCGATTTTCACTGAAAAGATTCACCCAACGGTCACGCTGATAAATTGAATAAAATGCACGCGATAGTTTTGAATATGAATAACGTATGTACATATGTATGTACATACACACACATATATTGATCCTTCCCTACACGTCTGCGGAACAATAATGCCACATTACTACAAAGTGAAAGTGAAACCTGGAAAAATATTCCAAGTTATGACTGCGGCATGTAAACTTGACATGAATGGCAAACGACAGTGTCGTTGGAAAAAAACTACGTAAGAAAATCAGGCGATGGAATATATTCATATGATACCATTGAGCTTTGTTGAGAAGAAAATGTGGATGCTTTCAGTGGTGGAAAATCCGGAAAAATTCCCTCGATTTAATATTCGGAGTCTGCTGGGTTGTAGTGCATCGCATTTCGTTGCATATTACAAGGGCGTGTGTTGTACGGGATCCTTGTTTATTTAACATAACGAGATTCAGAGATACACAATGGTGGGATTGGAAATCCTGGAATGATATGCACTTTGGATTGTAGGGCTTTGCCACTGGTTTATATCGTCCATGTTAAAGATACTAAACCGAAGAAAATTGCATTAACATGTACATGCAAATGTATGCTTGAAATGTTCATCATGCCTATGTTTTTTTACTTTATTATTTTATACAAAATATACTGCAGTGAAATTATAAAGTGATTTATAGCAATCTACAGCAGTTGAGCAGCTTAATACCCTAAGCCACATATGATAAGATCGTCATGTTGATATGTGAAACAGGATAAGAAAACAAACTATGGAACTTAAAACATCCATTTTGGCTTGGAACATTAAAACTTAATTTAAAAAGATTGAAGATTGCTCGCCTAACTTATAGAAATGTTATGTTATATAGAGCATTTATAAGAATTGTCAATAGGTTTTTGAGCTCTTTTTCCTATTATGCTGTACATTAACATTTAAATAATATAATAATATGATTACTAACCAAATTAAATTAAATTCTAAAATAGAAAATGATCAGTAGATCAGTAGCTATTAAAATAGATATAAGATGTATTGTGAATATAATTTCGTAATAATAAAAAGCATTTAAAAATCAAAATCAAAATCAATTTAAGATTTTGACTTATGTAGGTATTAAGTATTTGATTTGTATAAAATGCGTTAAGCAAATGCATTTTTTTTTCAATTTTCGTGCTAGTGAAAGCTTTTCTGAGAGGTCTTCTCATTTCCATGGGATTCGAATGAGTATGCTAGGTATTACATATTATGAAAATACTATCACAAAGTGCAAAAGGAAATTAAAGTAAATGTGTATATATTTTATTTGGAAAGATGACACATAAAATACGAAAAATATAAAACGAATGTATTGAATGAACCCGAGGGTTATTCGAAAAAATTTTATTGTCGTTATTTATGTTGATATTTTCAAAGAAACAATTCCGGTTGTCGCCGAGCGCTATCAGCGGGAGAGACGAAAGAGGGAAAATCGAAAAACTTAAAAAGGAAAAACGGCCGCGGAAAATGTTCGGAAAATCTGAATTGGTGGCGGCGGAAGGCGGGGGTGGGCAATGGCAATAACTCATAGTGAGAAAAACTAGAAAAGTAATGGGTGTAAAAGGATATCAAGATGAAATCGCGGGACCTTTCTATTTTTCCAACAAATACGCGGGGATTTGAATTTATCTTTTATTTGCGGCCCGCTATGGGACGACCGCCAGACGGCGAAAAAACAGTAATTTTATTTAAAAAGGAAAAAAAACAGTCTAGAACGTGTGTGTGTGTGTGTTTTGTATGATGGAATTGAAGGTGGAAAGGTATTTGTGGTAACCTTAAGGAGACAAAAGAAAGTTGCGCGAGCAAATGAAAGTGACATGACACAACAAAATGAATGAAATATGAGAAAATTTTCCAAAGAGGCGAAAGCTTTGTTTGTAATAGCAACAATCTTTCTAGTTTTACAAGATTTATGGGCGTTAAGTAAGCAGAAATATATTTATCAAGATGGTTGAAAGTAAAGTTTTTTATTTGTTGGTTTTTTTTTTTTGAATAAAATATAGCGTGAGAATTAATACAAATGGGAAAGTCGAAAGAACATCCGTCGAACATATGCGATCGCATGAATACATTTCGGGTATTACAAAAGAAATTTATATTGTTTCCCCCTCTTGGTTTGGGAAAGATTGATATTCGCATATTGTGTAATATCTGCGTATGAGCCACTTTCATTCGCATGAATATCAAACGGAACATTTTTATTTTTCAGTATGAAGCGTAAAAAATGAATAAATTTCAGAAAAATATAACTCAAATATAAATAAGTTTAAATTGCAAAATATCTTACTTTGAATTTTCTGAAACAAAAATCAATATCGTAGTTGTGGTTAATAATACATTTAAAACTGGTTCAGAGTCAATTTTCTTAAATAAGAGCATTGCTTTATTGATGAATATAAAAATAAGCCTTTAAAGGACTTTGACTCTTTCCGAAGCTCATTTATAGTCTACGTTTCATTATCGTTCAATTATTTACCAAATTTGGTGGTCCTGAGTTGAAGATTATGGATCTGAATAATTGAAAAGATAAACAATCATTTTTCTTTATATTTACATAAACTAGCTGGCATCAAGCTGGGCATTCCCAAAAATTTTAAGGCCTTTCGATCCAAATTTATCAACTTGTACAAAGTTTCACTTCGCCAATCGGTCTGACGAATTTCCTACATTCTTCCGAATATTGGTTTTAGTATTGTCATCGATTTAGTTTGACAGTCATCGGTGAATACATATGTATTGTCAGCAGTATGGCTCAATGGTAGCGTGTATGTTTAGCTCCAAGTGATCAGTGGGTTCGATCCGCTATACTGCCGGTGTAGATTTGGGGGTATTCCAATTTTATCTGATCGTTGTTGAAACGGTTCTTCAAAATTGGCAAAAAATCATCTTTCCTGTGGTAAAAAATTTTCTGTATTTAATGAGATAACACTTTTAAGGTACTGTGAGATATATGGTGTTAGATTACACTTTTAAGGTACTATGAGTAACTAGTTTAAATCTAAGTACATTGTCTTTTGTTTATAAGTTAGATCATAAGTTATTACCTAAGTACTTTAATGATTATACAATAAGGAATCGAGATATACATAGATTTTATACTATAAATAAGGACAAATTAGTTGTAAGTAAAGTAAGAAAAATAAGACAGCTGGGGGTATTTTTCACAGGGTTGTGCTCATGTATAATGCCCTCCCTGAGTGCATCAGGTCTTCTATGACCATGGATGCATTCTTGCGAGGTGCGAGGAGATACCTCTGTGAGGGACAGTACATATGTACATGTAAGTTAATTATAAATTTTGGAGTTAAGTATAATAATTAAGATGTATTTTTAAATTAGCTTGATAGCTAAAATATATATAAATAAAATAAATAAAAAAATTGGAGTGTTGTATAAGAATCATTGCTGTTGAAAGTGAAATTGTGAAAATGAATACGTATGTATATATTCATTATGTGGTAAAAACATGTAGTCAGAATAATTAGGTATTCATTAATTACATATTAATTATAATTAATTACAGTATGTACACCGAGAGGTTACCGGGTTCAATCCTGTGCTAATCTTTAATACTGCTGGACCAACTCATGACTTTATCTATGTATTTGAGGAATATAAGAAGGTTACTAAACAAAATTCGATATTGAACTAACAACTATGATAGCGATACAAATTGAGACTTGCACAAGACAAAAGTTCTACTTCCGGTTGTCGGATTTTGTTCAAATTTTTTTATTATTTAAAATCAGTATAAATATTATACACATTCAATATCAAGAGGATAAAAATAATTTAAAAGGTCAAAATAAAATAATGAAATATTGTTTTAAAAAAAATACTACTTTTGGTTTACGAATTCTGACCAAAACGTGAGCAACTCTAAGTTAGTACATAAAGAATACAAATATAAATTTTTAGCTTAATACGTCCAGGGGCGTGGGCAGGATCCAGGCGACAACATTTTTGATCTTTCTAAGAGGAGAAAGTCCCACTTCCGGTTTATTAAATTTTGTGATTTTTTTTTATTTTCATCATATTGATAGAAGAATTATACTTGATTTTTTTCGTGAAGATCACACGTGTATAAGGGGTCGAAAAAAATAGTGGAAGAAAAATCGAACAGGAGTAAACTGCAACTTCCGGTTGAGGGATGCTTACTAAATTTTATACATAACTTGGTATTACGCTTAAACTTCTAGATATGAAATTTCAGTTAAATATACCAAAAGGTTTCTGAGAAAAACATAAAAAGCCTCGATTCTCTAGAGTAAAAGTACTACTATAGGGTCCGGTAAAAATATTTAAAAAATATAAGATTATAAAAATTATTATTACTATTACATTTAAAAAAGATTTAATCCGATTAAGTTAGCGGCTTGGGAGATAATCGAATTAAAAATTTTAAAAAAAAGGACACCTATAAGGGGAGGTACCATTTTCGGTCAACTTAAAAATTCAAAAAAATTTACATCGTGTCGATAAAAATTTCAGTAACTGATACTAAGTTTCGGTTTGATAAGACTAACGGTGTTCAAAAAATCCCCAAAATACACAGACACACAGACACATTTTTTCTAGATCATGAAAACGTGATCAGTAATCGATTCTGAGTTTGAATCAGTCAAAATCTCGAGTTCGAATTTTCGTATGATCACAAAACTTCATATATTGTTACTACGTACATAGATAAAGTAATAAAAATAAATAAATATATTGAACATTGTGAGAAAACACACTCGTTTGTATGGAAGCCCTCCGAGCCATTTTTAAAGCGAAAGGTTAAAGTAACTTTATCGTGGGATAGTTTATCAAGATGCACAGTGTGGCCAGTTAAAAAAGTATAAGTAACTTGTTGCATACTACATACATAAAGAATCCTCCTAATTGTTATTTAATTTGAACCCACCCCAAACACGTAACAACACGCCACTGTTGACCGATGCAATTGCAAGGCACGCACAGCACGTGTTTTATCGGCACGCTTTACGACCGTAGACGCGTGCCGATTGAATATTACATTTACACTGGAATTATCGGATTGTAACCAGAGCTTTAGCTGGCTATGTAGGTAGGTGAAAAATGGCGGAGGTTCGATTTTGCGTTTCAAAAACGCTCGTCACGTATACGTCACGGAAAATGGCCGGAGGTTTTATTGCTGACGAACCGTTCGCCGACAGGATCAAATAACCCGTGAAATGATCGCATTTTTTATACGGGGTTTCACTTCTGTCACACCACCCCTTTCCACTCCTTCACCCCCCCCCCCACGTCTCACTCTTACTTTAGCACTATTTTTTTCGAGTATTCGAGCCCAGTGAAAGGGAAAGTCCCCGCTAAATAAATTGCGGGTCAAAAGCTGTGGCTGGGGGCACCGATAGCGACCGCAGCTTTATCTGCGAATGCTCGCAGGCTCCACTCGTCACTCACTCACTTGCTGTCCTCGTCTTGGCTTCATAGTATACAGGGTGGGTTGAAAGGTTGTGATTGTTAAGGGAATGGAGTCATAGTTGTGTATTTTTACTAGCGTCTTCTTACTTCGCTTTAGATTTTTTCGTCTGGCGAAATTTTGGTTCTTATCCAATCGTTTTCAAATTTTGCCATTTTGCTCGGTTTGGTCATCAATACATGTGGAATTCAAATCCGCTGATAAACTTTGGAATTCTCGACAGGGCAAACTGTGGAAAATATGTGGATGCGTGTGAAAAGAAAGATGAGGCGTCAATTTGGCACAACGCGTGCACGTTTTGATTCATATTTAGATGAATTTGTATTGAAACACAAACGAATTCGTATATATTCCATTCGCAATATATGGAATATTTCCGTACGCTGCCCAACCGTCAGAAATTATATGCGAACCAGGCAGTATATTTCGGAGTATTTCATCAGGTAAAAGTCGAGTTAATTCAGGGCACGGCAATACTATTGGCATCGAAAAGAGTAGCCAATCACAGGAAGTAGAGGGTGAGCCCTGTCGAGAATTCTGACTTTTACCAATCCGCCATTACGATGGTGAAAAATAATCGTAATAGACACGTTTGAAAATACTCCATTATCGTTCTCGGTGACGTCAATTTGCCGTATTTATCCACGATGCCGCATTTATCCACACTATTTCGATCGTTTTTTCCCTTTTCGCTACCCTCTCGCTATGTCAGATTTTACTTGCTAAACGCCTATAAGTTTTTTTTCATTCTATATTTAAAAAAATTTGCTTTATAGGTTCTCATTATCTCTCATATATATATATATATATATATATATATATATATATATATTTTTTTTTTTTTTTAGTTTTGTAGGATATTAATATAAAACGATTATAATTATGTATAATGATGTGGCTCATGCCGAACAGTTGGTATTATACACATATGTATTAATGTTAGGGTTGGTACTCCCGAACCTTGTCCGGGGGCGACAGGAGTCGCGCGTCGAGTATTGTTCTCAAATAAACGTATAAGATTGAATTGAGATCGCTTTTACTTGTCTCTCTCTCTCCTGCAATCCTCCCTACTACCCAGCGGACTTCCTATAGTTTTATCTCTCATTTATATTGATGATTGGCGTATATAACCTCGTGGCGCGAAGTGCGTATAAATGTTGTCTTATGGCCAATTGTGTCAGATTTGACATTTGGCCTTTGACGTCTCTTCGAATGGGGGTTAGTTTCAAGTTGTAAATAACTACTGTTGTCTGTACCGATTGATTAATGGTACTAAAACTATTTCAGATACATCTTATCTCACCGGTGTACAGTTTCAGTTTCTTTTCAGTGTACAGTTTCTTCAAAGTGAAACTGATATATCTAACTGAAGTCTAAAGTCTAACCTAGAAAATGTTGTGGTCATTCATAGTATTGATTAACTTTTCTAAACTTTAATCAAACTTCAAAGATTTGTTTGTAAGAAAAAATGTGACTTTTTGTTTCTCGGTGCTATTATTATTGGTTATATGTAGATTGAAATTTTTGTCAATTTACTTAAAATATCTATCAAATGTATGATTTTAAATTCAAAAAGTTTGTAAATTCTTCAAACTAAATTTACTAGAATATTTGTCATTTAAAAATAATTACCAAATAATGACACGAAATTTAAAATACACAAAACATAATTTTTAATGGTAAGGAAACTTGAAAAATATATTTTATTTGATTAAATAATGTATGAAACTGACACGAAATATTTAGCTGATTATTTATTAACAAATAACAAAAAGTCATTCATACGAATTTCTATATGATAAGTTGCAAGGGTTGTAACTTAACCGGCAAAGGACCGTATGCGGGTCGCAGGGCGAATTTAAACATACATATATTATAATTACTGAAGAGACCCGAAAGATGTTTGAAGACAACCGAAATCGTCACAACAGTTTCACTTCCCGGACTCAATTTACCATGGGTTAATATTTGCGAGCGCCATATCAAAGACCTCGGGAAGGGTTGTTACATACAATTATAATAGTCCGAGTTGAATTTTTAAATTATGTACTGCACAGCTCAAAGTGCTTTATTTGAATGTGGGAGTGGTTGCGTGGTTATTTAAACGCCAACTAATTATGTAGAATGTTAAATCGATACTACTATATATAGTTTCAAACGCGAAGTAGCCTTAAAGTTTATGGGTTTTCATAACTGGAACATCAATTAAGTTAGCGCTTAACTTTTAAGGGGTCAATGTCAATATTTTAAATGCGAGTTTCAACCCTAGCCTCGACTGGGTTATCTCAACTCTCGTTTGGGATGCGAGAAATGTACCTAAATTATAAGTTTTGGGCTATCTGCACTCAATTTTTGGATATAAGAGTTATATCAAAGAAGACATTTGGTATGTGACTGTATATATATATATTTAATTTTTTTATTTTTACATATATATACAGGAAGGCTTGACAGGAAGACCCCAATGCGCCTTCCTGGACAATTAATTAAAAACAATGCAGCATTGTATTATTACATAAATCACTGTATTTCCAGAAGATGAAGAACACGATATAACAATTAGCAATGATCAGATGAAATTGGTCAACTCTGATAAGAAACGATCGATTTGGAGTCAAAAATACCCCCAAATCTAACCAGCAGTATGGTGGATCGAACCCATTGATCATTTGTTGCTAAACATACACGCTAACATTAAGCCATACATACATATGTATGTATTGTACAAGTAAATCAAAGGGGATTATACTAAAAGTAGCGTAAATTAATTATTATTTATTTAAAAATATATTGGATTGAAATTTGACTGAAAAATAATCATCTACCTCTGCATAAATTGTATTATGCTATTATATATGTACATATATGTTACTTTGGCTTGAATAATTTTCAGCTTGATGTTTTGACATTGAGCCTTTTATTTGAATTAATATTGTACCGAGTGGCTCTATACGTTAAATAGGCTATAGAGATATGTACGTATGTAAATATGTAATTCTGCAAAATTTATAGGTATAGTGCCATGTTCGTATTATAATAATTTATCTTTTATAATAACACGTCTAGACCGCGATCCAGACTACGACATGACAAAGACAACGAGCAAAACTTTCATCACATTTAAAGTTCGAATATATTTTTAATACGATTCCAGGATTTGATGACGAAACTTGAAGCCTTAAAATAGCGTACTCAAACGGGGAAACTTTAGACACTACTTCTACAAGAACATCTCAATTTCCTCACCGGCTGAAAATAGTGCTTTCGTTGATTAACTTTTATTGCGTGTCCGAATTTCGATTTGTCGGTGACTTACATTTATATAAAAAAAAAAACATTTGGAAATATTGAAAGCTCCTTTCTCAGTTTGAGAAAGGGATGGTCGAAATCAATTTCAGCTGCGAACAAAGGCGACTCAATCATAATTTAATAAACGTTCTGCAATTTAAAGGCATCCAGATATAATGGGCGACATTTTAATTTAAATAATGGCGCCGTACATTCCCGACCTTTCTAATAACCTGCCGGCGAGGAAAATGTTAAAAAAAAGATCGGCGGGCGAAAAACGGCCAAGAAGAGAAAAAGAAAGCGCCGCATTTTCATAAGCTTTCGAAACGAAAACGCTAAAGTGTAATTTTAAACACAGACCAGTCTGACCCTGATTCGATAGTAAAAACCGTTGCCTTTCCTGATACCATCAACGGATGTGAAATTTAATAAATGCAAATATTATCAATAAATTAATGGCTTAATATCCGCCCTTTGTTTCTGCTTAAAAACATAAATAAAAAGTCTATGTACGTATTGTATTAAAACGAGAAGCTGAAAGACCGCAACTGTTGCAGAAACGATTGATAATAAATCTGGAAGCATTACGAAATAAATTGTACATTAAAAATATTGCTTCTCAAAAAACAATTCATCCTACTGTTAGTCATCATTAAAGACACGTATTTTTAGCATCTATGGGAATGGGAATGGGAACGAGAACGGGAACGGGAATTGCATGCATTATTTTGGCATTGCAACGCATGCTGGGTTCAGCTAGTTTAAATATAATATATCAAATTTAAGAGTTCTGAATTAAAAACTGTAGATTGGAATATTTTAGGTACGTATATTATATGTCGGTCTCCGTGACGAGACAGAATGTTAAATTACAGAATACGCAAAGATCGGAAGGCAAAGATCGAAAGTCGAAAGATCTTAAGTCGAAAGATTAAAAAAAAGGGTGCATGGTAAACGGTACATACTCACGTACATACTAGGAATCCCAATCGAATATTTGAATATTCGAGTATTCGAATTATTCGTCTGATTTTTCAGCCATTCGGTATTCGAATATTTCATCAACTATTCGAATATTACTCGTGTATATATATTTTTATAAACTAAATACACAAAATCAACATGAAAAGAGTGATGAAGAAGAAGAGGACGATTATGAAGAAAATGAAATACATATATGTATGTATAATGGGGATAATTGTGATAAAAATCAAGATAATGAAGAAGATTTTTATTAATTACATAAATCACTTTTAGATCGATAATAATCTCTACGAAATTTTAGAAAACATCAGAAAATAATACGAATATACATTTTTACAAGAAATCATAATGAAAACAGAAAATAAAAAATTGAAATTATTATTGGCTATAAAAACTAGTTGGAATTCAATGGCAACTATGATAAGACGATTCATTCAAATTTATGCTTGGTTTATATGTAATTACCTTTTTTTAAATTTTCGGATATATTCGAATATTCGAATAGCTCTTGATTTACTATTCGATATTCGAATAGTTGAATTCGACGAATATTTGAGATCCCTAGTACATATTCACTTAATTTGCGCGAGCAGGATACAACAGGAACAAGAGGAACAGGCTTTTCCTCCCGTATTAATGTGCGCGCGCAGAATACGGGAGGAAAAGCCTGTTCCTCTTGTTCCTGTTGTACCCTGCTCGCGCAAATTAAGTGAGTATGTACCGTTTACCATGCACCCTTTTTTTTTGATCTTTCGACTGAAGATCTTTCGATTTTCGATCTTTGCCTTCCGATATTTGTGTTTTCTGTAATTTAACATTCTGTCTCGTCACGTAGACCCATTATATGTATATGTATTCATATTTATATAAGTAGAAGGAAAACTTCATGAAACTTTATCTAACCAACAGAAATATCTATTGATATTTCGTTTAAATAAAATTGTAAATTTTAATCTTTATTGTTGGTCAATATACTACATACATTATTTATTTTCATATGCATAAGACATAAATTTCGAAAAGGAAGAGGATATTTGCGGCTTCGAAATGTAATTAGGAAATATTTTGACGTTTACATTAAACTCTCGAAAAACGCCGGTTTACAAGCGGTTCAAGTTCTAGACATTAATATTAATTCTGTTCCGTTTCGTATGTAGCAACATATTCTCCGACAATGTGAACTGTTACGTGTACGTGGTACGTACATACATATATGTACATACGCGTATGCATATAAACATATATATATATATATATATATATATATATATATATATATATATATATATATATATATACCTATATGTGTATGGGCAATATATTTAACCTTATTCTTGCTTCTGGTAATTATCCTGAAAAATGGAAATTATCTAGAGTCATTCCTATTCATAAGAGTGGCTCTAAAAATGAGGTTGAAAATTATAGACCTATTGCTATTATCTCGGCTATTCCCAAAATTTTTGACATCATCCTTCACCGTTTGATTCTTGCGCAGTTTAAAAGATTATTGTGTGATGAGCAACATGGTTTTACACCCTGTCGTTCCACTACCACTAATCTCGCCTGCTTCACACATTTGATCATGTCTAAAGTTGACGTTGGTCAGCAAGTTGATGTAGCCTACTTTGACTTTCGTAAAGCCTTTGATCAAGTCAATAATGACGCTCTTTTGATCAGGTTAGCTGAAGTGGGTTTTTCAACGCGTCTTCTTAAACTCTTTGCTTCTTATCTTAGTGATAGGAAGCAATTTGTTAGATATGGTCTTTATGAATCTCCTTCATTTTTTACTCGATCTGGTGTTACTCAGGGGTCCACTTTAGGCCCATTACTATTTACAATTCTTATTAATAACCTCCCTAGAGTTTTATGTAATGCATCATGTCTCTTGTTTGCTGACGACGTTAAATTATTTTTTGCTGTCAAGGATGAGAGGCAAGCCTCTCTCCTTCAAGCTGATATTAACGCTGTCTTGGAGTTCAGTTCTAGTTTAGGCCTTGAACTTAATTTAAACAAATGTGCAATTATGAGCTATGGACGTGCACATTCACTCTATTGTCACGGATATTCCATTAGATCCGTCTTGTTGGAGCGTGTGGAATCTATTGTCGATTTGGGTATCACTTTTGATCCTCAGCTCACCTTTCACAACCATATCAAAAAAGTCGCTGACGTTTCCTTTCGTCGACTTGGATTTGTTTTGAGATATGCAAGATTATTCTCCAATCCTTTGTCTTCTCGCTTGCTTTTCAATTCGCTTGTGAGAAGTAAGCTAGAGTATAATGCGATTGTGTGGAATCCGCATGAAGCAAATTACTCTCTGATGATTGAGAAAGTGCAAAAAGCATTTCTTCGTTTCCTATATAGGAAAGAATATGGGTATTACCCATATCTCTACCCCACTCCTTTCCTTTTGGGCATGCTTGGGTATAATTCCCTTGAACTTCGGAGAAACTTCTCATTAATTCGTTTCGTTCTCCTGCTCTTACGTGGTAATACGTCATGCCCGTTGTTGCTGGAGCAGTTGGGGCTTTATGTCCCTATTCACTATGTGCGTGGTAGACATCATCATTTGCTGGCTGTACCTCCTGCCCGCACAGTCCTTTTTCGAATGGCTCCTATTCCAAGAGCTATCCGACTTCTTAATGAAATCGTTGCTGCCGAGACTGAATGTGATATTTTCCACCTTAGTGAGCGTAAATTGTCGGAAATTACTCTAACCCATTTATCTGGTAGTCTGCGCTCATCATTGTTTTCATGATTGATTGTGATTTATGAGTGAAATTTTGATTAACTCTCTTCCATTTGGGCCTTACAGGGATGTTTTGTATTTGTAGTTGTTTCTTACATATTTATTGAAACTGGCTGTAGGTGCAAGGCATTCCTTATGCTATATTTTATTTGATATTTTTACTTTATCTGTTATTATAAATGCTATTTTTTATGTATGTAGATGTATTTATGTTTATGTTTAATTGTTATTTTGTTTTTTTTCTTTTTTGTGTTATATTTTTTGACCATTGTGGCGCTTTAGGAATTCCTGTTATGCCACAATGGTCTGTTTAAAATAAATAAATAAATAAATAGTACGACCAGTAATTCCTATACGCTGCTCTGAGTAAATAATTTCCTCAAGAGGAAATGAATTTGGTAAAATTGTATGATGTATTGTACGTGTACGTAATACGTGTTGTACGCGCATCTATGTATGTATATACGTGTTGAGGCTTATTAATATGCACGGTCACGGAATACTGGAAAATGGCAGTTACATTTTGCAAACACATCGATTTTTCCGCAACAACAAAACGTAAAAAAATAAAGGAAAGCGCGTTCGCGCACTGTTGGAAAAGTGAAAATCGAATTCAAACAGCTTGTGCATGTCGGATAACGGGTTTGTGATTGGAAAACCAATAAAAAACCTACACACTTTCCAACGTTTACTTTTGCATATTTTTCTCTTGCTCTTTATGTGTAATATAAACTGCACCTGACGTAACAAAATTTACATATTTTTGAATGGAGAAATTAATCATTTAAAAAAAATTGAATGGGACCCACATGCGGCGTAGTAATTCAATTAATCTTTCCTAAAAATAAAATTGAATAATATTTTCATTAGATGCTATGATTTATTGGTCGTTTACGTATTCCATTATAATAAAATTTTATATGCAGAATATTCTCAAAATTATGACTCAACTTTAAAAGTCGTAAAATAGAAAAATGACGAAAATATTCAATGACTGAAATTTAAATTTAAAACATGATTAAAGTCGTCTCTAAGAAATGGAGCGTAGTCTGAATTTAATATACATATGTAGTACATATATAATGTATTAAATTTGGACTCCCTTGTTGTGTATAATTTCAGAATTAATTACTTAGTACACATTTGGAGTTTTTTAATATAGAATCATTATTTTATTTTATTTTATCAAGTTCCGATCTGAAAATCCCCTCTGGAGAAAGTCTGAAATGGCAGTCAGTAATAAAATATTTAGGAGTAACGTTTGATAAAAGAATGAGATGGGCACCTCACATTGAGGCAGCGAAATGCAAGGCGATGCGGGGTTTATCCTCAATATATTTAATATTTAATCGCCATAGTTCTTTATCAACGCTAAATAAAATAAAATTATATCGCGCGCTCATATTACCATTATTAACCTATGCTTCACTTGTATGGAATAACGCCTCGAATACTAACCTTTCCAAGCTCCAAGTAATACAAAATAAATCCCTTAAAATAATTTATAATACACCCATATATACTAACCTGAAAAAACTGCATGCTATATATAATATTCCGTTTGTTACAGACATTACTAACAAACTAACCAGTAGATTCTATGAAAGAATCACTAATAACCATACTAACACACTTGTGAAGAGTCTCGGTGATTACAACAAAATGTCTATACCCTTCAGGTATAAACACAGATTACCTAAACACAATCTGCTTTAGGTCATCGACTTTAGATAGTCTTTAATTAAAATTATGTATTAGATGTATTATGAACATTTATAAGGATTGTAAATAGGTTTTTGAGCTCTTTTTCCTATTATGCTTTAGATTAACATTAGAATAATATAATACTGTGATTACTAACCAAATTAAATTAAAATTGTAAAATAGAAAATGATCAGTAGATCAGTAGCTATTAAAATAGATATAAGATGTATTGTGAACATAATTTCGTAATAATAAAAAGCATTTAAAAATCAAATCAAATTTTATTTTATTTTTATGTTTAATTTATACCAGGACAATGTTGCGAACCAAGACCTTAACAGGTAACCCCAATGCACTTTCCTAGCCAGAAACATTGTAAATTTGATACAAATATTATTAGTATTATACAAAGTACATAAATACATATAAATTAATATCCACAGATACATCGTTGGTCAAATTTGTAAATTTGCCGAATTTTAAACAATTCAGCGAAAATCAATAAATATATACATACATATCAATTGACATTTATGGTCAAATCTTTTAATTTGCAGCATTTTATATAATTCGGCGAAATTCAAGATTACTGAAAACCCGAGATTTTGCGAGAAAATGCTTAAGGTTGCCAATTTTTTTGGAACAGTTTCAATGAAAATCAGATTGGAAAACTCTGATAGGAAACGATCGACCTGGAGTCACAAATCCAAGGTCTGGCCAGCAGAAATCAGTGGAATTTGAACCCATAACCACTGTGTTCAATGAGTTATATGCTAACAACTAGTCTATACAATATGTAACAGCAACTTATATCGTAAACGGTTTGTGAAATAGGCTGGAGCTTTTGAAAGGATTTTATTTGCCAAATTTTATTTTAGGATAGTATAATGTATAAATATTATACATATGAATGTATGTATGTATATATTTTCCAATATTAAATGAAGGTTTTAAGACAATAAATTTACTTTTATTTTTGACACATCAAATTTATGTATATATTTTTCATATATTGCAATTATTTTCCAAAAATAAAATCAACGGATATAACACTGTATAAATAGATAAATATGCATATGAATAGAATGTGGAAAAACTTTGCAATTATTTTTCGAGCACATTTTGACATTAAAATTTTATATATACGTTTTTTGGCCTTCTTCCTTCGTTTGACACGGGACAAGCAGGGTGTATATTTATTGCGCAACGATGGGCGATTTAATTAAGGGGATGATTATGTACGACGTCAATCAAATCCAAATCACAATGAAATATAAAAATAAAATGACAACGATGCTATTTTCAAGAGTGACACGAATGTCAAGGGACGTTCACTGTTACGGAGTGTGACACGTTTATTTTTTGCAGACAGGAGCGTCGTGTCATTTTCCGAGCATTGTTTTCCGACATGATTTTCGCTATTTTTTCGTTTTGTTCGTTATGCTTTTTCTGCACACGAGATTCGCGTAAATTTTTATGCACAATAAGCCGCGTCACGTTAGGCTACAATTTTACGGTCGTACGTTATGCTTTTCCGGGTATTGCGTTCGTTCGCCTATTTTATATTCGCAATAGATACGTGCCGATTGCTCGAAACTTATATATACTTATGTATACAGGAACTGTTCTCTGGAGTGAAGATCGGAAATGTTGTCAAGTCTTTTCCTTTTTGATTCATATTCCACTAATTTTATTTGCTTACACAATAGACTTTATAGGATGAAATTTATTTAGGTATATTATTAAAACTGAATATTCAGAACGAACGGTTTAAATTTCTAAAAAAGCTTGATATTAATTCATATGTAATAAGTACATATGTAAGTAGTACGAAATATGCATGTAAAACGTAAATATTCGTGTCTTATAATTAAATATATACGAAAGCTTGTATCTTTGATCAGTGGGATTTTGTTCAGTAGACGAGGTGTATTTGCAAATAATTACACCACAAAAAAAATCGGAAATATTTTTGGCAGAAAACATAGTCTTACCTAGAAGTTTGTACGTGTTATAAGCACTTGATGTTTGGCCTCTATTTGAGCATTCTGCGACTTTAAAAATTGTTAGAAAAAAAGTGTTGTATAAGAATCATTGCTGTCGAAAGTGAAATTGTGAAAAAGAATACGTATCTATGTATGTATATATCCATTATGTTGTAAAAACATGTAGTCGGAATAATTAGCTATTTAAATTAATACGCTTCATTAATTACATATTAATTATAATTAATTACAGAGTGTACACCGAGAGGTTACCGGGTCAATTCTGTGCTAATTTTTAATACTGCTGGTCAGACTTGGATATCTTGAAATGAAATGGTTGGATATTAGAAATAGTAGTCTTAAATTAAGCACTTTAAAATTTGTATATAAGCTAGATAAGAATTTATTACACAAATATTTTAATAATCACATAGTAAGGAATAGAGACATACATAATTATAAAACAAGAATTAATTATAGGTAGAGGTAAGAAAGCAAAAACTGCAGGATGTGTTTTCCACAGAGGTGTACAATTATATAATGCCCTTTCTGACAGCATTAGAGCTGCTAGTAACATTGGTGCTTTCTTGAAGAGTGTTAATAGATACGTAATTATGTATATATGTAAGTTTAATAAAATGCTATGTTTGTCATTTTATTATATTAGTTTAGAGTTACTAATTATAGTTTTGTTAATTTTATATTGTAGTTGTAAGTGTTCGTTTAAAATTGTTAGTTGTTAAATAATTCATTAGCAATTTGCTATTTAATAATAAATAAAGAAATCTTTGACTCCAAGTCGATCATTTCTTATCAGAGTTTGACAATTTAGTAAAAATTTATTTACGAGTCTAAATCCATAGATGTCTCTATGGAGTAATTAATTAATTAACTAATTGTTAATTTCGTGTTCTTCAGCGTACATCGATTACAGCGATTTATGTAATAAAAAATGCCGCAATTTTTGTAATAAATTGTCTAGGAAAGTGCATTGGGGTCTACCTGTTAGGTATTCCTGGTACATATCTATCTAAAATATAATAAAATATTTCAATTGATTGCATATTGAATGCATGTATGTATTGATTTAATTGGTTATTAATTTGTATTTAATTAATAAAAACAATTAAATACGTTTAGTCTATCAGTACCTATTTACACTTACTTTGCATAGTAAGCCACATTGATATAATTATTTTTTAAATTGTTCGACATACATCTCGTATTTTTTAAAATCTGGTTCTTCGGTAACTTTATAAAAGGATCACCGAAAAACCTGTGAATTCAAGTTCAAAGTTTTCTTTTCGAAAAACCTAATGTAGTCTACTTTGTGAACTGTTTTTCTTTTTCAACATAATTTTCACACCAATGTGGAAAGTTTTCTTGTTCATTCAAAAAATGTCAGTTGGTTTGAAAATCTTTGTAAAAAACGTTTATAAAATAGGCGCTTTGTATGGGGACTCTCGAGCGAAACGGCGACTTTGAATTATCGTTATTCAGTGTAAACTTATCATAATAAAACCAATTAAACTTCAATAGGTGAATATTGAATAATTATTTCCTTTTAAATATTCTAGAAAAAAAGATGAAAAGAACTTACGTTTTAGAAATTTTTGTCGAGATAAATCGATTGGTTGGAGGCACTGGACATTTTTTTAAATTAATATACATATTTTTAAAAAAAAATGTTTTTTTAAATTAATAACATAAAGTTTTCCACTAGGTCTTTTGATGAAAATCAAATTTGTGATTTTCGCTCCAGCCTTGTTTACATAGACGCCGGTATATTTGAAAGTGGCATAAATCAACTTTTGTTCATTTGGAGAAATAGTACCCCTAGAAAAAATTATAAAAAATGGGTTAACATCCTTATTTTTACGGGCTTTACTGCAACAAAGTGGTTAGCAAGGTTTTCCAACCCCAGGTGGAGTTAAAAATAAATAAAATTATATTTCAGAAGTGAACTTTCCGAGCTTTTCTTTCAACAAAATATATAATTAAAAAATTCGCAAAGCTTCCAAATGTTCGAATATAATCCTTGTAAATTATCCTATTTTATAAAATTTAATACAATGAGTGGATTAATTTTAGCTTGAACTTTATTTGAAAGAAAGGCTTTCAAATTAATAAGTTCATCGAAAAGTTCATTACTAATAATATCAGATATTGAATTCGCGGTGAGCTTAATTTGAATATCAGCTCATTCCAGTAGATTTAATATTATTAAAAAATACTGGTGGTCTGTAATACGTTTATTCTGCTTTCCCAAGATTCTGGACATATCTAATTATTCACTTAATTGCCACGCGTTTGTACAAACAGATTCGATTATTATATGTGTTTAGTGCCAACTCTTGACACTACCTCTTGAATATATCACAAACCAACGCAAAATATTGACTTTTTTCAATTTCATTAGTATCACAGGATATTTTTGGATGTCACTGTGAAGAAACCAAAATTAATTTCGAGTCATAGCCTTAAATACGAAGGAATGCGCACCGGTGCGCTTATGGCGATGAAGTGGTTAAAATAATTAATAAAAAATTTTGAGTCAAACAGAAATAGTGTTTTTGGAGCTGAACATGGAGTTAAATTACAATTTTTTTTATTGGGTGAGACCATCACACCCCACTTCAAATTTTTCTTATACTAAAATCTAGCAAACACTATAATATATCAACGACGTTCAACGAAAATCTATCAAATGTAAAAAAATTGGTATCCGGATATATACCCCCTGGACACGTACCCCCCTGTACACATACCCCCGGTCATAAACCCCCTGGAAATTAACCTTCCGTGCAAAAAACCACTGCCATGAATAAGAATTGTTTAAAAATAGTAATAAATAATTAGTAATAAAATAAAGTAATAATTAAGATTTAATTGAGTGTGGTAGAGCTTATTGAATTTAAATTTATATACAATATTTAATTTAAATTTATTGTTGTAAATAGAATAAGTATCGATTTAAAAGACTTTTAGTCACCAGTTAGCGTTTGCGATCTGTGGTATTGAAAGTAAATTTTAATAGAAGTATACATTATTGTTATATTATTATTATTATATTTTATATATTTTTAGACTATCCATGATGTAATTTGTAAATTCGAGAAAAGGAAAAGAAAAAGAGATTAAAATACAATTGATTTTGGAGTTTTGTATAGTTTAAATTATTATTATTGATTACTGATTTTTCATTATTGATTATTGATTATTTAGAAAGAATCTGATATCTGTATTTCTGAATCTGTATTTTTCTGGCTGAAATAAATTAGCATTGATACTGACTTTTTATTAAAGATACTGTCAATTTTATAAACTATTTTTATCCTTGACGGGGGATTTAATGTCCAGGGGGTTTTTGACCAGGGGTGTTCGGGAGGTATGTGCCCAGGGGTCAAGTGTCCTAGAACCAAAGAAATTATACGATATAACATGTACATTAAGCGCTCAAGTTTTGATAGCCACCAATTTCCATCCTTAAACTGATACGAGTTAATTTCCTCAGCAAAGCCCCCATAAAATCCATAAAAACACGAAACACAAATCATAAATCATCTTGCAAATACGAGCGTAAGGTTTTGAACCGCACGCAACATTTAGGCAAGGCGGTTAATAGTGCGGGCGCATAAACGCATATATCGATTCGCACACAAGAGGCTGTGCCAATACGCTTGCGAATGATCCGATCGTCCACCATACATAGCATTTATGTACACATGTACATCCATACACATGGGTTGTGTAGTAATTTTGAAGTGCGCCGTTTGTATGTCGCCACTCAATTATGAATGTGTGTACTCGGTATTGTTTACAGCCTGAAGGCATATGCGGGTGGCGGCGTTAATTTTGCCTATTCATACAATAAACAATAGACAATCAAATCGCAGAATGCTTAAGTGGCAGCTGAGGAGGAGATAGAGGGGGGGGGGGAGGGGGATCGACCGTTCAAATATTTAAGATCCCGGTCCCGCTTGTCCCACTTTTCCGGGTTGCGGGATCCCGGAGGAGGTGGATAGCGCTTTTACTGTTGGTTTAATGGGGCTGCAGGTGCAAAAAGTCTTTATTGTGCCGTTTTATTGCCGTCATGATGAGTTGGGAGAGCGCTGGTCGTTTGGCGCCTCTCAAACTGTGAGGCTTCCGTGCAAAAAAAATGGGAAAGTTCGCATGGGGCCTCCGCTATCTGGTGCGTATGAGTAAATTGAACTCCATTTTATATGGAGGCCATTTGACCCTCTCCAAAATCTGTCAACGATTTAACTGTAGATTTGCAAATAAATAAATATTAATCTTTATTGTATGAACAAACTGGTTGGCATTGCTCGGTTGGATGAAAGTTGAAATAAAAAACCGTTCAAAATCCATCTGGTTTAAGTTAAGGTACAATTAGACGAATTTTTCTTGTGGTACATACAAATGTGTATTCATTGAGGTGGCCTCATTTGAGAGCTTTATTGACGTTTAAAGCGGGCTTCATAGTTATATGTGATATGATAAAAAGAAGCATGGACAAGTGGTAAGCATACAATGCTAATAAAGTGATCACGGGTTCTATTCCCAATGGTTGCTCCTCTCCAAATCTTGGATATGTGACTCAAGGTCGATCGTTTCCTGTCAGTGTTTATACAATTTATCTGATTTTCATTGAAATGGTTCCTAAAAATTGGCATCTCCTGTCCTATCTCGTGAAAAATCGGGTTATTCAGCATCTTGATTTTTCGCCGATTTCTATAATTGCTGCAAAGTTCTCCATATATTTATGTCTCTGTGGATGTAGATTGTATTTGCTTTGTATAATGTTTACAATACGTCTGTACGATGTTTGATCATAGATCTCGTATTCAATGTAAGATATAGGTATACAATAATATATAACTGTAGATTTGCAAATAAATAAATATTCATCTTTATATAAAAAAAACTGGCTGGCATTGCTCGGTTGGATGAAAATTTAAATAAAAAACCGTTCAAAATCCATCTGGAATTTTTTTTTGTGGTTCATATGTGTATTCATTGAGGGGGGGTGGCCTCATTTGAGAGCTTTATTGTTCAACTTTATTGACCTTTAAAGTGGCTTTAATAGTGATATGTGATAAGATAACTAGCAGCGTGGACAAGTGTTAAGCATATATTGCTAATGAGGTGATCACGGGTTCTATTCCCAATGGTTGCTGCTGACCAGACCTCGGATGTGACTCTTGGTCCATCGTTTCCTATCAAAGTTTGCCAATTTATCCGATTTTCATTGAAACGGTTCCTAAATATTGGCATTTCCTGTCCTATCTTGCAAAAAATCGAGTCATTCAGTATCTCAATTTTTCGCCGATTTCTTTTTTTTCGAAAATTTTTCCATATATGTCTCTGTGGATGTTGATTGAATTTGCCTTGTATAATTTTTACAATACTTCTGTACGAAAAAAACAAATATTTTATACATTGAGTCGGCATTGAAATTGTGTATTTAGATGTTTGCAAATTAAGAGTTAAGAATCAAGGTTTTCGTGTAAGATTATGTATTCCTCTCTCCCTCAACATTATTTTTTCTGAAAATAATTTAAATGATTTATAATATTTATAATATTTAAATATAATATTTAAAAGAATAATATTTAAAAGAATTTATGAAAATAATTGAAAAAAAATCATAGAAGAAAATATTTTAATGAGAAACTTTTTATGGTATAAAGATGTTAATCATGAAAAATACATTTTTTAATAACTTTGATAAAAAGCGTTACAGTTATTAACTATTAAGAACTTTTAACAAAAAAAACATCAATGAAAATTTGAATTTACTCAAAATATTGCGTTAGTATATTTGTATAATAATTCAAATAATTTTGGGCACACTTTTTCCAATCTTCTTTCATCCAATGTTCCATATTTTTCCATTTTCTAAACATTTTCATTAATTTATTATTATATTTAATATTTTATTTTTATAAACTTGAAGCTCCCCCTTGTACTGGGCCATGTGTATGTGAACCTGTATATATATGTAGTATATCGGGAATTGAAATATAATATAAATAAATTTGACCACGTTTGGAGTTTATTATTATTTTTTTACAAGGTTTTTACTAGTTTAACTTCGTCAATTAGTCTGACAAACTTCCTATATTCTTCCAAAAGCTTTGAAATTTTTATATTTTGCGAGGTTTGGCCGCCGATAGAGATTTCAATTGGGTTAAGTCGATGGTGAAATGGCCTATAGCCTGTAGTCTTATATGTTTGACTTTCCGCCCCCCATTTTAATTGTTTAAACGCCTATAACTTTATCATTTTCATCCTATATCTTATAACAGGTTCTCAATATATCACATACATATTTTCACTTCACTTATAAGCTATTTTTACTAGCCTCTTCTTAGCTCACTTTTGATTTCTTCGTCTGTTTTCGTCTGACGAAATTTGGGTTCTTATTCGATCGCTTTCAAACTTTACCATTTTGCTCGGTTTGGTCATCAATATACATATGTATGTTTGTCCGCCATTACGATGATGAAAAATAATCGTAATAGACACGTTTGAAAATACTCCATTATCGTTCTCGGTGACGTTTATTTGCCGTATTTATCCACGTTGCTGGATTTTGCAGATCGTTTTTTCCCTTTTCACCAGCCTCTCGCTATGTCAGATTTTAATTGTTTAAACGCCTATAACTTTTTTACTAGCCTCTTCTTACTTTCACTTACGATTTCTAGTCAGAAGAAATTTGGATTCTGATCGGATCGTTTTCAAACTTTGCCATTTTGCTCGGTTTGGTCATTAATACATACATATATATGGAAATGACGTCCACCATTGCGATGGTGAAAAATAATCGTAATAGACACGTTTCAAAATACTCCATCATATTTCTCGGTAACGTCTATCGTCCACATTGATCGTTACTAGGCTCTTCTTACTTTACATATATCCCTTTTTGCCACCATCAATAGTACTAGTACAATGTTAAAAAAGTTTTTTAAAAACAAACCTCTTCTATAATTTGTATATAAAATTATTATTTTAAAGAAAAATACCAATAATTTTATTTTACTACCGCCATCTATGTTTAAAACTAAAAACTGGATACACACTTTTCAGAAATAAAAATTTCAAAAGCGTCTTACACGATATTTTTGCACCATCGTAATGGCGGAGGATCCATTTACTTATATTGATGACCGAAATGAGCAATATGGCAAAGTATGAAAACGATCGGATAAGAGGCAAATTTTTCCTGAATTGTAATAGTAAGTGAAGCTAAAAGGAGGTATGTAAAAATATGTCGCACGAATGTTCGCATGCTTGGTTCTCGTAAGTCTTACGCTACATCGAATCAACTATTAGTAGTATTATTTTAGTCAATTTTAATTTTAATTATACTAATTTTTTAATATACACATACATGCTTACATACAAATTTATTTATTTTTACATACATATTTTCACATACATATGTATATACAAATATACCAGGAAGGCTGAACAGGTAAACCCCAAATGCGCCTTCCTGGTCCACATAATTACTACATACATAGATACATGTAAATCTAAATATCTGACATCTATGGTCAGTATACATATATTACAAACATCGTATTAATACGATAAATAACGATGAATAGCTTTCATGTAACAATACGAATTTTATATTCGATAAACAACCACAGAGACATCTATGGTGAGCAATATGGCGAAACCTAAGATATAACAATAACTAAAGGTTCGCAACAGAAAATTGGGAATTGGGAAACGCCAATTTTACAGGAATCGTTTCAATGAAAATCAGAAAAATTGGCAAATTCTGATAAGAAACGATTGACCTAGGCAAATCAAGGTCTGGCCAACAACAAGACTTAGCGGGGAATCGAACTCGTAACATCAAGTACGAAATAATTCAACATTCACCACTAGACCACGCTGCTGGTTAATATGTTAGATATGTAGTATGATGTGTTGGTAATTGTGAAATATTCAGGTTAAACGTCAACGAGCCCCCGGTAATCGAGGTATAGTTGTTACGGCAGAATCCAATTATAATAACCGCGAAACGTCCTTAACACCTTATCGACTTAACACGCTCCCGCCCTATGCCCCGGAAGATTGCTCTCGCTCATTAAAACCGCGCCGGCGAAAATTGCGTGGTCGGTTGCTTCGAACGGCGAAACTTCTGCACGTCGCTCACAATCTGCAACTTTTGATTGCTTATTTTGGCTACCCCATTCTTCGTTCTGATGCCGAATTTTATTTTAATCGAATTCAATTCAAAATTCTTAGAATTCAATTAAGAACGTGAAAAACTTCACTTAAAATGTTAAATTCGGTTATTATGTCGTTTTGGGATCTTTTTATTTAATTCTATAATCCATTCGTAACCGGAACTTTTATATTTCATTATTACAATAAATGACAGATATAAACGTCTTTCGACTTTTGGCCGAAACACCACGCTATTTAAAATTAATTTTAAAAAGCATTATATAACCTACAAGTGAAGTAAAAATATAAAAGAGAGATAAGGAGAGCCTATAATGCAAATTTTATAAAATATAGAATGAATAAGCTTATTGTAAAAAACTAAATGTATTGTAGCGTTGCATAGGGAGACGCCCCGTGGACCGGTGACGTCATGGTGACGCCGACCAATGGTGGAGTCGGGCGTTGTGGCCAATGGCTACACCCGACTCCTTGACCAATGACTGTACTTGTTGACGTGTCATAAACGTGTATGCGCTGAGCGCTCTATGATATAAGAACGGTACGCTCTCGATCGGTGGCATTCGGATCCTGACCTCCACCGGACGAGCAGCAATAAAGAACTGGAACCTGCCTGCGCGTTTTCTTGTACCTCGACCTGACTCCACTTACCTTTGAATACTCTTCACTGGTGTCAGAAGTGGGATCTACATGGTTGAGACAAGGAGCCACAAAGGTGCGGATTCGGGGTCTTCATCGCTGCCGGAAGAAATGGAGCCGAATCGAGAACAAAGCCCTGGGGAGCCGAGCAACGGAGGACGGAGACGGGAGGAGCAGAGGAGCCGGGTGTCGAGGAGCCGGGTGCCAAGGACACCGGAACCGAGCTACAAGGAGCTAAGCCAGGGAATGGCGAGCTGCCAAGAGCAGGTCCAGTCCCTGCAAAACACCTTCGCCACGTTTTTGCAGTCCTGGGAGAAGTCTGCGACACCAACGCAGCCGAAAGCCGACGTACATCCAGAACCACCGAGGAGATCAGAGGTATGTTACGAGGACAGGCGGACCACACAGCGAGACACGTACGGGGTGCGGCAACATTCCCACCGGTACGAATACACCACGTTCGACGGTACTGAACGGTGGAAGGACTTCCTCAACCACTTCGAGTTTGCTGCACGGCTGAACAAGGAGACGACGAACCTGGAGGACCGACTGTGCTGCCAACTCCGAGGTGCGGCCGCCATTTTCGCCAGTCAGCTGCCATCGACGCTGAGCTACGACGAATTGACGGAAGAGCTGGCACAACGTTTCAGAAGACAGGGCACACCGATTGCATGCCATGCGGCAGCGGAACAGAGAAGATGGAGTGCGGAAGAACCAGCCGCGGACCACGTAGACGCGATACGAGCCCTCTGCGAAGACATGCTGGAGGGCGTCCACACGAACGCCGAAGCAGTCGAACGCATGACCGTGTGCATAGCGGCGAACTCCTTCACGTACCCCAGTCTACGGGCCAAACTTGGCGCGCTCCGGATCACCCCGACTACAGCGGACGTGATAACCAGAGCCGACGCAACACGACAAGCCGTCATCTTCGAAGCGAAGGAACAACGGTCGGCACAACCAACGTCGAGAACAGTACGTCCCGACGCGGGAGCGTTCAGACCATCTCGACCGGCCGTGCGACCCCCACGATGGGTGTCATCGGACCAGACAGCGCGACCAGCCACTACCACTCCAACGTGTTGGAACTGCGGACAAACGGGACACATTAGCCGGTTGTGCCGCAAGAAGAGGGTCCGGAAGCTAGAGCCAACGAACGACGAGGATGAAGACGACGAGGAGGAGGCGGCTTCGGGAAACGAGCAGTGATCGGCCTGTTACGGGTCAGACCGATCACCGGTGCACGCAAAACACCCGGAGTGAAAAAACTGGACGGCAGCGGCACGGCCGGCTCGTTTGTCGTGAAAGGAGAGATCGGAGGCGTGCCGTGTCGAATGGTGGGGGACACCGGGGCGTGCATCACGGTGATCAACCCGGAACTGTTCGCGAAGATCTCTCCTAAAGATTACACCGTCGTGAAGGGCCATTACAGCAGAGCGCGGCAAGCGGCGGGCCAAACCATCAAGATCCACCGATGGATACGGGTGACCCTTAATCTGCAGGGCGAAAAGTTTCCGTGGAACGTAGCGGTGGCGGATATCCAGGATCCCATATTGTTGGGACTGGACGCACTGAGACATGTCCGAGCTACGTTCGAGTTGGGCGGAGAGGAGAAGTGTATCATCAGGGGCGTGCAACGCGAGAAAGGCAAGAAAAACGCACCTGCTGTCAAGAGCATCCGCGGGGAAGTACCCCACCCGAAGATCACGGCGTTACTCGAGAGGGCCGATATTCTGCCAGAAGAGAAACGGCGCCTCGAGACCATGATTCGGGAAAATCGGAAAGCGTTCGCCCGGGACGAGAAGGACCAAGGAAGGACCACCAAGGCGGTCCACACCATCGACGTGGGAGACGCGAAGCCGATGAAACAGCCGCCGAGAAGGATACCGCTAGCACGGAAAGAGGAAGTACGCGCTATGATCGACGACTTACTGAAGCAGGGCGCGATAGAACCGGGGCACGGGCCGTGGGCGTCACCGGTAGTTCCGGTCGCCAAAAAGGACGGGTCGCTAAGGATGTGCGTGGACTACCGGAAACTGAACACCGTCACCAAAATAGACTCACACCCCATCCCGAGGATCGACGACACTTTCGACCAGTTGAACGGAGCGAGCTACTTCAGCACACTGGATCTGCAGAGCGGATTCTGGCAGGTACCGGTCGCCCCGGAAGACCGCGAGAAGACAGCGTTCGTCACAGAGTTCGGTCTGTTTCAGTTCAAAGTGATGCCATTCGGGTTGTGTAACGCGCCAGCGACGTTCGTACGGTTAATGACAAAAGTGGTCGGTGACATAAGCAATGTCCTCGTGTATCTAGACGACATTATCGTGCACAGCAAAACTTACGACGAACACTTGGTGCATTTAAACAATGTGTTCGAACGGATACAGGCAGCCGGCCTTAAATTGAATGCAGACAAGTGTCGATTGTGCTGCCGCGAGGTCGAATTTCTGGGACACCGAGTGTCAGCCGAAGGAATTTCGACAGATCCGAAGAAAGTCCAAACCGTGCGGGACTGGACGACTCCGAAAACACAAACCCAAATGCGCAGCTTCCTGGGACTGGCCACGTACTACCGAAAATTTGTGCGCAATTTCGCCGAGATCGCGAAACCACTCCATCAGCTAACGGAAAAAGGGCGCGAGTTCAAGTGGACACCGACGTGCGAACAAGCGTTCGAAAAGTTGAAAGAAGCGCTGACTACCACGCCAATTATGTCGTATCCCCAGCCGGGAGAGCGATACGTGTTGGACACCGACGCCAGTCAACATAGCATCGGTGCAGTTTTGTCTCAAGTTCAAGGGGGGGTGGAGAAAGTGATCGGGTATTTCAGCCGGACAATGAACAAACCCGAACAAAACTATTGCGTGACCCGAAAAGAACTATTGGCGGCAATTAAAGCCATTCAACACTTCCACCACTACCTATCGGGCTCGAAGTTCACGTTACGAACCGACCACTCAGCGTTAACGTGGCTGAAGAACTTCAAAAGACCGGAGGGCCAGTTGGCGAGGTGGCTGGAAATTCTGGGCCAGTACAACGTGACCATCATTCATCGACCGGGGATAAAGCACGGGAACGCGGACGCACTATCGCGAAGGCCGTGTACGGAAGAGTGTCCCAAATGCTCACGCGCAGAGACAACCGATCAAGAAAACGACTCGGCCCGAACGGAACCAGTAGAACCCGCAGAACCGGAAGCACGAGTTGCCCTCGTAGGGATCTTGCCCAACGAGATGACAAACTCGACGATCGACAAAATCGTCGAGTGGAAGAACGCCGGAACGAGACCACCGTGGGAAACGGTATCTGCTGAGGAGCAGGAACTTAAAATACTGTGGACCCAATGGGACGCATTGGAGGTGGAAGGCGGTAAGCTGTACCGGAGATGGGAGAACACCGCGGGAACACGTCACACAAAGCAGCTGGTGGTGCCGACTGAGAAGATACCCGAAATCATGTGGGAGATGCACAACGCGCCCACGGGGGGCCACTTCGGTATCAATAAAACGTACCGAAACGTGCGCCAAAAATATTACTGGCCGACGTGTCGAATCGACGTCACCCAGTGGTGCGAACGATGCGCACAGTGCGGGGCCCACAACGGACCACACCGAAGGAATCGCGGGGCACTTCAACCGTACCTTTCGGGGACGCCACTACAACGAATGGCAGTCGACATTCTGGGTCCACTCCCGGCCACCGAACGAGGAAACCGATACATACTGGTGGCCATGGACTACTTCACGAAGTGGCCGGAAGCGATTCCACTACCGAACCAGGAGGCAGAGACCGTAGCAGACGCCCTGGTAGAACAAGTGTTCACGCGGCTAGGCGTCCCGAACGAGCTGCACTCTGACCAGGGACGAAACTTCGAGTCGAAGTTGTTCCGTCAGGCACTGGACCGGCTGGGCGTACACAAAACGAGAACAACACCATACCGACCTCAGTCCGATGGAATGGTCGAGCGACTCAATCGAACCATGCGGGCGCACTTGACGAAGTTCGTCAACGACGAGCAGGACGACTGGGACACGCTGGTTCCGCACTTCCTCATGGCATATAGAGCGGCCCAACACGATGCGACAGGAGCATCACCAGCAGCCATGATGTACGGACGAGAACTGCGCATGCCGGCGGACCTACTATATGGGGGCCCTCCACCAGACAGCGAACCTCAAGATCCACACCGATATACCACGAAGTTGACCGAAGGCATGGCCAAGGTACATCGGTTCGCCAGAGCCCACCTCCGGATGCAGAATAGCCGTATGAAGACGCGATACGACGTCCGCAGAACCGAACCGGCGTACGAAACAGGTGACCGAGTATGGCTGTACAACCCTGCCAAGACTCCAGGGCTTTCACCAAAGCTGCAATCGTTGTGGGAAGGACCGTACACCATAGTGACTAAACTTAGTGACGTAGTATATAGGATACGCAGGGAATTCGACGGCTCAAACCGATTAATGGTGGTGCACCTGGATAGACTCGCAAGGTATAAGGCCGTCGAATATTGACTGTAATTGTATGTAGCTGTTTTGTAATTGTAAATTAATGTGTAAATTAATGTGTAAATTAATGTGTAAATTAATGTGTAAATTAATGTGTAAATTAATGTGTAAATTAAGGTGTAAATTGGTGGGTCGATCGGGACGATCTCTCTTAAGAGGGGGGTTGTGTAGCGTTGCATAGGGAGACGCCCCGTGGACCGGTGACGTCATGGTGACGCCGACCAATGGTGGAGTCGGGCGTTGTAGCCAATGGCTACACCCGACTCCTTGACCAATGACTGTACTTGTTGACGTGTCATAAACGTGTATGCGCTGAGCGCTCTATGATATAAGAACGGTACGCTCTCGATCGGTGGCATTCGGATCCTGACCTCCACCGGACGAGCAGCAATAAAGAACTGGAACCTGCCTGCGCGTTTTCTTGTACCTCGACCTGACTCCACTTACCTTTGAATACTCTTCAGTATGTAAGCTTATTGTAAATCATATTAACAATTAGATACAACATAACTTCTTATTGAATACTTATCTCGCAGATAAAACTCCGTGAAGAGATATACTTTTAGTAGTGAAATGTCAGATTTGACATCTTTGGCCATAAATCAATATATATCGTGTATTACCCTACAAGAAGCTACACGCCAAATTTGAAATTTATATATACATATGAGAGTTAAAACTATAAATATTTATATATTAGAGATAACGAGAACCAATAGAGCAAATTTCATAAAATATAGAGTGAATTATAGGCGTTTAAGCAATTAAAATCTTATATCGCCATATCAAGGCGAACAGGTTGAAAGATACGGGACGAACGCTTATTAAACGTCAGGGAGATTTACTTTCCGCGTGTTTAAAACGCGTTGTATACGATATTTTATCTCCAACGTAATGGCAGACGATACATTAACTTGTATTGATGACCAAAATGAGCAATATGGCAAAGTATGAAAACGATCGGATAAGAGATAAAAATGACCACTGACAAGAAAGCCATGTGAAACGTAAAGGAGGTATGTAAAAAAGAAGAAGTTATAGACGTTTAAGAGGGCTGGACCCCAGCGTCTTTTCCATACAAACGTATTAGACTTCTCCCTTCCTCGATTATGGCACTAGAGCAATTATTTTTTAATATGCTATATGGATATCCACTATAGGCATGTTTCATTTTTTTTATTTTTTGATTAATTGATCTTTGATTTTTTGATTAATAAAAAAAATTAAACATGCCTATGGTGGATATATATAGTATATTAAAAAATAATATCTCTAGTGGCATAATTGAGGAAGGGAAAAGTCTAATACGCTTGTATGGTCAAGGCGCTGGGGTCCAGCCTTCTTAAACAATTAAAATCCGACAAAACGGGCTGGTGGCGAAAAGTCAACATATAAGGCCACTGACCGACCACTGGCGGATCTTAGCTGTCAACAATTCCAAAATTTTTGGATTCTTAAACGTATTTGTTACGATTATTTTTCACCATCGAATTGGTGGAAGCGATTTAAATTTCTATCGGTGACCAAATCGCGCAAAATGGGAAAGTTTCAAACCGATCGGAAGACTGTAGGAAATACATAGTGTCAGAACAAAAGGCGAGTAAAACTAAAATAAGCCTTGTAAAAATATATACAAAAACCGTACTGTCCGAAAAGACCATCGCATTTGCTGAAATGTAATTTAGTATAACTAATTATATGTAAACCTGTATAAAGTAACCCGATTAAGATCTGTCATTTTGGCGGATCTGACAGATATAAACGTCATTCGACCTTTGGCCGAGACACCACGCCATTCGACTTAACACCATGCTATTTAACATTAATTTTAACAATCATTATTTAACCTACGAGTGAAGTAAAAATATATAAGAGAGATAAAGAGAGCCTATAATGCAAATTTTATAAAATATAGAGTGAAAAAAGGAAAAGTTATAGGCGTTTAAACAATTAAAATCTGACATAGCGAGAGGGTGGGGAAAAGGGCAAAAACGACCGGAAGAGTATGGATAAATACTGTAATTATAATTGCCGTTATAATTGGTTTTCGAGGATTATCTCCAGGCTTAAGTGCTGTCGGCTAACAATGGAGACCCCCGAATGGACTTAGTGGTCGGTAACGGCACCCAGCCACTTCCCGCTAGAGTTCTCAGAACTGACAGCGCAAAAGCGTGGGGCTGCGTGCCGAGACCTTGGGACTGCATATCTATGTAGTACGTGACTATAACAATAGGTTAACAAATGCGTCGAGGAATATGCAGTGAGCGACCTATCGAGTGAAAACATTCTGGACGGAGCACTGGCAGTGCGTGGATCTCCTTAATCAACCAATAAATGCTGTGAAGTGACTTTGGCCATTTATTTGGATCTTCCTCCCACCCCTACGCAACAATACTAATGGACGTCACCGAGAACGATTTTTACTAACCTCTTATTAAGTTCATATGGTTTTCGTGTTACTGGTCATTTTTTATATCTCTTATCTCTTTTCCGATGGTTTTCATACTTAGCCATATTGCTCATATTGGTCATCAATATACGTTAATGTATCGTCTGCCATTACGTTGGAGATAAAATATCGTATACAATGCGTATCAAATATCCAGAATCTCGGGTACGGTGACGTCTATGACGGTACATAAGGCTACCATAATCTATCTTCAACCTTTTCGCCTTGATATGGCCATTTCAGATTTTAATTGTTTAAACGCCTATAATTCATTCTATATTTTATAAAATTTGCTCTATAGGTTCTCGTTATCTCTAATATTTAAATATTTATAGTTTTAACTCTCATATGTATATATATATAAATTTCAAATTCGGCGTCTAGCTTCATGTAATGTAATACACGATGATATTTTTACTTAATCTGTTATTATTAAATGCCATTTTTTATGTTTATGTATGAATGTATTTATGTTTATGTTCAAATGTATTTTTTTATGTATAATTGATGAGTATATTATTTTCGTTATGTATTAATTTATGTTAATTGTTATTTTGTTTTTTTTTTTGTGTTATATTTTTTTACCATTGTGGCGCTTTAGGAATTCCTGTTATGCCACAATGGTCTGTTTAGAATAAAATTAATAAATAAATATTGATTTTTGGCCAAATATGTCAAATCTGACATTTCACGGCTAAAAGTATATCTCTTCACGGAGTTTTATCTGCGAGATAAGTATTCAATAAGAAGTTATATTGTATCTAATTGTTAATATGATTTACAATAAGCTTACATACATTTTGTTTTTTACAATAAGCTTATTCAAACGTGTCTATTACGATTATTTTTCACCTTCGTAATGGTGGATTTGATTTCCACATATATTGATGACCAAACCGAGCAAAATGGCAAAGTTTGAAAACGATCGGATAAGAGCCCAAATTTTATCAGACGAAAAAATCGAAAGCGAGCTAATAAGAGGCTAGTAAGAATAATAAAAACCAAGAGCCATGCCACAAAACCTATCTAGAAACCTTACAAATAAAGCCTGAAACTATCCAATCTTTAAATAGATATCCTCATTTCGATCCAGGGTGTACACAATGTATCGCGAGAGTGCGCCATTCGATTAGCGGTTAATTAAAACGATTACGGGGATAAGTCAGGCGCGAGTCGAACTTACCGACTTGCTAACCCTTCCCGTTCCACATGTACGATACACACACAGAAGATGTGTATGTGCACGTGGAAGGTACACGTGGAAGGTACTGGCAACGTGTACCGCAAACCGGAACGCCAATATTTGACTACATATACCGCAAACATCGGCTCTATCGAGGGCACGAGAGCTTGCGGTGCTCGACAACACATTAAGTACACATTCATTTCGGTCGAGTACATTCTTGCAAATGGCATTATCATTTCATGCAAAAAAAAAATTCGGATGTGACCAACCCATGACTTTATCTATGAATTTGAGGAATATAAGAAGGTCACAAAACAAAATTCGATATTGAACCGTACAGAAACATTCACACATACCGGCAGCTTTATGAAATTCTAATAGCTATGACAGCATTTTTGATACAAATTGTGCGCAAATGTATGGAAACTTCCACAAGACAAAAGTTCTACTTCCGGCTGTCGGATTGTGTTCAATTTTTTTTTATTACTTAAAATCACTATCAGTATTATACAAAATAAATATCAAGAAGATTCAAATAATTGGAAAAAGGTCGAAATAAAATAATGAAATATTGTTTTAAAAAAAATACTACTTTCAGTTTACGAATTCTGACCAAAACTTATCAGCTCTAAGTAATTGCATAAAAAATACAAATATAAAATTTCAGATTGATACGTTTCGGGGTGTGGACAGAGTAGTGGCGACAACATTTTTGATCTTTCTAAGAGGAAAAAATCCCATTTCCGGTTTATAAAATTTAATAATTTTTTTTACTGTCATCAAATTAATATAAGAATTACACTTGAATTTGTTCGAAAAAATAGAGGAAGAAAAATCGAACAAGAGTAAACAGACACACATTTTTTCAATCAGTTGAATTTTCGCATGATCACAAAACTTAATCTATTGTTACAACGTACATACATAGATAAAGTAAATAAATATAATTTATTTTTTTATTTATTATTAAATAGCAAATTGCTAATGAATTATTTCATAATTAAAATTTTTAACATAAAACAAACAATTGTAATATAATTAGTAACCCTAAAATAATATAATATAATTCCAGAAATAGCATTTTATTAAACCTACGTATATAATTATGTCATCTTCCACAGAGGTATTCATTAACACCCCTCAAGAAAGCACCAATGTTACTAGGACATCTAATGCTCTCAGGAAGGGCATTGTATATTTGAACATCTCTGGAAAACATCTCCTGCAGTTTTTGCTTTCTTAACTCTACCTATAATTAATTTATTCCTATTTATGGTTTTGTAATTATGTATATCTCTATTCCTAACTATGTATATGACTATTAAAATATTTGGATAATAGATTCTTATCTAGCTTATATACAAATTTTAAAGTGCTTAATTTAAGACTATTTCTAATATCCAACCATTTCAATTCATCTAACATTCTTACGTTTCCTCACATTCAAAATTGCTCTATTCTGCACTTTCTGCAGTTTATCAATACACAATCCACTGATTGTTTGACAATATTGTGATCCTTTTTTAAATGTTCTGTATTGTGATTAAAAACGATTTATTTAGCCATACGTGTACAATACCATTTTAGTTGTGACAATTAGGGAAAAGGTCAGGCAAGGAGATACCATCTATGTATTTATGTATTTTAATTTTATGTACGTTGATAGACAAAGATCTAAGCCTACAATTTATAAAATAAAATCCCGATAATTATATATAGGAACAAATAGAAAAAATATATAAACTAAAAATTGTAAAAATCAAACCCGGTCTGCATAGTGTTGTTGACACTTTGCTCCCCCGGGATATAATTTGTTCCCTTGTCGTTAATTATTTTTTGACGTAATTTTACGTATGCTCGTGAATGTTTTAATTATATTTTATGTAAAATTAAATGTACAACATAGCCGGGAAAGTATTCTGAAGTCTGTTGTAAAAATATATTGGAAAAATTTTCATTGTTTCACTAATAGATTGTAAAGATAAAATTTCATATGAAAAAGCTTGCATTTGAAATATTCAAATATTCAGTTTTATATAAATAAAGCTCTATAATAATTATATTTGATATTTAATCAAAATTTGATTTAGACGTAGTCCTATGATAATAAAATAAACCGCTTTTAAACTTAGTAAAATTTCAATATATTCCATAGAAAAAATTCTTATACCATTTAATGAAGCAAAAATGACGCTTTAATAAGTATTAAAAGTGAGATTTAATGCATATAATTGCGTTGTTAGATATTGCTTATAATTTTTTTTGCATTGTAAATGTGAATGCTTTAAAAAAGCAAAACGACAAAAATATTACAATTATAATATAATAATTTATATTAAAATGGCTTACTAATTGTTCGATTTTATATTGCAGTATTAAAAGTGAGCTTTAATTTATGTATTCACATTATTATATGTATATTGCTTATAAAATATTTTGCATTGTAAATGTGAATGCTTTAATGAAGCAAAAATGACAAACACATTACAATTATAATAATTTATTTTTAAATGGCTTTCTAATTTTTGATTTTATATTGCAGTATTAAATGTGAGCGTTAATGTATGTATTCGCATTATTATATGTATATTGCTTATAAAATATTTGAATTGTAAATGTGAATGCTAATAAATTGAAATTAATGTATTTGAATAGTTTTATATTACTAAGTGTGAAAAATAAAAGAATATTACCTTATGTCGCCTTTTTGCAAAGTAACTTCTTCGAACACGACTCGTATTCTTTCTTTTAATCTGAAAAGTACATATAATAATAGGTCAATTTACTATAGTTAAAAAATAATAATTAAGCTTATAATGTGTATTAAAAAAATATATGTTTTCAGAATAAAATATTTTTTGAGGTTGAGTTGTAGTTATATTTTTAAAAGAACAAAGCTCTCAAATATTCAAAGCTGTAAATTAACTCGTTGAAAAAATGAAAAAGATAAGTAGAGCGTCGTTTAAGAGATTAGAATGCCAAAATTGAATGTCAGAAGTCGTAAAAGAAAGGTAAACGTATTACGTAAAATAAATTAGATTTCTTTTTTTTATACACAGAATTGCGAAGGATTGTCGTAGCGTGAAAATGTTGGAAATTAAATGTGAATATTAACTTTGACTTTGAAAACGGAAATACAAAACGGGCGAATTCTATCAAGCACAAAGGGAAAATACCTCTTTTGAAATACCCCATGTTTATTTTTGTGCACAATCTTTAGTTAGAAATTGCGGGGAAGGGACTAGCAATACGTTTTTCAGAGTTTTACGCCTCTGCATCGGCTTTGTGCAACTTTACAATCCCGTTGTGTGAGATTAATAAACGGAATGGACCGGAATGATCCATTAAATGATTGTTTTTCGAGGGAAAAGTCATTTGCCTGATTGCGAATTTCGTTCGCGCGGAACGTTTTCAATTACAAAATATACCAAAAAAAATTTGACAGTGAAAAACTTTTTGACACTTGAAAATTTCGACATTGATACGCACCTGGCTCGAAATTTGTAAGAACACCTTATGTTCTTAGGGTAGCTTGATGGATAACGAGGGCTGTAAAATCGCCCTTGAGGTCTTCCATTTTCAGCAGATACGAATTGATGATCACACATTGTTCCCGCCAATTTTTGACCATCTGTTTGAAATAGTTCTGAAACAAAAAATAAACATAACATCAGTTGAATATTCCCTGAATATGATTTAATAAAATCAATAAGAAATTTAAATAGGCTTTGAGAAATATACAATCAATATGAACAATTTAATTAATACATACACGAAATCATATCAGAATTAATATTAATATAATTAACTTCTTGTTCTAAATTATCATTAAAGATGAGAATATATACATAATATATGGGATTTCAAATTAATGTTAAAACTTTTAACTTGTTTATGGTCTAGTGCAAACATATTGACATTTAAATTGAAATTAGTAATTTACTTAAGTATATATACCATATATATGTATATATACCAGGAAGTCCTTACAGGTAACCCCAATGCGCCTTCCTGGCCAATTACAAACGTACTAGCATTTTTTTTTATTATAAAGGTCGCTGAATTACGAGACACTGAAAACCTCGCAAATTAACGAGACATCTCTGAATTGTACATAAATTTTATTGTACATTAATCAATCTCAAATAGTGGTGACATAGTAGGTAGGAAGGATATTTGGCCAATTTTACCGTTAACCGTTTCAACAATGAAATCAGAGAAAATTGGCAAACTCTGATAGGAAACGATCGACCTGGAGTCACAAATATCCAGGTATGACCAGCAGCACTACAGATATACTCAGAAAAATTCTTGGGATCGAACCCGGCGCCTCTCAACGCTAAGCAGGAGCTTAACGACCAAACTATGCTGCTGGCTAATAATATATAATATATAATAATATGTAATATGAAATGAAAATATTATTAACTTAGTTTATCCAAATCGTGGACTTATCACTATTTTACTCTAAAGACGCAATATTTTGTCTTGAAATAATATATGAATAAAAAATTCCATTGAAAGCTTCAAGTAAATCGAATTTTATTTTGAAATATCTCTTGTATGCTTTAAGAAAATGGCAAATTTCCTCAAAGTGTCAATAATTCAAGTATGTAACTGAGAATATTTAAATCAGCGTCTTTCAAAGCATCGATTTCCTCGGGGAGTTTGGTAACGCTATACTCCATTACAATCCATTTTCAAAAGCAATTTATTTAAAAGCGACAGAATTTATTCAATTTTTAAAAATAGCACGTGATAAAACATTGCGCTTGTACATATGTATATTGAAAAGCGGCAAACGTAAGACAAATAACTTCCGTGTCGGTAATTATATTTTGCTTATCGGTTTTGCGGTTTGGCACGGTCATTAAGGGCGTAAAAGCTCTTGGAATTAAAAGCAAACAAAAAATAAGCGATCTCCGCTCACAGTTTGGGTCATAAGCGAAGCAGATCAATGAAAATTCGATTTTACCGGTTCGACGTTATGGGGTGTTAATATTTAATGAGCGAACGAACTGAACCAGTTTTCCGTGAGAGGAAAAACCGGACGTTCCGGTTTAACGCCGGAAACTCATCTAATGACCTTTTTTATTGTGAGCTTCCACACCGGTTGTTTTTTTTTATTTTATTATTATTATTAATAAAAAAAGCGAATTAGTGGAATGTTTCGTGATGGATTGGTCGTTGTACAATCGTAACGATCATCGTTCATTTATTATAATACATTATATATTTATTACATCGTAATGTGGAAAAGGTACCTGCTAACGTTATGATTGATTGCGTTATCGCATTTTTTCATAATTGAGCCTACTAAGGTTGAAGGGCATTTTAAGGGACGTATGTACTATTGAAAGAATTTTAATTGGGGGATAAATTAATCGTGGATTTCAATTAGAAGAGAAGAAAAATGAACTGATTTATATAATATTAAGACTTGCTTGTACATCTGTAGCTTGGTACTTGAATAAAAACTTTAATAATTTACTATGATAAATGTATATTCATTTTATAAAACGATAAAATAAATATGTATGTATGAAGAAATTTATATAATTTAAATCTATCTCGTGATTTTTATTTTAAAACCAGCAGCATATATCAATGGTTAGCATGTAATGCTTTCAATTGTGTTGTCACGGGTTCTATTCCGTATGCTGCTGGCCGTACCTTGGATATGTGACTAATTTCGATCGTTTCCTATCAAACTTTGCAATTAATCTGATTTCATTCAGTGGTTCGGAAAAATTGGCAACCTTGTCCCATCAAATTTGCAAAGAATTTGAATTATTCAGCGTCTTATTTTTTTCTGATTTGAAATTTGTCGTTTAACCATAGATGTCAAGTTTAATAAATGGATTTATACCTACTTAAATAATTCTAAATCTATGTATTATATATAGCACACTCGTTCCGTTGGAGCAATCTGTTAGACGAGTGTGTATGATTGATTGAAAAAAAATTATAAAGTGTTTCCCACGTCTGTATGATAATAAATTCTGAATATCTTTATATTCATCTATTTAGAAATACTTGGGAAAACTGGCATAGCTGATGGAACCATGGGATTTGTTAATATATACAAAAATACAAATATCAAATTATATCTATATTTAGTTCATATTTAGAATTAATCAAATGTTGAAAGTGCAATTTGTTTATATTTACTTCACAATCATTATAATCTACGAATTTAAATTTGTGATCATAGAAAACGTGTTGACAAGGGTGAATTACATTTTTTAGTTCACTATATAAAATATTTACATTTTATACTGTTATAAAAAACCGATAGAAGTTCTACATATGTACATATATATGAATGTATATTAAATAAAAAAAAATTCAATCACCAGTTGTGTTAAATGAATCATAGCAGAATTGGTTTTAATGTATTTGACAGATTCGGAACGGGGGAAGCTGGTTTTGAAGCAAATTATTAAAAAATAATCCGTTTCGTATTTTTTAATTAGGTTGAAATGAAATCGAGTAAATATCAGAAGTGTATTAAAGTTAAACAGTCATACAATAGTCAAAGATGATTTTATTAATCCAGTAGACTTGTATGGAGGTTACGTTTCATACGTTGAAATTTAACCAGCCATGGAAACCCTAACGTACGCTTTTCTCGCTCTATTAAAACTCCAGCTATATTAAAATATATATGTATATAATAAAACAGGAAGAGAGAGAGAGGCAGCAGTCCCTGTAAATATACAAGGCAGGGCCTCACGAGCCACATTTGCGAGGTTCTGAGGTTCGCGAAACCGAGTTGAGTATCCCTTATTACTCCCGCGCGCGTCCTGATTATATTAAGGTTCATATAAAGGATCTTCCGCAGGTATACTGCGAGATTTTCCCATTAGAGCTTTATGAAAAAGCTTCTCTCCTAGCAAGAAGAGAAGCTTTTTCTTAGCGCCCTTTGAGCGATTCCGATTCGATTATTCGCAATTATTTCATACGAATCGAACCGCTATTGATGCGAAAGCTTCCTTTCATTTGTATTTATTTTTAATAATACGGAACACGAATCATTCAATTTGTTACATTATATATCATCGCTGAAACAAAACTCGTATACATTTATTTCTATGCGCTTATGTCATTATAACATGTATAATATATCGATGGGGGTGCAGAAAAAATGAAATAAAAATGGATTGTGAAGTGTTCGCTATTTTCGCATAAAAAAAATTATGTATGTATAATCGATCATAACGAACGGTGGTAGCAGATGTTCGAATGATATATGAGGATGGCGATAAATATTTTAATGGACTTGAAATTGTGAAAAACGGATATAGAATACTATGAAAACAGAAGGTTTTTTTGCGATTTCAAGTGCGCAATGGGGGCATGAGATAAAGCTTTATCGACTTTTCGCGCGGTTCAAAATTCATACAGCTTTTCTTTTTGTCAAACGGTGAACTTTTCCAACTTAAAATGTATTAAATTTTCCTTTGAATCCGGTAAGTCATTATAATGTACGTTTGAAAACTACTGCTATTTTCAACTAATCGCGTTTGATCTCTTATATCGCGTTTGATTGAACTAAAATTAACTTGAATGAACTTAATTTTGTCTTTACATTATTTCATAAGCTAAAATTTCCTCTTGGCATATGTATTCAATAACATTGAAAATTTAAACAAATATAATGACATAGAAATTTTTGTTCATTATCAAATATGTACATATGTATATTTTTGATATACAATTTATGACATACAAAGATAATACAAGATTCGATCAATTTAAAATAAACGATATATTTATCCTGGGACTCGTTTGTACAATTGTACTCGTCGGGACAATTGTTAATCAAGCTTTGTTCGCCAATAGATAAAATATTTTTAATATACGTTTAGTTGTGATGTGTTCTGACTAGTTGGAATACATATATTCAGTCTAACCTAAGTAATTTGATTCATATGGCGAATTACATTCCAATTGATCAAAATATATTACAACTGAAAATACAGTTCAACTATAAGTTCGTAGCAGATTAGATGGAGAGGTCAGGTTTTCGTAAAAACATCACTCGACTAGTAAATTGAGTTGAAAAGTCACATTTTTGTTTTGAACATATTCTTAGAGTTATCGTAATACAGTACTGATACATTTATTCGTAATATCTAGCAAATATTTAGGCATTGTTGAATTCTAAAGCATTCGTAAAAGTATCAGAGATATCAAAACTCAACTATTATGTTAAATCGAAAGTGTATTTGAATTATATTATTTTGGAATTGTATTTGCGCTTGTAGAGATATAATTTGTAGAATTGTATTTGACTTTGAATGACTTGAAATGCCAGTTGGAATATATTACAACTGAAAATTATTCTCGACTGTAACATACATATATACTATCATCATATTATATATGTATATGTATATTTGTACAATAATTGTATTAAATATACACACGTATGTTTATTTAATTGTTTGTCTTGTATTTAAATTTACAGTTTTAACTATGGGTAATTTAGAACCACTGAATTTGGTATACATACTATCGCTTTCATGCGGTTTTTCTCAAATTTTACCCGTCTAAGCAACATCTAGCTGTAATAAAATATATATGCATAAAAATATCACTCGAAATATAAATTGAAAAATTATATATCACGCCTACAGGTGATTTCGAAAATGTAATAAATTTCATCACTCCCCATAAATGCCTCCGAATATAAACCGCCATCGAAGTATTTCCCGGAAGAAAACTGAGTGTGAGGTATTTTTTTTATGAGCCTGTTTTCTGTTTGGTCCAAAGGCCGCACGCTTAAGGGCTCCCTTGACGATTAAATTACTATTAGGCTAATCCTCAGCATAGAGGCTGTGCCTTACGATCGATGTGTCGCAATGAAAAATGCGATTATGGATGCTGGAGAAACTTTAGGGTAACACAACGGTGGGCCGTGATACAGGTACGGCAAGGAGATAAATTTTAATTGGCCGTTCCGGGGCACCGGGTTTCAGGGGGTGCAAGCAGGGGAGGGTTTTCACGACCCCGGCCCTTATCTGTCCCAGGGCCAAAATGGACGGTTATTGCTGTTTTCTCCGGTGCTATTTGCTAAATTAGTTATTCTTTAATGGAATTACTTCTTTGTTTTTACGCGCGGTTCGAATGATCGCGCTCGCAATGATGGAAAAGCATTAAGATGTCTCTCCAGGTCGACCGTGATTAAGAGCTCCAGACCGCAATCCCGATCTTATATAGACGTGAAATTAAATTCTTATCGAATTTAGTTGTCTGCATATTTAAGCAGATATTTCAAGGAAAAGTTTGGATTTGTTTGATTTGATAGCGGACAATTTTCAGAACTGAATAATCACGAATCTAAGAATCAATCTATGTATATAAATGTTTAATGTTGGATTGAGTTAGGTTTCATATAAAATTCAACTTTAAAAGAAAGACAGGATAACTGTCTAAGAGTCAGATTTTGTAAAAATACAATGGTAAAGTTTTCATTTAATATTTATTATTTTATAAAGGCAAATAAACTTTAAAATGCTAAAATCTGAAATGTTTTGCGAACATTTAAAAAATTAAACTATGTATATAAAGCTCATTTCAATATATATTTTTTAATGATTTGAATCATTTTTTAAGTAAATATATTCATTACATACCTCCTTTGCATTTCACATGGTTTTCGTGTTAGTGGTAATTTTTATATCTCTTATCTCTTATCCGATCGTTTTCATACTTTGCCATATTGCTCATTTTGGTCAACAATATACGTTAATGTATCGTCTGCCATTACGTTGGAGATAAAATATCGTATACAATGCGTATCAAATATCCACAATTTCGGGTACGGTGACGTCTATGACGGTGACGGCAAGCTACTATAATCTATCTTCAACCTTTTCGCCGTGATATGGCCAGATCAGATTTTAATTGTTTAAACGCCTATATAATTCACTCTATATTTTATCAAATTTGCTTATAGGTTTTCGTTATCTCTAATGTTTAAATAATTATAGTTTTAACTCTCATATGTATGTATATAAATTTCAAACTTGGCGTCTAGCTTCATGTATGTATATATTGATAAATATTGATTTTTGGCCAAATATGTCAGATCTGACATTTCACTGCTAAAAGTATATCTTTTCAGTGAGTTTTATCTGCGAGATAAGTATTCAATAAGAAGTTATGTTTCTAATTGTTAATATGATTTACAATAAGCTTACATACATTCAGTTTTTTACAATAAGCTTACATACATACATCACATACAATTATTTTTAAATCATTTTTTATTTAAACTTATTTTATTTTGAATTAAAACTATATCGGAAAGATAGTTCTTTCAGGTAAACCCAATTGCGCTTGAACCTGAACAAATAAAAAGAATAAAATAAAACATGCAAAAACTAAAAATAGTAAAATATTAATAGAAACCGTTTATTATACGCTGATAATCAAAATTTGTAAATAGAGCAAGATTGACGTTTTTACATACCTCCTTTATGTTTCACATGGCTTTCGTGCTAGTGGTCATTTTTATCTCTTATCCGATCGTTTTCATACTTTGCCATATTGCTCATTTTGGTCATCAATATAAGTAAATGGAGCCTCCGCCATTTACGATGGTGCAAATATATCGTGCAAGACGCGTTTGTGATTTGCCCGCCGACATTCTATTTGATGTTTACGGTTGACTTTTGTTTGTTAGTTTTAAACATAGATGGGGATAGTAAAAAAAAAATATTGGTGTTTTTATTCAAAATAATAATGTAACTATAATGATTAATTAATTTGACTACATAGAGTCAATTTGGAGGTTTACGTCAAAATCGTGCTAAAATATTGTATTTGATCATAATAAACAAAGATTTTGTTAATTCAAACGGTATTCTCAAATTGAATGTATAAGCTTATGATGAAAATTAAGAAATAAATGAAACTTTATTAAAGGCCAGTTGTATTTTCAAGAAACCCTACGAAAGGGCGTTTTGGCAGCGATAATTTTTATGTACGTACAATCTAGCGATTTAATCAGAATTTAGTATTTCGAAGGCAAGAAAAGTAATATTGCTAATGTGGCGGTGGGTCGATAATATACATTTTGGCGATTTGGTTATAAAATTTTTATGAAAATTATAGCCGTAATAAAAATCAAATATTTATACGCGTTATTTTTCTTCGAATTCGGTTCGCATGCATTGTGATTGCTTTTAACTATCCATCACATCAGATATACGTATACTTTTCACCCGCTGTCAAATAGGGATGATATTCGTAAGTTGACACCGGTGCTCGGTGTCAACCCTCGTAAATAATAAAAATGGTATCGAAACGCCGATTTTTTTGCGACGACATCTCGTAATAATAGGCAAAGCTCAATCGCAAATACGGGAAATCGAATGACGAATTTTTATATATATATAATTTACACATTATAAACTATATCCAATGTGGTTTTAGGTGACGTTAATAATTAATTTGCAAAGCTTTAACTTTAGAAGTGGCGTTGGCGCAAAGTCTCTGGAAGACAGTTTTGATTTAAGAGCAACAGGAGGCACATAGAGGTGCACGAAATTAATCCTTGTTCTAAAACTTCAACGATGTACTGCTTTGGGAATTGTTTTTTTGCTAAATTTCTAATGATAATTATATAAAAAAGTTGTATAAGCGCGGGGGGGGGGGGGAATTTTCGGCAACGGGAAAAGTTCGCCGAGTTTAATCATATCGGAATGATTTTCATTAAAAATATTTTTTTCGCATAAAACACAATCTTCTGATAAGAACAGCCGGAACGAGATTTCGCATCCCACCGTCCTGGCCATTCGCAAACGTCGTCAAACTTTATTCCGACTTGTTAAATAAGTTACGGCTTCAGGGGAAAAAAGCTCTCACCGAGTGTCAAAAGAGGTGTGTGTTTTTTTTTCATTCGCAAGACGCATTTTTCCGTTTGAACCCTTAAAACTTTATGAAAATGGAATAGGGGACAGGATGCGAGAGCAAAAGACGTGTTGTCGAGGACCCGTGGCACACCCTAAATGTCATATTTGCGAGGGAAAGTGTTTCGCGAAATTTTCAGAAAGTTTTTTCATCTGGTACGTGTGTAGTTCATAGAATACTTGTTGAACAATCGTATTGTTCCGTGTTCTGCATGCGAAAAGTTATTTTTCCCAGCTCACTATCGCATCTCTGAAACGTCACGGATACACGGTGACTAAAAATGAACGTCGCCTTTTGTCCGCCATGCTTTATACATCGACGTGAAAAGTGTTTTTCCGAGCTCATGCAAATTTCAAGTCTGTAAAGATATATGTATGTATGTACGGAGAGATAGAGAGTGACAATAGCATTGTGTCGCTCCGTGGGTTAATGTTTATTAAAATTATTATTATTAAGATTTTTCTTTTTAATAATAAGAGGCGTGTTATGGGGACGTAATTTACGGCAGAGAATGGTGGGGTATGGTCGTAAAAAGTTAATCACGATTCGTTTCGGTTTATTGTCGGAATAATTTCATCGCAGCTGAAATGTTAAACTCTTACTTAATTATGACTGATAAAAGTTTACGATCCTAGTTTGGTTTCGTCACACGAAGCATTAAATAACCGAACTTTCGCGATCCATTTCAGACGAGATTGTTCACTTGGATTTTACTTTTTACGTATGTATATGTACATATATATACATATGTATCTTGTATTTACCTTTTAAATTTGTTTTATATTTGAAAATTTCAATTTCTTCTTATATTCTATTTTATAACCTTTTCCCAATATTTTAATACTATAGTTTAATTATGCAATGTTCTACATATTTTGTCATGCCTTTATTCTTTACTTTTTAATTTGTTTTCCTTGTATTTATCTTTTTCATTTTTGTAAAAATCTGTTATTGGACTCGGATGTTACATATATTATTTATTTACTATTTGTTTTTTTATACATATCTATGTACATCCTGTCTATTGATTTTTCAATTAATAAAATAAAAAAAATAAAAAATAGGTTGTGGCTATTTGTCGATACAGTATCGACGAATTATTGACTATTTGTAGGTACAGTACATATGAAACCTTTTCTTGACTTGATATTTTGGGATTATACATATATGCTTCGGAGTAAATTAAGAAATCAAATATTACAATAATAAATTAAGTTTATTTGTTTTATTTATTTTATTTTATTTTATTTATTGAAAAATCAACAGACAAAAATATGTGGAAATGCATAAAAACAAAGAGTAAATATATAATACATATAACATCCGAGTCCAATTACAGATTTTTACAAAGATAAACAAATGAAAAAGATAAATACAAGATGAAAAGGAAAATAATAAAAGCTATAACATGACTAAATAGCACATTGCATAGCTAAACTAAAGTGTTAAAATATTGGAAAAAGGTTATATAATAGAATAGAAGAAAATAAAAGAAGAAAAACTGTCTTTGTTTCATAAAAGGCAGTTTACAAAAATCTATTTATATGCTTAGGAGTAAATAATTCGTCGATACTGTATCTACAAATAGCCACATCCATATATACATATATCGTTACGTTCCAATGAAAGATTAAATATTTTTTATTTTTTTAACTACTTGGTTAACTAACCAAGATAATGTCATAAATCAATGTTGCTTCTTATTACATTAGGTGTGCCACAAATCAATGGTGTGAGGTACATAACAATATGCACATACATGCGTACACATTATTTTGGATAACATTAAAAATACCTAGATATATCTTATTGTAATATATGTATGTATGAGTCCATTATTCGTTTGATATTTTTAATATTTTATTTTATTTTTTTACATATACCAGGAAGGCCTAATATGTAAACCCCAATTCTTAGACGATTATTTACAAATATTGCAGCATTTTTTATTGCATAAATCGCTGTATTTCGAGAGGCTGAAGAATATGAAATTAACAATTAATTAACTTATGAATAAATCCATAGAGATATTAATGGATTTAGACTTGTACATAATTTTTACATATTGTGCATAAATCAAATTCAGATATTTGTGACAGCGGGTAGGATGGTTTCAGACAAAGGAAATCAGACAAATTGGCAAACTATAATAGGAACCGATCCAAGTCTGACCAGCAGTATTAAAGATTAGCACGGGATCGAACCCGGTAGCTTCTCGGTGCTAAACATAAACCCAACAACCGAGCCATACTGCTGGCTAGGGTTACTAGACTGAATAGATTGGATTGAAAAGATTGAAGTGTCTAACAATTAAATTATATTTCAGTAATTTCAAATTGATCCTCGAGAGGAAATTGTATTAAATGCGACGAGATAGTAAATCCCAAATTCAAAACAAATCCCTTCATTCGAGAAATCTTGACAAAAAATCTGTATTTTTATTTAAAAAATTTAAGCTCTTAACATACTTTGAAGGAAATAATATATGTACATATATATACAGACAAACCTACACATATTCATATGTATAAATATACATCTTGTATTAACTTATTTTTATTATACATACATATGTATGCACATATGTTACAACAAAGGTTAAGTGTTTCTTTCTTATATGCTAGAAGCAGCTGTAATCCTCTGGATTATCTTCTTTTATCTTCGCGAATACAGACAGGGTAAGTACAAAAGAGCAAAAGGAAAAATAGGAATGTTGCAATTATAAAGAGAATGATCAATTTGCTAATCTTCCAGTCGTGCAAACTATGCATATGGAAAAAATATTTTGATTTCAACTGCATTTTGCACGTACATATACATCAGATACTATCTCTCAATATGGTCCTCGAGAGGGTGCACGAGGTGTGCCTGATTAAATTTAAGCACCCCATCCGTTCCCTGGAATTATAACAACTCTGTATCCATATCCACGTCTTTTGACGAGCACAATCTGGCAAGTTTGCCGCGGATTCGCGACTTTGTGAAAGCTCGGCTGAAGCTTTCGCCTATTTTTGGAAGTTGTTGCGAAGTTGTGGTCCTCGTTTCTACCCGGATCTCTCTTTCTTCCCTCTCTGTGGAACTTTCGAGTGAGCTTTGTAAACGTCTTAGATAACAAGTTCCATTCTAGAGCCTTCACACCTAATTCAAATCCGAATAAGACGGGCTGTGTTGATGAATGAAGTAGTCTCTTCTATATTGGGGTGGGCCGCAATTGATTCTAGGCAAGTTGCTTAAAATAAATTTAAAAACAAATCAAATGACATGGAAATGGATCACTTGACATTCGAGCAATTTACCGGATCCACTGCAATTACGACACGAGTCTTCAGATTAGACATTTAAAATGATTTTTGATCCATTTCAATAGTTTCAACAGTTGTAAGAGGGCACAGTTTATAGTCGAAAGGCAAATAAAATCTGGTACAATGTAAATAGTTTTACAGTTTCATTTTTATTACTATCAGTAGATACATTTTACCGTCTCGGCAAAGTTGAGCTCATTGTTCCCAAGGTTTTATTGCGTCCATTATGATCGCAATTACTGTTACTTCTTTATTGTAATTACGGCTATTTGCTTTATTGTAGTGATAATGAGGACATTTTAAAATACTGCGCTATTTGTATGAAGATGGTAATATAAAGCCATTCATGCATTTGAATTTATGCTAGGATTTTCGATTCTATGTACTACTATAAAACGCCTAAGGCGCTTTATATGTACATGAGTAGAGCAGTTGACTTGATAATTAAGAATATATGTTATTATTATATTATATATAATATTTTTATTATATGATTATGACATATATTCAGTTAAGTTAGCTAAACAGAACAAATATGCGACGCACGTGAATTTCATTTGAACGAAACGAGCCCTTAGAAACCTCTAATTAATATCAATGTACGACACACCGGAACTGTAATTTTCTCAATTATTATTATTATCAAGACGCCTTTCTCACACACGAACATGTATTTTATATATGTAGGTACACACAAACGTGTATAATATAATAAATATGAATTACGCAAATGTACTACTGCGTATGTGACGCACAACGGTCGCAATAATTAATCGTCCGGCGATAAATTACCGAAAAGTTCCCGAAGCCGAGCTCCCTAATGACCCCGAATTCAGTTTTATTTTCGGGAATTTCTTACACGTGTTAAATTCAGGAGAAACGTTTGAATTTCGGAGACGATTCGAGCGGAATTAAATGTCGCTCAGTGGTGTTGTTATTCCGAGTATAAATTTCGTAATCAGTTTATCGTTTCGCACGTACTTGTTTGTTCACGCACGCATAACGCTTCAATAAGATAAGGGCGAAATTGTTGTTTGAAATTTGAAATTCAGTTGATACTCTGAAGTTGTTCAGCAACTTACAGTTGAATCTCAACGCGTTTAGTCCCATCTCGAGAGCACACCGATATGCTGTTTAGGAAAAAGGAAAGTGTCGACACACCATTTAACTCTCGAATTAGCCATATCTATACGGGTACATATTATATATGTACATACATACATATGAATTTATGAATATTATAAATATTATATTTTTGTTTACTCAAGCTTTCATTTTACTTGTATGGCCCTCAATTCAATGTGAGTATTTATAAATTATCATATGATTAGATTGTCACAAAGCATTCGCCCAAAAGTCACTAAAATCTCTATAATAGAACATCATACTAACGAAAACTCGAGTGCTAAATAATCCGTATTGGTAAAAATTGTCTTTTGGGCGATCGCAATGTGACTATTAACACTGTTCGACAAATGACAACTTTTTTTTTGGTTCAGAGACGAGATATGACTTTTCTTAAAATCTATGCTCAGTGAATACGAATATGGTAATAAAAAATGTTAATTGGCTCGAGATTCGGAGATATATGTGTTTTTTAAATCGCGTGATTTTTCTATATCTTGGTGTTGTTCGGTCGATGTCTCAAAATTTGTCAATTTTATGTTCAAAATGAATATTGGAATTTACAGTCGGCTATTTTATCTTTCATTTGTATTACTTTTCAGCTTTCAAATCTATCTAAGTAGTCGTCCAGTTCAAATCTAAAGTCAAAAGTACGTATTTTCATTTGGGATTTTTTCCCACTGTTAATACTATTTTATATTGAGTATTTTCTGTTGAAACATGTTTATTGAGATAGTATTCTGGCCACACAATTTTTTGTTTTCGTTTAAAAGGGTTAATTGGAAGTATGCTGAATTTTAAATCCAAGCGAAACGGAATATTATTAATCATTGCCACTTACACATATCTCCAACTCTGATCAAAGCATTATACGCTAACCACTTATCTATTCTGCTGGTTATAAAAGTTGAAGGAAATTAAATAAATTTGTATAATTGACGTATACTTGCAAACAACATTAAAAATGACACATATTTCTATGTATACATTGCACAATATCTGAGGAAAATTCTTAAAGTGTAGGATAATTTTTGGACGGGGGGTGGTTTCAACTGTTCAGTTGATGTATGGGGTCGGTGGCGAATTTTGCCATTGTTCGCAACTACGCGAACCGACCAACTTGCGCCCTACATCATCCCCTACGGTTTGTTGCATTTTTTTTATATATTAAACTTTCGTTCCCGATTTCGCTCTCGTTTCGGCCATTTTACGGCAAAAGTTGCCGGAGGGTCGCTCTTTCGCAGCTACACGGATCGCAATTTGTTCCCGTGGAACCCTTTTGTTTTATTAACGACGTCGTCGTCCTCCCTCTCATACCCGTGTCGCTTTCTTCTTATATTTTTTATTATATTCAACGCTCACACTAACACTCTAATTTTGAAACTTTCAACGGTTGAATTTTCCATTATGTTTTTGAAAAAGTCGTACGAAAGATTGAACGCGTTCGTTTACGTCAAAACTGTTTTCTGAAATCTCAATTTTGTCGATCGATCTACGAATATGGTTCCCTCGGGCACGTGGGGCTATTAAGGACTTCTATCGCCCAGAAATCATCCTGCAGGCTAACGTCTTTAACCTTTTCAACGTTTTATCTTTTTCGATGATGCTAGCTTTTTTCATTATAGGGAATTCCACATTTTACGATTCAAACTTTTATATTTAAAATTAGCGATTTGATTTCTTTGAATCTTGTATTAATTTTTAATTAAGTTACAATTTCTAACTTAATTTTTTATTTTATTTTACTGGAATATCTGAACCCGACATGCGTCGGAATTTATTTATCTACTTATAGAATAATATATAGACAAGAAAGCAGTATAGTGAGATAAAACAATAATAAATACAAATAAAAATATAATATTCCATTTGCAGTGAGCACCACATGGTAATATAAGAAAACAAAAAAGAAAAATTACAAAAATATAACAAAATTGAAAAAAAAAAAAATGAATTCACCTTAGCCCTAAAAATACTGAAAGAGTCAGCAAAAAGGTCGGGACAGTCATCTAAACCATCGTAAAGACGGCATATATGTATGTAGTTGTTAGCTATTGGCCAGAACTTGGTTTGTGACTCCAGGTCAATCGTTTCCTATAATAGTATTGCGTAGGGGTGGGTGGAGGATCCAAGTAAAAGGCCAAAGTCGTGTCACAGCATTTATTGGTGATTAAGGAGATCTATGCACTTCCCGTTCTCCATTCAGAATGCCTTGATAAGTTCTAAGTACCTCCTTATAAAGGACAGGTCTCTCAGGGCATCTTCAACGTCCGGTTACTTCCCTATTGTTTAGGCATGTACCCGGATATGTATTCCCACGACATTGAGTCCCACGCTATCGCTGTCAGTTCTAAGAAGAGACCGGATGCCGTTACTACGCCAATTCGGTGGCCATTGTTTAGCCTACTTGCACTTAGTTTGGAGATAATCCTTGAAACCAATTATAACGGTCGCACAGTGTCAGGGATGCGCCTCGGCCTATCCGATTGGTTATTTAGCGTCTTGAAGTTCGCCAATTCTATAATAAAATGCTGCGAAAATTCCTCCATAGATATCACTGTGAATGATATTTGTATCTGTATTAATACAGTTGTCTTTTTGGAGTGACCTGTAAAGGCGAGTGTAAATGTTCGATTGAAAAACAAATAAATAGAATTAAAAAAACCATTATAATTTTACATTTTTATATTAAAATACTACATAAAATGCTAATGCATTGTTTGTTTTAAAAATCTAGAAAGTACTCGTGTTGGTTAAATACTCGTTGAAATAAATAGCAGTAAAAGACGAGGAAAAAAATACGAAAAAACTAACGACGGCGAAAAAGTAGACAATTCCTCAGGGAAATAAAGTAAAACATTTAAGTTAAATATGGCAACCTATTTCGGATGAATATATTTATTAGGTCGTTGAAAGCTCCGCGAGCTTTCGTTCGAGGTAAGCTGCGACGTGGCGTGACGACGAAACGACGCCCGTTTTATATCACAGTGTCGTTGATATATTAACGGAAGAGTTGCGAAATTATTTTCGCACAACACCACCGCGTTTCTTTTTCAAATTTATCATCATTTTGGTTAATTTTCATCGCGCTCAACTTTGCTTTCTCGCGGGTCAATCCACTCCGGGACGGTTTTAATAAAGCGCTAATTAACGCGGATAACCGTATTGGCTCCAGAGGATTCGCGAGGTGAGCCTGCAAAAAAGCCGGGCGGGTCTTGCGAAAAGCCTCGCCCCCATACCTTTTTCTCATTTAGCCCGGCTATTTTTCCGAATGAAAGGGACGAACGGTTCAAATGAAAAGGACCCGTGGGGAGACCACGTGGACCACGCTCAAAAGCCACCGATTCACGTGCTCGAAATGTAAATACTCTCGGCGAAATCCATTCAGGCAAATCCCCCGAGCAATAGGTACTTATGTATATATTTTATATATTATACGAATGTGTGTATCCGGGATTTGCTTTTGCTTTGGAAATATAATGCATTTTATAGGGTCGGGTCAGAAAGTTAAGACATATTTGGAATAATGGACATATGTACATACATACATAATATGAACTTTTCATATGATTGATTTTCCTATTATGCTGTAGATTAACATTAGAATAATATAATACTATGATTACGAACCAAATTAAATTTAATTGTAAAATAGAAAATGATCAGTAGATCAGTAGCTATTAAAATAGATATAAGATGCATTGTGAACATAATTTCGTAATAATAAAAAGCATTTAAAAACCAAAAATATGATTGACTGGCAATCCTACTTTTTTTTTTGGGAAAAGCTTTCAACGATAACTTATAAATGTTTAAACTTACTGTATATAATTGGGATGTGGCTATTTGTACATACAGTATCGACGAATTATTGGCTATTTGTACATACCTACAGTACATAGTACATAAGAAGATTATAAGAATTAGGATTTAAGATTAATAAATTACAAGATTCGAAATTTAAAGTCGATTAAGAAACTTTTCCTTCGTCCGTTGTACATAACCTAAAATATATTGAAGTCGAATCACGAATTGATTCAAATTCAGATGAAAAATTTATCAGTAGTGATACTGAAAATCAGAAACCTTTAAAGGACAATGAAAAATTTAATATGGCATTCAATACCATACAAAATTTAGCTGACTTTCCAAATTTAGCCAAATAGCCGAATTCGCCAAATTCCCGTTCCCGTTCCCGTTACCGTTGCGTTCCCGTTCCCGTTTCAAGTGATGGTTGGAGCTCAACTAACGTCTCTTCAAAGCCGTGTCATCATAAACCAACTGGTAACGTGGTTACCAACGAATACATTTCCTTGACTACACAATGGCGCTTCAAAATTTTGCGTCGGTAAAATCATACTACGAATATTATTATTAATAAGTTTTTTCCCGTGTTTTTTTCACAGTAAGCTTCCCAGACATGCATACAACAAATCCTGAAAGTTCCATTGTAATCAGTTGAGTGGTTTAGGATCATATACGAGACAGACCGACAGACAAACAGACATTCAGTTTTATATATATATAGATTTTATTTTCAATCGAACATGTACGCTAGCCGTGTATTAGTATACAAGTCGAAAGCGACTTGTATACTAATACAGATACAATACAATAATACAATTAATATTATACAAGCATTTAAATAAACAATATGAATTCATACAAACATCATCTACAGTGACATTTATGGAAAAAAATTTGTAGCATTTTATTATAGAAATTGGCAAACCTCAAGACGCTAAATAACTTGATATTTCAAGAGAGATTGGAAAGGAAATACCGATTTACAGGAACCGTTTTAATGAAAATCAGTAAAATTGGCAAACTCTGAAAGGAAACGATCGACCTGGAGTTACAAACCAAGGTCTGGCCAACAGCTACTAGTGGGAGTCGAACTGTGACCACTCCGCTCGAAAGCATAATATGCTAACCACTAGTCCACGCTACTGTATGTATTTACAATATTATAAAATAATTTCAAGCAATTATTTGTTAGCCTATTTGAAAATAAATGTTCCTATATTTAATATATATTTTCGAAAGAGCTTGGTATGTATGTATGTTTGTTTGGTTCGTAAAATCCGTGACGTTTAATTTAATAAAAAATCAAATGATATTCAAATAAATTTAAATAAAATAAAACTATTCAAATAAATTAAATAAAATGTTTACTATTAGACTGGCCATGTTTAAGCGGTTTATATTATAAATACCGAGCGAAGTCGGGTAAAAACACTAGTATGTTAAGTCCTTATTAATATTCAAACGCTAAAAATATTTAGTTTTACCAGGATAAGAATTATAATTTTAGTGTTCTTAATCCTATGGTCGAACTCAGTATTTTATGAAAATTTGCTGTTAAGAATATTTAAATTATAAAATTAGATGAAGGTAGATTATCGCCTCAATTTCAATGTTAGATAAATATCATAAATACTAACAACAACAAAAAATGTATTAAATTGATGACTATTCTAGATAAGTTACAAAAACTCACACTTGAACGCCATTTAAACCATATGATATGATAATATTATGATTACTAACCAAATTAAATTAAATTGTAAATTAGAAAATGATCAGTAGATCAGTAGCTATTAAAATAGATATAAGATGTATTGTGAACATAATTTCGTAATAATAAAAAGCATAAAAAAAAACCATATGAACGATAAAAAGCTTTAAAAAAATCTGTCAAATCAAATATGTATCTATAATAATTGTAGAGAATAATCGTGCTGTCTTTCAATTGGAATAGTTTTGAATGTGTTTATTGACTTCAATATTATACAATATCTATAAAGTGGTTTCTTTTGATAGGATGTATTTTTCTCAAATATTATATAATATACATATGCGTGTTATCAGTTTTAGATCTTGTGATGTTAAGAAGATCGGATTATTTTATAAAGGGGCAGCATATTCGATGGTCTTTTATATTTACTGCAGTTCTGTTAAATTAATGAACAAGGGAGTGATGAAAAGGGATGAATGCGTGATGATGTAAGGACGGGAGGTTTCGCCCTTTGTACTCGGGAGACACGAACGGGCCAACAAAGGGCACCAGGGGTTGTTTTTGTTAGGTAGGGTCGATTTTCAATTATTTATCCTTTGATTTATCGCATTATTTACATAAGTTATACTACAGTAGTAGTGCGCGTGGCAAATAATCGCGTAATTAGCCTTAGAAAAGGTTAACATACATATGTATATGTATATGTATTTTGCGATTTTACGAAAGAAAATTTGAGATCGAATTATTTTAATTCATTTTCACGCTGAGTTTTCTCTTAATTTGCATATGTTTTTCTTACGATTTTAATAATATTTTTATGTATTTCATCAGTCTGTATTTGTGGATTATCTGTGTATCTCTGTATTTTTTTCTGTATTCAACCATTGTGATGCATTAGGGATTCCTGTAATGCCACAATGCTTCAACCTTAAATAAATAAAAAAATAATAATATAACCGTTTCGGAAAAAAAAATTCAAGATTTTAAATTTGTAAATTAAATTATGATTTTTTTTTAAATATTATTTTGAGAGACTTACGTACAAAACAGACTAATCCTATTATGCGAATAAGTTTTATAGGGGTTTTAACAACAGTTCTTACTTATTTTTTTATTTGAAGAAAAGCTTTTTAGTATTTTTTTTTATTTTATATCTAAGTATATGTATGTACAATAATCAGGATCAACAAACAAAAATTTTGCATTATTTATGTACAAAGTCTCACAAAGAAGTATTTATATTGTGAAATAAGGGAATGATTATAAAGACATTTACTAGAAAGATAATAAAATTTGAAGTAGAAAATCTAATTAAAACAAATTATTGAAATAAGGATATGAAAATGATTTTTATATTTAGAAAATAAATATATCTTTTACTATTCGATGTTTATTTCTGATAAACGCTCGATACATTTGAAATATAAATAAAATTTGAAATATTAAATCAAACATAAAATCACACAGTACGATCTGAAACGACATAGTTATGACGACTTATTCTAGAATAGCATAAAATATACCAATATAAAGTTTGATTCACTGTGTGGTAAAGCGAACGAAGTTTGTATTTTCAGCAAATGCGAATACCGCTGAAACTTGTTCAAGTCGCACAAAAAGAAGCATCTTTTACTTCTAAGCCATGTACGTATGTTTATACATATGTATGTACTATCCAGACTGAAATTTATATAAGTTATATTAAATTTAAATCAAATTCAGAAACTACATACTTACGTTGAATAGCGAGAATGTCTAGAAATGCTTAGATATAAAATGAGCACATTAATAAAAATGGAGTTGAAGGAAGATTTTGCGGTAGAGCAATCAATTGAAAATAAAGTGTAAGGATTCGTTCGTACTAGAATATATCCGATCGCACACAAAGAAGATTTACCAAACTATCGAGCAAAAGTTTTCCCCTCTCCAGAACTATCTTTTGACATTGTTCCCACCTTTCGAAATCGAGAAAAAGGGAGTTTCTCCAACTTTACGTCATACTAGTGAGAAGTAGGTCTCGATTTGTCCCCGTAAACTTTCAATACTTAACAATCGAACAGGGTTCTTAAAAATTCCGATTGAAGCATTGTGAATTTATGAGCACGCAAGTGGTGCAAAACTACAAACTTTTGAGCTACGCAAAGAAAACCCAAAAAACTACATCCCAATTTATTTTTGTCAATAGAATTAGTAAAATAACTACCAAATCTGTTTGTTTACATTTGTTGAAGGACTATCCAATTTTTAATGTTTAATTTTATCTTTCATGGACTTTTTCATTGAATAAATTGTATGAAATAGTAAAAATAGAACATCTTTCCTAATTTTCGATAAAAGACTGAAGTTAAAGTAAATAACATTTTACTATGTACATATGTATATTTCATAGAAAATGAACACTCGCCTTTACAGATCGCTCCAAAGCGACGAATACAATCAATCAATATACATAAGCATTTTATACAATTCATACAAACATCCGCAGTGACATCTATGGATACATTTTTACAGCATTTTATAATCAAGTTGGCGAACCTCAAGACGCTGAATAACTTGAGATTTGCAGAGATTGGATAGGAGATGACAATTTACAGGAACCTTTTGTATGAAAATCAGAAAAATTAGCAAACGATTAAACCTGGCCATTAGCTGTTAGTGGACAAATTTGCTCGAAAGCATAATTTTCTAACTATTAGTCCACGCTACTGGTTAATACAGTTATTGCAAATTCTTCAATATAAAGCGTTTGTGCTTGTAAAACCCATTTTTAAAAGACGTTAGTACTTACAACTCCAAACATTTAACAAATGAAATTATATTTTTATACAATATCATAGAGACATCCATGGAATAATGTCTTCGAGAACTATATTTAGACGGGTAGCATATTTTTATAATTATCAACAATTCCGAGATGCTAGACTCAAATTTGCAAGGAACGGGAATAGTTTGCCAATTTGATGGAGATTGGAAAGGAGATGCCAATTTACCAGAGCCATTTCAATAAAATCAGATAAATTGGCACACTGTTATACAAAGAATCACCTGAAGTTACATATATCCAAGGTTTTGCCAATCAACATTCAGCCGGGGATTGAACCCGTGATAATTTAATTGAAAGAATTCCACGCTCACTACTAAGCTATGTTGTCATAAACATTATATAATCAAAAAATGTCTAATTCCCACTAAATATTGTTGCATAGGGGTGGGTGGGGGATCCAAATAAAAGGCCAAACTCGCTTCACAGCATTTAATGGGTGATTAAGGAGATCCACGCACTGCCAGTGCTCCGTCCAGAATGCTTTGGTATGGCCCAAGTACCAGCTTATAAAGGTCAGGTCGCTCACTGCATCTACCTCGACACGTTTATTTACCTATTGTTATTGTTATAGTCACATACCAGATATGCAACCCCACGGTCCATTCGGGAGTCTCCATCGTTAGCCGACAGCACTTAAGCCTGGATATAATCCTCGAAAACGAATTATAACGGCGTCTCCTTTAAGCATATGCTACAATATTGTTGCGTAGAGGTGGGTGGAGGATCCAAGTAAAAGTCCAAAGTCGTGTCACAGCATTTATTGATGATTAAGGAGATACACACACTGGCAGTGCTCAGTCCAGAATGTCTTGATATAGCCTAAGTATCGCCTAATAAGAGATAGATCTCTCAGGACATCTTCGATGTCTAATTTGCTTACCTATTGTTATGGTCACGTACTCGGATATGTATTCCCACGACACTCAGACCCAAGGTATGGGCCACTTCTCAGAACTCCATGGGAATGCGACAGAGTGCCGCTATCGCCGCATTTATTGTTTGGCCGACAGCACTTAGTTTGCCGATAATCCCCGAATTATAACGGTCACACAGTCTCTGAGATGCTACTCGGGCTAATCCAATTGCAACTACTCGGCGGCTCTTTTTAGTATACGTAACAATATCATAGTTAAGTTTCAAGAGAGCAAGAGAGCTAGGGAAGGAGAAGCCAATTTTACAGGAATCTTTTCAGTGAAAATCAGAAAAATTGGCAAACTCTGATAAGAAACGATCGACTTGGAGTCACAAAACAAGGTCTGGCCAGCAGTGGGACTCTAGTGAGACTCGAACACGTGACCACTCTGCTTGGAATCACAATATGCTAACCACGAGTCAACACCGCTGGTTACATACATACATACATACGGTTAAAAAAGATCAATAATGATGCAAATAATTTTAATGTTAATCAAATGAAATTGCCATGTATTACGTTACTAGATATCTAAGCCCGCTTTAAAGGTCAAGGAATTTGACCCTTAAAGCCCTCAACATGCCACCACCCCCCCAACGAATACAGTCTAAGAGACCCTTTAGTCGGAGAACGAGACGGTTGTACATGAATATCGCGCAAGAACAACCGCACATCACTGTTCTAATAAAAAAACCACACTGTACATAACCAAGTACAAAATAAACAACAATGCATGAACACATAAAGCGCGCATGCGTTAGGAAATAATACCTGAAATGTGCTGTGCGAATGCACGCACACCTCAAGTAAACATTACTAGATATTACAATACATTGGCTTCATTTTTAATTCTCATTGCACGACTTGGGAAGAAAAAGCTCAACATTAACTTCTCGTTGGCGAGAGTTTTCGTCGAAGAAAGTGAGAGAGAGCTTTGGCTGTATCACACGCGAACCGCTAATGTTCAAAGTATTCGAACTATGTTGGCATATGCCAAGCTTTGAACGATAACTGCAAAGCCGCACACTGCAGTTTTACTTGTCAGACTCTCTCGACTAAGTTTCACTTACACACACACACAATAAACCATGTGTAAAGTATCATAAAATCAAAATGACCGATTAATTACAAAATCATAAATGGATCTCAGATGCCATCGTCGGATTATTTTATGTTTACATAGATATATACCAGGAAGACCCCAATGCGCCTTCCTGGACAATTAATTACAAACAATGCAGCATTTTATTATAACATAAATCAATGTATTTCCAGAAGCAGAAACACGAAATAATAATTAATTACGGAATTAATCCATTGAGACATCTATGGATTTTTTAAATTTGTACATAATTTTTGTAAATTGAACATACAATAAATACAGAAGGTTTGTGACAACAGGAAAGATGTTATTTTTTGCCAATTTTGAGGAACCGTTTCAACAATGTTCAAATAAAATTGGCAAACTCTGATAAGAAACGATGGATTTGGAGACACAAATACCCCACATCTAACCAGCAGTATAGCGGATCGACCCCACTGATCACTACTAGGTGCTAAACATACACGCTACCATTGAGCCAATACTATTATTTTTTTTTTGTATCTGTATTAATACAATTGTCACTTTAGAGCAGTGCTACTCAAACTATGGTCCACGGCCCATTACTGGTCCGTGCACCGGCGGTAGCCGGTCCGTGGGCAAAGAAGAAAATAAAAAATTAAAACAATAGCTTATGATAACGTTGCATCATCCCATCCATTTCATATAATAAATTATATAAAGACATGCCCTACAAACTCGAGATTATTTGGGATACTATGCCAAGATATATTATCGCATGCTTCCATACGTTAGTTGTCAAGGGATAACATAGGCGGATCCAGAAAATGGTCAAGGAGGGGGCCATTTTGAAATTGAACATAAAATAATTAAAAATTATATGATTTTAGATTTGTTTAGATAACATTACAATATATGTAAATAATAGTAAATATGATACTTACATTGTAGTTATGTAGTAAAACACCATTCAGGAAAAATGTGTTAATAACTTTAAAGAATGTGAAAGAAATGTTTTTCAATTAATATTTATAAAAATATAAATCCGTTATAAATAATATAATATATATTTAAATATGAAAAATTTACAGTATATCTGAAATTAAATTCGTCCCAAGGGGGGGGGGGGCATGGCACCCATCGAATTTTACTACTTATATTTAATACTATTTTTATTTGTTATACAAACAAATTTTCACTCATATATGTACATACATAAAATTTTTATTTTAAAATATGATGCTGGTCCCTGAGAATTACTGAAAAATATATGCTGGTCCGCCAACTGAAATAGTACTAGTAGCACTGCTTTAGAGTGATTTGTAAAGGGAGTGTAAATGTTTGATTGAAATAAAATATTTTTTTTTTTTCAAGATATTTGCAATCGACCCGTCGATCATAAGCAGATTTTATAACAATTTATTTATCAGAAAATTTGGCAATTCATTAATTGCCAGCTTTTTATCCATTACTCGAGCACTCTGCGGCGCTTTAGACTAGTGTCTTTTGTACTAGACTTTATAAGAGCTTTTACCAGCTCGTTTGAGTGGGTTTCGAGTCTACGCTTGTAGTTTTTTGTATAACTTTCTATTTCCGTTTTAATTGTTGGTATAGATACATGTTGATGAATTTCAGTGTTTCTCGCAAACCATGGGGCATTTGTTATTATTCTAAGGGCTTTATTTTGGAATCGTTGTAAGATTTCCACGTTAGAGTTACTACTCGTTCCCCATAGTTGGATACCATATGTCCAGACTGGCTTTAGGATTGACTTGTATACCAAAATTTTATTCTCTAATGTTAGACTGGATTTTCTTCCTATCAACCAGTTCATTTTGTGTAGCCGCTGAGTGAGTTCCTGTCTTTTATTTTTGATGTGATCTTTCCATGTCAGTCTCCTGTCACTGGTGAAACCCAGGTATTTTGCTGCGGTACTTTCAGTCAGTTCATCGTTTTTCAGTCTGACTACTGGGCAGTTTCCTCGTCGAAGTGTGAATGTGACATGAACAGATTTGCCAGTGCTAGCTTTCACTCGCCCTTTTTTCATCCACTCTTGGAAGCCATTTAATTGATCCTGTAGCACTTCCGATGCGAGCGTGGGGTCGCTACTACTTGTTAGGAATGCTGTGTCATCGGCGTACGTTGCTACTGTGACATTTTTGTTTGGTGTTGGTCTTTTGGTTTGTTTTGTTTGTCTGCTGTGTAGATCGTGTATAATATTGGTCCCAAAATTGATTCCTGTGGTACTCCCGCTCTGATTTTGTATAGCTTTGAAAACGCCTCGTCTTGTCTCACTTGGAATATTCTGTCCTCGATATACGATTTAATAATTGTGTATAGAGTGTGTGGGAGCTTCTTTTTGACCTTATATAGCAACCCCTTCTGCCAGACTCTGTCAAATGCCTGTTGTAAAATAAAATAAAATAAAACCAACATATGCTTCTTTCAACCTTTTCTAATTTTTTTTGAGTACATACTTAACCAGTTATATTAAATTGGCTACCCTGTCCAATCTGTCGTGTAAATTCAAGTTCGAAATACGAGAAATTCAGCATCTCGTTTTTTGTTGATTTGTATAAATGCTACTAATTTTGTATAAAAGTTCAAGTTCGAGTGTACAAGTTCGATTGAAATAAATTAAAATAAAATAAGTTTATTTAAAAGAACAAGAAAATAGGATAGTCGAAGATACTCGACATATTCGCCAGCTTAAGCTTACTCACATATGTACATATGTATGTATGTATAGGCGAAATGGTCTCAAGATTTGTACGGAAAATTCACACTCTAATCCATTGCTCATTTAGACTATAAGCAAACGTTCTAGTGACCATCTTCCTACAAAAGAGTCATTAAACGATTTGGTCCTCGCTAATAAAGCGGGATAAGTTGAACAAACGACTAGGGACACACGCACACACGCACACAGACACACACACGCACATGCACACGTCCTATCTTAATTCTTACCGACGCTTAAGTGTCGGGTTAAAACGCTCTCTAATAATACGTACAAATGCGTAGAGTCGCTACAACTCGGGGTCGAATTAACCGAGGGAAAACGATGTCATCCACAACCTTTGGGCATTGCGACAAACTTTAGAGGGGGGCAAGAGTGGGGTTCTAACGGTTATGACGTCACTAACAGCTCAAACTTAACAAGGTCGTCTTGAAAGGGTGTGAGAGAGACCTGGTAATCTCGACGATGGACTTGATAACACCTAAAGCGGGCGTTTTGCCGCAAAAGAGAGCTTTGCCGACACTCGTTAACACTTGTAAGTGTCGCGAGTGCTAATGTGGCCGTCAATTTACTTAAATTAATCGCTTTTAGCACCCCATTCCTGATGTTTCGAATTGTGCGTGTGCGTGCAAATGCTCAGCTCTGTAGGGTAGTTTTGCAAAATGTATAATCTTCTAATTGATAACCTTAAAGGTTCTAATTGAAGGAGGTTGAATGAGCCGTTTCACATCAGAATCAATGCTTTCCAATTTCGATTGAAGTAAAAAATTTGGATGTGACCAACCCATGACTTTATCTATGTATTTGAGAAATATAAGGTTACAAAATAAAATTCGATAATTATTCATACATACGCATTCACACATGTCGGTTAAGGGAGCGTTTTCGATACAAATTGAGCGCAAAAGTAGGGAAACTTACACAAGACAAAAGTTCTACTTCCGGTTATCAGATTTTATTCGAAATTTTTTTGTTACTTAAAATCACTATAAGTATTATACATATTAAATATCAAGAAAATAAAAATAATATAATGAAATATTGTTTAAAAAAAAAATACTACTTGCGGCTTACGAATTCTGACCAAAACCTTATCAGCTCTAAGTTAGTACATAAAGAATACATATGTAAATTTTCAGCTTGACACGTTCAGAGGTGTGGACAGAATAGTGGCCACAACATTTTTGACCTTTCTAAGAGGAAAAAATTTCAATTCCGGTTTATTAAATATAGTGATTTTTTTTATTTTCATCACATTGATACAAAAATTTCACTTGAATCTTTTCGTGAAGAGCACACATGTTTGAGGGGTAGAAAAGAATAGTGGAAGAAAAATCGAACAAGAGTAAACTGCCACTTCCGGTTGACAGATGCTTACCAAATTGTATACATAATTTGGTATTAAGCTTAAACTGATAGATATGAAATAAACTAAAAGGTTTCTGAGAAAAACATAAAAACCCTTGATTCTCTAGAGTAAAAGTACCACTTTCGGTTCAGGTAAAAATATTTAAAAAATATATAAAGTTTATAATTTGTATAACGTGTAAAAATTTGAAAAAAAAATTACGTCGTATCGATAAGAATTTCAGTAACCGATACTATGTAAGTTTCAGTTCGGTGTTCAAAAAATCCCCAAAATACACACACATTGAGTCGAAACCATTCTAATGCTTAAAATAATTATTTAAATTACGGTTAAATTACGAAATGGTTCAAACTTTATAGGCAAATTTTAATTAGCTAAAAATTTACTTAAATTTGCAAACTTTGATTAAAATTGAAAATGGATCATAAATTCAATATTGAATTTGTTAACATTAAAGATAACCAAAATTGGAAGTCCCGCGAAATAAGCAAACGTGAAATACAAATTAATAATTTCATGCATTATATAAAACACAAACTGTGATCCAATAATTTATAACACACCCATATATTCATTCCTTTCCATTTCATTTGTTTATTTTGTATTTACCTTTTTCATTTGTTTTTTATATTTGTAAATTTCAATTTCTTCTTATATTCTATCTTATAACCTTTTCCAAATATTTTAATACTATAGTTTAATTATGCAATGTACTACATATTTTGTCATGCCTTTATTCTTTACTTTTTAATTTGTTTTCCTTATATTTATCTTTTTCATTTTTGTAAAAATCTATTATTGGACTCGGGTGTTACATATATTATTTATTTACTTTTTGTGTTTTTTATACCTATCTCTGTACATCCTGTCTGTTGATTTTTCAATTAATAAAATAAATAAATAAAAAAAAATAAAAAAATATACTAAGTTGAAAAAACTGTATGCCATAAATAATATTCCGTTAGTTACAGACATTACTAACAAACTAACCAGTAGATTCTATGACAGAGTCTTGATGATTACAACAAATGTCTATACCCTTCAGGTATAAACACAGATTATCTAAAGACAATCTGCTTTAGATCGTCGACTTTAGAGTCTTTAATTAATATTATGTATTAGATGTATTATGAGCATTTATAATAATTGTAAATAGGTTTTTGAGTTTTTGTCCTATTATGCTGTACATTAATATTAGAATAATATAATACTATGATTACTAACAAAATTAAATTAAAATTTTAAAATAGAAAATGATCAGTAGATCAGTAGCTATTAAAATAAATATAAGATGTATTATGAACACAATTTAGTAATAATAATAAAAATCATTTAAAAATCAAATGATACAGATGTACGGACAAGTAAACATATGTACATATATACTCATATTATTCCAAACTAACGAAAAATTTTCCAAATTTAATTTCGCACATCCACTGAAAAACAGTAGCTTTCTCTCGAACACGAGCAATAATTTGATTTGATTCACACAGTCACATTCAATATTAAAAATAATACGATGAAATATTTGCCTCGGGTCTTTTGCGACCGTTCCAAAACAAACATGGCATTTTATTCGTACGGACGGACACGCTGGAAAACCGCGATTGAATGATAAAAAGGTTTTCCCTTTTCCCGACCACACGACCAGTAGTGCTGATGGGTCACTTCGGTTATCCACTGAGCCAATGAACGCTAGTTTCGTATTCGGATCTCGACTACCCAAAACACCCCTACCTCGGTCCACGGGGCGATAATGTCTTGTGGACACACGTTTGCCAAATTCACCACCGGGTACGAAAAAATAAAATAATAATATACAAATAAATAAAGCAGTACAGCGACAAAAACATGGAAAAAACATTTTTTTCCGAGCTCGGTCCACGAAATATTTATTATTATGGTTGCGATGTTTCCCCCCCCCCCCCCCCCATCGCCACGGCTCTCCGAAAACCGGAATATGAAATTACTCCGGGAAAACGAACGATAAACGCATAAAAATCCGCTTTTTACGACGCTTAATACGATCGTGATAAAAATGTAGTAGAAGCCGAGTTTTGAGGAATGCGGCTTCGGACATTTTTACACGGGTGCGCCACAGCTATAGGGTTAAATCAGAGGAATTTTTCATTACTTAAAATACATACGTCCGTGCAAATGTGCAGTATGCGATTGAAACGCTCAAAATTGCAAAAAATTCATATGAAAAATGCAATAAAGTTTTTGTTCAATTAATAAAACAGTAGCTTTAGATTAATATCAAATGAAACTAATCTGGCGATAAATATTTATACATCCTCATTAAACTAAAATTGCAAAGGCCAAAAATACGTTCAATTTGTTCTAGATTTATAAATATTTATGTAAGTCATGCATTTTTTTATTATTTTTAACTATTAAACATATGTACATACATACTTGTACTTTCTATTGATATGTGAACCGTTGTAATTGAAAATGACAAACATAAGTCTACTTTCCTCCATTTCGTGAAACATTTCGCAACACATTAAATGTAATGTTTTATGTTTTACAATATTAAAAAAAACGTGGCCTGTAATACGTTTATTCTGCTTTTCCGAGATTCTGAACATATCGAATTAAAAGAAATGATGACAATTTGTGAATTAAGACAAACAGAAATAGTGTTTTTGGAACTGAAAATTTGACTTCCGCCACTTTGAAATATAACGTTACATATAACGTTACATAAAGTTAGTATGTCATTTCAGATATTTTAAGGGTGACTTTTCAGTGGATTTCCCGATATTTGGAAAATGAATGAGCTTACTAAATGAAACTAAACCGTAGTTAAAAGGCATACATAAATTGTGTACCATAATATCACGATAAATGTATTCAATATATCAGGTTTTTCCAATTATTAACTATTAATACAGTTTCAATGCACGTAATATGTACTATATTATTTTTTACTAAATTTTAGAATAGTATATGTACATACATAAAAGGCGTTTTTTTAATTTAATAAAACACGTCTTCACGAGATAAAAATGACTATTCTTCAGCATTTTCAGCATTTTTTAATAATTATATTTTATTTTTAGTTGGGGTTAACAAGTCGTTTTAAGTTAAAAATAAGAGATAAGAGATATAAAAATTACCACTTACACGAAAACCATGTGAAATGCAAAGGAGGTATGTAAAAAACAACATACGGTTAGCAAAAATATAAGTCGAACATTTTTTACACAACCAATTAATTAGATTCAGGAATTGCAAAGAGAAGGTAGTTTATTTGATAACCTAATGACTAAAAAAAATGGCCAATATGGCCAGGAATGTTATGAAATGTAAACTAGGACTTGTGTTAGACTATTAGAACACTATGCAATGTTATGAAAAGTAGCCCTGGATATTCATTAGAGAACTAATTAGCTTTTTAAAAGGCTTCGCACGTCTTATGAGTAAAAAACTATTCATAAAAGCTATACCCACATATGTACATAGTATGGGTATAAAATAATCGCAAAATGTACTTTTATATAATGGCATAATACACATGATCTACCGTACTCATTTATCCAATTCTCGTAACACAATAGCATTGCATACTTCATCGTATAAAATCAAGTTTAAAAGCGTCATAGTTCTTTTGCTTCAAAATATATATGGAGTGTTTACTTGAAAAAACGAAACGAAAAAAAAACAACATCAACAAGGAACTAGAGAAACAATATGACAAAATCGTCGAAATATTTAAAAAATTCAGCTACATATATTTCATTTTTAGTTGGGGTTATCCAATCGTTTTAAATTAGAAAAAGCACACGATTATCAGTAGTAGTTAGTTTTTTTTGATAGCTCAATGATTAAAAAACTTAAGGGAGGTTTGTAAATAATGGTCAATATGGCCAGGAACGTTATTAAATGTAAACTAGGACTTGTGTTAGACTATTAGAACACTATGCAATGTTATCAAAAGAAACGCTGGATATTCATTAGAGAACTAATTAACTTTTTTAAAAGACTTCGCACGTCTTATGAGATGAAGAAACTATTCATAGAAGCTATAGACACATAGAATGGGTATAAAATAATTGCAAAATGTACTTTTATATAACAGCATAATACACATGATCTACCCTACTCATTTATCCAATTCTCGTTAACACAAGAGCATTGCAAACTTCATCGTATAAAATCAAGCTTAAAAGCGTCATAGTCCTTTTGCTTCAAAAATAGCTATGGAGTGTTTACTTGAAAAACGAAACGAAAAAAAAACAACATCAACATCAACAAGGAACTAGAGAAAAAATACGACAAAATCGTCGAAGCCCTCTTTGTATAAGAGAAAACAAATATATACATCGCAAAATTGGTTTGTTTGTCGAGTTTTCCGATCGGCGCCCGGCTGGGAAATTTGTCCGCGCGGACAGAGCCGGAATGAATAATTAATTTTGTTTAAATTTCATAAACATAACTTTCTAATTCCCGTTCGCGAAAAGGAAGAGATATTCACGCGACGGGTCTGAATGTAAATTCGCCGAAGGCTCACACACCGGCAAATTGATATTTTGGCCGCAATGAATATTCATGAATATTCCTAAACCAATCCCTACCCGATAGTATATACACGGACATACATATATAAATGTAATACGTATATACATTTCACACTAGGTCGTCTCCATCGTCCACACTACTCCCACATAATCACCGTGGACCACAAACACAAACACTAACCATCCCTCAGACCCCGTCGTAGCTTTAACTATGGCTTCCTACAAGCCATTTTGGCGTATGAAATGACCGAGTCAAATGAGCGCGTTTCTGTTGCATTGCCTCAAAATTAACTTTTAAACTCCTGCATATTATAAGCGTATCTTTCAAATGATACTCGTTGCTTAAAGGGGCAAACTAAAGCTTGAAAAATTTTTGAAGCGTATATTTTCAAAAACTGACAAGTACATATTAATTACACTGAGCAACAAAAAAATCACGTTTTTGAGTTACCAGAGCGGAGACTAACCAATCTTTACTAAATTTAACCCACTGAATTTGAATATGATATTGATTTTTGTTGGTGGGTGATCGTTTACGAGATATGAGCGTTTAAAAAAATCCGTGATTTTTACAGTTTTTTAGGTTTTGCGGTCTTTAACTCAAAATTTAGGATTGTTAAGCTCAAAGTGAGTATTAGAATCAATAGTCAGATATTTTTCCTATTAATTGTTATATTTCATTGCTTTAAAATACTTATAATTAATTGTCTAGCGAATTTTAAAAGTCAAAAATATATATTTTTTTACGGATTTTTTCTCCGTGCTATTTTTCATTTATTTGGCAAATTTTTTATTTCACCACGTTTATCAGGATTGGCTTTCTATCTCAATATTTTTTTTTTAACTAAACGTACTAACAAGCGGTTTCTTTAAGATTTAGTAATGGACAAGGTCATAAACCAATAAAATATTATTGAAAGTAGTTTCAATGACCTACCCAAGTTCAGGTATAAAAAAAAGTATACAAAACATTATTATGGCAAAACCTTGTACTTGAAAACAACAAAAAAGCAGTCGTAAACTCAAATGCTTTATGGCAAAATGGATGGGAATTTCCGGAATATAATTGATTTTTCTTCGGAAGAATTGGAAGTCCTTTAAATACTAAGGCCAAATACCTACTTTTTATTATGGTTTTAAAATGTTTGTGTTATGCCGTTTCTAATGAATTTGTTTCCGAAATTGGCAACAGTTTGGACAAGCTTTTGAATTTGTAAGCTAAAACAGATGCGTAAAAACAACTTTGAAAGATGGAAATATTTCAACGTTGAGCGCACCTCAGAGCGAATCTCAGCAGTTTTTTTTTAATATCTATTTACTATTCCACAATTATAGTTTTTCTGCAAGGCTACACATTATTTTTTTATTATATATTTTTGATAGAAGCTTATTTAAATCATTTAATTATTTGTGCGTATTAAGGACCTGCCATTTTACGGCTGTGACATATGTACATATAATAAAAAATGTATTATTTGTAATATTTGTAATAATAATATATAATAATGATCTTATGAAAGTTCATAATTCTTATAACTCAATTTAGTTTTTAAAAATTATTTTTTTGCATAATACATATTTATATATATTTTTTTAGATACACAAATTTTAAACTTAAAAAAACCTTAATTTTCTTAAACCAGTGAAAGCCGGCCAACCGGCTTTTTATTTGTAAAAAAAACCGAAAACTGGATTTTTCTTGCGGTTTTTTGGAACCCCTAATTTGTTTGAATGGAGACGCCTTTGATCAATATTTTTGGTCGCTCATTTTTTATTTTATATCAGTTTTGGGTTGACGATATGGGTTATTGAAAGTATGCTTGCTCGAGGTGTATTGAAGGTCGAAAATATGTAGCGTGATAAAATACGTAATAATTTATATGTAGAGGTCGAAGATGATATACATACATACCCATACATAAGGTACATATCTGTATAATAAAACGTACATATGTGGTGTTTCCGCTCTGAGAAACGTTTGAAGGTTCTTAAAAAAAGTACGAGATAGTTATGCGGATTTTTGACAGGATGAAGAAATCCTTAGAATATTGCGACACAAAAGAAACCTTGTCCGGGAATATTTGATTCGGTTCAAAGACGAAAAATTTTGAAGGAAACGTGACGTGTCCTCGTACATTTTTGAAGGATATCCTTTGTCCGACTAGATCTTTTGAATTCGGATTTTATTTATTAGAATATGAATTTAGATTTCGTATAACATCTAATGATGTTTTTCAGTTTTAGTATTTTTTTTTAAATTGATATTTTAATAGTTAATTGAAAACATGTAAAGATATGTATACATCGTAATTACTTGGGATGCATCAAAGCTGATGGACAAACTTGTGACTATTTTAAGAAAATAAAATAATGCTTAAAACGACAGATACTATATGTACATACATATACGAGTATATGAGTGCGTACTACATATAAAATGTACATTATGTAGTATAATATCGTAACACTTTCTTCAAAGCAAGTCGATCGTTTCTTATCATAATTTTCCAATTTTTATTCTGATTTTGAATGAAACCGTTCCTGTAAAATTGGCATATCCCTATCTATCTCTCTTGCTATCTCGAGGTATTCAGCGTCTTAAGGTTCGCCAACTTGATTATAAAACTCTGCAAAAATGTCCCCATAGATGTCACTGGATGTTTGTATGAATTCGCATGGTATATAATGCCTATGTATATTAATTATATTGTATCTTTATTATAAGTCTTTATTGCACTAGTCGCTTTGGAGCGATCTGTAAAGGCGATGATTGTTCATGTTCTATGAAAATAATATCATACGCTCATCTATATACCTACATATATGTATACATATAAAATTAAATGTCTATTCGTCTGTCTGTCTGTCTCGTATAGGCAAATAAACCACTCAACCGATTACGATGGAACTTTCAGGATTTGTTGCATGCATGTCCGGGAAGATAACTGTGAAAAAAAAAACCGGAAAAAAACCTCTTAATAATAATATTCGTAATAACGATTTTACTAACGGGGAAATTTGAAGCGCCAATGTGTAGTCAAGGAAATCTATTTGTTGGTGACCACGTTACTAGTTGGTTTGAAGAGACTTTCGGCTTTGAAGAGACGTTATTTGAACTCCAACAATCACTTGAAACGGGAACGGGAATTGCATGCCTTATCTTGGCATTGCAACGCATGTCGGGTTCAGCTAGTATTATATAAAACAAAATAAACAGGTTATTTAAGAGGGCTGGACACCAGCGCTTTGTCCATACAAACATATTACACTTCTCCCTTCCTCAATTATGGCACTAGAGAAATTATTTTTTAATATGCTATGGATATCCAGCATTGGAATGCATTTATCGTTTTATTTTTTTGATTAGTTATTTTTTATAGGAGCTAGGAGCCGCCAAACATCTATAAAATCGCCTCTTTTTTACACCCACGAAAAGAGTCCAGCGTGCTTATTTAACGGCCGATTTAAAAAAAAATACGACATAATTGCACAGAAAATATCTTTTTCATACCGATGATGAATTTTTTTTAAAAATTGGGCCAGTTTCGGAGGAGAAAATTGGAGAATACGAATCCTCGATTTTGTCAATTTAAAATACGTATTATCTGGTCGAAGCACAACTGTCGCATTCACTCAATATATTGTTGCGTAGGGGTGAGTGGAGGATCCAAGTAAAAGGCCTTAGTCGTTTCACAGCATTTATTGATGATTAACGAGATACACGCACTGGCAGTGCTCAGTCCAGAATGACATGATATCGCCTACGTACCGCCTTATAAGGGGTAGATCTTTTAGGACGTCTAATCTGTTTACCTACTGTATAGTCACGTATTCGGATATGTATTCCCACGGTATGGGTCAGTCGTTCTGGGAAGGGATTAATAACGGTCATTGTTTAGCCTATGTATATGCACTTAGAGTCTCATAGTGACGCAGCCCTTCTCCAATTGGACTTAGATGCGCTGTCAAGTTGGTCTGTCGATAATAAATTATTTTTTAGCATTCAAAAATGCTGTGTTCTCAATGTGACAAGATCTTCAAATCGCTTGATTTATCCATATCGCCTAAGTGGTGTTGAATTAAAGTTTGTGGATGAATATTGTGATTTGGGGGTCTTGTTCTCGAATAATTTTCAATTTAAACGACACATAGACAATATTTGTTTGCGTGCAACAAAAATGCTGGGATTCTTACTAAGAGTTAGCAAACCTTTCCAGAGTACGTTGGTGCTTAAAATTCTTTACGAATCTTTAGTACGTAGTATTCTAGAATTTTCTTCTATTATATGGAATCCTACCCATATATGTAACTCATTCATTGAAGATTGATAGAATCCGAAAACGGTTTCTCAGATATCTTTATTTGAAACAGTATGGTTATTATCCTTGGCTATATCCTAGTGCATTCTTATTAGGGGCGTTAGGTTTCAACTCATTGGAGTCTCGTCGGAATATGTTACTGGGAAGGCACTTTTTTAAGCTGTTGAATGGGATAATACACAATCCTCAGGTTCTAAATGAATTTAGGTTTAATGCACCTTGTAAATTCAGGGACTTGAGAAATCGTGATTTGTTTGTTCCTCCTGTGGCTCGCACAAATATGTTGTCAACGGCTCCTATATCTAGGGCGATATATCTGCTTAACAGGATTTCTGGTGAAATCGACCTCTTCAATATAAAATATACTAATCTGGTTGAGTGGTTGTTGAGGAATGCCAGTGGTTGATTTTGCCTATTATAAATATTAATGATTGTTATTACTTTATCTATGTTTTTTCTTTTTTTTATGATTTTATGATTTTAATGATGTTGTGTTAATTTTGTTATTATTATAAGTTATTATTACTGTTATCATGTTATTATTGCTGAATGACCGGCCACAGCGACGCGTTGCAGATCTCTGTAATGTCACTGTGGCTAATATGTTAAATAAATAAATAAATATAATCGCTATCGCCTCTAAGTTCAAGCACTTAGTTAATCCGTTAACAAATAATCCTTGAACGGTCACACAGTCTCTGGGATTCTATTCGCTTAATCCGCGGTGTACGTAACAATATATATATATATATATATATATATATATATATATATATATATATATATATATATATATATATATATATATATATATATATATATATATATATATATATATATATATATATATATATATATATATTGATATATATATTGTCGCATTCACTCAATATATACATTCACTCAAAATATATATCGAAGAAAGGAACGGCAACAAAATTAAGGTTTCGGGTGTACAGTCCTCTTAAGGGTTTGTCCAATTGAGGAATAGAGCTGGACATGTACAAGAGTACAGCGATGGTTTAAAATAATGCCAGTCGGCTACAAATAGAGATGAAGCTCTTACAAATTTACACTAGCGGACGAAGTCTGATGTATTATGTAAACAGACCAATTTCCAATTTCCAAGCGCGACTTTTTAAAGTCTTCAGTGGAAGACAAACAAAACGAGGGAAAAACGGGCACCGAGGACACTTAATACATTTTCCGTACGCCAAAGTTTCAACAGCTAGAGCTTCTGGGTCGCGATTTCCCCCTCCGTCGTTGTTGATGTTTTTTTCCCCTACTCGTTCTGTTTTTATTCCTTTTCGGTTTTTTGCACCGTTCGTCGACAACAGTCGAGAGCTGCTCGCAAAAAGCTCGCTGGAACATTTGAATGCGAATCCGAAACTGTTTCCTTCCGTGTTTTCGCCTCGGAGCGGTCCCTGCTTTGGCGCTCTTTTGTGCACACACACACAAATAAAGTTTGTTAACATTCTCGAAACAATATTACAAGTTCCGATTCCAAGACGCCGAAAGCTTGTTTAAGAAAGCCCCGCGATCGTTTAGCTCGACCCCATCGAGGAAATGCCGAAAGTATCACCGACTATTTGGAGTTATTTTATTTTCGATAAATAAAATAAAAACAACTTTCGCTACACTCTGTGCGAAATATAATTTTGACCTCTAAAAGTGTTTCTTTAACCGCGACGAAGCCTTTCAACGTCGGGCGTACATCTTTTGATGCTGCGAGTTGGTTCAACTTAGAGCATCTTTACATTGTTTTAATTAAGTACACAATACGAGAAATATTTCCAAAGACTAAAGGAAACCTTAGAGTTCAGAGTTTCACTTTCTTCGTTGTCTTCTAGTCGTTGATTAAATTAAATTTTATAACAAAAGAATATATTACAGTCGACGAAAACAGAGGTTTCAAGCATATGTATAATATAATATGTATTAGTATGTGTATTAGATAATAGAATAAAAAAGTAAATTTGGATAAAAATACAGTAAATATAGAAGCTATCTGGCGTCAATGGTGTCAAAAGGGAATGAAACGTTACTTTTATTTTCGCAATGATAACAAATTTTCCAATTGGTTAAATATAACGAAAATCCAATAAGGTTATGTAAACGAAAGTAATCAAACGTAACGACTGAAGGGTCGGACTATCAAATTATATAATTGACTTATTAGTTTTCTGACTTTTATAGCTAATAGAATGCTTTTTTATATTAAGTCTATTAGATTGCATGTACCTATACTGATTAATTTAGCTCATTTTCTTTAATTTTTTGGGACGGTTCCATATCATTTGTAGTTTTTTATTATCCGCTGCTATTTTAATGCTGTTTTTATGATCGTGTTAAATGTATTCTTGTTTGTGTATACATACATATATGATTTGTTTTTGTCATCTCTAATTTATATAGTAATTATTTTGTTTCTTTTCTGTTATATTTTTGACCATCGTGGCGCATTAGAAATTCCTGAAATGCTACAATGGTCCAAACTTTAAATAAAAAATAAGGTCTAATTTCTTTCAATTCTGTCCAATAGGCATTAAAAATTAAAATTAAAATTAAAGCAATATATAAAATATAAATATAAAAAGATGTACATATATCTAATATATAATTTCAAAAGAGTATTGAACAAATGAATATTCAAATAAATTTAATAAAATTTTTACTATTAGATTGGCCATGTTTAAGTGGTTTGTATTACAAATACCAAGTGAAGCCGGGTAGAAACACTAGTATAATATATGTATACATATGTATGTAAGAACTAAAATATTAAAAATAAATATATAAAGTACTACAATATAAAAATTATATTCCCGGCTTAAATGGTAATCTAAGAGAAATTTCTTTGTATGAATCAAAAATAATATGTATACTAGATGATTAACGTATAAGATTAATGTAATTAAATATTATACTTAAAACCTTGGGTCGCGTAAGGTTGATATGATATATAGACGACCCAAGGTTTTAACTAATCATTCATTATATAACCTATCAGTGAAGTGAAAATACATACATATATGTATATGAGAGATATTGAAAGCCTATAATTCATTTTATAAGATATGGCGTAAAAATGATAATGTTATAGGCGTTTAAACAATTAACATCTGACAAAACGAGTGGGGGGTGGAAGGTCAAACAAATAAGGCTACTGGATATTGACAGTTGGTAAGCTGTCACCTTCTCCAAATTTTTTTGATTTTTAAACGTGTTAATTACGATTATATTTCATCATCGATTTCACGGACTTCACTGGACGACTACTTAGAGAGATTTGAAAGATAAAAAGTACTACAAATTAAATATAAAATACCCGACTATAGATTCCAATATTCATTTTGAACAGGAAATTGACAGATTTTGAGACGTCGATTTAAAAAAACACATATATGTACATATCTCCGAATCTCGAGCCAATCAACATTTTGTATTACCAGATTCGTGTTTACTGGGCATAGATCTATAAATCATATCTCGTCTCTGAACCATTTTTCGTGTCGAACAGTGCTATTATCATATCATCATATACATATATAATATCGCTATTCTGTGTGCCTTTCTTTCTGTCCGTGTCTCTATCTGAGATAACGCTCGCCGTAATATAATAGTAGTTTCGATTCGATAAACATATGTATGTACGTCACAGCTAAAACACATCCAACAAAACATATAAACGAATACAAAAGAAACTTTTATATATACATATATATATATATATATATATATATATATATATATATATATATATATATATATATATATATATATATATATATATATATATATATATATATTTATTTTTAAATATATATACAGGAAGGCTTGACAGGAAGACCCCAATGCGCCTTCCTGGACAATTAATTACAAACAATGCAGCATTGTATTATAACATACATCACTGTATTTCCAGAAGATTTTTAATTCGTGTTTTATATTGTTTAAATGTAGGTAGGTAGGTAGTTTTTAAATTTTTTTTTCATATTAAGCAATTAAATATAAATATTAAATTAAATATATTCAAAAGGTATTTGAAAAAAAAAATCGACTGCATGCGGATAGAACACAAAACCGACACATTTATTTTAATTTACTTTTATTTAATAACTTTATATGCCAACTCCCATGCGATGATATTTCATCGGGTACAACACTAGTCATATTATATTTTCAGTATTTTAAAATTTCTATGGCGGCCAAAAATCGTCTGTTCGGTTGTTCCAAACGCGAATCCATCAAAAATTAAGATCAAACGGGATCGCTTTCAGCCGTCAAAGCTAGCATTTTCATCTCGGGACGTTTTTAATAACCATACCGTGTCAAAGTGAATCGGTAGAAATTTTACGTCGGACTGAACATCGAGTCTGTTGTGGATAGTTGGGCAGAGGAAAATGTTCCAGACGGGAGAAGCAGAAGGTTTTGCTGTTCGCGGATGAGCGATCTCAGAAATTAGACGCATCTCGAATTATCTCGGTCCACAAATTATTATAGCGTATATTACTATCGGTAAGTGAATGACCCATCGATTTATTTCGGAGTAATTATTTACGTTACGGTAACACGAATAAACGTGCAACATGAGCTTATTCATCGAACTTGTCAGAAATTTATCCGTGGATCAAGTAAAAATGCGATTTTAGTCTAAGCTGGTCTCTCTGCTTGTGTAGAAGATCCTTTAAGCTCAAAGCGATTTTGTTTTTGTTCGCAACAGTATCTTTCAATCTGACATGGCAACTTCTCCACAAAAAAATAAATCTTAAATTTGCAGTGGTTTTAGAACGAACATATCGAAATTGTAATCCTTTTAAATTTATTCTCAAAGAACTTGCATTTATTGTTGATGCATTTTAATGAATAAACGAGTGACTTGTGCTACGTTCAAGCGATATTAATGTCTCCTTAATTTATTTAATTCTCTTGGGCTACAGTAGAACTCTAGTCTAACTGGTGGCGACTGTTGCATGACTTGTCTATTATTGCTTTAATGCAGCGTTTCTCAAGTTGGTTCTAATTGAAGAAACTAACTTTAACTTCGATCTATTATACTACATTTGTAAATATACACCGAGCATTTTATTTATATGTATATATATCGATTTATGTATAGTTATATAAAATACAAATTTTTAGACAACTCTGTTTATTCATATGAATAGAGAGGAGGAGAGAATGTTTAATTAAAAGATGGGCCACCATTAAAATAAATAAACCATTGCGACCAGAAAATTCCAATAAATTTTCTTTAACAACAATATTTTGGACCGTCCAAGGTAAAAGCAATTTATATATCCCCTTAAATATGTCAATAAGAACGTACGCTTTAAAATTGAGACCGATAAAACGTAAGAGCACCCATAAAACTTCCTTAAACTAGACAATATCTACAAATACGCTTTGTTTATTTAGTTTTTTTGTTTGTGCAGGTCATGTTTTGTAATCAATTTTTGACCCACTTCGATCAAAGGTATATTTCCTTAAAAATACAGATTTCCAACAACATTGCAATATTCTATAAAAAATTCAGTTGGCCCTTACTAAAAAGCCATGTAAAAGTCTATGAACCACTATCCGAAATCGATTGAAGCTATGTATATTATATTAATGGTATCTGTTTATTTCGTTAGCATATCAATTAATCAACATCCAGTATTTGCAATGTAAAAATAATCCAATATGCTAAGTGGAATCAGTATAGAACATTGAAGTATGTACATATATGTACTTTATATATGAATTTGTACATATGTATATACATACATATAAAAAAATGAAAACAACGCAACCCCGCGTCTCGCAACATTCTCGAAAAGCATACAACGTAAACAGCAATGTTATTGGAAATTATTTGGTTATGAAAGAAAAATATTGATTGTATGTGGAAGCACATTTGCTCGCTTCGCACAGATCGCTCCCTGGAGCTTTTCTGGAGACCAACTTGCGACGCGCGCCACTGTGTAAACGGGAGTCTGCGAGCTTTCAAACTAACAAGGAAACCAACTTTATTTAGTTTAAATGATCTTTTTATTAGAACGTCTACACTAAAGCTGGTTCGAAGAGGATGACATTTTTTTCGCCTTGCTCCAAAGCTCTCCCTAGAAGCAAAGAATCGCATTTTCCATCGACGAATATCTACCATGCCAAAGGATTAAACGCCAATTTAACACGACTGCAAAATGCTTCTACCTTAGTGCAATGCCAAATCTGTACTAAACATATGTATATAGTATGTATATAGTACATATATAAATATAAGGATGTCCCCAAAAGTTGATTTTATTTAAAAAAAATGTGTGTTAAATGAAACACTATCATAACTTAATTGCTTTCAAAAGTCTCACAATTTTTTCTAGCTATCAAGGTGGTGTAGAAACTTCTCAAACTTTTGCTCATGAGTGCTTCCTTCATTTTTGCGATTCCAAAAAACAGAAAGCGAAAAATATGTGCGAAATTATGCTTCCTGTTATAAAAAACCAACAGTAAAATATGCTTCAAGAAGATTTTAAGACAGAGCAAAAAACAAGTGGATATCCTCCAATTTTATATGATATAAAAAAACACAAGTTAAGCTAAAACATACTGATTTTGTTTTGAATTTCAAATGAATCAATTTGTTCTTCTGTCCTTCTGATCATAAGTTTTATCTTAAAATTTAAACAATAAAACGACTCTGGAAATAATATAAAGTACAGAATTGTAACAAACACGGGATTGGTTTTTGCACCAAGACAAAAACCGCACACTTTATATTAGGTGTGAAATTTTTATTTATGAGAAACGGCATGACCTATCATTCAAACATATTTATTTAATCAAATATATAGCCGTGTTTAAAATTGAATAAACACAAAATTGAGGAGTTTCAAAACTGTCTCGAGAATTGAAAAAAGATTTTTGGACGAGGGTTATACGTCTGAAGAGGAGTTCTTTTGAGAAAAAAAATATTTTACTGACTATAACATGTTTCAAATCAAAATTTCGGTTCCTTGTAACATGTTGTATGTACATACATACATACAGAAGTTTTCAAATTGAAATATCCAAACATGATGGTGTGTTAAATATAGGCAAAGCTTTTTGAGTGTTCCCCGGCCTAACCAAATATTCCAGACATCGTTATTACGATTTGCACAAACAAAAATTGAAACTAGCCTTGTTATTAAATACGCGAATGTGTGCTGTATGTTTTGGCACTTTGTGCCTACATATATAAAATGGTTATGGTCTCGTAATTTTCGAACAAAAAGGGGATAGTGACGCACATTGTCGATGTGCGTTCGCTCGATGAGAAAACGCGTTCATTTCCTGCCACAGTTTTTTTTCCTCTCGTCGTCAGAGATGTGTGAAAATTGTGATAATTTCCCGGAACTAAAATATGGAATCGTTTTTTTTTTCGTCGTGAAAATTATGTCGGAATTTTCTCTCGTTCGTTTATCACAAACGAGTGGAGAAAGAGGCGGAAATTTGGAGAGTGTAAATGATTTCCCTCGGATGGGCGTAAATGTTCTATATTTTGTTCCTTGTAAAATATTTTCGAAGCATAAATTTACTTTGAACTATTAACCAAAAAAAAAACAAAACAATATTAAACAATGTTAAATATCAACGATTTAAGAAGATTAAAAGTTCATCTGAGAAATTTGACCTAAAGATCTTTTATGTGAGAATCCAAATCTATGTAAATAGCAATTGTTCATCTTTGTTACGTTTGTATTTATAAAGTAAATAATTATCTGCTATTTTATATTAACATATATGTGTATAGTACATATATGTACATATGAGATCAAACGAAAGTTTGAAATACTGAAATTACGAGCTATCAAACATTCACATTAGCATTTCGTTATTAATATGCTTTATATCATACTGGAAATACAATATGTGGTTTGACTATTTTGTTTATAGTAAATAAAGCTTTATTCCATTATTAAAGTTCAATTTCAACATTGTATGTTGTATATTAATAATAATTACAATAAACCATCGACAACAGGTCACATAAAAAATAAGATGCAAAGAGAAAAAAGTAATTGATAAGTCTGTGAAAATGCTACATTCGAACTCATACGTATGGGTGAAAAGTTTCTGTCGCTGTTGTTCGGAATTTTCTTTTTATCCTTGTCGGTGTCGGGATAAAGCGGTTTCGAGACAAAGGATCTGTCAATAGTGTACTTTTTGCAGTAGAGGGTCTCTCCCAAGACCGGAAGAAGATATAAAGCTCCAGTGCAGGGAAAATAAAAAGGACAAGTTTTCGCGAGCCCAGAGTGGGGGGCGGGAAATTGCATTGGTAGTACGTGTCAAGCTAGTGCTACATACATACATACAGATATACAAACGTGCACCGCAAACTTTGATAAAATTTTATTATTACAGATTTAAAATATTCTACCCATGGGACTTTTACGAAGGAAGACATTCAATCCTTTTATGATAAAAGAATTGAATTTTTCTCAACTAGAAGATTAAATTTTTCCGTCGAAAGATATTTCGCAGGACAAGTTTTCCATTATTAGTTGGCTCAAATTTACAAAAAATTGTCGGAATGCCTTTAAGCTTTACCGAATAAACGATTGCCCCAACTAAATTTCGGATTAAAAATACAGAATCTACAATATATTTAAGACCACCATGTGATACTTTTAAAACAATATGCTTGAGGGATTGTTATCAAAGCAAAAGTGAATCCCCAATGAAGTATTTTATTTCTAAAAACTACTTGTATAAAGATTTGTATTTTACTGGTTAGTCTTATAGTCTGTTTTTGTCAGTATTTATATTAAGCGGACAGAATGCATCGTTCGGTAAACAAGTGGTCGGTATAAACAATAAAAGGCAAGTATGTATTTATATTAAATGGTCAGTATTATTGATAAATGGTAAGTTTTATTTTGACGAATGGCCAGTATTACCTTTTGGTTGGTATCACCACAAAGTCGATACGATTTTGATAGATAATACCATCCAACAGGTATTGCTATGTGCTCTGGCGAATTACATACGTCAGATTTTTATACTGTTCAAATACACATGTACATTTGTATATAAAAAAATCAATATTGTCACGATATTGAACACATTTAATTGATTAATCTGCTAATCAATAAAATGTGTTGAATTGATTAATTTCTAAAGACACATTCATGTATATAATTTCAGAGATTTTATTTATTATACGGGTAAAAACCCATTTAAGTAAATTAAATAATAAAAACATACATATAATGAAATCTTATAATATAAAATTAACAATAAAAGAAAAAAGAAAATCGAAAAAGATCAAGGAAATTAAGGAACACAATATTCTTAATGGATCCTGCAAACTGAACAAAAGTAACACAACATACATATGTCAATGTCCATCTATTCAGCTAGGCATATACGAGTATTTAAAAGAATGTTACATAGTTTTAGCTATAATTGGCGAAAACAGAGCACGTTTGCGTATTCTAAAATAATTTTCTGGTGCATATACCCACGTGAATACCCAAGTGAATTCGCTATGAATTGGTGGATTATAAATATTTCCACGAAGAACAATTTTGAATTAAAAATAAAACACAACCTTTTATCGCAAAAAAATGAATTATTCCTACATTTAGGTATTATATGTATGTATGTATATAAAAAAAAATGTTAACATCAAAAGTCCATTGTTAAGGTTAGAGAAAAATAATACACATATGTATATACATATATGCAATTAAGAAAATTTATCGATATTGAAAGTTGGTAAGTGCTTTTCAAATTTGACCTTCACTCACACGCTAGAAATTTATCCCAGTGAAACTTTCTGCCAACGAGTAGTTGGAAGTTTTTCCGCTTTTTCTATTACAGTTAAAATGTAGCTTCTTGTCATTCGTTTAAATGAAAAATTACACACTTAAATGGACGAAATGTATAATCTACGAGAGGGTTTTCCCTTTTTGTAATCGCGCACATTTGTTTGTGCCCGCGTTATCGCGCCTTTCTTAAGGACCTCCTCATCCCCCAGTTCCACCCCTCGTGAAGGGCGATTTCATCCTTTGCCCTCGGCGATAATAGCCCCCTACGAACTACCCATAGCCTCGCTACGTCAGCGGCGGGGAAAGGGTTAGCGAGTCTTACGGCGCAATTAATTAATAACCTACAACAGTAATTCTCAACCTGTACATCACGGACTATACGGAAGAATAAAAAAATATATAAATCCATCATAAAACACAGTAAACAAATGAGCTATAGTCCTACTTGTAGAAGAAAGTTCAAAGCGTTCCGTTTGACATTGAACTATGTTTATTCATGGGAGGCCAGGCACGCAAAAATATTTTTTATTTTGTTACGAAGGAATCTCTTGTTTTTCAAGGTAGAAAAAATATATTACATACATGGAATTTTAGTTGGCTTATTTTTAGATTAAACTGTCAGAAATAAAATATTTTCCTTTTTTGACATGTTTAACAGTATGAGAATAGTATATATTTTCGAAATTCATAACAAAATATCTTATTATGTTATAAGATATCTCGATAGATATCTTATTTCGAAATGCTTTTAATACAACGTGAATGAATTTTAGATGTTATGTTAAGTTTTTATATGAAAATTGCACTACACATGATTTTTAAAAAGTTTTTTTTTTAAGGAACATTTTAAAAGGATAATTATACATATGTATTTAGGTAAATACATATATATATTTATGTACACAAGTTATTACAATTATTATTATAAATAATTTATTTCAGTTGACATGCCAATTAGATAATGCCAAAGTTTTACGTATTTTGATTGAAATGCTTTTAATACAACGTGAATGAATTTTAGATGTTATGTTAAGTTTTTATATGAAAATTGCACTACACATGATTTTTAAAAAGTTTTTTTTTAAAGGAACATTTTAAAAGGATAATTATACATATGTATTTAGGTAAATACATATATATATTTATGTACACAAGTTATTACAATTATTATTATAAATAATTTATTTCAGTTGACATGCCAATTAGATAATGCCAAAGTTTTACGTATTTTGATTGAATCCACGTAATTGTTTATCCAATTCAACTGTATTCGATACATGCAAAGTTGCATTGGAAGAAGTAAGGTTTCTTTTGTAATTGTATTGTAAACTTGCAAAATCGGAAAGCGTATCATTAACATGAAACTCACTTTTAACTTTGTAAAACGGGAACCAACAATCTAATAAACTCTATTTTCGCGAATGATGATTTTTGTACCATAATTTTAACCATCCTTTCACCATATCCAACATCATTTGCCGCACTGTAATGGATAACGAGTGAACATGATTTATATTTTATTTTATTTCTCCAAATATACTGAATGCAAAGTCTTCTTATTTTATGTATTCCTCACCAAAACCTCCATAATTCGAATAATGTAATTACAAAATAAAAACATTGGTCAATAGCAACAGAAATAATTATTTTCGCGTGCCTTTCAGATGTGAGAGAGATATGTATTCGGTCAGTATTTTTATTTTTTTTTTACATACATATATGTACATATGTATACAAATATACCAGGAAGGCTTAACAGGTAAACCCCAAATTCGTTTTCCTGGTCCACATAATTATTACATAGATACATGTAAATCTAAATAGTATCTGACATCTATGGTCAGATATTACAAACATAGTATTAATACGATAAATAACGATGAATAACTTTCATGTAACAATACGAATTTTATATTCGATAAACAACCACAGGGACATCTATGGTGAGCAATATGGCGAAACCTAAGATATAACAATAACTAAAGGTTCGCAACAGAAAATTGGGAAGGAAACGCCAATTTTACAGGAATCGTTTCAATGAAAATCAGAAAAATTGGCAAATTCTGATAAGAAACGATCGACCTTGACAAACCAAGGTCTGGCCAATAGCGAGACTTAGCGGGAAACGAACTCGTAACATCAAGTACGAGATAATTCAACATTCACCACTAGACCACGCTACTGGTTAGAATGATATTTAATTATTTTATTTTAAGTTTGGACCATTGTGGTGTTACAGGAGTCCCTAATGCGCTACAATGGATGAAAAAATAGAGAGAGATGAGAAAAATAAAAATATATACATATGTATATACACAGACAAAAAATACATTTATACATAATCATAAAATACAATAGCATTACGATAACGGCAAATAAAGTTAGAATATCAAATAATAAAATACAAATTAGGGAATGTCTTGCATCTACAGCTACATAGTACCAATAAATAAGAACCAGTCGCGAATACAAATCATCCCTGCGAGGCCCAAATGGAAGAGAGAAGATCAAAATTCCACTCATACATCATATTCAATTATGAAAATAATTATGAGCGCAAGCTACCGGACAAATAAGTTAAAATAATCTCTGATAACCTATCTACGCTTACTGGGGTGGAAAATATTACATTCAGGCTCAGGGGCATCGATTTCATTCAGAAGCATTATAGCACTTGAAATAGGAACCATTCGATAAAGAACTGTGCGAGCAGGAGGAACATACAACCATCAAATGATGATGTCTACCACGCGCATAATTATTAGGAACATAAAGCCCCAACTATTCCAGCAATGACGGCTATGACGTATTACCACGCAGAAGCTGGAGATCAAAACGAATTAATGAGAAGTTTCTTCGAAGTTCAAGGGAATTATACCTAAGCATACCCAAAAGGAAAGGAGTAGGGTAAAGATATGGGATTATATGGAATGACGGCTCTGCTTTAGTCGCTATTTTTTTCATTTCTTGCACTTATTTTATATTATTCGACATAGAAAACACGATAAAATTCTCTCTCTTGATAGAAAGAGTTAAAAAAAGTTTCTAGTTGCCTTTATATGAGGAAATATAAATATTACCCCTAATTATTTCCCACTGCCTTATTACAGGGTATGGCTAGGCTTTGACTCACTATCTTCGAGAAGAGTTATTGCCATTTCCAAATATTTCTTTGGAGTATTAAAGGGCATTTATTAATTGACAACCCTTCGATTTTATTGGAACCTGGATGCGATAGAGCTTTGCGTCCAATATCGTAAAATTTTCAACCTATTCCTGTTTGAATGAGATGAATGATTGGTAATTTTTGTTGTTCTTTTCTTTTTTTTGTAAGACTGGTATGACGCATTGGGGCAACCTGCCAGGTCACATTGGTCATAATATTGTTAATAAGAAATAATAAATAAAAATAAATAAATAAAATGATTTTCATAGCTAACTAGCTGAACGGGCCCGAATGCGTTATTGTGGCATGCGTTGCAATGCCACAATAACGCGTGGAATTCCCGTTGTCGTTCTCGTTCCCGTTCCCGTTCCACAGACATTCAATTTTATATATAGGTATAGATATATTTGCTGACGTGGGTCATCCGCTGTGTGTTTGTGGTACAGCCCTGACTGGTCAGTACATTCGAGTGCGAGGTAGGCGTGGCGCGATTATTGTCACACTCGCGGCGTGATGCGTTGAAGGCGGGATAGATTTACTTAAGCGTCAGTAAAATCGTAATTACGAATATTATTATTAAGAGGTTTTTCCCGTTTTTATTTCACAGTAATCTTCCCGGACATGTATACAACAAATCCTAAACAATCTTTCATTCAGGTGACGACTTACTGATGCTACATTCTTCTTTAAGCTCATAAATGGTTTCCTTGATTGTTCCGATTTACTGAGTAAGGTTGATATCAGGATCCCATTTAGGTATTCTAAACACGTTGCACTCTTTTCACTTAATCCTTTCAATACCAATTCCCAAAAATATTCTTATCTGCAGCGTGTTTATCGTATGTTTAACGCGGAGCTGAATGAGGTTGATCTATTCAGGACTAACATCAAGAGAATCTCAACCGATTGATCCATTTTTTCTTCTATTCTTTTTTATAACCTTTTTACAATCTTCTAACCCTTTAGTTTAGTTATACATTGTGCCATTTAGTCATGTTATAGTTTTTATTATTTTCCTTTTTTCATTTGTTTATCTTTGTAAAAATCTGTAATTGGACTCGGATGTTATATATAGTATGTATATATTTACTCTTTATTTGTCAATAAATAAAATAAAATACATTTTTAACTGAACGCTTGGCGTCTAGCTCAGTGGCTAGCGGATTTTCTATCACATTATGAAGGCTGGACACCAGCGCCTTGTCCATACAAACGTATTAGACTTCTCCCTTCCTCAATTATGGCACTAGAGAAATTATTTTTTAATATGCTATGGATATCCACCCAATATTGGGTTGCATCTATTGTTTTATTTTTTTGATTAGTTATTTTTTATAGGAGCTAGGAGCCGCCAAACATCAATAAAATCGCCCCTTTTTTACACCCACGAAAAGAGTCCAGCGTACTTATTTAACGATCGATTTAAAATAAAATATGCGCATAGTTGCACAGAAAATATCTTTCTCATACCGATGATTAAATTTTTTTAAAAATTGGTCCAGTTTCGGAGGAGAAAATAGGAGAATACGAAACCTCGATTTTGTCAATTTAAAATACGTTTTATCTGGTCGAAGCGCAACTGTCGCATTCACTCAATATATATATTGATATATATTGTCGCATTCACTCAATATATATATCGAAGAAAGAAACGGCAACAAAATTAAGGTTTCGGGTGTACAGCCCTCTTAAGGCAAGTGTTAAACGCATACTACATACATATATCAAAGTTACATATTAATGTTTATACACAGCAGATGCATATAATTTAACCACTGGTAATAAGTTTAGGTCAATAGTTAAAAGTCCACTAATAATAAGAGGGGGAGGGGTCCACAATGCGAAACATTTGAGAATCATCAGTTCTACGTGACAAAGCCTCGCTCGGGCAGATGAGAACGCACACGGTTTTCCTCACAGTTGGGGGGCTTAACGGGCCCGAATTAAATATGCTGAAGGATAAAGTCGAACGAAAGGAGCCGGCAGGATTAGACAGATCGCTTAATTTAATTATCCTCGCGTGCTATATATTATAATATGAGTGACTCGAATGTGATATTATATATATATTGTGTATAATACATATTGTGTGCGGTGCCATATCTCACCGAGAGACGTGCGCGTCGCGTTTGCGGACACAATTGTCTCGCTTCATTTCAGCCTCGTTTCATTCAAATTGCCGCCTTTGGATAAATTAAATTTAACCCCCTACCCCCCACCCCTCCATTACTTTGTGTGCTAGAGGTTCAAGGTGTGGCTGTGCCACAGAGGTTTTAATAAAATTTTCTCCATGTTAAATTACGCCTGACGTCTTCGACAGGTGAAAAAGGATGGTTTGTATTACGTTTTGAGGTAAAACAATATAAAATGTATAAAATACTACTGCTGACATTATATTTTTAAAAAAGTACTCGAAATTAATTACAGTCGACGGTTGTATGCATACAATTTTATATGCCAATTTGATTGCATTATTCAATTTAATGAATTTTTGATTCGTACATAAAGAGTGAGTCGAAAAGTTTTGACGTATCATAATCAAATAAAATTTTTCATTTGAAATATTCGTACACGTCGAATAATTAAATTGAATTTTTTAGTTTTAATGCAACGTAAATATTAGTTGATTTTATTACTTTAAATTTCGTTTTAATAATACTCATAGTAATAAATACCTACCCTCAATATCATGTATATAATAATATAATAAATATCAATATAACAAATTCGTCGGGGAGCATGTAAATGTATGTTCAATAAAATTTAATGTGTTTTTATATATTTTATATGAATGTATGTTTAAATAAAATGTGTGTTATTTATGTATTTTGTATTATGTACATAAGTATCTGGCCAAAGTGTCATATTGGGGTAAATTGTGAAGAAACTGTGAACATGTGTATTAAAATAAAAATAAAATAAAGAAATATTATAATTCATCAAATTTTTTTCTTATATACATACTATATAAATACATATATGTCAAATTAAATTTAAATTTCGAAACATTGAATTTGGTGTACTGCGTAACTCACGGTACAGAACATTCCAAAAAAAGTTTCATTATTTAATTTTGATTTCCAACTTTCATCCGACCAAGCGACGCTAACCAATTCAATTCTAATTTTTATGATGAATACGTTTTTTGTTGTACATTTTTCATTAATGATACATGATTTCAAACAATGCTCTTTCAAGAATCACTGTTTTTTTTCAATATTTTCTCTGGTGCCAACCCTGAAATCTTATGTAGAATGCGGCCGATCGCCATGATACTTTTAAAAATTGTCAAACTACGATGTCAATTGAACAATATGATCAATTTACTTATAAAAATGTATCCCATGTTGTTTATTGTGTGTTTTTTTAATGCATTGTGCAATTTTTAACGATGCACTTGCCCATTGCCCTTGCCCAGAGAAGTTTTAATCGGACATACGTCGACCACCAAGCATCAAATGCGACTGATGCTTAAATTATTTAGGATTGTCTGTGGACAATCGTCAAATAAAATCCTACTGCCACTGCGAAAGCATCAGATGTGGAACAACCAAAAGCTTTATCAGACGTTGAGCAGCTGAAAATTCATCAGATGTAGAACAAACGTTCAGAAACAGTCGATGAACATTCTCACAGTTAAACAAAGCTCCTTGCAGACTGTGAAAGTCGAGGGAGCTCGAGTTGATAAGTATAGTAGGGGGTGGGGCGGCGCGGAGCGCATAATGCAGTGCGCCCTGGGGCGTTCGCCTAATTACACCGTCGACACTCGCAGAACAACCAGACAAAGTTATGAATCCGCACGGACGTGCCGATAATACCAAAAGCGACGCGATCACTCAAGAAAACTCGAATAGTTTTCCCCCTCTTTTCCCCACAGTTGCGTTTCACCGCACATAAAAATCTTCATGATTATATTCAGCTGGTACGTGTCGAGTGGAAAAACAAAGTTTCACAAACCGAGAGTTTTTATGCGTTTTATTTCATTTTTTTTTTGCTTTTGTCACGCTGGGTCTTTTCACGATCGAGTCAACTCAAATTACGTTGTCTGCAACGAGTGAGATCGTTGGAAAGTAACCGTGCTCTGCGAAATGGCCGGTTTCCAACAAGAATCACACGGAACGTGTCTTTGGACTTTCACACGAATGGTTCTTCAGACGACAAATGTTATTTATATGACGTCAGTGAAACTATCGTACTGCAAGCGGGTACCAATCAAAAGAATATAAAACTTGATGCAATGTTGAATACAATTTTAACGAACTAATTAAATAAAAATTTGATTAAAAACAGATTGCTTAAACAGAATAAGACTCGAGAAATTGTATATTACATATATTAAATACATAATTATAACATTTATACACCTGTAAATCGAAACAATACCTGACATCTATGGTCAGACATTACAAACGATCAATAACATTTTTCATGTAACAATACGATTTTTACATTCAATTATCATCGAAAGAGACATCATTGGAAAGAAATCTGTCGAAACCTGTGATTTAACGATAACTCAACGTTTTCAATAGAAAATTGGATGGGAAAAGCCATTTCAATGAAAATCAGAAAAATTGGCGAATTTTGATAAGAAACGATCGACCAAACCAAGGTCTGACTAAAAACGAGACTAGTGGGAATCGAATCCATGACACATTGCACGAAAAAATACAACACTCACCACTAGACCACGCTGCTGGTTGTATAATAAGCTTTAAAAAGAATTTTATCATAAAACTTTTGACAATATTTGAACTGCGATAAAACAAACTTTTTGTATACTCTATTTTGCAAATATAATTTTACCATATTTTTACTTGAGAATAATATAATTCTTTAAGCAAAACAAGAAAATGAATAATAAAACAAGCGTTTTGAACATAGATATTTATTGCGTTTGTAAAATTGTGTTTGTCAATGTTTGCAAAGCTTAAAATTGTGTTCTTATATTAAACACATTTTCGGCTGTTTTTAAAAATAACAAATTCTATTTTCTGAAATTTACCCTTGCTATCTATAAATTATATATATATATACATACATATACTTCAGTTAAAACTGTTGAGTGGGGATTGCAATACCCGTGTACCGTTTTACGGGTAAATCGTCAAAATGTCTTCATCGTTAATTACCAGAAAATTTTAAATTACCAGGAACAATTACATATACACGCATATGATTGCATAATATGACATTAATAATGCAAATGGCGTATTGTGGATTAGGTAGTCTGGAATAATTGGTAATTTTAAATTGATAATGCAATAAGACAATAGAATAGACAAATGGTAAAAAATGCAATAAGACAGATGGTTTAATCGAGATCAAAACTTTCAAATCATCCAAACTTTAAATAAATAAATATGATTGGCTTAAAATAAAAAATTAAACGAAAAGTAACCGTATACAATTATCTAATTAACGAATTTATTTAAATTTACCGCTAAATACGAGTACGCCGCTAGTAGGGAAAATCATTTACCGTTAAACAGATTATGAAATTTAACGGTAAATTGCAATCCTACTATTTAGCAGTTTACTATAGGAGATATAATATCTCAAGAAACACTAAAAATACTTATGTACATGCATTTGCAATGAAACTCTTGAAAGATCTTTAATTTTTTCCCAATAAGTACGTATGCATATGTTAGTGAAGATCACTCTTTTATGAACATATGTTTCATTCATATGTACATACATATGTATATTCATGGTGAGTATATTCATATATTGAGTCGACTTTTTCATACTACGACTTTAATACAATTTTTCCGAGGCATTTTTGCACAGTTTGTGTCTTTTCGCCTATTTGTGTCATCAAAAACAACGAGCAATATTTCATCAAACCGCTTGTCTCCGGATGATTCGCCATTTGTGATTCAATTTAAAAACCAATTCTCCTTTACGGTCGCAGTTTTATATTCCCATCGTCAAGCGGGCGTCTCCCTTTATGAACTTGCTTGTATATGAATCCTGGCTTTGTCAAAACAGAGAAGAAGAAAAAAAAAACACTGAATAAAATCAATTTTCTTTTGCGGAATCTCGCGTACGTACATAGGCATTCGTAGTATGGATACAAGACAGGCATACATTGGTACTGTGAGTTGTATAGGCGCCTTTCCCATTCCAGTGCAACACGATTGTTTGTAAAATGGAATATAAATCCACGATTATAATTGGACAGTACGAGTAGTCTTCTAGCAGAGGCCTACCACCGCGGTCTGTAACTAAAATATATTGCTCAAACTGAGAGTAATGTTGTGTACCGCCTCTTGTGCTTCGCCCATCCTCCCGAAACAAAGCTTCGGTAAATGCGCTGAAAGCTTCCCGAGCACACAGCTTAATAGGAAACTTTTAAATGTTTCTCAATAAAAGCTTTCTCTGGTAACGAACAAAGATTTCGACAGCATTAGCGGAAACTTTCGCGTCAGTTTTCAGAAATTAATTGGCGAATAGGAGAGCGAGAGACAGGGGCGATTTTAATTAGCCTCGAAAACAAACGAATTGACGATATCAATCGCGAATGCGACGACTCAATTAATTGAAATAGATTTAAATATTCCTAATAGTAAACGCGCACAATCGGGCACGTTTTAATTTGTTTTATATAAAGTACATATCAGCAAGTATGAAAGTAGAGAGGAGGTAAGAGGTGCACTTACTTCTATCAATGAAACGAAATTGTCCTAAGAATCCTGTAGAGTTGTCCCGTGGCGGACGTTGTCCGGAGTGAAACTCTAAAACTAGGGCCCTTCCAGAGGAATACAGGGCCGGAGGGACGTCAGAACGACCTCCGCAAAGGGCGCCAGCGCCCTCACTGTACTCGTTTACTTCGCCTCGTTCTACGTGAGGATACAGCTTCAGATAGTCTCCGCTCATGCAGCTGAAACAAAAAATAATAAAAAATATTAAAAATAATTATATATTACATAATCATTATTCTTACCAAAGAATATACTAAAAAAAATTAGTATTTTTGTGTACATATTTTTTATTTATTTTAAATTTTTACATACATATATACAAATATACCAGGACGGTCTAACAGGTAAACCTCAATGCGCCTAAATGGTCAATTTTAATTACACAAGTCGCTGAATTACGAGAAACTGAAAACTCAAAATTAACGAGGGGGGCGAAGCCCCCAGGGCGTCGGTGATGCACAAAATGTATCACTTCATAATTCTTAATTTCTAATTTTTGCATCAATTTCTTTCCGAAACCAGCCGTTTCGCTTTCGATTCAGGATTCTAGAGGTGCACACACACACACACACACAAATTCATTCATCATTTCGAATGTGTATAATGTGCCACTTTTTATTACGATTAATATTACGTGCGCGTGCGCCTATAAATTACCTTACATTATACATTGTACATTATACCGTTTAATAAAAAAAAATATTTTTAAAGCATGTTCAAATATATGAACAGCATTTATATACATATGCTATGTTGTGAAGTTTTTTTTATCTTCAGAGGGCTGTGGGAAAATGGGAATGGTTCATGATTTTGATGGATAAGTTGGTGCGAATTTTGTATGGAAAGTTCTCAAGAATTATTAAGTTGGATACTCTGACAAACAACTATTTTATAATAATTTATAGGCAGTAAAAAAATAATGAACAATCTTATGTACATATAGGTAGATTATTTACATCAGTGGTTCACACGGTTCCCCAGGGGTCCTTGTAACCTTTGAGGGGGTCTGTGGCAAATTGAAAATAATTTGGGGGCACGTGGACTAAGCTTATGAAGACTATAATCTAATATAAAGTTATCTAAAAGTGCATGTTTGGATCGATTGTATGCACTTTTTGATTCAGTGTTAGAATTCCTGGAAAGTAAAGGCAAACGTCAAAATTACATTTATAACTTTTCTATTACGAAGTTGTTTCACGATTAGGCTTTCGCTTTAAGAAGGGATTCATGGGCATAATACGTTTGGAAACCACTGCTTTTCACACTTAACAAATTTGATTTAAAACTATATGACGAATTCTGAACCAGCATTCGAATAAGAAAGACATATTTAAACTACTTATGTATTTAAAAGTTCATTTACATTCAAACTAAACATGCAATATAATACTATTTATATTTCAATCATTCATACCGATCAATAAAGACTTAATCAATTGATCCTCCTCAAGCAGATTTGCGGTTTATCGTTGCATTCATCAGTGCATTAATCCCGGTTGATTAACGCCACGTACGTGTCTTGATTGCACCGCAAAACCGCGGTACATCTCTCACTTGGGTGCACTAAATTTACCCATATCGCAATGACAACTCGTGCAGAATATTAATCATCGTCATTATCGCGATTCAAATTCACACCTGAACTCTTTATTTCGCCACCCCGGTCCAAAAGAGGGAAAGAGAGAGAGTTCGCAAGTTTGCATAAATTGGCGAACAAAGCGCGAGACAATACTTTTGTAATTGTATAATACCGAAAACTGATTTATTTCGCTTTGAGCTCGACGCCAACAAAAGACAGCCGACGGACAAAAGCATCGAAAGCTTTCAGTCATTACGAGTACAACAAGCAGGATGGCAACAATGCTAAGTTCGTCTTCTGCATGCTTTCAATATACATGGGTATATATATACGTATGTATGTATGAGGTACATAATAAATAAGCTCGATCGGTTCGCCGGTTAAATTAACCCCACAGTTTGACAGTGTATTGGAAACTTCGAAATACACGAATTATTCCGATCGGCTGTCAGGGAAATTATTCTGTGACATTTCAATCTGAAAATTCCATTTAAAATAATATAATACGATTCAAATGTGAGTTCACAAACTTTTATCGAAATTTTCCAATCAGAATCGAATAATGGTACCACTCTTCTATTCTATTCTTTACATCAAAAAATCATTATATAAATGTTAACTTCTCTTTCCATTCATCTAATATCGGTTCGGGGTTTGCTCACAAAAACGATTTTTTTGTACATTTTATATTGTATTGGAGCTTTGGGGGCGATAATTCAAAAGTTTTCCCCATGCCATATTTTCCAATTTGTATTGGAGGATACAAAGTAATCAATGAAAACAATAATGCTAAGAATTAGTATGAATTTGGTGATATTATTGAAAGTTAGAATGAATAGTAATGATTTGGATAAGGTATCATCATCATCATCATCATCTACAGTCATTCATCGTCCACTGCTGGACGAAGGCCTCTCCAACACGCTTCCACTCGTCTATGTTTTGTGCAACTCTCATCCATCTCACCCCACACATTTTCCTAATTTCGTTCACCCATCTTCCCTGCGGTTTTCCTTTTACCCTTTTGCATTCTCTCGGGTACCATTCAAGCACTTCTTTTGCCCACGCTTTATCCATTCTTTTATCACGTGGCCCGCCCATTGCCATTTCAATCTCTTTACTCTATCTACTATGTCCACTACCCTTTTCATACTTCTCATCCAGGTTTTCCGTTTCCTGTCTTTCATCGTTATGGCGAGCATACAGCGTTCCATACTTCTTTGAGTGCATTGAAATTTGAATAGCGTCTTGGCGTTCAGTGTTCAAGTTTCACATCCATACGTCATCACTGGCAAAACGCATTGATTGAAGATCTTTTTCTTCAGACAGAGGGGCATTTTTGATTTAAAAATAACATTCATCCGTCCAAATGCACTCCATCCTAATTTCATACGTCTCTTTGAATGGAGTGCATTTGGACGAATTAATGTCATTTTAAATCAAAAACTATTTAAATGACATTCATTCGTCCAAATGCACTCCATCCTATACATATGTATATGTATATATGTAGTACATCAGTATCGGATACGGTCACTTGTCATGAAAACGTTAATACGATTGATTTATTTGGAGCATGCTTGCAATATGAAAGCTATTGATATTGAAAGCTATGGGAATTGAAATTCAATGCACAGCAAAGTATGTACTTTGCCTTTAATAGGCCTTTGAATTTCAATCGATAGATTCGTCCCAATCAATATTTAAACATTATATGAAAGAAACGTATATTCAGTCGTGTTCATATCACAATTACTAAATAATATTATTATTTTTGTATTCAATTGTTTACATTTTTGTATGAATAGAAATTTTAATTTGTAGCCAAACTAAGTATAATAAATTGTTGAATCAAATTGATTAGGCCAGAGAATCCCAGCTGAAGGTTAGTATCCCTCCAAAAGCCTGCAAGGTGTTCTTTAGTAGTATGCGAAAAACTATTATTTATTTCAGGAAATCATATCTGACCTTTATTCAAACATTGCATGGACCAGTTTTCTGTATCTATTCATTTTATACCAAAAAAGTTAGAACCCCTCTAACTCTATAGATACGTATAAAATATTTCAATAGATAAGTCATATTTCCTGGTTGGCAGTGCTATGATTTTGCTACAGCCTTATTCGAAATAAGAAAAGCTTAATCGTTATATTTATCAAATCTAAATAATAGATTTTTCCGAATTGAATCAAGACTCGCACCGCTACTGAAAATAATCATATAAATTCTGTGTGTGCGTGTCTGCAATAACTATTATGTGTGTATGTCTGTGTCTTTGCAATAACGCTCACAGTAGTATACTAGTCGTTTCGATTCGACATATAAGTGTACATACGTCACAGTTAAAACGCTACCAACAAAATGTACGAATATAATAACGAATCAAGAAAAATTTCCTTTAGGAAAATAGTCTCACGAGAACTTAGCGCCATCTCTTAAAAAATAATTTAATAAATTAATTAATTTTTCTATTGGTGTTTTATATTATTTATATGTAGGTAGGTGGGTAGTTTTTACTTATAATACACATTGAAACTTTTATCAGGTCTATCACTATAATACAGGTCTGTTACTGAGCGTTGGCGCGTTCTCATACTCACGCACATGCGCGCGAAAGAGACAGAGCATCTTTTTTATTATTGAATGCAGTGTGACAGCATACGTACATATTCACAGACACTACACAAGCACATTTGTTCGCACCAGCTAATTTCCCATTTGTTTTATGAACCACTATATTCTATTGACTACTTGATGACTAGGACTATTTTAGAATCATTTCACCAACGCAACTCTCGGTAACAGACTTATAATATAAATTGCTTACGTCACGCCTTGACAATCGAACACATGACCGAAATATTTATTTTTATTTGTTTTTATCGACTAACTTAATATGATATAACCCATTCGATGACATTTCATCGGGCTTATCATAATTTAATAATAATATAAGTGATAGACATGACTAAACATTTACAGATTTGGTGTTGTATACTATTTTAATTCCTCTAGCAATTACTATTCCAAACCACCCGTTGAAATATCAACGGGCACAACACTTAAAATTATTGCAACTTCGAACCTACTTCATTACTTGACTCTTATTACTTCACTTTCGATTATTTCGTCTGACGAAATTTGGGTTCTTATCCGATTGTTTTCAAACTTTGCCATTTTGCTCGGTTTGATCATCAATATATGTGGAAATGAAATCCGCCGAAGTGCGATGGTGAAAAATAATCGTAATAGACACGTTTGAAAATACTCCATCATCTTACTCGGTGACGTTTATTATCCACATTGGCGCATTTGTACACACAGTTCCCATCGTTTTTTCCCTTTTCGCCACTCTCTCGCTATGTCAGATTTTAATTGTATAAACGCTTATAGATTTTTATTTTTTCACTCTATATTTTATTTTATAACTTTTTTAATTATCCAAAACCCAGCTTTCCTGACCTCTCACATTAGGGGTCAGGGTTATATAACATATCATACATAGTTTCGCGTGCGAAATTTTCATCTTCGCCTCTCTATATAAGGCTACGGTAAATACTTGGCCAATTTTCAGGCAATTAAAAACGTACCTGACCCGAAAAAGTCATCAAGCTGCCTTGAAATTTTATTAATTATCGCCGAAATGGATTTAATTACGGACGCCTGACGAATTAGGACGCCTTAATGGAACGCGAGCGAGAACCCCGGGAAGGGAACGAGGGGGACGTAGAGCCGGAGGGGAGGGGGAATGTGGAGGATCTGAGAGGAGAAGGCTCGTGGGTGGTCGGGGGGATGGGCAATAATAATTGTTGCGTTAAGGGCGTCCGTTAACGACGGCAATTCGTTAGCAAGCGGGCGTCCTTTTAACGGCCACCGGGTTTAAAATTCAAATAGCGGCGAGTTTAATTTTTCAGTGGCGGTCTTCCGTTGCCTCGACCTGCCCCACGTGCTTCCTTTCTTCCGGTTCCGGTCTGGGACGTAGAGCCGGAAGTCACCCCACCGGCCGTACATCAACAACGTCATCGTGGCACTTCCGGAAATGCACCTCCGGCGGGGTGCGTTTACAATGCAATGCAATCCGGCATGATTGTGGCTCACCCTCACGGCGTTAATGTTGCCTCATTTGTCATCACTATCTATGTGATTAATCCTGATATATAGTTCCGTAAAAATAATTGATCCAACTATCACACTGTTCGACACGAAAAATGGTTCAGAGACGAGATATGATTTATGCCCAGTAAACACGAATCTGGTAGTAAAAATGTTGATTGGCGGCTCGAGATTCGGAGATATGTGTTTTTTGAATCGCGCGATTTTTCTATATCTTCATACTGTTCGGTCAAAATATGTCAATTTCCTGTTCAAAATGAATATTGGAATCTATAGTTGGGTATTTTATCTTTCATTTGTAGTACTTTTCAGCTTAAAATCTCTCTAAGTAGTCGTCCAGTGCAAATCAAAAGTCAAAAATTTTCACTTGGGATTTTTTCCCACTGTTTATACTATTTTATATTGAGTATTTTCTATTGAAACATGTTTATTGAGATAGTGTTCTGACCACACTATTTTTTGTTTTCGTTTAAAAGGGTTAATTGGAAGTGTACTGAACTTTCAATCGGTAAAATTGCGAGCAAAAAGCTCGTACTAGTGTTTATTACTTTATCTATGTACGTAGTAACAATAGATGAAGTTTTGTGATCATGCGAAAATTCGAACTCGAGATTTTGACTGATTCGAACTCAGAATCGATTACTGATCACGTTTTAATGATCTAGAAAAAATGTGTGTGTGTCTGTATGTGTGTCTGTGTGTGTGTCTGTGTGTGTGTCTGTGTGTGTGTCTGTGTGTGTGTCTGTGTGTGTGTCTGTGTACTTTGGGGATTTTTTCAACACCGTTAGTCCTATCGAACCAAAACTTAGTATCGGTTAATGAAATTCTTATAGACACTACGTAAATTTTTTTCAAATTTTTAAGTTGACCGGAAATGGTACCTCCCCTTATAGGTGTCCTCTTTTTTTTAAGTTTTTGAATTCGATTTTCTCCCAAACTACTAACTGAATCGGACTGAATTTTTTTTGCATGTACTAGAAATAATAATTTTTATAATTTTATATTTTTTAAATATTTTTATCTGAACCGGAAGTAGTACTTTTACTCTAGAGAATCGAGGTTTTTTATGTTTTTCTCAAAAGCCTTTTGATTATTCGAACTGAAATTTCATATCGATCAGTTAAGGCTCAATACCAAGTTATGTATAAAATTTGGTAAGCGTCCGTCGACCGGAAGTGGCAGTTTACTCTTGTTCGATTTTTCTTCCACTATTTTTTTCGACCCCTTAAACATGTGTGGTCTTCACGAAAAAATGCAAGTATAATTCTTGTATCAATGTGATTAAAATAAAAAAAAATCACTAATTTTAATAAACCGGAAGTGGGATTTTTTCCCTTCCGGAAGCATCCGGAAGGAAGGTCAAAATGTTGTCGCCTGGATCCTGACCACACCCCTGAACGTATTAAGCTGAAAATTTATATTTATATTATTTATGTACTAACTTAGATTTGGTAACGTTTTGGTCAGAATTCGTATACCGGAAGTAGTATTTTTTTTAAAAACAATATTTCATTATTTTTTCATTATTTTATTTTGACCTTTTAAATTATTTTAAGCGTCTTGATATTTATTGTGTATAATAAAGATAGTGATTTTAAGTAAAAATAAAAAATAAAATCATCAAATTTAATGAACCGGAAGTGGGATTTTCTCCTATTAGAAAGGTCAAAAATGTTGTCGCCTGGATCCTGTCCACACCCCTGAACGTATTAAGCTGAAAATTTATATTTGTGTTGTTTATGTACTAACTTAGATTTGGTAACGTTTTGGTCAGAATTCGTAAACCGGAAGTAGTATTTTTTTTAAAAACAATATTTCATTATTTTTTCATTAATTTATTTTGACCTTTTAAATTATTTTAAGCGTCTTGATATTTATTGTGTATAATAAAGATAGTGATTTTAAGTAAAAATAAAAAATAAAATCACCAAATTTAATGAACCGGAAGAGAGATTTTCTCGTCTTAGAAAGGTCAAAAATGTTGTCGCCTGGATCCTGACCAAACCCCTAAACGTATTAAGCTGAAAATTTATAATTGTATTCTTTATGTATTAACTTAGATTTGGTAACATTTTGGTCAGAATTCGCAAACCGGAAGTAGTATTTTTTTTTAAAACAATATTTCATTATTTTATTTTGACCTTTTAAATTATTTTAAGCGTCTTGATATTTATTGTGTATAATAAAAATAGTGGTTTTAAGTAAAATTAAAAAATTAAATCACCAAATTTAATGAACCGGAAGAGAGATTTTCTCGTCTTAGAAAGGTCAAAAATGTTGTCGCCTGGATCCTGTCCACACCCCTGAACGTATTAAGCTGAAAATTTATATTTGTGTTTTTTATGTACTAACTTAGATTTGGTAACGTTTTGGTCAGAATTCGTAAACCGGAAGTAGTATTTTTTTTAAAAACAATATTTCATTATTTTTTCATTAATTTATTTTGACCTTTTAAATTATTTTAAGCGTCTTGATATTTATTGTGTATAATAAAGATAGTGATTTTAAGTAAAATTAAAAAATTAAATCACCAAATTTAATGAACCGGAAGTGGGATTTTCTCCTATTACAAAGGATAAAAATGTTGTCGCCTGGATCCTGTCCACACCCCTAAACGTATTGAGCTGAAAATTTATATTTGTATTTTTTATGTACTAACTTAGATTTGATAACGTTTTGGTCAGAATTTGTAAACCGGAAGTAGTATTTTTTTTTAAAACAATATTTCATTATTTTATTTTGACCTTTTATATTATTTTTATCCTCTTGATATTTAATGTGTATTATAATTATACTGATTTTTTTTCTTTGTTTTACGTTATTTACTTATTTTTTACTTATTATAAACAAAAGCAATTACAAAAAAAAAATTGTATTTAAGGAATATTAGAAGGTTACAAGACAAAATTTGATAATTAAAAATATATACTCGGTCACATATACCGGTTATGAGAGCATTTTCGATAAAAATTGTGCGCATATGTGGGGAAACTTACAAATGTTTACAAAATAAACTTACACAAGTTCTAGTACCGGTTATCAGATTTTGTTAAAATATATTTTATTACTTCAAATCACTATAAATATTATAAACATCAAATGTCAAGAAATTCAAAGTAATTTAAAAGCTCAAAAGAAAATAATGAAATATTGTTTAAAGCAAAATTACTACTTCCGGTTTACGAATTCTGACCAAGACCTTATCAACTCTTAGTTAGTACATAAGGCATACAAATATAGAGTTCTGGCCACACTATTTTTTGTTTTCGTTTAAAAACATTAATTGGAAGTGTGCTGAATTTTAAATTGGTAAACTTGCGAGCTGAAAGCTCGTACTAGTATTTACACGAATCTGAATTGAATTAATAGGGATAATATACTAAATTCTCTTTATATGATAATTAAATAAAATTCCACTTAAAAAAATCATATTTCGACTATTCTTATGGATTTATAACAAAAAATTGTTTATTTTATCGTATTAAGCCAGTTATCAATAGAAAGCAGTTGAAACGTCGTGGGTTCAAATCACGGCCGAAAACGAAAAAAAATTGGATGTGACCAACCCATGACTTTATCTATGTACTTGAGGACTATAAAAAGGTCACAAAACAAAATTTGATATTGAACTGCACAGACACACTCACACATACCGGCACCATTATGTACATAATACTAATAGCTTTGACAGCATTTTCGATACAAATTGAGCGCAAATGTATGGAAACTTGCACAAGACAAAAATCCTACTTCCGGTTGTCGGATTTTGTTCAAATTTTTTTTATTACTTAAAATCACTATCAGTATTATACACATTAAATATCAAGAATAAAAAATAATTTAAAAGGTCAAAATAAAATAATGAAATATTGTTTTAAAAAAAAATACTACTTCCGGCTTACGAATTATGACCAAAACCTTATCAGCTCTAAATACATAAAGAATTCAAATACAACCTCGATTCTCTAGAGTAAATGTACTGCTTCCGGTACAGGTAAAAATATTTAAAAATTCTATCTGTGTTTTGGACTGGAGGCGTATATTCTGAACTGCGATATCTTACGATCTTTATATTATACTAATTATAAGCCATTTTCAGGTCATCCCCAACGTCAAGGTATTGAATTCTATGGAGTCCGACTTTATCCGTTAAACTTTTTTGGCGAGGAAGAGACTTATGCCTTTGCATAAACTTGCAAACGAAGACTTTGCGACAAAACAACTAAGGCTACAAAGTAGTACTCGAATAAATCTAAAGTATTACCTTAAAAAAATACTATTAATTAGATTCGTCTATATCACCAAAGGCATGCAAGGCAATTTTGGACAAAGCGAGATACCGAATGACGTATCGATTTCGTTTCACAGTCATCGGCGAATACATATGTATGTATATAAATTCAAATTTATAAATTGACCTATTTCTACAGTTTATGATTGCTTTGATCAGTTTCAATTTTCTCCAGCATATTACATTCTGCATAGATCCGGAAATTTGTTTCAGTGTTAAATTATTTTTAGTATTAAGTAAAAAAGAGTTTTTTTTAAACAATTTTTTTATCATTTTCGTCTTCATGGAAAGGTTGACTGTAGTTATAAAATAATAATATAAGACAATTTAAATTAATTCTTTATATCTTGTTAGGTTTTGTTCCGACCAGGATATGATTTGGAGAAATTTTCAGTTAAAAATTGATAAATGAAAGAAATACTTTAACATGACTTTAAACTGAAATAGTTCACGGATAGTAGCAGCGTGAATATACTGCGTTTGTTGATTGAACGGAATGTTTCCTCGTTAGTTTACGATTGAAAAAAAATATTGTTTCCCGTTAATAAATACATACATTTATATACAAGTATGTAATTTCAGCGAATCACTGATGCTGGGACGAAAAAAGTGGGTTTGTTTTGTTTTTGTTTCGCTTGCTGTAGCGTTGAAACCACAATCTTACTAATATTTCTAGAAGGATTATGAAGCTTTTCGTTCAAGTTTTTCCTTAGTCCGTTGGATCCATCAGCGAAGAGGGAAGAAAAAAAAAGACACTGAAAAAGTTAAGCCCGCAAGCTACGGTAATGCTTAGTCGATTAGAATTTTCCTGAAAACAAAGACACGACCGCCGGGAAAATCTTCTTATTTTTAGAAAGCAAGACGTAATGCTTTACATTCGAACAAGTAGAAAGAGAGTTAGAAAAAAATAAATAATCCATAGGAACCGTATGTATTAGGGAAGGCAACACGTGTGCGTATTTTCCTCCTTTCATTGTAACAGCATACATACATACATAATATAAGCGCACCAGTTCACATTTTGGTTAAAAAGGAAAGAAAAATATAAACATTGTATCAAAAGAGACGATCTTTTTTTTTGTAAATTTTTACATATACATAAAAGCAGAGAGGAAATCTTAATAAAAATATAAACACAAGCATATATTAATATAATATATAGGAACACAACAATACATTATTTATAAAATCGTACAATATGTACATATAAAATGACGTGAAAATGTTTCAGAATATAATTCACGTAAACAGCTAAACATAATATATGTACACATTTAGGTTTATGTTTCTTTTACATAGTTGTATGCATTTTAATTATGCATATCATAATAATTTCATACAAATAAAATAATCGAACGCAACGATAGTGCATGATAAATAAGTTCTTCAAAGGTAAACGTGTGCTAGCAGGGAATAAGGGGAAGAACAGGATTCAGTGTGAAAGGAAGTCTGAGGATGAACCGGGAAACAGCCATATCCGGTTTGCCCGAGGGCAAGCGTGGAAAACCGGGGAAACTGCACCGGAACGCCAGCCACAACACAATTACTCATATTCACCATAAATATTGCCGTGCTCTCGGCAATATTTCTATTTTGTCAATACTGAAACGGTATTAAAATAAATATCCTTTGATGGCATTTCGATATAAATTACTTATGAAAATATAGTGAGCAATTATTTAACCACAAAATTATTATCTTAAGTTATATTTGTGTTTGGTTGAATTTATATTTCATTTAATTTTTAGAAATATGTGTATTCGTCATTTCAGTTTGGCAGTTTGCTAGGATGCTGTTTGTATTTATAAATTGTAAAAGAGAAAGAATTTGAAATACATACGAGAACAGATATACGTTTATTAGCTTTTTTCTGTTTAAACACCAATATTAAAATAAGACAAACATTACAAATACTAACTACATATGTACATACATTTAAAAAAACAATATCGCATACAACTTTTTAAGATTGACATATGACATATCTTTTATATGTATATATGTATGTTGCTGGAAAGCATTGATAACACTGGTCAATAAAAAAAAATAACGGAACGGTGACAATCAATAATAATCAAAACCAATAGAAATAATAGAAATCATAATCAACAGAAAAAACGAAAGACGAACAACAGAAAGACGGCAAAATTAAAAAAACAACAGAAGGACGGTACATTTTTAAATGCTCATATCTCATAAAGGACATGAAACCAACAAATATAACTGTCATATAAGTGAGTCAAAATTAATAAAGATTGATTAAGTAAAAGAAAACGTAATGTATTGTTACTCCGTGTAATAATATTAACAAGTAAACAAGTAATATATTTTACAACATCACTTTCTCTTACGAACCAAAGACTATTTTAATAAGTTTTTTGGTACAGGTTTAACTCAATCTTCGATAGAATAATATCATCCAATATATAAATATTTCAATAACATTGGGCTAGGAGTAAGTGGAACAAAAACTGATTGTAAGAAAATAGTCACGCTAAATAAGAATATGATATCAAAACGTGATAATTATTATTGGCACAGTAATTATAAGAAAAACCAAAGACTAATTGTGATCAATTATACAGAAAAAAGCATAGTTGAACGTTATCTAAATCTAAAAATAAATAATGTAATCCCACTTCAATTTTTCCACTTCGCAAGACAAGCTAGAAACAATTTCAAATTTACCAAATAGTATGTACAAATATTTTAAATGAAGTCCACTTTATGTACTCGGAATTGAGTATTTATGTATACATTATAATAAATTGAGACAACTCAAGTAGAATAAGAAACAGCAGCGCAGTTTACAAATGAGCGTGTTTAAGAACCGAGAGCTAATTAAATAGCGAAAAACTAATCAAAATGCAATTTAATCAGTTCATATACATACATATGTATGTGAATATAAATTCATTAAATATTTAAGGTATGTATATGTAGTTAGAAACTAGCTGAACCCGGCACTCGTTGCAATGCCAGAATAAGGCATGCAATTTCCGTTCCCGTTCCCGTTCCCGTTCCTGATCCCGTTCCCGTTCCCGTTCCCGTTCCCGTTCCCGTTCCCGTTCCCGTTCCCGTTCCCGTTCCCGTTCCCGTTCCCGTTCCCGTTCCCGTTCCCGTTCCCGGATGCGTTCCCGTTCCCGTTTCAAGTGATGTTTGGAGCTCAACTAATGTCTCTTCAACGCCGTGTCGTCATAAACCAACTGGTAACGTGGTTACCAACGAACACATTTCCTTGACTACACAATGGTGCTTCAAACTTTCGCGTCGGTAAAATCTAAAATCACGAATATTATTATTAACAGGTTTTTTCCCGTTTTTTTTTTCACAGTAAGCTTCCCGGATATGTATACAACAATTCATGAAAGTTCCATCGTAATCGGTTGAGTGGCTTAGGAGCCTATACGAGGCAGACAGACAAACAGACATTCAATTTTATATAATATATATATATATAATTTTAATTTTATATATATATATATATTTATATTTATATATATATATATATATATATATATATATATATATATATATATATATATATATATATATATATATATATATATATATATATATATATATATATATATATATATATATATATATATATATATATATATATATATATATATATATATATATATATATATATATATATATATAGATATTTTCTTTCAGGCAACATGGTAATTAGATAATGTTAATTAAAAGCCAAAGTTTTGATTGAATCCACGAAATTGTTTATCCAATTCAGTTGTATTCGATACATGCAGTAGTTGGGTTTCTTTTGTAATTGATTTGTAAATTTGCAAAATCAGAAAGCGTATCATTAACATGAAACTCACTTTAAACTTTGTAAAAAGGGAACCAACAATCTATGTATGTAATAAACTCTATTTTCGCGAATGATGATTTTTGTACCATAATTTTGTGACCATCCTGGTTCCTTTCACCATATACAACATCACTTGCCGCACTGTAATGTAATGGATAGCAAGTGAACATGACTTATATTTTATTTTATTCCTCCACGCACACTTTAAACGATTACACAATTCCAACAAACACCCCAAACAATCAGCTCGAGCGACTTTTCACTGCATCTCAATCACCTCGGAGCTTTCCACGCGCTCGTGGCTTTTATGAATGCAGGCTGCGATTCCGACGATCCAAATAGCTGTAAAGGCTCTTATAAAGCCATCGGTCAGGGCTCTCGGCGATTAATTCGCAAACTTCTCAAGACTCGATCAATTGTTTCCCCCGAGGAGGGGAGGGCTCCCGAGACGAGACCTCATCAGCCATTCAGTATAACCGGCTCCAATTAGTTGAGCAAAGAGGGCCCCCGGAACGCGCTCCGAATTGCATTCGGCGATAATTGGCCTGAATATGTATAGATATTCCTCAATACGATTCAATTCGAGTCTCTCTCTCTCTATTTGTGTTTTGGCACCCGTTCGAAGCTGCCACAACTTGTATTTACATTAATTCGTCGACGTGGATGTGGAGCGTGCTCCACGTTTGGAAAAACCATCAACTGAAGTGCAATCACACTGTGTAATTGTGTTCGACAGATCGTGGTCTGTGTGCATGTTTCGCGTGAGGTGTTTGCTAGTTTGCGTTCCAATTAAATTTTATGGTATAATCGTATTATAAATACGAATTTAATTAAATTTCATTTCAATGTAGGGATTATTGGAATGCTGGCATGGTTGAATATTATTATTAAAATGGTTTTGCACTGCAGAGTTTCTAGTATTAATTTCTTAGAATTACATATGTTTTCAATTTAGATGAATGGCAAAATTTATTACATGTCTGTATGCACAATGTATTATGAACATTTTACAATCAAAAATATCATGTAAATTTCTTATTTAATTTAGGTTAATTGAGATTGATTAAATCAGGTAGGGGGTAAATTAGGTAAGGTTTAATCAGAAAAAAATAAAAATAATTATATAATAACCAATATCAGTCACTTATTATTACTAAGGGTTGATCGTGTGAGAGACTTGACGTTTAAATTGATAGAAAATAATCGTTCCGTTTTTATATTGATTTAATAATAAGCAAGGCATATAGGAATTTGGCTTTCAAATCCTTTAAATCATATATTACTGTTGTTTTGTTTTTAAATTCATTTGTAAGATGTCGTAAGTGAGTTTGTCATCCGTTCTATCGAGTATTTATATAATTTAGAACGCATAAATAAAAAAAATGCATTACTAGTGCAATTCCAGATTTCTTAACGATGATCATCTTGTTTCTTTACAATCTAGGAGGAAAATGTATGATTTATTGATATTGATATTGATATTGATCTTTTTTTTGATATTGATATTTGATATTGATATTGATCCTTTTTTTGTTCCTTTTCTCGCTTTCAATTTCAATTGTTTGATCATTTTTCTTAGAATCACATATGTATACATAAATATGTATGTATGTACATACATACATATATCCCATATTTACCATTACTCAATGTTTAGCGTCTTTGTTATTATTTTTCATTTTTGTTATTAATTTGTAGAAATTTTTTTGGTGTCGATGTAACATATGTTGTAATGCTGTTTGCCTCTCTTTTTAAATAAAATAAATAATGACGGACTTAACAATTTTTTTACCCTGAAAAATAACCTAAATATGTACATGTATGTACCTAATTTAATTAAAGAAAAGATATTTTGATTTATGACTGCAAAGATCTTATGACGGTAAAATATATAAAAAAAAAATTATTTGAAAATACTATTGAGTGTTGACTTTTATTGCATCTTATTTTAGTACCGGGACAATGAAAATGATTTTTATAGATCAATATTGTCAGCTGCACCCCCTAATACACTAGATACATAGTAAAACTATGATAAAAATGTATTATAATTATGAATATCCACGAATTGATGTAGAATTTGTTGCTGGAAAATGTGCATCGTATAAAATAATAAAACATATGTTTATGTATATGCAAATGCCCAAAGCTCATACATGGATTAGCAAATTTTCGTACGTGAAAGTTGCATCCCCTCTAGGGAGAGTGGAATGAGTAATAAATTATATTTAACCATTTAAAGTTTGAACTGCATTCAAATTCAGAAATTGAAAATTACAACCACCGCACAATACAAATACATATGTGATGCATATCATGTACCTATACTATAAAATGCAATCAAAAAACCGCAAATATCATAAAACAATATTATTTTCCATCCGAAATATACGCTAGATAATAAATCGAATAATTGTCCGCATAAATTTGTACATTCGTTTTATTTTATTTGCTCAGCATGCAAGACTTTTAAAAAGATAAGCTGTATCACGTACGGCCGACAGGAATATCCACTTCCGGAAAACATTTCGTTCGCATATACATAGCCATCGAACATACCGTCCGAAAGCTCGGAAAATTCCACAGAGCTTTTCCGAGATCGGACCGAACGTTCGCTTATAAATTTTAAGTCGAAGTGTGCAAGATACGGGGTTCAAACGAATCCATTTATCTGCCAAACTTTAAGTTTCCTTAATCTTCTGCAGGCATAAATTTTTCGTCTTTTACACTCGGGGGTTTTCAAAGATATAATGCGAATATTTAGAGATGAGCTATTTATAAAAATTAGGCATGTTTTGGAGAGTGAGTCCATTTGTGCGATGAAAAATATTTATGTTAGATTACATTATATCCGATCCCGTTCGTTACATTTAAAGAATTCAATTCGAGAGCAGAAGTCGTACATAAGTCGACGACAAGTCGAAACTTTTGCGATAAATTATGATTTTATCGCTAAATTTAATCTGAAAAAATCTTCGATCTTACTGTCTGTTACGCTTGCTTGTGTACGCATGGAAAATTCGTTCAACAAATTCGTTCAAAAAATAAATAAAAATATATAAATAATCCTGCCCTATTCTTGGAAATTTGCTACAATGAGAAAGTTTCTTTTGACGAAGAAACTTTTTCACGGAAAGAACTAATTTCTATACGAGAACAATCTCAAAACTATTTTCTCATTTCCCGGGTATAATGTCAATAGTGCTTATGCTATCGCTTTATTTGTGCGATGTAATTCGATTGAAATGGTAATAAATCGGCCGCGTATATATTTCAGTTTCGCGAAAGTATTTTCGATATATTCGGTGTCAATTCAAAATCCAAATGTCAACTGTAAATGACATAATTGTCAGTTAAGCGTGACAGATTTTAGCTCACCCATGAATTATTAATATCGATGTACATACATACATCGATATAACGTATGCGGGTACCCGAAACGTTATAGATACATGTTTAGATAAAAGGAAAACAATTCCAACATATTAATTTGACGTTCTAATTATTTACCAAGTTGAGATTGGTACGCTTTTGCTAGGGTTTCCGAGAATAATCAAATAACTTGCGCAAATGGGCGGTGAAACCTATTCGAAGGCATGTTTTTTTAGTTATATTTCTTACTGAGAATGCCATTAAAATGCCATGGACGAGTGAAACGTTTCCTTTGGATATCTTTCAACATTACGTCGGTTTATATTTTAGCGGAGAAATGCGAAAATCTGTCGGAAACTATTCGGCATTCGAGGAAACAATCACAGTATATAATCACGTAATTTTTTATTAAAACATGTTGAGTGAAAATATAAATATATACATTCATACATTAACTGAGTACATCTATGTAGTATCAAATTAAAATACAATCGATATTCAAATAATAAATAATATTTAAAAAAAATCAAATTAGAAAACACCAGTAAAAGCGAGGTACTGTAAACATTTGTTGGATAATAAGTAATCATTTTTCGTTTGCTTTTAAATTTAAACTTTACAAATACGTATATATGTATATATAGGTATATATGTAAGGACGTATGTACATATTCACGAGAGTTGCAAACTCACTAGAAAATCTAATTTATTCACGAATGTTTTCCAAAACGGTCAAAGAAAAATTCTGGCTGGACAAAGTGGCGACCACTTTAAAGAGTTATTATAACTATTCACTGCGTATTGAAACACTTTCGAGGAATACATTTAGATAGGTATATAAGCTTCATTTAAGTTATAATTTTAGAATGAGGTTATTACGTAAGTTCAAGTATTTTATAATGATATATCTTTCGAACAAATATAAAACGAAAATATATATACGTGTGGAATGATTTTTTTAAGACAATAAAAATATCAAATAGTTACATTTTCTTTTCTTCATCATGCTAAAGAATTTTCATTCAACTTGCTGTTCATGAACACATTTTTATTTAAACGAAAACAAAATTCAATTTATTTTTATATGAAGAAACAAATGAAAATATTTTAATCGCCTTTTCTTGTGTGTGAAAATTCCGTTGCGATATTTCGGACCGATTTAATCATAGCATTTACCAAAAATATACGTTATTTTCATCAGAAATTATTCGCAAACTATTAATGTTCAATAACTTATGCAACCCAGACAAATTTACATGATTTAAAAAAAGCAAATCTGAACCGAATAACGACGGACCGATAAATCGACTAAGCGATTTCAAAGTAACTTAGCAAATGGTTATTTTAATAACCTGACAATATTCAAAACAAATATGTTCTTGACTGTTTTGTTTAATTACATTTTTTATGCTGGCAATAGTTTTATCATTTCATGTAACATGTACATTTTTGTATAATATGTACATATGTATATGATATTTATAATATCTGGGTATATATGTATGTATGTATGTATTATCGCAGATGTATTCGTTTATCATTCATCTATTTTATTTTAAATGCATGTATGTCATATTATGTACTATGACAGGAATTTTCCCCCAAGCTACACATATGGTTTGATAAATTTGTATATATAAGTACTTACATTTTTTCAAACGTAATAAACGTACATAAATTGTAAATCAATACATCTATGTTAAATCAACAAATTTTTGATACCGCGAGAAATACATACATACATATGTTGGTAGTTTTTATAAGATTCATAAAATTCGTGATGGCAATGGGTTAGCTGTCATTGGCTATTGGCAGTGGATGAGCTGTCATCTTCTCCAAAATTTTTGGATTCTTAAACGTGTTTATTACGATATTATTTCACCACAAACTTATCGGACCCAATTGAAATCTCTATCGGCGGCCGAGCTTTGCAAAATGGCATAGTTTCAAAGTGGTCAGAAGAGAGAGGAAGTTTGTCAGACCAATTGCTGAAGTAAAACTAATAAAAACCTTGTAATAAAAATATAGTTTTTATATTAAATCAGAGCACATTGACACATGGCAAAAGTTTCAAAGCAACGTCTCATTTTTGTCAATACAAAATGCAAAAGTTTTAAGTTCAAACTTGAATTTTAAAAGAAACATCAATTCCTTTCAAAAGTATTTAAATAAATAAACGAGTTCGAATTTTCGCATGAACGTATCAAGTCAAAATTTTATATTTGTATTATTTATGTACTAATTTAGAGCTTTTGGTCTGAATTCGTAAACCGGAAGTAGTATTTTTTTTAAAAGAATATTTTTTTATTTTATTTTGACCTTTTAAATTCTTTTTATCTTCTTGATAATTATTGTGTATAATACTGAATGAGATTTTAAGTAGTAAAAAAAAATTGTGCAAAATCTGACAGTCAGAAGTAGAACTTATGTCTTGTGCAAGTTTCCATACATTTGCGCTCAAATTGTATCGAAAGTGCTGTCATAGCTATTAGTATTTCATAATGCTGACTGTATGTGTGAATGTGTGTGGACGGTTAAATATTGAATTTTGTTTCGAGACTTTCTTATATTGTTCAATACATAGATACAAGTCATGGGTTGATCCCATCCGAATTTATTTATTTAAAACAATGAGTTATTTTGAGGTAATCATCTTTGCTCTCTATGAAAGTTGTTCATTAAAAATAACAAGCCTGTGTTCGCTTTTATATTGAGAACATTTCATTTTAATAATAATAATATAAATTGTAATATGATAATGGTGTGTCATTTGAGCGTTCCTCTATTTCGCCCGCATTTCCCGGAAGCGAGTTTTCCGAGGAACAAACAAAATCCTTTTAAAGGGGAGTAAATTGGTTTGAGCTTTCTCGCAACCGTCTGCGCGCAAATTTATCTGTTTTCGCATACGATTGTGTCGGCGTACCTACCCCTACGTACGTATGAAAATTTCAAAATCCCTTTGGCATTTCACATCATATTACCGGATGTCGAGTGGGAGGCGCCACACACCTAAAATTGTGCGATTCGAGAAGAATCGCCCCGAGGTGGGTGGGATTTTTCTTTGTTGTAAACGCTCGCGAAACACGAATGAGCACTCGTGCCATAATAATAAAATCCCGAATTATCCTCAACGACCCTTTGATGGTCATTAGATTATCCCACGTGTGTGTGTGTGTGTGTGTGAGAGTTGAAAAAAAATACATATACATTCTATTTATACCGTACGCAACTGTGCGCTACTACGATAAAAGGATTTGTCGCCTTTTTTTTCCGCCCACTCTTTTTTATTTTATTTATTTTTTTGTTATTTTCGGAAGCGTACAAAATACGATTTTAACCGGTGAGGTGGTCTAATAAATATCGTAAAAAGATTCGAGTCTCTCTGCTTGCTATGTATACATATATGGGCTGGGGAAATAATTTTTCGCAATGATAAGTCAATGCTGGTAAACATATTTGGGGAGGGTCCTTCATCTGACAAATTGATCGTTCATAGAAGTGGCGCTCGAAAAGCTTGTCGACTCTCGTATAAATCATACGAGGCTCTTTCTCGTTCCCAACCCCCTTACCTTTCTTGTGAAACCTACCAGTAAACAACGTATTAAGCGAGACAGCAATAAAATTAAGCCTCATTGATTCTCCCTATATGGGTTGAAAACATGTGCTCCAGGAACGTCTTTTATACGGTATGACGGGAGCTCCAAATCAAAACGCTCTTTTATCACATGGTTAATAATAATTTGTAAGCTTCATAAAATTCAGTTATAATTTTTTTTATAAAGTTTAAACAATAAAAATTCCAATCATTCCTCTCATTCAAATAGTCTCGTGTTGAATCTGAAGAACTCAGCTCATCAACATGACACTTGAACAGGTCCAAATGCTCATCAATCACATTAAGGAACCGGATAGCTTTTACAAGAGACGAGTTATTGAAAGCAGACGTTGGAAAAGTAAATAATGACGCAAAGCTCTACCGCATTCAGGCGCCGAAAATTTAAATTCCAATAAAATCGAAGGGTTGTCGATTCTTCCCTTTAATTCTCCATATAAATATTTGAAAATGGCAATAATTCTTCTCGAAGATAGTGTGTCAAAGCCTAGCCTACCTTGTAAAAAGGCAGTGGGAAATAAATAGGGGTAATATTTATATTTCTTCATATAAAGGCATCTAAGAAATTTTTTTTGAACTCTTTCTATCAAGAGAGAGAATTTAATTTCAGTGGGACTCCAAATTACAGACCCAAACTCCAATATGCTCCGGACAAGCGAACAATAAAGTAACACCATTATACTTGGATCTCGGAAGTAGTGAGAATTGCGCAAAACAAATCCAAGCATTTTGGTAGCCCTACAGCACATATCAGAAATATGATTCGAAAATTTGAAGTTACTCCTAAATAGTATATCATATGTATGTCTGTATGTATATTTAATTTAATGAGTTTCAAACATCTCAGAGTTTCCACACATATGAGAGGTAGACAATGTGAAAGGTAAAAAAAGAGCTAACAGCCAGACGCGAACGAGCGGCAAAGGTGAAATGATAGCGACGGTAAAATATTACTCTTATATTGTCACTTTGTCGGAGGAGAAAATTGTTAGTTTCATAGACGCCGTCAGGGGCCCCTTGAAATATGGGGCCCGGGGTAAATTTAGCGTTTCTCGGGTTTTATCGGGAAATTTCACATGTGCTCAAAGGGCCAAGTGACAAGGGCGGCCACCGCGGCTAAAGACATTCTACGAGTTTTACATTTAATTAATGTACGGTGTCCTGCCACCTCCATACACCCTCGCTTTCTCACCCCACAGGGCAAACATCCCCGGCGGTGTGAGTAATTGAATTAAACCGAATAGTTCAGAAAACGCGGCGATCTTAAATCGAATGCTAAACACCCGTTTCAATCCCATTGACAGGACAGGTGGGAAAGGGTCGACCCACATTCATAATGCATAGGATATGCGAGCTTATCTATGTACATTCGAATGACTAGTATATGTACATACATATATAAAAAACTCTAACATCGATTAATTTCTGTAATTTCGTCAAACTATCAGGTCTGAAGTGGATTAATCTACTGTGTTTCAGTGAAGAACACCTCTAGATTACGACTTTGAAGTTGCAAAAAATCATTTATAATATTGTCTTATACATTTTTGCTATACTAATTTGATATAAGCATCGTTTGTGTTGCTCATTTAAAGAACTTTACAAATTAGAAATAATTTGGATGTAATTCTATTTATTTCAGTACGCGAATTAATTACGTATTACCACTGCAATATATGTAAGAGAATATATAAGTTTGATTTTGATGGAGTGATTTTATAGTGTACTGGTGTTTTTACCCGGCTTCGCTCGGTATTTGTAATATAAACCGCTTAAACATGGCTAATCTAATTGTAAATATTTCATTAAATTTATTCATTTGTTCGATGACGTCACGGATTTTACGAATCAAACAAACATACAAAGTCTCTTACGAAATTGTATATTAGATAAGAGTTATGTATAGCGATTTTAGGGGCTCCATATAATAATATTGCTTATATTGAAAATTTTCCAGCATTTTAAATTTAAAGCAACCATTGTGATATTATGTACTTACAATGGTTTCTTTAATTCTAAACATAAAATAAATTTAAATTAAAAATATAAAATAAATTCTAACAACTGAGTGGATTGAAGATAATTTATTCAGAGTATTTCTGCAATGCTGGTGGTCAGACTGGGATATTTGTGATTCCAAGTTGATTTTTTCCTATCAGAGTTTGCCAATTTATCCAATTTAATTGTTGAAACAGTTCTTCAACCAATTGGCAAAACCATCCTATCTACTATTTTTCACCACTATATGTGTTTAATGTGTATAAATGTGTCGCTCAGGGATAAAACCCGTAATGGCATCACAATTTGTATGGTTTAAAATATCATAACATTTAAGATTCTTTCCAGATCTTTTATACGTGGACACAAATTTATTATAAATTTAAAGAATTAATTTAGTTCTACGTAGAAAAAATAATCAAAATTGGGGTTTTGATATTTTCAATAATTCAAAATCAGCAAATTTTATATTCAGTTTTCATGGATGTATATATTTACATATATGTCAATATATGTTTACATAGTTCCAGGATCTCAGTCCAAAAGTTGGCCAATTAAAGTAACTTATCTACGAAGCAAGAGAGCGTCATGGAAAATCCCCAGAATTCCTCTTCGGAGGCTCTTTTATTTATTTATTTCTGTCTGTTTTATCTTGTAGTCCTTCTTCTTTTTTTCATTTTGAACCCCCAAGTGCAGAATTTGCCGAATGAAAGTTTCAACGTCGCAGGATGCGAAAATATTGCATTTCCCTCTAATGGACTCGCGAAAATGTTGAAAATGCTACAAACGTCGGTTGCCTACTCGACGACAAGGAACTCCTCTTAATTAATATGTAATTCCAGGACTTTTTACTTCCGCTAATGAAAAATTCTTAGCGCAAGTAAAATCTTCAATGAACGAATTATAAAATGAATTTTGGTATAGTATTCGACCGCTTTATAATTGTTATATTATGTAAGACATTGTGCATTAAATGAGTAAGGACAGATATTCGGAGCATGGAATAGAGATGGTGTTAGTGGAGAGTGATGGGTATGAGTAAGATTGGAGAGATAGACGATTAATCAAAGACGCAATAAGCCAAATAACTCCTCGTCATTTATGACGGGTACTTACAGTGCGTATGTACAAAAGTATATGTATATTTAGAATACACTTACATAAATAAGTGTATATGTAGTATAATATTATACTTGCTAAGATGATGATAATGCCTATTTATGTATTTCATATTTACGGTGAAGATACACTTTGTTTCAAATCGTTTCAATATGAATGTTTTTATAATTTAAAATGGAGGACCTATTTAATTTTAACCATAAAATACAGAGAATAATATCTACATGCAAACATATGTATATTAATTTGAGTTCAAAGAGGATATTTGAAATAATTCGAATCATCATTATTTAAGTCATATTTACGTATGTATATATGTATGTACATACATACATATGTATATGTATATAGATATACACAATATGTGTATTCATCGTACATTTATCTAAATAACTAAATGAATTTCCATTTATTGTTCCGTATCATTATTGTTGAAAAATTTTCGAAACAATCAAATAATATTCCGTAAAAATGTATAAAAAAAGTATACATATGTTTGACTTTTAAAATTTAACTTAACGTATTTTAAAGCAATGAAAAATCTTAATCAATAAAAAAAACATATTAGTTTCAAAACTCACTTTTTAAAAAGTGAAAAAGCAAAAAATTTGTACAAAAAGTGCAATTTTTTAACACTCATATATCAAAAACGAGAGAATACCAATAAAATCATCGACAAGTCGGTCAAATTTAGTATATGTTTAGATAGTATATGTATGTAGGTTAATATGTCTCCACTCCAGCAAATAAAAATGTGATTTTTTTTGTTACTCGGTGTAGTATTATGTTGATATTATGAAATTCTTTAAGTTCTTTACTAATTTTCAATACTTAAATTTCAATAGTATTAAAAATATTAATAATAACTACAATAAGAGATAAGAGATATAAAAAATTACCACTAACACGAAAGCCATGTGAAATGCAAAGGAGGTATGTAAAAATTTGTTAAACAAGCAATGATTACTAGAACAATAACTATTACATACGAAAACCTTATATGTATGTATTGTTATGTACCTCGCTTATCAACGTAGTCGATTTGTGGCACATCTAATTTAATAAGTTACACCATTGATTTGTGGCACACCTAATTTAATAAGTAACACCATTGATTTATAGCACACCTTAAAAAATGACTAACCAAAATTATAAACTCATTACTGTTAAAGTTAGTCATTGCCATCGACTTCGAGAGTGACAGTCATCACCATCGAGACTCCGAGAACGGTAGTCGATACCATTGAGACTCCGAGAGTAGCAGTCAACACATCAGCAGCAGAACAAAGTTAAATAGTGAAGCAAAGTTAAAATGAAACAGTACTACGTACCTCATTTAAATTCTCCGTTCCATAATTAAATTCTAACAAAAAGATAGATATTACGATATAGTATGTATGTATATAAAAAAATAGTTTTTTAAAACATACAAACCTCCTCTATAATTTGTATATAAAATTATTATTTTGAATAAAAATACCAATAATTTTATTATACTACCGCCATCTATGTTTAAAACTAAAAATTGGACAGACCTCAGGGACTATCTCGCCGGGCAGATTTCAAACGCATCTTACACGATATTTTTGCACCATCGTAATGGCGGAGGATCCATTTACTTATATTGATGACCAAAATGAGCAATATGGAAAAGATCAGATAAGAGGCAAACATTTTCCTGAATTGTAATCGCAAGTGAAACGTAAAGGAGGTATGTAAAAATGAATGTCTGTGTGTGTGTCTCGAATAGGCTTCAAAACCACTGAACCGATTGCGATGGACATTTCAGGATTTGTTTTATGCATGTCCGGGAAGATTACTGTGAAATAAAACGGGAAAAAACGGAAACGGGAAAAACGGGAATGTATGTCATTTCAACGCTACAATTTCAAATGTTTTCGCGTCGCGACCAACCTGTTCGCTGCCTCCGTTTTTCCGACAAATGGGAACGGGAACGAGAATGGAAATGGGAACGGGAATGGGAACGAGGACGGGAACGGCAACGGGAAACGGGAACGGTCACTGCAACGCATGTCGGGTTCAGCTAGTAATAGTAATAAAGAAATCTTGGTTAGTTATCCAAGCAGTTGTAAAAAAAGAAAAATTATTTAATCTCTCATTGGAACGTGACAGTATATAAGATGTATTGGAATGCGGTGCATCCGCTCTAAAATCACCAGACAAATTGAACGACAGATTAACGGACGGCTGCTTTAAATGCAATTCTCGTCTTCTCAAATGATAGATTGCACATCAGATGACGGGTAAACTTTTGATGTGCACAGATGCAATTATTAAAATTATAATTATTTAAATTGAGTTAGATCTTTCAGGCGAGTTTAATAAGGCACGATTCGATAAGATCCGAATCTTGCCTTATTAAACTCGCCTGAAAGATCCAACTCAATTTTAATAATCGCCATTTTAATAATTGCATCTGTACACATCGAAAGGCTACTCATCATCTGATGTGCAATCTATTATTGCAAAAAGCATTTCTTCGTTTTCTTTATAAGAAAGAGTATGGGTATTACCCATATCTCTATCCTACTCCTTTCCTTTTGGGCATGCTTGGGTATAATTCCCTTGAACTTCGGAGAAACTTCTCGTTAATTCGTTTCGTTCTCCAGCTATTGCGTGGTAATACGTCAAGCCCGTTGTTGCTGGAACAGTTGGGACTTTATGTCCCTAATAATTATGTGCGTGGTAGACATCATCATTTGATGGTTGTACCTGCTGCTCGCACAGTTCTTTTTCGAATGGCTCCTATTCCAAGAGCTATTCGACTTATCAATGAAATCGTTGCTGCTGTCCCTGAATGTGATATTTTCCACCTTGGGGAGCGTAGATTATCGGATATTATCTTAACATATTTATCTGGTAACCTGCGCTCATCATTACTTTCTTAATTTGAATGTGATGAATGAGTGGAATCTAAATCTACTCTCTTCCATTTGGGCCTCGCTGTGATTTTATTTTTTATTCATATTTTGTTTTATTTTATTTTACTTTTTCTTTCTCCTTTGTACATTTTTTATACTATTTTAATTTTGTTCGGTGTAAACAAAGAATGGGATTTATGGATTTTATTTTTAAATTTTACACTTTTGTTATATTTTTTTCTCTCTGAATGATGTATTATTTTCCTTTTGTTACTTTTTTTTTATTATTTTATTTTACCATGTTTTCTGCTTTTGCTTTTTTCCTTTATTTACAGTTTACTTGTTTTTATATATTTTTCAAATGTAGGCTATTGTGGCGCATTAGGTTCTTCCTGTAATGCCACAATGGTCCAAAACTATTAAATAAATAAATAAATAAATTATTCGAGAAAACGAGAATTTCGTTAAAAGCTGCCGTTCGTTTGTCTGGCGATTTTAGAGCGGATGCACCAAACCCGGTGTATTGTAATCATTCCTTATGAACAGTAAGATAATTTTTAAAATGAAAACAAAACCAATGGATGTATTATATATACTACATACATACATACATGGGTTAAAAAATATAGTAATTAATAGAACCGTAAGAAACGAAACCACACAATAATAAAGCCGGACAAGTGGAAACATTTGACGGAATAAATTCCAAGTTAAATATTTAACCGGACAGAATTAATTGTCCGCCGTTAGTACGTACAACAATAGCCCCACTTTTAACATCAGGAAATCTCTCTGCCCCACAATTAGTATTCCTAGCGGCCCTACTCTATCCCAAGGGACCTCAAAAATTAATTTCACTTTTACGTCGACGAATACGGTGTGCGTAATTTCGGAAAACACTCCCCTGGAAAAGCACACGCGTTGCCGCTGTGATTTATTACCCCGTTATAACGTTTAACGTCTACCGTTGCGTTAAACACTTTAATAATAATCAAACTTGATTTATCGAGAGCGTTTTTCCCCGTTGCAACGATACAAACGAAATTGGCTCGGAAAATATCATGTAAAGAGGGACACACACACACACTCGGAGAATCTTCAAGCGGGATTTCAATATAAGGTCCGCGGTCTAATACGCCTTTATCTAATTAATTAGCGCCTATCCGTTTAACTGCTGTACCGCGGGCTAGGGTTGCTGCTTATTACGCACATACAATTTAATGGAGACTGTTATATAATACGTATATGCACATATTACATGTTGGGGATGTGTGTAGCCTTGGCTCGTTCTCGCAAACGTCCAAACTAATTTTAATTTTCCTTCTGGCGTGTAATTAACACCCCGCGAAATCAGAAACGGGGCGATAAATTTGCTCGAGCCTAATAACGAACGATGAGTGTGTGAGTTTCACTGTTTCTTTGTGTGATTTATCTGTGTTTGCCGGGTTTAATTTGTTGGCTTGATTTGATCTTTACTTGTGTAAAAGCTTTCGGCTAAACAGGGAAGTCTAATCAAGGGGTGTGTATATACAGTAGTTTGATATGTGATGTTTTTAAACAATCTCAAGAGAATACTATCAAATGTTTATAAATTGCCTCTATGTTATCATCATTGTACACAGGCATATACTATCCACTGCTGGATGATGATCTCACTGACACATTTCTGTTTTGAGCAACTCTCATCCATCTCATCCACTGGTGGCTGGTGAACAGTTATTTATTTATATAAAGTTTAAATCACTGTAGCATTACAGGAATTCCTAATGTGCCAGAGTGGTCAAAAATATAACAGAAAAGAAACAAATTTAATAACTATAGAAATTAGATATGACAAAAATAAAACACAAACAACAAATTTAACACAATCTTAAAAATAATAAGCTATAATAGAATAACGGATAGTAATAATAATAAAAAAATATAAAAAAACAAGAAAGAAGGGAATGTTTTATAAAAGAAAAAAGACAAAGAAAAATAAATATAAACATTTGTATAAACACAGACAAAAATACATTTCTACATAATCATAAAAAGCAATAGCAATTAATAATAGCAGATAACGTAAAAATATCAAATATAAAATATAACATAAGGAATGTCTTGCATTTACAGCCAGTTACAATAAATAAGAACCAACTGCAAATACAAAACATCTCTTTGAGGTCGAAATGGAAGAGAGTAAATCAAAATTCCACTCATAAATCACAATCAATGATGAAAAAAATGATGAGCGCAGACTACCAGACAAATAGATTAGAATAATATCCGACAATTTACGCTCAGTAAGGTGTAAAATATCACATTCAGACTCAGCAGCAACGATTTCATTAAGTCGAATAGCTCTTGAATAGAAGCCATTCGAAAAAGAACTATACGAGCAGGAGGTACATCAAATAGGTACATATACTTTATTTATTTATTAAATCGATCATGTACACTCATCTTACAGACTGCTCCAAAGCGACGAGTGTACTTATACAGATCAAAAAAATACTAAATTGTATATAAATACATAATTTTTATTATATGTTTTTACATTTTTTATGGTCAAACATTGCAAAGTAGCATTTCAAGCATTTATACAATACGAATTTATACACACAACATCCACAGAGAAATCTATGGAGAAATTTTTGCAGCATTTTATTATACGAACCGGCGAACCTTAAGACGCTGGTTAACTCGATATTTGGAGAGAAATTTGACGAAACCTGATATATAACAATAACTCAAGGTTTGCAATAGAAAATCGGATAGGAAAAGCCTAATAGACAAATTGGCAAACTTTGAAAGCAAGCGATCGACCTTGAGTTACAGACCAAGATCTAGCTCGCAGCTACTCGCAGGACTTGTGAACCCGTGACCACTCTGCTTGAAAGCATAATATGCTAACCACTAGTCTACGCTGCTGGTTGTATGTATGTACATACATACATACATACATTGAGAGTTCACTAGTTCTAAAAATTAAGACGAAAAAAATGATCAAAGCGATATATAGCTAAAGAACAATGGATTGACTTTAAAGCGCTGGTCCATATAAGCCTATGGAAATATATGTATATGTATATTTCACGTATAAATTGTGGATAAGTTTTGTATATCTTTGTATGGAGACGTTTTCAATAACAACGCACACTCGAAATATATCATTGACGCATCAGGCTCGACATGAACTATTTTCCTAGCATATCTTTCGTCAGTGTAGAATACACACAAAATTTAAAAATACTCACTCCTATTTTGTGCTTTCCGTTTATTTTACTACTAGTATATTGATAAAAAAATATTAATTTTAACTTAGGAGGGGGAGGGGGTTTACCACAATAGAGTTTCTTAGGACGAGTCGTTCTTCATCTCATCCCACGTATTTTTACTAACCTCTTATACGTTTCACATGGTTTTCGTGTAAGCGGTCATTTTTTATATCCCTTATCTCTTATCCGATCGTTTTCATACTTTGCCATATTGCTCATTTTGGTCATCAATATAAGTTAAGGTATCATCTGCAATTACGATGGTGAAAAAATATCGTATTAGACACGTTTGAAAATACTGCATCGTATTACACGGTGACGTTTATCTGTCACATTCATCATTCACATCGGTAGTTTCATTAATTTTCGCCCTGTCAACTTTTTCTTTTTCACTCTATATTTTATAAAATTTGCTTTATAGGTTCTCGTTATCTCTAATATATAAATATTTATAGTTTTGTGGAGGCTTGCTGAGCCAACGGTCTTGGGTGTTGCCACACCGGCCTTTATGCAGGGTGGCAACACTGTTCGGTGAATCTGACAGAATGACGTTTAACCCATAACCTCAAATCAAAACAAACTTTCTAACCAATACAGGCTTAATATATGTACACAGATCAAACAGTGATAGTTTTATTTTTAGTTATTAGTTATCAGCTGATTTAAAAGTTCTACTCCGGTTATATAACTAGTAAACTAAAAATTTTAAAATAAATACTAACCTTTTAGTTTTGTATATAATATTATGATATATAATTCTAATTTTATCTCTCGCCTTTGCATGCTTTCGGGTATCACTCGAGCACTTATCTCTACCATTGTTCAGGCTACGTGACATGCCCATCGCAATTTATTAAAATTTTCAATAAATGGCAAACTTTTCACTCTTCGTTATATCAACGACCCTTGTTACGCTCCAAATATATTCATATACATTGAAACTAAATCGAATGAAATTAATGAATGGTTGAAAATAGCCATGCAAAGTAAATTTAAACACCATCGATTATTTAACCGCATTTGAATTCGATTCGTGGAATTTTAATCATCACAAACAAATACCATCGAGTTAGAGTCTTGCTTCAGTAACCGATAACAAAGCTCGAGCAGGCTTTTATGCATACAAAGCAGTTTTCGTTATTACGCTCGCGTTCATCGGTAACTGCGAACGCATAATTTTCATATTGCCGACGACGCCCATTCCCACCCCTTTGTCCCAAGGCTTATTTCGAAAATGTGCGTCTCGTAAAAAACTCGATTTATAAAGTGCTCGGTTAGGAGGTGGCAACCCTTACCCTGTCGAATATTCGCAGGTTTTCTCACCTCTCTCGCGGGGATTCGAGACGCGGAATCTTATTATGCGTGGTATACATATGTAGGTACATACGTAATCCGTTGACGGGAACGGGGTGGGTTTTTCCGGTGTTTTTCTCGGGGAAAATCTCGATAATTAGGTCTCGGCTGCGATGCGATTGACAAAGACGGATTGCAGCCGAGATAAAGGTCCCGAAACGTCGGCAAAAAGAAGAAAGTCGCGGGATTACCGTCAATCGACACTGGGAATCTGATTAAAACGTCAATGGCATGGGGGTGACGACTCAACAATTTTGCCAACAGCTTATGTGGTGAATGCTCTTTTCCATCTGAAAATGTATTGGCATTCAATTATCTATTGAAAATTTGTTTTTAAAATTCTCCGAAATGATGTGATAGTTTGAGTTCAGTACCCAAAAGATTTTGACTATCTACATGTATACGTACATATAAGCTAGATTTCACCATTATTATCATCTACAGCCATTGACCATCCACTGCTGGATGAAGGCCTCTCCAATACGCTTCCACTCATCACACTCATCCATCTCACCCCACACATTTTCATAATTTCATCTACCCATCTTCCTTTTACCCTTTTGCATTGTCTCGGGTACCATTCAAGCACTTCTTTTGTCCGCTTTTCGTCCTTTCTTCCCATTGCCATTTCAATCTCTTTATTCTATCTACTATGTCCACTACCCTTGTCATACTTCTCACCCACGTATTCCTGTGTTTCCTCATTATGCCGAGCTGGTAAAACGCATTGATCGAAGATCTTTTTCTTCAGACAGAGGGGCATTTTTGATTTAAAAACCACATTCATTCATCCAAATACACTCCATCCTAATGTCTCAGCTAGATTTAAATGGTATGAAATCAAGTGAATAAACTTCTTAACAATTATTTTTAATGAAATTATTAATAATTGTTAACAATTATTTTAATTCCGAAAAGGTTGAGATCAATTTAAATAATGTTATTGAAATGTGGATCTCAAAAGAATTACATATATAGTTTGATACATGAATTATATATATGTTCAAAGTTTTAATTTTAAAATTAAAGCTTTTAAAATGAATGAAAATTAATTTATAGTACTGGGCGAATTTCCCGGATTAGTTAAGACAGAAAAAAATTTGAAAATTAAAAAAATAACTAAATCTTTCTAAATTTTTTGTAGTCGTATTTTTTACTAATTTTTTTCACATTTTCAAATAACAACCATTCATTTTGTATTAAAATAAAAAGGTATATATAAATATATATGTAAAAATCCGGCGGCGTCACAAACAGTTCGGGACAAAATTGCTGGGACAAAATCGTGGGGAGAAAATCTCGGGGACAAAATCGTGTAGCAATAAAATCCCGCAAACTAAAATAGCGTGACGAAAACATTGCACAACACATGTACGTATAAACAACTATAAAAAAGAAAATAAATACAAATTAACAAATATATTATAAAAAAACAGTTCTAATGTACAACTAAGAAAAGTCCGATAGAACACAGTAATGATAAAATAAAACTCGTTTATTAATTTTGAAAGTGTACTTTTGAGTTTATTGACATTTTATTGAAACTTAAATAACGAGAATAGATATATCTAATATATAATTTTGAAAGAGACTTTGTATGTAAGTTTTGGTTCGGAGAATCCGTGTTGCTAAATTTAATAAAAAATATTCAAATAAATTGAAAAAATAATATCGAAGGATCAGCACAAATTCAAAATAATAATGGATTATTCTTATACATTAGACCTTCTTTTAATATCAATATTACTTGTTTTTGTATTTATTTTCTTGCTTATATTTGTTTATATATTCCTTGCGCGATTTTCTCGCTGCGTGTTTTCTTCCAAGCGATTTTGTCCCGCGCGGTTTTAACGAGACACCAAAAATTTTTTTATGTAGATGAATTTTCATTAATTTTTTTTTCTTTATTTTAAGTGTACCATATATTTGAGACAATAATATGTACAATATAATATCTATATATAAAAAGGCGAGCTTGCGAAATCGTGCAAAGTTATGTTTGTAAAATAAAATGCAGCCGTGTATCACATATTGTACAAAGTCACCAATATCGGAAAATATATTAACCGTCAATATATTTTCCAATAAAATTGTGATGTGATATATTATATTCTAGGTATTCTTTTGTTGAATTTTATTGAAAAAGTGTAAAATGATATGACCTAAATTCACCACAAAATTATACCTGATTACGCCTTTTCTGACATGAAATTTTCGTTTTCGTTGTAATCAAAGATAAATTAAATTAGCCAAAAAATAATTGCTTTCGGAAATTTTGAACGATGAAAACTCTGATAGACTTCGGGTGGATATAGTAAAACGAAAAAAATGGCTAAAAAAAACCAAAACGAATGAAGATTTAAGCAGATTGGAAACAATTAAGATATTCAAGTGGTTGAAAATTTATGGCAGAGCGGTGATTAATCACAGTGTGCGGTGGGATTTTTTTGCGTTGTCAAATCCCGAAATCAGAAATAGCCTCGTAAGCGTCGAAGATTGATGACTGGAAAATTTCTTCGTAAGAAACGAAGGGGTTGTAAAGGGAAAGCGCGGGCCCCCACAAAGAAAATCAAATTTGCACAAAGGTGCAAAAACAGTCCGATATCTGTTTTCGTGCTCCTTTTGCGTTCGATTTTTTCTCCACCCCTCTCTAGCCTCCCCTCCCTTTCTGCCTTTGTTTCGCATACAAATTATACTTTTGTAAATTCAAAGTAGACCTACTTTGAATTTGTATAGTCAACGCAGAGCCTTTGTATTATATTTGGCCACAACTGAAGGGAGAAAAATACCCGAGGAAGAAGTTTCAAAAAAATAAATAAAAATTAGCGTATTCTGTCCTATACATAATATTATATTTTTTGCATATTTTTTAAATAGAATTTGGATATTAAATATAATATTGGGCAAATTAAACTTTCAATACATATCAATTCACTTTTATTTTATTCCTTGAAATTTTCATTACATATACCTACATGTATATAGAGGTTCTAGGACACTATTAATAATCAATAATCAATAATAATAATTTAAAACATACAAAACTCGAAAATCAAATGTATTATATTTTAATCTCTTTTTCTTTTCCTTTTCTCGATTTTACAAATTCCATCATGGATAGTCTAAAAATATTTAAAATATAATAATAATAACATAACAATAATATATACTTCTATTAAAATTTACTTTCAATACTACAGAATGCAGACGCTAACTGGTATCTTTTAAATTTATATTTATTCTATTAACAACAATAAACATAAACAATGAAATTCAATATGCTATACCACACTTAATTTATTACTTTACTTTATTATTAATTATTAATTATTTATTACTATTTTTAAACAATTTTTATCCATGGCGGGGGTAATTTGCACGGGGGGTTAATGTCTAGGGGGTAAATTTCCGGATATCGTACTTATATATATACCATACATTGATTTATTAAAAATCATTCGTTGTACATCTTTAACTGTAAATACTGTATTCGCATATTATAGAGTAATTTTAAAACTTAACGCTAATACAGAACTTACACATTGAATAAGCTTCAATTTCTAAAAATTGATATATTTTTATTTTATTTACACACATCCTTTTTACCAGAGCATCGTAACCTGTGCACCGCGGTAATATGTGTTCTCCGAGCAGCACTTTGGCCCAATGCGTGCGAGTGAGATCGCGTGTGAGGAGAAAACCGATGTTAGTTAGGGCCGGGCCGCACCGTACAACTTTGTTGGACGACTTGTTGCGCGACACGAAAAAATGTATGGTAATGTGTGCGACAAATAAGTTGACGAGTGTGGCATGTCCCATCTACCTGCATGCATTGGTCTGGTCGCCCTCAACCAAGTTGTTCGCGAGTTGAGCGGTGCGGCCCGGCCCTTAGTGTTTTGTCCCTATGCATATACGGAATAACTAGCGACTGCCGATGAAGTACATATGTATGTATTAGGGTTTCTGACCTGGGTCGACCCGGGACAGACATTCCCGGGAATTCACGGAATTTTTGTTGTCCCGTGTCCCGGAAGATTTTATCTCGAATCCCGGGAATTGGATTTTAAAAAATCTTTTAAACATACAACATTTTCACGACTGCACGAAGGGAAATAATAAATCAAATATACAAAGAATCGTAAAATATTCTTAAAAATTAAAATCAAAGAAAGAAGAAGCCAAAAACTGATTTTTTTAACACAAAATTTAAATAATTCTGATTTTATACCGAACAAAACATTCATTAAATGTTGTAGTAATAGCGAATGTATTATATTATGTATCCTACGGTGAAGTTTCACATAATAGTTATTATGAAGCGAGTATATCATTCTTGTATTGACGATTCCACAATTGAAGAAACTCTTTTAGATTTGGATGAAGACGAAACAATTGTGTGTTTGACGATGAATGAAGAATTAAATAAGGAGTTATCAAATAAGAGTATACAAAATAACGTAAATAAAAATAACCTCGACTTTAAAAAATAAATTAAAATATACATGCTGACAAAAGAAAAAACCGATAGAAAACGATTTAAAAAAAATTGTTTTCGTCCTTTTTATCAATAAAACCGACTTCGACCGAAACTGAAAGAGTTTTTTCCATTGCTGGAAATTTTTACACCAAATCTAGAATTAGACTTTCGGATTCTCATTTAAATATTTTAGTATTCTTAAGAAGCTACTTTAAATAAGTTTACTTTTATAATTACATTTTTTCGAGTTAATAGATATATTATGTATAAATAAATATTTTTTATTAATAAAAAATAGTATAATATTTTTTATTAATAAAAAACGTTTTTTTACGTGTGTCCCGGGATCCTGGGAATCCCGGGAACGACCCCGGGCTCCGTCCCGTGTCCCGGGAATTGAAAAAGTCCGGGAAATCAGAAACCCTAGTATGTATGTATGTACGTAGCTGACGAGTCATAAACAATGTTTGCCGCGAATATCCAGAGGTTACGATGCTTTGCTTCATACTATCTACATTTCTGAGAGTTTTTTTTGCGTGTTTGCTATATATAACTAAGTATATGATAGTTGTGTACTAACATATATAATATGTGTATGTATTAATATGTATATAATTGCTAAATCCTAGCCCCAAGGTATTGCACTTCCACAAACTTGAAATATACATATGTAATGCATAACAATATACATATGTCACCACAACAAAAATTTATCAAATAAAAGTAAACAAGCATTACCTGAAACCGACCACTCCAATTAAAATCGAGCACTATCGACGTTTATACACATATTTATGTATGTATATACGTATGTGTGTATATGCAAGAGGTTTAATTGAATGGAAAGGTCCGGTCAATTTACACCGTGATGATACTCATTTTTCGAGATCGTTTTCGTTAAAAGGGGACCCAGCCTCCCAGTGCAGACCCCGAGCCCTTACAGACCGCATACTAATGTGGATTAAAACGATTAGCGTCGTCGTCGTCCAGGGCAGGTCATCCTCGGGGGCTTTTAGCCTGAGTGGTCCGAGGAGCGCGTTAACAAAGCGAAGCTTAAAGCTCCGACACGTCATTTTTTATACGCGCCCATTAGTTAAATGCGAATCGGTGTATCAAAGGGATCCTCGTCCTCCCTCATCCATCCCCTGCCCTCATCATCCCGTGTTAGCATAAAAATGTACTCAGCGAGATTGGAGGCGCACATCCTAGAGACGTACTCACGAGATCAGTGATTCTCAACCGGGTCTGTGTGCCCCCCCCCCCTCTCCCCCCTCCCCTTGAAGACACAGAACATTTCCGTAGACATATAGACCAAATTTTTTTTCTTTTTGGTTAGCCGCAGCAAGCTCCGAAGAGACCAAAGTGAGAATAAAGCTGTATTGAAATTCAATACACTATTAACTTTGAGGTGTAATCATTGATGTATAATACACTAGATGGGCCCTGACGTGTGGTTTTGGTCGGAGATCTTATCTTCACTAACTGAGGGGTGCGGGGGTTTTAACTAGCGGGGAAGTTGGGACAAAAAAGGCTTTTTTCCCTACGACGCAGCGGTACATTTTATTTTATACCAGGAAGGTAAGCTTTAAAGAATTTTTATTATACAAGTCGCTGAATTACAAGACACTGAAAGCTCGCAAATTAACGAGACATCTATGAATTGTACATAAATTTTATTGCACATTAATCATACTCAAATAGTGGTGACATAGTAGGTAGGTAGATTTGCAAGAAAATGAGTAAGGTTGCCAATTTGTAAGGACCGTTTTATTGAAAATCAGACAACTGGAGTTACAAATCCATAGTCTGGTCAGCAGAAACCAGCGGGATTTGATCCGATGCGGTGCAAACGATCGAAAAGCGTCAGACAAACTGAACCACAGATTAACGACACGTGGACACATGCGTGCGCACTGCTCGCACTTACACTAAGCGAAATCTACCCGAATTCCCGAAATACCTACCCTGTATACGTTCTGTGTTTCTGATACTTTAGTTCCGAATTTTTCCTTATTAAATTATTAAAAACTCGCCAGAAAGATCCAACTCAATTTTAATAATTACCATTTTAATAATTGCATCTGTGCACATCGAATCATCTGATGTGCAATTTTTCATTCGTGAAGTCGAGAATTGCATTTAAAGCAGCCATCCAGTTAATCTGTGGTTCAATCTGTCTGGCGCTTTTCGATTGTTTGCACCAAACCCGATTTGATCCCGTGAACACTTTGTTCAAAGCATGGTGCTAACCACTAATCTATGCTGCTGGCTATTTTTATTTTTATTATATACATACATATATACCAGGAAAGGCTAAAAGGTAAACCCCAATGTGCCTTCCTGGCCAATTACAAAGAATGCAGCATTTTTTATTACATAAGTCGCTGAATGACGAGACAGTTAAAACTCAAAATTAACGACACATCTATTAATATACTCAATGAATTATACATTAATCATACTCAAATAGTGGTGACATAGATAGGAAGGTTTTAGCCAATTTTTAATCGGGAACCGTTTGAACAATGAAATCAGATAAAATTGGCAAACTCTGATAGGAAACGATTGACCTGAAGTCACAAATATCCAGGTCTGACCAACAGCACTACAGATATACTCAAAAAAATTCTTTTCAATCACGGTCAGCTCATGGGATCAAAATCGGTGCCTCTCGGTGTTAGGCAGAAGCTTAACGACCGAGCTTGTTGACATTTCTATATTAAAAATTGTGATATTGCATAGCCGCAAAAACTAACCTGTCCGAAATTGTTCGGGCGTTTTTTAATAGAAGCCATTTTAACCGGATTCCAAGTTCTTTTAAAATACGTCTACAATATCCACATATACATATGTACATATTTTTATTTGATAACAGATTTCTCCAAAGCGGCGAGTGTGCTAAACAGATTAAGACTTAAGAAATTATATATTACATATATTAAATACATAATTATTACATTAAATACATACACATGTAAATCGACACTACACCTGACATCTATGGTCAGACATTACAAACATCGTAAACAATACGATAGATAACATTTTTCATGTAACAATACGAATTTTTTACATTCAATAATCATCCACAGAGACAACTCTGGAGAGAAATCTGGCGAAATCTGATATATAACAATAACTCAAGGTTTGCAATAGAAAATTGGATAGGAAAAGCCAATTTTACTGGAAACGTTTCAATGAAAATCAGAAAAACTGGCAAATTCTGATAAGAAACCATCGACCTTGACAAACCAAAGTTTGGCCAACAACAAAATTCTAGTGGGAATCAAACTCGTGACACCTTGCACGAAATAATACAACACTCACCACTAGACCACGCTGCTGATATACATAGGTACATACAATAAGCAAGGAATTCAGGCTTTATTTCTAGACAGTATTGTTGCTTTGCTTTTCAAGAAGTCATCTAGACTTTGTAAGAACTTTTTGAAATCTTTTTCATCGGGTATATTTTAATAATTAAGAAAGCATGAATAAAAAAAAATCATTCTTAATGTAATTCCTGATTTCTTCACAATGATCGTTTTGTTTTCTTACAATTTAGAAGGAGTTATGATTTATGATTTTTTTTTAATTACATATATAATTGTTAGTCCTTATTTATGAGGTAATATCCTATTACAATATCCAATAAGATCCTTCTATAATTCTTAATTAATCTTTGTTCTACCAAACTATTCCTATAATTTATTTTTATATAGATCTTGCTTAATACAATATTCCCCTCAAATTGATCATTTTTGTTGATCCATTTCTTGCTTTAAATTCTACTGTTTGATCATTTTTGTAAGTAATAAATATGTAAATATGTACATACATATATCTCATATTTACCAGTATCTAATACTTTTCGTCTTTGTTTCGATTCCATTTTTTGTTATTAATATTTGGAAACTTTTTTTGTGTCAATCATAGATATACATATAGAACTACATATATCAATGGTGTCAATGTTATGTACATTGTAATGCTGTTTATGTCTGTTTTTTTTAATAAATAAATACATAAGGATATATAATCAGTATACCTTACTAGGAGTAATTACAAGAAACCGCCACTAATTGGGAAAATGGATACGTTCGAATCAGAAATACAATACAGCTTCATGAAGCTGTAAAGCAATAAACAAGTTTAAATTACATATAAATAAAATAAATGTACCCTTGAATAAGTAATACAATATATCAAATATTTTCCGATAATGTCCGACATTATCGGAAAAATATTAAAGTTTTCTTTTATATAACTACAGAACCCCCAAAAAAATTTTTCACGAGCCGCCACTATCGGGGAGTATTTCAAATAATGTCAGGGAGTATGCAAATTTCTATTTTATTGTATTTCCAACATCTTATCTCGGTAAATTTGACTTCAGTCGCGCGATTTCCAAAATCGCAATTTTCTGAATAGAAGTGACCATCCTTTGTTGCTGGCATTGCATGCAGAAATTAAAAAAAATCATGAATTTTTTCATAATACATGGGGAGGGGAAACAAAAAAGCATTAAATTCAAAGGGGTCTCAGACCAAAAAAGGTTGAAAATCTGTATTTGCACCAGATCTATGAACAAAGGTGTGGGTGTGTGGGGGTTTGTGTTTGTGGTACCTCACCGTGACACTAACTTTATATGTAGAATGTAATCCATTGAAAGCTCCTACGTTGAGAGATTTTGTGCACTTTGTATGCATTTATGTACATATGTACATATATGTGAGCCTGAATGTTTCAAGGAGTAATACATATATATCATTTGAGTCTAACTTGCATAGTACGAAAAATGATAAATTAAAATGCACAAACTTTAAAAAAACCAACTATAGATATTCTAAATATTATCACTTCGATTGAAAATATATCTATAGAAGAGTCAAAGATCTGATTTTGGGGGCGTTCGTCCCGGTTTGACTTGCATGAAATCTGACAACCCTATATAAACGTCAACTGTATTAATCACAGAATAAGCTAGTTTTTAAAACAGTTTTCACTTAATTTGGAACCAGGTACATCGATGTTCGATCGTAACTTTTATTTTGGCACCTATAAATATATCCAAAGTCTTCGGTAAGCCTTGTAAGTCTTGTTGATATCAGATGGGATGATTTTATCCATGTTCTTAGATGCACAGCATCTCGTAAGGAACCATAGATATTTCATCGATAAATAGAAACTACTGTTCCTTCCACTGTTGCCGCACTACTCTCAATTAATAACTCTAAGAATGAGTTCAAAACAAAAATGTGACTTTACCGAGTCGACTGACATCTAATTATAACCTAGAAGTGTCAAATGTGTGACGAGAGTTTTTGCCGTACAAGCAATATGGATCGATATTTCGATCGACAAGGATATCGACAACATTCATTATTAACACTTTAAGTGAACTAATTATTACAATAACTCTAAGAATGAGTTCAAAACAAAAATGTGACTTTACCGAGTCGACTGACGTTTAATTACATACACTGTTCGACACGAAAAATGGTTCAGAGACGAGATATGACTTTTCTTATAGATCTATGCCCAGTAAATACGAATCTGGTAATAAAAAATGTTGATTGGCTCGAGATTCAGAGATATGTGTGTTTTTGAAATCGCGCGATTTTTCTATATCTTGGTGTTGTTCGGTCGATGTCTCAAAATCTGTCAATTTCCTGTCCAAAATGGATATTGGAATCTATAGTCGGGTATTTTATCTTCCATTTTTAGTACTTTTCAGCTTTCAAATCTCTCTAAATAGTCATCCAGTTCAAATCAAAAGTCAAAAGTACGTATTTTCACTTGGGATTATTTCCCACTGTTATTACTATTTTATATTGAAACATGTTTATTGAGATAGTGTCCTGACCACACTATTTTTTGTTTTCGTTTAATAGGGTTAATTGGAAGTGTGCTGAACTTTAAATCGGTAAAATTGCGAGCAAAAAGCTCGTACTAGTGTTTACTCGTATTTACACGAATCTGAATTGAATTAATAGGGATAATATATTAAATTATCTTAATATGAGAATTAAGTAAAATTCCACTTAGAAAAATCATATTTCTATTATTCTTGTGGATTAATAACAAAAATTCGTTTATTTTATCGAGGTAAGCCACTCATCACTGTTATATGTGCCTTGAAAATAGTTGAGAGCATTATGTGAAGTCATACTCAAGCTCATCTAGTAAGGCATGTCTAAGATGTTCCAAGAGAGATCTATGTATATGTGTCAAGTGCAGCAACTTCGACCCCAAAGGATGAGGGTAGTTTACAACTACATATATATATGTATATTATAAGGAAAAGGATGAAATTAAGTAGTTAAGATAGTTGGCTAAGAATCCATCTAAATCTTGTCAACAAATTATCGTTCTAATATATTTGATTTATTGTTATTACGATATTTTCTTATTGTCGTATAATATAAGCGTAATAATATCACTGAGTTGATTAATTATGTGCAAATGTAACGCCCACACGTTGACTAGATGCTCATTAGTAGAACATGTCTCTAATTAATGTCGCTCTGAATGTTTCTTTATGCCTCGTATCGGAGATATCGATGTGTAGATAGATGTATGTAGGTATGTACATTGATTTTATACGAAAATGTACAAATAATTCAATTACAAGTTTATATAAATATTATAATGGGGAATTGTATTTGAAAGTTCAGCATCAAGCATAAAATATTTATTTTTTTTAGTAATCATCAAAGAAAATGGCAGAAGCTAAAGACGAAATTCCTTACTGTAAGCTACTAATAAATGAATACAGAATTCACAAAGCGAGCTTCGACTTTTAAGCTTCAATATTACATAGCATAAGACTACTGTAAGCGAGTGGGTTATATGAAAAGTGAAATGCGAAAGATTTATTCGATAGACCGTAACTTATAATTAATATCGCAAAGCAACGTCTTCGGATGGCTGAAATTAAAAGAATAGTTTAGCGTTTAAAAGGGGATGATAATATTAATTTAATAATAATATCTAGCGACGATTCGCTCAGGGCTTAAGTGATTGATCACCGGATTCGCTAATACAAGGGAATACGGTCCAAAATCGAGAAACACGAGTCGGACAATAGCCCTACGGCGCCATTTTGACATTTGAAATTAATCGATGTATATTAATAGAATATGTATACCATAATTAATTAAATATACACGTCATATACACAGAAGACATGCATTCCCTCTCTGAGCAAACATGTGTAGATAATACATACATACATATTGGAAAAATTGAAACCTGTTATATAATGAATGTCTAATACTACTCCAAGATTCACCACATACATATTTTTGTAATTAAATATAATATATAATTTTTCATAAGATACCTATTTTTTCTCCAATTTAGTTATGTTCCAAATTACACACAAATAACTAAAAACTTTAAGTTTAAAAAGGTCTTGTTTTGTAATTTATTTGTAACGAAAAGAAAGTTTTTATGAAAATCCAAGATCAAATTATTTGAAAAAGAGCTCAAAACCATATTTACAATTAATACATCATACACATAATATTAACTAAAGACTCTCCAAAGTCGACTATCAAAAGCAGAATGTGTTCAGGTAATCTGTGTTTATACCTGAAGGGTATAGACACTTTGTTGTAATCACTGAGAATCTTCACAAGTATGTTACTATCTATGGTAATTAGTGATTCTGTCATAGAATCTACTGGCTAGTTTGTTAGTAATATCTGTGACAAACGGAATATTATTTATGACATGCAGTTTTTTCAGGTTAGTATATGTACACGGGTGTTTTTTGAAATTATTTTTATGGGTTTATGTATATTGATAATAATATACGATGATATTGTATGATCTGGTTAAAAACGAACATTTCATAACCATGTAATGGCTGATCATAATTTTCTCAAACATTCTTAGATTAATAGCATCAAATACATATATAATACAATAGTAATTTCATAATTCGGATTTATTAATAAATTGATTTATAAGTGGTCATTATGTATGTGCATATGAACATATTTATGGTAGTTGCAATTATTTAATCCGGTTAATGGACTATTGGCCGACGTATACTAGGCAGAAATAAATTTTAATTGTTCAAATTTATCAAATTTTAATGAGGTAGACGAGATATCTGAATAATGTATTTGTGTTTTTAGTGAGTTTTGGGTGATTTCGATACACAATTGACCAAATATCTGTTCCGTCAAATGTTTATTCGTCCAAAAGTCCTTACTTTATTTAATTTTAATGCTCATATGTGGCTTTATATGTATCTTTTTATTATATTTTTATTAGCTATTTAGTTCTAACATAATATAACAAACAAATCATGAATATGCATAGTCAAGTCTGCAACGGAGTGTTGTAGAAACGATAGTTGCATAGCAAGTCCTTTAATTATGACATACGACATCGTTCAATCACGTCTCTAACCGGTTATTATCATCAATGCCCTGTATAGAGAATTCAACTGTAATACAAGTGCAAGAAACGCCCATAGAAACACTACCAACTTTACGTAATGGATTTAAACTTTGGTTGCAGATAGACCTCTGCAACCTTTTAGCACCGCTTCGACAACCGGATATAACTCATCCGGTTTCAGCAGAGGCCAAGACCGGTTGGCTGGTTTGGCTTCCATAATCTCCGCTTGCACCTGGGTAACTTTTGAGTTACGTCGCCGCCATCTATTTGCGGTTATTGGGTAGTTTTCCGGATAGATAGGTAGATCTAGACGGGTCTGGAAAGTTCGGAAAAATTAGGGGCCAAGTTGAAATTTCCCGGTTATGAATTTATTATTATGGATACACACGGCTTCGGTGTGGATTTAATAAGCTTCGTCTTTGGGGCGTCCCTCGTTATCCCGAGTTAAATCGGTCAGAAAATTCATTAAACTCGGGACTCGCTTTCCTTACACTTTCGCAAACTTGCACGCGCGTGCTAACTTGCGTTATACGCGCCGTTACGCTTTTCCTCAGCTGAAAATTCCTGTATTACTACGTATCTGGATATTTTTCATTAAATGTATTAAGCGTAAAAATTTGAATTTACAAGGTCATTTGAATTTACAAGCGCGTCAAAAATATATTAAATTCCATTCGGATCATTTTAGCATCGAAGTTTCCGCGAAAGAATTGAATAAATAGGCAATCACGATTTTATATAAGTTATTCTGATCCAAACTGTCGAATATTAAATTTTGTTTATAAAACTTTAATGAAACCTATGCACCTATATGTACATATGTAAAAATACCGTTTGTGAAATTCTTAGTAGTACTGTGTAATATATTCCTTATTATCAAAGGAAGATAATAATAACAGGAATATTATAATGGTAAGATATTAATATTGAAAATATTGAAATCAAAGCACTGCTGTACATATAAATATATATATATACATACAATATATATATATATATATACATACATATATATATATATATATATATATATATATATATATATATATATATATATATATATATATATATATATATATATATATATATATATATATATATATATATATATAATATATATATATATATATATATATATATATATATATTTATATATATATATATATATATATATATATATATATATATATATATATATATATATATATATATATATATATATATATATATATAAATATATATATATATATATATATATATATATACATATATATATATATATATATATATATATATATATATATATATATATATATATATATATATATATATATATATATATATATATATGTATGTATATATATATATTTTTTTTCAAGGTTAAGTGTTTGCTTTATTATTTAATAAATACAAATTTCTTATATTATTTATTTATTATGAAAGTTACGCAACAAGGTATTTGAACAAAATACACAATTTGATAAAAATATGTATTATAATTGGAATAAGAAGAGGCTAGTAAAAACATAAAGGAGGTTTGTAAAAATTGCCCATTTTAAATGCTCATATCGTCATAATATTAAATTATGTTCACAATATCTACATCTTATATCCATTTTAACAGCTACCGATCTACTGGTTATTGTCTATTTTACAATTTTATTTTATTTTTTTGTTAGTAATTATATGTAGTATTGTATTATTTTTATGTTAATGTACAGCATAATAGGAAAAAGAGCTCAAAAACCTATTTGCAATATATAATATATGTATATTTACGTATAAATATTAGTTGGGCTAGTGAAATTAGTTGGGCTTGTAAAAAATAAGACGGAAATTAAAAAATAATAACGGAAATTCTTCAAAATATGATCGAGGTGATAAAAGTAACATGAGATTGTAATTTCTGTTAACCTTAATATTTTAAGAATAAGGTCGATGCATTTCTTAAACTTGAAGGAATTCTGTAATTCTTCTTTCTCAATATCTTATTTCCCAATTTCTTATTTATGTTTCTTGTTTATTTTTTTTCTCTTATTTTTATTTTAATATTGTGATTTTGAATGTATTTTACTTTTATTCTCATTCAATTTACATATAAATATGTATGTATGTATAAATCAAACTTTGCCGCCTCCCCCAAGTATATTAAATAAATAAATAAAGATAAAATAAAAATGATGTAGTTCTGAATTGAAAATTAAAAAATATAAAAAAATTATATTTTTCAATGGCTTCTTTGGAAAAATCTCCAGTATATATGTATTTCTCCTTTTTGAATATTGCAAAAATTGGTTTAAATTGCATGTCACTATTTTTGCCTGGTTTGTTGGTTTATAAAACAAAACCACGTACAATTTTTATTATACAAATACATGAATATGTATAATCCCGAACTAAAATTATGTTAAGATAATCTTGTAGATATACTCGTATTATAAATTTTATTATCGGATCAATTTTGCATCATCCAGCTTTAGGTTGGCAAACGAAAAAGAAAATAAACCCGTTGGGAATTTATTTACACACACATACCCGCTTACTTAAACGTATGCAAAATGCGAAAAATTGCTTCCAGAGCTCACTCTCTTGGCATATACAACGAGATAAGCTCGAGAGATTATGCCGAGATGATCTGAGAGCATATTTATTTAAGACATTACTCTCGAGAACGAGACGCCATGCCAGTTTTGCGTTATTAAAATGCATCGCGCGTTTAAAACGTTAGCTCAATTTTGTTATTGCACTTTACAAACATCCCATTCGAAAACTCACCTCTCCGTTACCATATTATAACACTACTAGTGTTATGCCCGAAGAAATATCATCGCATATGTTATGGCATATTAAGTTGTTAAATAAAAAAAAATAAAAGAAATGTGTCGGTTTTGTGTTCAATCCGCATCGCGGTCGTATTTTTGTCAAATACTTTTAAAATATAATTAATTTAATATTTATATTTTATTGTTTAATATGAATAAAGGAGGTATGTAAAAAATGGCTCAAAACCACGCTAAATAAAATTACCGTTAAGTATTTTTTTATATGGCGTGACGTAAGCAATTTCTATTATAGGTCTGTTACCGAAATTTAGCGCAAACAAATGCACTTTTGTTGCGCCTATGAATAGGTAACAGCATAGCATGATGTTAAACTCCATTCAATAATAAGTGAAAGTAGAGGCTAGTAATAATTACGGTCCCCGTTTTTAAAACGCGTTGTATACGATATTTTATTTCCAACGTAATGGCAGACGATACATTAACGTGTATTGATGACCAAAATGAGCAATATGGCAAAGTATGAAAACGATCGGATAAGAGATAAAAATGACCACTGACACGAAATCCATGTGAAACGTAAAGGAGGTATGTAAAAAGACGCTGTGTCTCTTTCGCGCGCATTTGCGTGAGTATGAGAACGCGCCAACTGTCGGTAACAGACCTGTAATATTGTAATAGACCCGATCAAAATACCCGTATTAAAATTTAATACATAAGTTAAAACTACCTACATACATATATAATACAAAGCAGTAATAGAAAAAATAATTAATGGATTAATTAAATTAATTTTCTATTTCTAATATTTATCTAATTTTCTATATACTATTTTTCTATAGGAAACATTGGTAGCAAACAGTATATATACAGGTTTTTTCTTGATTCGTTATTATATCTATACATATAGTACAGTTTGTTGGCAGTGTTTTAACTGTGACGTACATACATATGTATGTATGTATGTCGAATCAAAACAAATATTATTGTACGGCGAGCGTTATCGCAGACACACACACATACAGACGAGACGAAACGATATATTCGAACTATCCGACTTCTTAATGAAATCTTTGTTGCCGAGTCCGAGTAATATTTTCTACCTTATTATCGGATATTATTGTAACCCATTTTTCTGGTTGTCTGCGCTCATCATTATTTTCATAATTGAATGTGATGTATGAGTGGAATTTTGTTTACTCTGTTCCATTTGGGCCTCACAGGGATATTTTATATTTGCAGTTGGTTCATATTGATTGGAACTGGCTGTAGGTGCAAGACATTCTCTTCTTTGTTTTTATAATTGAAATTTTTAATATTTGCTACTATTTTAATGCTTTATTGTGTTTTATGATTGTGTTAAATGTATTTTTGTTTGTGTGATATATGTACATATATATTGTTATTTTTGCCATTTCTCATTTATATAGTTATTATTTTGTTTCTTTTTCGTTATATTTTTTACAATTGTGGCGCATTAGGAATTCCTGTAATGCCGCAATGGTCCAAACTTTAAATAACTTTCTTTTAACAATCTTTCTGTCAGGCGACGACATTCTGATGCTATATTCTTCTTTAAGCTCATAAATGGTTTCCTTGATTGTTCTGATTTACTGAATAAGGTTAATTTCAGAATCCCAGTTCGATACTCTAGACGCGTTGCACTCTTTTCACTTGATCCTTTCAATACTAATTCCCAAAAATATTTTTATCTGCAGCGCGTTTATCGTATGTTTAACGGAGAGCTGAATGAGGTTGATCTGTTTGGTATTTCCCTACATCAATTCAGGTCTAACATCAAGAGAATCTTGACCGATTGATTCATTTTTTCTCCTATTCTATTTTTCCAATATTTCCATTATTTTTATACTTTAGTTTAGTTATGTAATGTGCTATTTAATCATATTATAGCTTTCATTCTTTTCCTTTTCATTTGTTTATTTTGTATTTACCTTTTTCATTTGTTTTTTATATTTGTAAATTTCAATTTCTTCTTATATTCTATCTTATAACCTTTTCCAAATATTTTAATACTATAGTTTAATTATGCAATGTACTACATATTTTGTCATGCCTTTATTCTTTACTTTTTAATTTGTTTTCCTTATATTTATCTTTTTCATTTTTGTAAAAATCTATTATTGGACTCGGATGTTACATATATTATTTATTTACTTTTTGTTTTTTTTATACCTATCTCTGTACATCCTGTCTGTTGATTTTTCAATTAATAAAATAAAAATAAAATAAAAAATAAATAAATAAATATATATGACTAGCTGAACCGAACATGCGTTGCAATGCCACAATAACGCATGCAATTCCCGTTTCCGTTGGGTTCCCGTTCCCATTTGTCGGAAAAATGCAGGCAGAGAACACGTTTGAATTTATTCAATTGTTCATCAACCCTAACAACGCGAAAACATTTGAAATTATTGCATTGCAATGCTACTCCTTCCCGTTTTTCCCATTTTCGTTCCCGTTTTTGGGCGATTTTTTTTACAGTATGCTTTCCAGATATGTATACAACAAATCCTGAAAGTTCCATCGTTATGGGATGAGTGGGTTAGGAGTCTATACGAGACAAACAGACAAACAGACATTCATTTATATATAGGTATAAATGAATGTCTGTCGTGAAGGTTGAAGACTTGGAAACCGAAAAAGTAGAAATTAGTCGAGGGGTACGGCAGGGATGTGTATTGACGCCCATGCTCTTCAATCTGTATTCGGAAATGGTATTCAACCAGGCAGTCGATAGTCGAATAGGAGTAAAAATAGGTGGCGAAATTATAAATAATATCCGTTTCGCTGATGATACGGCAGTATTGACTGAGAGTGCCGAAGACCTACAATCGTTATTGATCGCAATTGATTATTCATGTCAAAAATGGGGTCTGTCTATTAATATCAACAAGACAAAATCAATGGTAATATGTAAAGAAAAGACGGATCCATTAAACCTGAGTGTGCGCGGACAAATGATTGAATAGGTCGAACAATACAAATACCTAGGAGCTATTATCAATACGGACGTCAGTTCCGAAATGGAGATAAGAAGAAGGATCGAAATAGCAAGAAATGCTTTCGGCAGCATGAAAAATGTTTTATGTTGTTGAAGGTTGTCTATGAAATTGCGTTTAAGAGTCCTGCACTCCTATGTTTGGTCGGTGTTGCTGTACGGATGCGAAACGTGGACACTATTAGTGGCATCCATGAACAGGATAGAGTCCTTTGAAATATGGTGTTACCGGAGGATGCTAAAAATCTAGTGGAAGGAGCATGTAAGAAAACGAAACAGTCCTCCAGCTTCTTCATAAAAAGCTTCTTGACACGGTGAAGCGCCGTAAGATAGAATACTTTGGCCACATTATTCGCGGCCCCAAATATCGCCTTCGACAAACAATCAAAGAAGGTAAAATATAAGGCAAACGGTGGCTTGGGAGAAAGAAGCTCTCTTGGCTCTGGAACATCAGGTCATGGATGGGACTCGGTCTCGAAAAGCTATTTCGGCTTGCCCATGATAGGGAAGAATTCGCACGGGCCATAAACGATGTCTGACCATGGTAGTCGTCTACGTCTGAATACGGATTCGGCATTAGAAGAAGAAGAAGAATATTATAGATGATTTATAAGAACGGAATTCAAAAAGTGCCCGAAAAGAGATTAATATTCGTAAACGACAGCTTACTTTTTTGGCATAACTATAGGATCAGCAGAGTTGATGTAGATTCTAAAAAAAGATTCTAAATCTAAACAAGCTTTCGCTGAAATGGTCTATTTAGTCGTTCTGTATGTACATATAATAATAACTATCAGAAAGACTTGAGAGAATGAGCCAATCGAATGGAAAAATCTTTTAGCATAAATGGAACATTTAATTTGCTGTCCTTTGATTTGCATATTCCAGGAAAATTTTGAAAGCCCTTCGAACTATGCGGGGAAACTTTAAAGCGTAAACAGGAATATCCAAACACGCACCTATGTACACACTTTCGGGGAGATACCCAAAAGTTGACCCATTTATAAGGTTGAAGATATGATCGCGCCGAACCGGACCGTTTATTACGACATCCGGGCACAGCCAGGTGAAGGGGAAACGAGGGAGAGTGCGGAATCGAAACCGGACGATCCCGGCGAGATAAACGGCTGCCGAAAACCGGCTTTTTGCCACGGGCAAAAATAGAGATAGATAGCGGCCTATAAAACCGACAGTCTATTCCGCGGTAAATCGACCGTGTCCTATATCAATTTTATGCGCCAGCATCTGACGTGCAACTGCGAATGCACGACTAAGCGCTATTTACTTTGAGTGAGAAAATTCCTATGCACTTATCCGCGAAATCAGTCGCAAACTCTTAACGTCTTCTCAAAATAGAGTTGGAAAAATTATTAATCAATAGCACTGAGCAACAAAAAATCATATACACTAAAATCAACTACATATGTACGTAGTAACAATAGATGAAGTTTTGTGATCATGCGCAAATTCGAACTCGAGATTTTGACTGATTCGAATTCAGAATCGAATACTGATCACGTTTTCATGATCTAGAAAAAAATGTGTATTTGTGTATTTTGGGGATTTTTTAAACACCGTTAGTCCTATTGAACTGAAACTTGGTATCGGTTACTGGAATTCTTATCGACACGACGATTTTTTTTTACAAATTTTTAAGTTGATCGGAAATATATATATATATATATATATATATATATATATATATATATATATATATATATATATATATATATATATATATATATATATATATATATATATATATATATATATATATATATATATATATATATATATATATATATAATTTTGTTTATAAAACTTTAATGAAACCTATGCACCTATATGTACATATGTATGTAAAAATACCATTTGTGAAATTCTTAGTAGTACTGTGTAATATATTCATTATTATTAAAGGAAGATAATAATAACAGGAATATTATAATGGTAAGATATTAATATTGAAAATATTGAAATCAAAGCACTACTGTACAATAAATTTATAATACATATACATACATATATATATTTATATTTTTTTTTTTCAAGGTTAAGTGTTTGCTTCATTATTTAATAAATACACATTTCTTATATTATTTATTTATTATGAAAGTTACGCAACATGGTATTTGAACAAAATACACAATTTGATAAAAATATGTATTATAATTGGAATAGTAAAAACATAAAGGAGGTTTGTAAAAATAGCCCATTTTAAATGCTCATATCGTCATAATATTAAATTATGCTAAATTATGTTCACAATATCTACATCTTATATCTTGCATCATGCATCCAATAGCCTTTTTTAACTAAATTTAAAATTATGTATTCATTGAATAAGTGAGTTTAGATAGTAAAAAAAATATTTAGATAAAAAAAGGAAACCTTTTAAGCGTGTACAAGTGGAAAATTAGCAAGAAAAGTTCATAATATTACATAAGAAAAATTATATAAGTATACTTTTGAGTTGAAATTCGCTAAGTAATTAAATATAAATAAAGCATTAAAAATTGAAATTGATAGAAAAAACATGTGATTATCGATCCTAAAACTCAAAATTTGGTATAGCACACTAGATTTTGAATTAATGACTGTAAAAGCATAAAATCTGTAAAAAAAAATTTAAACGCTCATATTTCTTAAACAAGAGCAAGCTAATAAAAATCATTGTCAAATGGATCAAACTCAATAAAGATTGTTTAGTCTATGCTCCTGAAATTTTATTGTTGCTCAGTGCAGTCTGAGAAACTTTTTTTTGAATCTACATCCTATTACCATATCAAATTTAATAGACATTAATATTTTTAGCCAACTATCCGAATTGCTTGGCAGTTTTGTAAAACAAAGATGCCGATATTCTCATTTCCAAAAAAAATCCTAAGCTACAATATTTATATTTCTGCATTTAAGCACCGCGGAAGAATCCACTTCAGTTTTGGAATTTTTTTAATGAGTTTCCAATGAGGCTAAAATTAATTTGAATTAAAATTCGAATAATACAAGTGCGCAGTTGATGCGAAATTAAAAGCACCACACGAGCGTGTCAAATTCGGTGTGCGCCAAATATAAGTTAAATATTTGAAAGCCAACGCGAAATTAATTTAATTACGAGATAAAAGTTTATGACCGAAAAGTTTGATGTAAACTAATTATAAGGGATTTAATATGCGTATACATAGACATGTATATAAAATGTACATTTTCGTTCGACCATCGTTTTGCGATGTCTGCGGCTTTGAGCGCAACTTTCGTTTTGCCTTCTTGAAATCTTGCAATTCTATTTAAAATATGAAATAATTAATATACCATATAAATTCGCACATTTACTCATACTAAATATACATATTTAATGATAAAATCTTTGGACGATTTGATTATATGTGAATGGATAAGTGTTTTTTTATATTGAAAAAAAATCTTCATATACAATTAAGAAGTGATATTATTTTATATTCTTAATACAGATTAAATTGCATTATTTATTATTTCCAAGCAAAAGTATTACAAATTATGTATTAGTACCTATAAATTATTCAAAATATTCTTAGACAAACGAATGCATTTTATCATACAAAATTAAGATTCTCCATTTTTAAATAGATTATTCATTAAGTATATGTATCTTTTAGAAATATCTTATAAAGTAAACAACTTAAAAACGTCCATTAATAAGCTTGAAAATGGCCTAAAGTATAACCTGTTTAAAAAAAAAAACAAGTTTTCATCTATGTACATATATGTACATATATAAAATTGAACGTCTGTCTGTGTGTCTCGTATAGGCTCCTAAACCACTGAACCGATTACGATGGAACTTTCAGGATTTGTTGTATGCATGTCTAGAAACATTACTGTGAAAAAAAATTGCCCAAAAACGGGAACAGAAACGGGAAAAATGGGAATGAGTGTCATTGCAACGCAATAATTTCAAATGTGTTCGATGCCTGCATTTTTCTGACAAACGGGAACGGGAACGGGAACGAGAACGGGAACGAGAATGGGAACGAGAATGGGAACGGGTATTGCAGTCGTTATTAGCTAGTAGTATATAAAAAGTCAAGATAACCATTAAAAATATAAAATTGATTTAGTTGTATTTGTTTATCTTTTTTTGGGTTGCGAAACCAAACTATTGTTTTATATTTGGTCATGATTCAAAAAGTTTAAAAAAAAACCTGTTGGAGAGATTGTATACGTATCTTCAATACACTTTATTAATAAAAAAAAGTTTTTTAATAATGAAAATCAACTTCGTGAGATAAAACAAGGTCAAAATTCAATACCGTACTCTATATGTATATTAATATGTACATACATACGTACATAGAATTTGAGTAGATACACGTCATTTTATTTGCTATGTCCAAGTGTTTATTGGGTAGATAAGCAAGGGCTATTGTCCCCAGACAATGAGCTCGAGATCGCCCCTAGGGAGAAGGGTCAGATACGGCAACAAAACAGTCGTGGCATAAGGGCGAGTGCAATTATGCAAAATTGTGGCGCACAATTACCCAGACTATGTGCGTGTGTGAGCATGTACAAATGTATCTATGTGTACGTTTATATTCTAGAGGTTGGGGCTTTTGTGCGGTTTTTCCGACCTGACTGACCGCGAGACGACCATGGCGGGAAAATGGAAAAACTTCCCGTCGAATAATTATGATTGTTGGCTATCGTCATGAATAATTCAACGGGCCGATCGCGGGAAAATTTTCGCCGGGTACCGCATTCGTGAAAAATATATCCAGCCAATCTTTTCCACATATGTATGTATTTGCTAGTTTAAAGCAATGTTTACATAGCACACGTCTCATACATATGTTCGTGTGTATAATTAGAAAATTAGGCGAAATTCAAGCCGCCATTCATTTGAGGGTTTTCGTGCCCTTTTTTATATTCCAATGCCTACTACGTACTATCCCTAGGCAATTGATCAATCACGGATAAAAGCCATGATGAAAATGCTAAGCAAGCCTTTCGTTTCACAAAAAAAAGAAGATAGAAAAAGGTTAAAGGTTTCCTGAAAATGAATTCGATTCATTTCGATGTGTGGCTATATAAAATATTCACACATTCATTTATTTCGTTATTTTTGGTTGGTTAATAATATATATAAAAAGGGATATAACTTTATTTAAAAAAAATACAAGCTCCTGATTAAATTACTTTTATGAGCCGTTATATTTAAAAGTGGTGGAAGTCAAATATTCAGTTCCAAAAACACTATTTCAGTTTGGTTTAATCCACTAATATTTATAGATTCTTTTAATTCAATATATCTCGTTAAAACAGAATAGGCGTATTACAGGCCACCAGTATTTTCAAATATTATTAAATCATTAGATTTAATGTTTTGTGTGATATTTCTCGAAATGAAGGAAATTGGATGCCACCTTCAAATATAACGGCTCATATATGATTTTTTTCTAAAAACCTATGTATGTATATAAACCTCAAAAAAGACTATTGAAATTATATCAAATACGGTTAATATTCACCATTAATTTTAAATATCTTAAGGTTAATTAAAAAAAAAGGTCTCAATTAACGAATTCAAAGGCAAAACGATTCAATTTAATTAATTTAATTTATTGTATTAATTAAAAATATAACGTAGTATAATATATTCAGACTATAAATTGAAACGATTAATAATTTAATTTTCATATAAAAATATCATCACGATTTTAAATTCGTTTAAATCGTTTAATTTTCCGTTACAATGCACGTTGATTCAATGTAATATATTTCCAAGCTAATTTTCATTACAGCACTGCTACAGCCTTTTGAAATCCACACATACAATAGTTCTATTGAAATGTTAAAAGCTCAATTTGAGAGTTTGATGAATGCCTATTCAGCGATATTCAAATGGAATTCATTACCCCTAACGATCGCATATGCAAAGTAGTCTCAGCTCAAAGAAACTTTCCTTGAATATTTTCTTACAACAAATACATAACAAACCCAAGTTTAACATAAAAAAACCTCATTAAAAAAATAAATAAACTGTGCGGTAAAATTACTACGTGTAAAATTTTGTGTTTCGGTTTATCTGAAACCCTGGCGATCTTCCGAACCGAGTTGGGTATCCCCTCTGCTATTTACAGTCCAAGTTATCCTGTAAATCAAACTCCGGGAATTAGTTGAAATTAAGGTCTGGTATCTTCAACACGAACTTCCCGAAGCCCAGATTCTGCCGAATCGAAATTCGTTAACCGAGAAAGCAACTTTTAATTTCATCGCGATAAACACACGCACTACTATAAACACCATTATTCGCGTTCGATAAAACATACATACATACAAATATAGCGCCAAATTGAAATTGATAGTTTCGTTATAAGTTTTGCTAGAAATTGGTTGCATCTATTCGAGCGCAATTTTCAATGGATAATCCACAACAAAAGTTTCAAACTAACGACGGGCAATCCGATAAGGTAGGAAAATTTTGTTTGATACACGAGACATTCTGATTGTTATATGGCATGAAGTTTTCCTTACATTAAATGCACGTTTTATAATAATAAATATTTATTATATCCGAAAGATTTATTTTAAACAAGTATACGTATATACATATGTAATATAATTCATTAACACTATATAATTCGTGCAACATATAACGATTCTTTTGAAAGCAATCATGAGAATCGATGTCCCAAATTAATTTAAAACACCAGTTAAAGTAAAATGTCATAACCCATACAATCCATCCATTTAACTCATTTCGATTACATGCTTTAGATTTATTTTAAAGTGAAGTACATATATGTATTTCTATAATCTCAAATTTACAGACATTTCTAACAAACTAACCAGTAGATTATATAACAGAATCACTAATAACCATATTAACACACTTGTGAAGAGTCTCAGTGATTACAACAAAATGTCTATACCCTTCAGGTATAACACACAGATTACCTAAACACAATCTGCTTTTGGTCATCGACTTTTAAGAGTTTTTAATTAATATTATGTATTAGATGTATTATGAGCATTTATAAGAATTTTAAATAGGTTTTTGAGCTCTTTACATTAACATTAGAATTATATAATACTATGATTACTAACAAAATTAAATTAAAATTGTAAAATAGAAAATGATCAGTAGATCAGTAGCAATTAAAATATGAAGATATAAGATGTATTGTGAACATAATTTCGTAATAATAAAAAGCATTTAAAAATCAAAATACATTGTATGCAACAATTCACCAGATTAAAACTTCATGCATTCGCATATTTCATATAAATGCATAATGAAGTATGCAACTTTAAATTTGTATTTATTGATATTTATTAGATTGGCACTAATTTTAGAGTTTTTGTTTAAAGAGGATTAATGATTATTTCAAAATTGTAGAGAAATATAAATTTATTAAATAAAAAAAAAAAATTCTAATATTTTTCTACATATGTACATTCAATTATATTAGAAGTTTTAAAAACTTAAAAATTCAATTAGAAGTTTTAAGAACATATTTATTTATTTGTGTCAATGTACATATGTAGTTAAGAACGACTTCAGAATACATACATACAATGTTGCTATTATATATAAGATTTTCAGATACATTTATTTTTAAATAATATTAATTTTTTACAACAAAAAACTTCAATGCTTGTATTTTAATCATTCTTAATGTCGAAAAATAATTTTCAGGAATTGTTACGTTTGAACATTAATGCTAACGATAGCAGATGTTCATCGAGGGCTTCGACGCATTCAATTTATACAGACGTTGAAGAGTTCACGTTATCTTTGCCAATAATAAAAATAAACGCCAAAGATAAAGACTACGAATCTTACGAATCGGAATACGGGAGCGAAGACGAAGATAACAAAAGGTATTTTTTTCCCCCGATTGTTCCCTTTCGCGATACAGTCTGTGCGAATTGTATACGTGTTTCCTTTGGATTCAGCAATATATCTGAAACGGCGCAGATATCGATGACACCTGAAGAGGAAGATTCTGGAAATATGAGCAGTACTATTACATCGGATTCAATCGAAAATACGAAATCTAAGGAAATTGACGTGTTTCGACACATTGCCGACGATACGCTGAAAGAACTCGAAGAAGTATCACAATACAAATAATAAAATTTACTACATTCCCAAATACTTCTAGAAAATTAAACAACTATATACCAATATACATATATATGCATGTATATATTTCACAGGCTTTTGAACTTTTCGATCTGAACGGTGACGGCTTAATTACGCATTCAGATCTGAAGAGGACTTTCACGACTTTGGGTCAAGAAGCCACCGATGAATACGTCACCAAAATGTTGGCCGAAGTGAGTGAAATTCCATATAATAGAAATAAACTCATTATATATGTATAAATGTTCAATCGAGTTGTTATATCCGTATATAAAACTTATCCAATGTGATATAATAATCAATAGTCAAACGACTAAGTTACAATTGGTGTAGGTTTAGTAGATTTAGACTTAAGAAAGGTTGTTTAATATATTATGAAATTATTCCAGTAATACAAAGTGCCCATTTTCCTATCAATAATTTGGGGTGCTTTAATGAATATATTATTAAAAATTTTCAATACGATTGATAATATAATTTATAAATTTTGTTATTTGATTTAATTTACGTAATTAATTATTTGATTTAATTTAATTGGTAATAAAATAAATGATTGTAAGTTTTTATGTAATACATATGCATTATTTTATTTTATTATTTATTTTTTAAGATATTTTTGCCACAGTGTCTTTAGAGTTGCTCAAAACGACACTGTGACCAAACATTTAAACCAAAAAATAATTCAAGTGAAAAGAAAAATGACATAATACAATGTATATATACATATATAGGCATAAATTCGGCTTCATTAAATCAATAACATACGTAAAATGTTTACGAATTCACTTTACTATATACTATACTACACGTAAAATACTATACGTAAATACTATACGTAAAATGTATAGTATTGACAAATTCACTTATCTGTATCATATAAAATTGAGTTGAAAATAAGAATAGATTCAAAATTTGATCCAAAACTCATTATGAATGTAAAAGATTATAGTATTTATTTTATTTTTTTACAAATATTTAGAAACAAAATATTTACTAATTAAAAAAGATTTAAATACAGATGAAGTAATTTATTACTTAATTTGTATGTTTATTTTTCTGGTTTAACTCTGCATTTATATTTTAATTCATTATAAAAAATATTAATGCTAAGTTTTCAGCTATGAAAATCTACAGATTATTATTTGATACCATAAAATTTTTCATTCAAATCTATGTATTATACATACATAACTTATGCCTTCGACAGCAAATATTTTGAAATAGTTCAATTTTTACTTGTTTCCAATCTTCACTCACCCGGGCAATGTATATAAATTTTACCAGTATTTTTAAAATACATATATACAAACTACTAACAATCTTTTATATTCATATATTTTATAATAAAGTCTATTGCATTTTAGCAATCTTCGAAGAAGACAAAGTTTAGATCTTGATCGCTATTGGTCAGATTTTTTTATCTGACTGATAGGAATCGCGTATATTCTAGCTGTTCCAAACATCCGTAAAATGAAATATTATTTATTATATATGTAGATACATACATATGTAGATGTATATATTCGATCTGTTTAACTTTGAATTTTTTTATTCAATCGATGAAATACAATTTGCAAATTGAACGGCCAAAATGTAAATAGCATGCACAATTGACTTTCTGAAAAATAAATTGAACCGATTCGAAAGTGTACGATCGCCTTTCGCAGCACCTGAAAAATGCAATTCGCATGCAAATCGCGTCGATCGGTGGGCGAACTTCAACAGCCCCATCCCCCCAATTTCATCTTTATTATAGTTAATCCTCGGCTCGCGAATTTCCATAAATAAATATGGTTCCCTCAGGATGCGAGGGATAGGTCAATAAAGTTTTATAGGGAAACGGGAGCGCTTTCGGGTGAGGACTGCATCGTGATTTTTTTTCCTCATCCGGTCTTCGGTCATTTATTTCGAACTGCTGTGGCCAGATTGAACGCGCGAGGATTATATGTCCGTCCTTTCTCGTAAATGGACGATTCGATAAAGAACGAATCGGAAAATGTGCCCATAAATTATACGTAGAAATGTATATTTGGCAGCGCGTGTGCTGCGAATCTGGGTATATTATATAATAGTGTCGTTTATTATGATATTATAACCGGTGTCGACGCGTTTTGCTGAGCGGTCCAAAAGCATTGATCTTATGCGATGGCTGAAAATTCAACTTGACAAAAATGTATAATGTGACGTAGGTTAAATGTGCAGAAAGAAACGTGACGCGTGATAGACGTGCAAAATACGAGCTATGAATTTTTATAAGCCAATGAATATATGCATACAAAAAGCACAATTACGAAAATTTGTGTGTGTGTGTGTGTGCGTAAGATCACATCTAAAATTTTTACAGCGAATAATAACATTTATTACTTTTAGTTTTTTTAAGACTTTGTTTAAATTTGAGTCAATTTTTGGGCGAGAATAAGTATCTACAACGTCTTTTTGATGTTCTCGTTTTTTATATAAATAATAATAATAATAATAACTTTTTTATTCCAGACGAAAAGGAGAATAGTGCAACCCCATCGTCCATATAATAATATATAGTAGATAATAAATACAATAGTATAGAATAATAATAAAAAATAAAGTTAAAATAAATAAATAAATATATAAATAACTAGCTGAACCCGGCAATTGCAATGCCACAATAACGCATACAATTCCAGTTCCCGTTCCCGTTCTCGTTCCCGTTGCGTTCCCGTTACCGTTCCCGTTTCTAGTGATGTTTGGAACTCAACTCATATCTCTTCAAAGCCGTGTCGTCATAAACCAACTGGTAACATGGTTACCAACGAACATATTTCCTTGAATACACAATGGCGCTTCAAACTTCGCGTCGTAATTACGAATATTATTATCAAGGGGTTTTTTCCCGTTTATTTTCACAGTAAACTTCATAAATAAGACATACATAAAAATAATAATAATAGTATTAACAATAGGAAGAATAATTAATAAATTAATTAGTAAAAAAATTCAATATAAGTTTTTATCAAATTTGATTTTAAATCTTAAAATATGATATTATTTTCAAATCTGATTATATAAAAATTTCATAATTTATTTATTTATTTCCATCAAATATGTACACTCGCCTTTACAGATCGCTCCAAAGCGACAAGTACTAATACAGATACAATACAATAATACGATTAATACAATCATTTAAGTAAACATTGCGAATTCATACAAACATCATCCTCAGTGACATCTATAGAGAAATTTTTGCAGCATTCTTATTTTAACATTGGTGAACCTTAAGATGCTGAAAATCTTGAAATTTTCAACAGAGATTGCAAAGGAAAAGCCAATTTACAGAAACCGTTTCAATGAATCAGAAAAATTGGCAAACTCTGAAAGGAAACGATTGCCCTAAAGTCACAAACCAAGGTTTGGCCAACAGCTACTAGTGAGAATCAAACTGTGACCACTCTGCTCGAAAGCATAGTATGCTAACCGCTAGTCCACGCTGCTGGTTCGTTTTAATTAATGCAAATTATTCTTATGATATAATTTTCAAATAATATGTGGAAGTATGTGTATTGAATATTTAAAATTATATCATTATTATAGTTTGTTCTAAATAAATATTTTTCAAATATAATTTATTTAGCCGTTTTTAATATATAATAGACGGACAACAAGTTCTTTGTAAGAAATTTTTATATAAATAAGTTTTGAATCGTTTTTTGTAGTTACGAACTGAAGCTATTCCCTAGTTATTTAAGTGCTGGAAATATTCATAATAAGCATTCTTGAAAATTAACAAGCAACAAAACTTTTGAATAACTTTTTCATGTAAAAATAAAAAAAATAAGTTAGTAAATCCTATCTACTGAAATTTATTCCTCTAACTTGAAGTGTTTCGATATTGTAAATTTATTTAAATTATTTAACCAGATAGTGACCCGAATGTAAAGCTGTATTATTAAACTACGAAGATTTATTCATTAGACGATACATTTTGAAATGCTCTGTTTTAAATTTTTAGAACGAAATATATACTTCGAAGCGAACGCGAAACACCATAAAATATGTATGACACCACTCTACTTAACACAAGGCAGGATAATTTTTTTGCTATGTATATACGGGAAGATTTCTGCTTAAACATCACTACCGGCTAAATGTAATGAAAATTTACTCGGCGCTTTATTTTTACGTATTTTTTTTCAGCTCGTTCCAAAAAGAACAACCACGACTAAGTTCTCAAGAGCATTAACTTAATGTAGTGTGAAGGAGGAAAATTTTCAGTTTTCCGCCGTGGGCGGTCACTGAAAAGTATATTAGACCAGGGTTTTGTCAACGAAATTCTTTAAGATTTTTCCAAATATATTCCAGGGCTCGAAACCTTTGGATTTCGAAGGATTCGTGAAGATGGTTGGAGCCAGGACAGTATACGTGGATTCTGAAGACGTTCTTGCAGATGCTTTATCTAAATGGGACTATGCAAAAACCGGTCTAATTCCAGTATCCAAGTAAGTTTAAAATACCCCAAGGTATGAATTTCGATAAAATTATTATTTGAATGTCACAGAGTTTGAGAAGGTCTGATAGAAACCTCTACTATGAATACATTATTCATGAATCTCAGAGACCACATCATCTATGTATGTATTATATTATCGAACGAATTCCATATTTAAATAATTCAATTGTCTCACAGTTTCGTTAACGAGTGCAATACGCGTTGGAATTACGAGTAAAATATATAAATTATTTATATGTATGTATGTATGTCAAACTATCAAGAAATTCGTTATATTTAAAATAACGGCCGTTCGAGGATTATAGGGGGTATATTTTGAAACCCAAATAATGGTGATTTGTTATATCATAATACAAAGAACTACAGCAGCATGAATATTTACGAAATCGATACGCGGATATGTTTTGTTTTTGATTTACGACTATTGCCATACAAATTAACAAACGTATAATCATTCCTATTCTTTTTTTGTATATTTAATGGGCTATACGTTATAAAAAATAAAGCAAACCAGCTTGATAAATAGCCGAGAAAATCCACCCAAACACACCATAATTTAGTATTTCGTATTGGTTTGAATATTTAAATAAATAGTGGTTTAACATAAAACAGCTACCACCGGATTAAATAAAAATATATAAAGCAAAACTGTCACATATTCAAATGATTTAGAATTTTCTGTATTATACGTATTAATAACCCATATATTAAAAGTGGATAAAAATGATTGTTTTTAAGTGTTTATATTTATTTTTCAAACATGCAAATAAAATAAATAAATAATACATATTTGCGTCTTAAAGCATACTTAGGTTTTCATTTATATGAAACATTAATTCAGTACAGTTTATACGTATACTAAATATATATAGATCAAAGAGAGATCAGAAAATATGCATTTTTTAAAATGCTTCAGAAAATTCATTCGTTTTTTTTCGTATCCAATTCCTAAATTGACTCACTGTACATATTTCAATACTACTTACAGTGATGTTACTTAAATTAACATGATATCTTATTGAAAATTTTATCATCTTTCTAAAGTTTAAACACTCAATACCCAATATTATTTAGCATCTTTGTGGAGGTTAAAGAAAGAAAAAGAGAAAGCCAAATAAACGAAATTTGTCGTTTTTCGTAATTATTTAATACTTTTATATAGTATTATTTAAGTTATTGTGGTTTTGAAGGATTTTTACACAGCATAGCACTATTAGAAGACAGCAAAATAAGATAAAGTATTTTATTTATTTATTTATTATTAAATAGAAAATTACTAATTAATTATTTAACAATTAACAAATTTAAACTAAAACTAACAACTATAATATAAAATAGTAACAAAATTAACAAAACTATAATAAGTAACCCTAAAATAATATAATATAATTCCAAACATTGCATTTTATATACATACATATATAAAATGCGGTATCCGGACATGTACCCTCCGGATACATACCCCCCGGACACATACCCCCGGTCAAAAACCCCCTGGACATTACCCCCCCCCCCCCGTGCAAATAACCCCCCCATGGATAAAAAATGTTTTATTATTAATAATTAATTTTTTATTACTTTTTTTAAAGTAATATAGGTAAATAAGAATAAATTAAGTGTGGTATAGTACATATATTGAATTTCAATTTATATACAATATTTAATTTCAATTTATTAATAGAATAAATATCAATTTAAAAGTCTTTTAGTCACCAGCTAGCGTTTGCTTTTTGTTGTATTGAAAGTAAATTTTAATAGAAGTATACATATATGTATATCATTATTATTATATTTTAAATATTTTTAGACTATCCATGATGGAATTTGTAAAATCGAGAATAGGAAAAGAAAGTTATCAGTTTCTTATCTTATATTTTATATCCTATCAGTTTTTATAAAATATTTTTATCCTTGACGGGGGGGGGTATTTGTATGGGGGGTTATGTCCAAAGGGTTTTTGACCGGGGGTATGTGTCCGGGGGGATATGCGTCTAGGGGGTAAGTGTCCTAGAACCATAAAATGCAATGTTTGTATACATATAGTATAACCAAAGACAGCTCGCAGTGAGTCAGAAAAATAAATTTTCCGCAAAACACGCAAAGTTAATTCATCGCATTTCAGAAATAGAATTCCCCGTAAAGCAGCTTATTATGAAAAAAAGTACTCTCACAAAGCCTTAACTTAATAACACCGATCGAAGCAGCACTCAAGCGAAATAAGAAACAACAATTTTCCTCGAAACAAACACGTCGTCGAAATGAAATTCTCATACATCAAAGTGTCATTCGCGCAGTGACGGTACCGCGGGCGAATATTTTCCGACGGGACAAATTGTCCTCGGGAAAATTTAAAGTGCAAAAGGACAATTTCACACACCGACCACAAATTGAGTGATGATACACGGGCAAATCTGCTGGGAATCTAGGGGTAGACAAGCGCCTTTAAATGGATCGGTGTCCCTGGGGAAGTAACAGCATGCGGTGTGAAGCGACCGAACAAGCTCACCTCTCCCGGGAACATCATTTCTCGAGAGCTTTCATATAATACATATGTACATACATATACATACGTGTGATACATAGTGAGAAGTAAGAGGACCGTCGACCGCGTATGAATAACCTCACCAGCCATGAGGATATCCACAAGGGTGGTTTAATGAAATTCGTCCTCTAAATAACGGGGCGTTAGACGTTAATTGCGACTTTCCCTGTGGAAAATTCGCGCACGGAAGCAAGAGGCGACCGCTAATGCGACTTTAGTGAGTGCACTTTCAACTATCGTACAAAGATTATGAATAATATGACTTTAAGACTTTAAATCGTCAGCCTTCAACCTTGCACATCGTGTCGACTAATGTAATTAGCTCCGCTTTTTTATTACAATAAGTCAACTCTTCATAGCAGCGTGGAAAAAGTGCTGTTTCGATTGACTGGAATACTTTTTATATAATAAAATTTTTGTTAATACTTATTTTACAAATTTTAGTATAATATTCAACATTTAGATAACTTTTTTAATTATTCTGTATGAGAATGAAACTACTCACATCACAATTTACCCGTTCAACATACAATTACTTAAATATAACATAATTTCATGTAATGTTACATAATTGGAAGTTATGCAATGTACAATTTCTAAGACGCCTTTTTACAGTTTCTGAAGACACTTTCATTATCTTTTAACTTCTCCAACTAGCTCAGAAGATCCATTTTTGGGATTTTGAAAGACATGGTCGCTTAAACGAGACCATTTTCTTATTCTTTCCATTTTTATTAGATTTTCTATAAAATAAACCTCACTGTATCCCTTTAATGTCGTTTCAACCGCACATTGTTATAATTTCAGTTGTCTGAATTTATTTTCTATCCAAACCCTAGAAAATGTATTAAAATAATTTGAGCCCTGTTCCCTTCACTAGATTCCCATGTTTTTAATAATTTTCAATAAAAACCGATGCACTTAATTTAAGAAAAATAAAATCAGAAGCGGAAACGATGCGACATATGTACATAACTATTTATCTCAAAATACTGATTTGCGTAAAATGGACAAATTCTTATTTTTTTAAATAATAAGCAACCCAAAAAAGAAAAAGTAAGATAAAGCCATAACGGTAAATTCTAAGGTAGCGGTTGTTTCAAATACCCGAGTATTTTCGGTTAAAACCATTTTTACAATTGGCCAAATGCATTTGTCCACGACTGTATCTATTCTGTAATTTTTAGCTCAATTCCGTAATTTTTGTTTAAATTTTGACTTTTTTGAAAAAAAAAAACAGTTGACTACTTGTACTATTTTTACATACCTCTTTTTACTTCGCCTTAATCTAATTTTAGCTGTTCATAAATAAAATAAAATTTTAATACAATTGAAAATATTTACCATTTTTATATACCTTGCTACAATAATCCATCTTCAACCTTTTCGCCGTTTACTCTATATTTTATAAAATGTGCTCTATAGGTTCTCGTTATCTCTAATATTTAAATATTTATAGTTTTAACTCTCATATGTATATATAAATTTCAAATTTGGCGTGTAGCTTCGTGTAATGTAATGCACGATATATATTGATTTTTGGCCAAATATGTCAGATCTGACATTTCACGGCTAAAAGTATATCTCTTCACGGAGTTTTATCTGCGAGTATTCAATAAGAAGTTATGTTGTATCTAATTGTTAATATGATTTACAATAAGCTTACATACATTACAAGCTTATTTCTAGATAAATATGAAACGAAACTACATACATACAATATATGTATTTGTATATATTTAGATTTTATACGACTTCATATACAAACATAGATTTACGAAAATCAGTTTACAGAAAAATTTTTGCACACTTAAACTTACAGGAAAATATTTAAGACCACTGCTTTAAATCGTCAATTTTAAGCCGATGGAAATATCGCTAGAAACGTTGACCGAAACACGCAGAGTACACGAGACTCTCAAACGAAGCTTTCCGGTTTACGATCCGGGGGACGACTTCGGGGGGGCCCTGATTGAGGGCAGCGACTCCGGGGGCCCCCAGCAGTGTTTACACGCTCCTTATTTATGTACACGACTTTAGAGTGTGTGTGTGTGTGTGTGTGCGTGTGTGTGCGACGAGCGTGACGAGAGGCCCATATCTCGGATGAAGGGACCCTGCTAAGGGGCCTCTCGGACGTAAGGGCCCAGGTCCCTCAGATCGATGCCTGAGGACCCTCACATACGCATATCAACATATGTATAATGTACACATACAGATCGAGACGATAGTCCAGTCGTAAAGTGTGACATAATCTAGAAACGTGGATGCTTAAATGCGGCATGTTTGTGGTCGTTTTACAAAATTAATTTATATACATATACATACATACACATACATGTAATATACAATATAGTTTGAATTAAATTTATTTTCAATTAATCATCATTTGCGACTTCTATTATTTCATCATTGGATGAAAGCAACTCATACTCATCAACATACATAATTGACTTGACACATTTTTCTAACTTGATTTACTCATTATTGGTTACCATCCGAGCAGTATTCTCTTCTATATTTTCATTGTCATTTCAATATATTCACTCTTTTCAACATTTCAAAAGCTCTAGTCTAGTCTAGTAATAGTTGTATGCTCTGTATCTATGATACATAGAGCATAAACGTTCACAATATCATTACTGGTAAAGCATATTTATAAAAAAAAACTGTCTTAATATAAAAAAAATCGAGTATATAATTTAAAAACACACTCTTATACATCTCAAGCATTTATATTTAATCGTGTACTGGAATTATTTCAAGACAATCATTTTTTTGCATAACTATTATCATTTAGTATTTATGCCCAATGTAAAGTATTAGAATATATGTATATATTAAGTTCATGTTGGTAAATTCTTCTAATAAAATCATTTAGGCTGATATTATAATTATTTTTTTAATTTTAGTACTTTTTCAATACTTACCATTTTGAACTTTTTGATTATTTATTTAAAAAATACGTGGGAAAGGTGGCAAAGCCGATGGACCCAAGGGGTTTAATAACACATACAGTAGTAGAGAAATACAGACATCAAATAAGATAATAAAAATCTAAAAAAAGAAAACCGAAAAGAAACTATAAACAAATCAAAAACACAAAAGATAAACTTCAAAAAAGAAGAACTATGTAAATTCAAAAGGCTTAGGATACTAATTCATTGGATTCCAAATTCTATTCCAAATTTTAAGCACTTCATTTGAAGGATGATCTAATTACCTTGAAGTATCTTAAATCTTTTTGGAGAGTATGAGGCTTACCACAGGACAATTGTAATGGTTATTTATAATTTTATAGACTTCAATCAAGATAATCTCTCAATAATACAATTTAAAACTTGTGTTTCTAATAAATTTGTTTACTGTCGAACATTTTTCCGGTTAATTTGCCTGAAATTTTTATCACTAAATAATATAAAATCATCTTCATCGATTCAATTTAAATTCTATGTATATGAAGTGAGCGAATTTACATATCACACTCTAACGTAAATTCCTTTTATTATTTTAAAATAGATATAAAAATAATATAAAATACTTTTGTATAATAAGAATTTCATTATAGGCGAATTAGAGTATGGCGCTCTGCGCATCATCATGCATTTAAGATTATATAATGTTTTTCGTTATAATAAAATATATTTTTTGATTATTTCGTTCATAAAACAAAAACGGCATACTTTCGACTGTACATAAATTTTATTATAAAGCAAAAATAAAATAAAATAAATAATTTGTAGTAATTCTCTGGTCGCCCGTTTCTCGGCCGCGCGGATGCAAATACAAATAAAGCCACACTTTCACAGTGGCGTAGCGCGACAACGTCGTTCGTTGCATAGTATTGAAATATTCATCGCAACGTGCACGGAAACCCTTTATGTTGGATTCCATTTCAAAGCAATGACGACGTAAACGTGATAGACGACCTGTAGATTTACTTGTCCCGGGAACAATGCACGTTTTCAGGTGTGCGGTAAGCCGCGGGACAAACTCATTTCCCAATATTATTCCTGCGCGAATTCATATGAACACTGCATCTGATGATAAATTAACGTGCAAATCCCAACGGCTGACCGGAAGCAGGGATTTACTCTTGTATCTTCAGGCTTAGTCGCGATTAAAAGCATTGTATAGGTATATTAACACTAAAACAGGTAACTACATATACCAATCTTCGTCAGCGATCCAATCCTAGTCACCTTTGCTACCCCACAATGAAATTTTTCGTGGCGTAATTTTGTGGATTGATTTCGGACGATTCGTCCCGCTCGTTCGACGTATTAACGTCACCCTAGTGGACCGGGATAAATCCTATGACGCGAGGGCACAGCATTCGCCGGATAAATGTCGGCCATCAATTGACCGGCGAGAATGACAACCTAATTCCGTTCGAGCTTAATGAATTTCCAATAATAGCAATAATAACGACAATAACGCCACTGAAAGACAAATTGTTGATCGCCAAACGGACGAGCTCATGTCAATTACTATGAACTTGGATTAGAAAGCATTAATTTTCGAATGCACTTTCATTAAAGACTTTTTTTAATCCTTGTATCACATTTGTATATAAAATGGTTGTACATATAACCATATTAAATTTTTATATATTTTGTATTACCTATGATTATTGTATATATTAGCAGACACACCGAAAATAAAATATTATAGTCGATCCGATGTAGCGTATTATAAAATAGTACATACAAACGGTGGGAAAAAATCCCAAGTGAAAATATGTACTTTTGACTTTTGATTTGAACTGGACGACTACTTAGAGAGATTTCAAAGCTGAAAAGTACTATAAATGAAAGATAAAGTACCCGACTATAGATTCTAATTTTCATTTTGAACAGGAAATTGGGAGAATTTGAGCATCGGCCGAACAACACCAAGATATAGAAAAATCGCGCGATTTAAAAAACACATACATCTCCGAATTTTGAACCAATCAACATTTTTTTACCAGATTCATGTTCACTGGGCATAGATCTATAAGAAAAGTTACATCTCGTCTCTGAACCAAAAAAAAATCGTCATTTGTCGAACAGTGTAATATAACCAGTGGCGGCTCGTGCATAGGAACTGCGGCGCTGCAGTACCCCCAGAAAAAATACAAAAAAATCACATTTGTATACATTTACAACTTGTGAATATAATTTAAATAAGAATGATTAGATATTTGACATAATCATTATTAATGAGTATGTCAAATATATCTAAATACAAGTTGAAAATTTTTTTGTAATTTTTTTATGCACGAGCCGCCACTGAATATAACTAAGTTTTGCTGACCATAACATGACGTTGACAATTATTTTTACTGCCTAAAAATTATAAATTTCCATTAATATAAAATGCTAGTGTAGTACCCGATGAAATATAATCGTATGGGTGTTGACATATTAAATTAATAAATAAAAAAAATAAAAGAAACGTGTCGGTCCTGTGTTTGATCCGCACACGGTCGATTTTTTTCTCTTCGGTCAATCCTTTGAAATATATTTAATTTAATATTTATATTTAACTGTTTATTATGAAAAAATGGTAAAAACTAACTACCTACCTACATAACACTTTTTTTTATTTTTTCATACACAGCACACATCAACAGCATCACCACCATACGCCACTGGTACATATGTATGTATGTCTAATCGAAACGAGTATTATAGTATGGCGAGCGTTATCGTACACAGACACACACACACAGACAGAATAGGGATATTATATTTTTTATTTTTTACATACATATTATACAATAAACCAGGAAGGCTTAACAGGTAAACCCCAAATGCGCCTTCCTGGTCCACATAATTATTACATAGATACATGTAAATCTAAACAATATCTGACATCTATGGTCAGATATTACAAACATCGTATGAATACGATAAATAATGATGAATAACTTTTATGTAACAATACGATTTTTTGTATATTCGATAAACAACCACAGAGACATTTATAGGGTGAGCAATAGGGCGAAACCTAAGATATAGCAATAACTAAAAGTTTGCAACAGAAAATTGGGAAGGAAAGGAAGGAAACGCCAATTTTTACAGGAACCGTTTCAATGAAAATCAGAAAAATTGACAAATTCTGATAAGAAACGATCGACCTTGACAAACCAAGGTCTGACCAACAACGAGACTTAGTGGGACTCGAACCCGTAACATCAAGTACCAAATAATTCAACATTCACCACTAGACCACGCTGCTGGTTATATATGATGATATACGTGGGTTTGGTGCATCCGCTCTAAAATCACCAGACAAACGAACGACAGATTAACAGAACGGCAGCTTTAAACGTAATTCTCGTTTTCTCGAATGATAGATTGCACATCAGATGACGAGTAACCTTTCGATGTGCACAGATGCAATTATTAAAATTGTTTAATAAGTTTAATAAGGCAAGATTCGATAAGTTCCGAATCTTGCCTTATTAAACTCGCCAGAAAGATCCAACTCAATTTTAATAATTACCATTTTAATGATTGCATCTGTGCACATCGAAAGGTTACCCGTCATCTGATGTGCAATCTATCATTCGAGAAGACGAGAATTGCATTTAAAGCAGCCGTCCGTTAATCTGTCGTTCAATTTGTTTGGCGATTTTAGAGCGGATGCACCGCATCCGATATACGTATTCCATAAATAAACTAATAATATCAACAAATTATTTTTTATATTAAAATTTTATTAAAATAAATATTTAAAACATATATGACACACGAACTCAAAACTAACAAAAAATTAAAGTCAAATTCTACAGACCGCTAAACGCACTAACAATGTTTTTCTCTTCCAAAATGCAATGCGAAACTGAAACGAAATTTAAATGTCCATCGCGGGTCGAATAGGGGTTGAATCGGTTCAAAATATAAAAAAGCTTTTATATTTTGTTATTATAATATATATATATATTTACAAGAAAATGTCTCCCACTCGAGACAAGTAAACAAATGGAACAAATTGGATCGAAGGATGGAAGAGGCCGCCTTCACTACAGAGCGTTCTCGTAAGTAAGGCGACATAATAATTTTTGTTGTTTAAGGTTGCGTCAGGACTTGATGTCTTGGGGTGATCGATTTACCGAACCGGAAGTGGAATGGGCGCTGGAAGAGGCTCCCACCATCACCAAGAGAGGGGTGACGATGATTGAGTACCGCGACTTTTGCCAATTCCTTTGCGGAATGCGTAAAAAGGACCCTTAAAAACCCAACCCTCGATTTATTGGACAACCGAAGTGGGCGGCGAGGGTGTTGTGAACGAATCGATCAACCGGTCGTTTCGCTTCGAAAGAATTTAATTTTTAAATTGCATCCTTCTAAAGTAAACACATTTCTTCACAATATAAACGTACATATGTATACTATGCGACAATAAAATATTTTCAATCTATCTTGCGGTTTCTTTTTATTGCCTTTGCAGGAAGCGTATTGTGAAAATTCGTGGAAAATAAGAACAAAAACTGGTAGCGTTTTCAAAAGCTCTGAAGATTTCGATATGGTAGGGGTTTCGAATCGGTCAAACGGAGGTCATTGAATTCGGTTTCCATTTCCGGTTTTGCGACCGTTCCCGAATCAATAGTATATGGTGATGAAATTGCATCACGATTTCGAATCATATCAAATTTTATTGAATATCGAACGAAGCAGTTTCAAATCGGATGAAATATTTGGTTAAAGATAGATGATCGAAATGTGGGTTATATTTAAGTATAGAAACTGCAGATTTACAACGGCCAAGGTGATATTTTATTTTGAGACTCATTAGGTATTTAGGTTTTAGCAGATCTAAATATATCATTCCATGATCAGTGTGTCGAACCCAAATTTTATTAATTGTATATTATGTCTTTGTCTTTTAATCTCCTTTTTATGTACGGAAAAAAACACGTAAAAAAGTAATTATAATAGTTTAATTTAACTTAGCGAAAGTAATAGACTATAGTAAGCGAAAGAAAAGTCTATTGCAAATTTTTTTTATGTTTAAAATGAAATAAAATTAAATTTTAAACTTAGTAATTTTAAAACATTACATAATATATTTTAAGCGGATTTCAGTAATTTTTTATCAAAAAAATAAAGATCATATTTCAAATTTCAATCTGACTTAAGTTCATAAAAAAAGTATTAAGGTATAAACTTTTTAATTTATATCATGTAAAAATTCTCAACTCATCAGCTCCAAGTTACATATGTAGTTCATGAAGAATACAAATATAAATTTTCAGCTTGATACGTTCAGGGGTGTGGACAGAATCGTGGTCACAACATTTTTAACCTTTCGAAGAGGAAAAAATTCCACTTCCGGTTTATTAAATTTAATGATTTTTTTTCACTTTCATCACATTGTTACAAGAACTATACTTGATTTTTTCCTGAAGAGTACCCATGTTTGGGGGGACAATATAAATAGTGGAAGAAAAATCTAATAAGAGTAAACTACCACTTCCGGTTGACGGATGCCTACCAAATTTTATATACATACATAACTTGGTATTAAGCTTAAACTTCAAGATATGAAATTTCAATCCAAATTTTGTATACATAACTTGGTATTAAGCTTAAATTTCAAGATATGAAAATTACAGTCAATAAAAACAACATCTCACTATTGATTGCAATACTCACTTTTGGCATAAAATTACTAGATTTTGAATTCAAGATCAACAAGCCAACAAAATAATCATGTATTTGAATTAGTAATGACTGATTTGTATCTGATCCGGTAAGTAAACTAGATATGGAAGTTCAGTTCAATAAACCTAAGATTTCTGAGAAAAACATAAAAACTTCGATTCTTTAGAGTAAAAGTACTACTTCCGGTTCAGGTAAAAATATTTAATAAATATATGGGTATGAAATTTAGTCTGATTTGGTTAGTGGTTTGGGAGATAATTGAATTCAAAAACTTAAAAAAAGAGGACAACTATAACAAGAGGTACCATTTCCGGTCAACTTTACGTCGTATTTTACAAAAATTTACGATAAGAATTTCAGAAACCGATACTGTTTCAGTTCGATAGGACTAACGGTGATCAGAAAATCCCAAAAGTACACAGACACACAGACATTTTTCTAGACCTTGAAAACGTGGTCAGTGATCGATTCTGAGTTCGAATCAGTCGAAATCTCGAGTTCAAAATCGCATGATCACAAAACACCATCTATTGTTACTATGTTCATACATAGATAAAGTAAAAAGAAGATTTTTCAAATTCTAATATGGCTTTTTCAAATCCATAAAAATACTATCATGGTAAAGGTGAGATAGTAAAAAAAATTATGATCCATATGATTTTACATAATTTCAAATAGTTTGAATGGGCTATATTGAATTCAAGTAATGAACTTGTATAGTTTAGTTTCATGACAGTTTACAAATAGTAACTTAATTGATTTAAAAACAGTCCGCAAGAAACTTCAAATGAAATGAACCGTTAGTGGATGACCAAAGCCACTATAGGTCGTAACACATTTTTATACCACCATAATCGTCTTACTTTCGCTTATATCACGATCAATGTTTACAACAATATGAGTGACCTAAATATATAAGAGAGATAATGAGAACCTATATAGAGCAAATTTTATAAAATATAGAGTGAATTATAGGCGTTTAAACAATTAAAATCTGATATGGCCAGATCACGGCGAACAGGTTAGAAGACAAGTGACAATAGCTTGCTTTGATGAATAAACGTCAAGCAACCCGAAAAATCAGACACCTGATAAGCGTTGTATACGATAATTTATCTCCAACGTAATGGCAGACGATACATTAAAGTATATTGATGACGAAAATGAGCAATATGACAAATTATGAAAAAATATCGGATAAGAGATAAGAGATATAAATAAATTAAATCAGCTGATAACTAAAAATAAGACTATCACTGTTTGATCTGTGTACATATGTATGTATATTATATAGCATAGCTTGTATTGGTTAGAAAGTTTGTTTTGGAGGAATAAACAATGAAATTTGAGGTTATGAGTTGCTGCCGGAAATATGAATACTCATTTATGCCGGGAACCTTACAGTTTAGAATAATTTATTAACACTAAGACTGCTTTAATGATTTGCTTTAAGAATAGTTTATCAATGTATGATTGTCCATAAATGAGTTTATGTATTTACAGAAATGAACTTTTCAATCATCAGATAAATTAAATCAGCTGATAACTAAAAATAATTGTATGTGTAAAGTAAAAATATATAAGAGAGATAAATAGAGCCTATAATGCAAGTTTTATAAAATATAGAATGAATAAGCTTATTGTAAAATACTAAATGTATGTAAGCTTATTGTAAACAACAATTAGATACAACATAACTTCTTATTGATTACTTATCTCGCAGATGAAACCCAGTGAAGAGATATACTTTTAGTCGTGAAATGTCATATCTGACATATTTGGCCAAAAATCAATATATATCGTGTATTACCTTACAAGAAGCTACACGCCAAAATTGAAATTTATATATACATATGAGAGTTAAAACTATAAATATTTATATATAAGAGATAATGAGAACCTATAGAGCAAATTTCATAAAATATAGAGAGAATTATAGGCGTTTAAAGAATTAAAATCTGATATGGCCATATCAAGGCGAAAAAGTTGGAAGACACGGGACGAACGCTTGTTAAACGTCAGGAAGGTCTACGTGCAAAACATATACGTAACCACCGAGCCATACGGCTAAGTTATGTAAATGCATTATTTGAAAACAATTGAGGGATATTATTATATAAAAACTTTCTATAAAATTATTATATTGTAATTTGTCCTTAAGCAAATGTAAAGCAATCACTTTCACTTGATTGCGAAACTTCTCAAGTTTCCAATATTCAATCGACGAGATTGTTCTGAATCGAGTGTATATGATTTGCGATCTTGGTGTATTTTTTGACAGTAATTTGACATTTAAATACCTGAACTGACCAGCGGTATTAAAGATTAGCATGGGATCGAGCCATACTGCTGGCTATGGTTATATTTATTTATTTAAAGTTTGGACCATTGTAGCATTTCAGGAAATCCTAATGCACCACAATGGTCAAAAATATAACAGAAAAGAAAAGAAACAAAATAATAACTAAAGAAATTAGACATAACAAAAACAAAACATATATATAAACACAAACAACTTATAATAATAATAATAATAATTACAAATTATAAAAAAACAACAAAGAAGGGAATTTCTTATAAAAGAAAAGAGACAAAGAAAAATAAATATAAACATATAATATATATGTATGTACACAGACAATAATAATATTTTTATACATAATCATAAATTATCTCGCAGATATACAGTGAAATGTCAGATTTGACATATTTGGCCAAAAATCAATATATATCGTGTATTACATTACATGAAGCTAGAGGCCAAATTTGAAATTTATATATACATATGAGAGTTAAAACTTTAAATATTTTATAAAATATAGAGTGAATTATAGGCGCTTAAACAATTAAAATCTTATTTGGCCATATTAAGGCGAACAGATTGGAAGACACGGGACGAACGCTTATTAAACGTCAGGAAGGTTTACGGGCCCCGTTTTTAAAACGCGTTGTATACGATATTTTATCTCCAACGTAATGCCAGACGATACATTAACGTATATTGATGACCAAAATGAGCAATATGGCAAAGTATGAAAACGATCGGATAAGAGATAAAAATGACCACTGACAAAAGCCATGTGAAATGCAAAGGAAGTTTGTAAAAATACTATTCGACCCATATCCTGGCATATGATCCGAAATTGTAAATTATATCTAAGCACATTTTATTGCTCAAATAATCCACAAAATGATTTAAATAACAAACACTCACCGGAATAATACCTAAAACAATATCTGCCAAGAAACCTGTTTCACGTGAAGCGCTCTGATATTTCGATGCAAATAAGCGGTCGAGTTTAATATAATATTACGCCATTGAAATTAATACCAACCTCAAAAGGCGACTTGGGCCTATGCGGAGAGCACCTGAAAAGCCATCCTTCGAATGTGTACAAAAATCTTAATAATGTTTGCTCCGAGTGAGCAATTAGGGTGTTTTTCCCGTTCGCCGGAAACGCTTTCCCAGCACTGAAAAGCGCTCATCGTCGCTCTCTCGCAAAAGAAAACAAATTTCGAGGACACAATCATAACATGGAATTGACGCGAGTGCCAATTATTCAGCCCCCGTGAATTTTCCGTTTTGATAATGTGAAATTATGCAGTAATGAGATTTTCAACGATATGGTGGAACACTTGTGCGTATTCGCTCAGGCACGCGCCTTATATTATATTATAATATAATATTAATTAATATTCAGTGTGCGGCTTGATTAATTCTTGTTGCGGATTCGCAGATTGTCTTTCGTCAAATCAAAGCGAATGCTGTTCCGATTTGGGAACAATGTTAAATTAACGGCAAGCTGAAATTGCGCGTGCCGAAATTTTCCCTAAAGAAGCGGCTCAAAAGCACCTACTCAATTTTCTTTGTGTTATACTCAAAAATTAAAATTAATACGATTTAAAATAATTATAAACTGTGTAAATTACATTTACCTTTAATTTATTACTACATACTGTGAACTACACGAATTGTTAACATTCATCCTATCCAATCTCTCATATATTATATTATATTACATATATCACTATATTATAAATATCCAATTATATTATATCAAATTACGTTTATCCAATTATTTTATATCACCTTATGTTTAATTATGCATTGTCCTATTTAATCATATTTTAGTTTTTATTATTTTATCTTTCATTTGAATTTAAATTAATCATTTTACATAGGATGGCATATTCTGGAAAATTTGGCCAAAAATGATGGCTGACACTATCTTACTATCTAGCCCATAATTTGTTTGTCTATATGTACATACTACATAGATACATTATGTATTTTGTAAATATCTATAATGTTATTTTGTTTTATTTATTCTTTATTTTTATGAATTTTTACATCTGAGGCCTGTTGATTTTTCAATTAATAAATAAATATAATCGACTAGTCGATTTTTTTTTTCGATTCAAATAAATTTAATAAAAAAGTTTTTTAAAAACATACCTCTTTTATATAATTTGTATATAAAATTATTATTTTGAATAAAAATATCATTAATTTTATTTTACTACCGCCATCTACATATGTTTAAAGCTAAAAACTGGATAAACGTCAGGCACTTTTCAGAAATTCTAACTTCAAACGCGTCTAAAACGATATTTTTTCTCTATCGTAATGGCGGAGGATACATTTACTTATATTAATGACCAAAATGAGCAATATGGCAAAGTATGAAAACGATCGAATAAGAGGAAATTTTTTTCCTGAATTGTAATCGTAAGTGAAGTATAAAAGAGGTATGTAAAAAAACAAATGTTTACTATTAGATTCGCCATGTTTACGCTGTTTATATTATAAATATTCAGCAAAGCCGGGTAAAATAACTAGTAAATTATATGTATAATGAGATATGTAAGTATATTGCAAGTTAAATCATTATAAATAAATTCTTTCTATAGTAGAAAAATGCACTTTCATGCATTTTCTCCCAACAGAACAAATTTCTAAAACGTATTCATTCCTCTGTGGCATATTCCTCTATTCAAAGTTTAAAATGGATGTAGAATTTGTTCAGAAAACGTCATAAAAGTGCATTATCGCATTACGAGGTAAATGTGGGCTCGAACTCCGCGCTTCAGGTATTATCGCTCGGCATTAACGGCGCGGGTCGTATCTGTCGAGTTCATATCGTCGCCGAATAGGGGATGATGGGGTGATTCTAGAATAGGGGTTGCTCGGGAGTGTTTGTGGCAGACACTATCCCGAATGCCATCTCGCTGGAATTGATCCGATTGCCATGGTTGATTGTCGTCGTATGACGATTTGCATAGAAACGAAAAACGCATGCGAGAATACTCACTCCATGTGACTCTTGTGCACGTCGAAATCAGTGAAGGTAAGCTCTATGATCTCGTCAGGACCAGCTATGAAGGTGTACAGGAGACAGTCAATTCCCCTGGGATAGCTTTTCGGATAATCGGGACTGCTGAACGTTCCTCGCTCTTTGCCGTACGTTGCCGAAAACACCAAGCACGAGCAGCCTGAAACAAAAAAAGAAAATTCATTAGATCAAAAACTAATTTAGCATTTTTGTATATTTGTAAAGCCAACTTAAAAACAGTAATAAAATATTAAAACACGTCTACGATCCCAAATCTTCAACCAGATCAGCAAATTTTAGAGTAAAAAATCCTTAAAAACGTTTATAGTAATCTGGTTGAGCAGCTTGAACCATCAGATTGGTTTGGGTCACATAAGAAGAAAACAATCTACGGCATCTACATACATAATATATTTGAATCTCAATTATGCAAGAATTTGTAGAAATGTTTTTCTAGATATTTTATTACTATAAAATACATACATACAGCATACATATATGCCATGACAGATTACCTAAACATAATCTGCTTTAGATCAACGACTTTAGAGAGTCTTTAATTAATATTATGTATTAGATCTATTATGAGTATTCATAATAATTGTAAATAGGTTTTTGAGCTCTTTTTCCTATTATGCTGTACATTAACATTAGAATAATATAATACTATGATTACTAACAAAATAAAATAAAAATTGTAAAATAGAAAATGATCAGTAGATCAGTAGCTATTAAAATAGATATCAGATGTATTGTGAACATTATTTATTAATAATAAAAAGCATTCAAAAATCAAAAACCATGACAGGAACTATCCTAAGATGGCACATATGGTTAGATTAATTTTTGTATACGAGTACTAACAATTTTTCAAACATACATATAATACAATAGAGGCATCTATGGAAAATAAACAAAAATTTTACAACACTATGTAGGTAGAATTTATAAGATTCAACAAATTCGAGATGCCAATAACTTGAATTTGTAAGAAGCTAAAGGGAATTATACCGATTTTTGGATCTGTCACAGCCACTAAGTTGGAAAAATCAGAAAATTCTAAACAACAGATGGTCCATTTGTATTTTAATAACCACAAGATCTCGCCAGCAGATTATTTTGTCGGGACTTAAGACCTACATATGTATCTACTGGTTGGAAATAGCTCTACCAGTGCACCACTATGTGGCTATATATACTTTTCGTTCTGAATCAAGCTAATTAAAACCTAATGCTAAATTATCAATATGTATGATTTTGTCATAAATGGACAACAGAGTGATTAAGGATACAAGTATACATACGTATATTCAGAATCAAATGAAATCTTTGCCTGTCTGCTCTGTTATTGTAGACATCGTAGGTAAGTTGAAAACAAACGAGTAAAAATAAAATTTGAAAATAATTGAATTGTTATGAAATTTGAATACAAATGAATTTTGTATGACTATGTATTTCCGTGCTATTAATTATAAAATTTATTTTGCGTCCACTTCACGGTGCATTATGATTTTCCACGTATCTTTTAAAAATAAAAAATAATATATGTATAAAGCTCCAGGATGTTGTTGCACGTTGCATGAAAATGTTAGCCTTTCGTTATACCCTGCGCCGTTGAAAAATTAAAACTCGTTCGTCTCTGGATTTTTACGGAGAAAAATATTATGTTTATAAATTAAATGTAAATAAATACGCAGTCCGGCTACATTTTTCCGGTCAGACTTGTATTTTAAATGCACCCGAATATTCCAAATGTAAATGCGAAACGTTCCAACTGTATAAATATACAGACCTTGTACGGATATCATAAATATAATATTTTAATGGAAAGTTTCGTGAGTTCTTCTGATTGGAATTTGTCGTTTGATTTTTTTTTTATCTTTAATGGAATAGTATTTATTCCTTTTACGATTTAACAACATCTTACAAATTATAAACAACTTGAAAGTGATTTATGTCACGATTATAATTCATGCCATATGAAACTGCAAATACACATACATATTATTTATTAAATCTAATTTATGACTGTTTTTTCATGTACACACATGAAATACAATATCATCAATAAATGGTTAGTGACATCTACGAGAACTTAATAACTTGTTTTGAAGGTGCTGAAATATTTGTGGGCTTACTTTTTAAATAACACCAGAGAAAGTAATGCAAAGTAGAAAGTTAAGTCGATAAGATATTGTTGGTATTCTTGCCGTTTTTGGATATGATGTGAATAAATTGATTGTTTGATGACTTGTATAGAATATAGGGCAACTTGTTGAAACTATGTAGAGCTGATGTACATCCATTTAATTTAATTTAAGTCATAGTCATATAATGAATATAATACATTATTTATTTAATGTTCGGACCATTGTGGCATTACAGGAATTCCTAATGCGCCACAATGGTCAAAATATAACATAAAAGAAATTAACTTTACAGAAATTAAATACGTATTTATACATACAAACAATTCATAAAATCCGAGGTTCAAGTAATAATAGAATTAGTAACATAACATATACATATATAATAATATTTAAATGTAAGGAGAAAAATTAGAAATGTCTAGTGTCAAGAGTCAGCACTATTATATGTATGTATGTATTTACATATGTACAAGAACCAACCGTAATATATGTATATAATAATGGTCATTAATCACAATGTTGGCTTATAAATAGAGTGTTTAATTTAACAAAAAAAAACGTAGGACTACCCAGAAACAGGAGCCTCATATTAGCTTTTCCCAGGGGGGGGGGGGGCAAAATTTTTGACCAGTAAGGAATGAATTTCTAAGGGGGGGGTTGTATTATATACAAAAATGAGTGTATATAAAATACAAAATAATCTCCTGAAAATCTTTCAAAGCTAGAAAAACAAAACAAAATATATTTGGAAGTTAACATTTATACCTGACAGTGTTCTATAGAGTTTCAACATTGAAGCATATGCTAAAAGGAGTCGCCGTTATAATTGGTTTTCGAGGATTATCTCCAGGCTTAAGTGCTGTTGGCTAAAAATGGAGACCCCCGAATGGACTTAGTGGTCGGTAACGGCACCCAGCCACTTCCCGCTAGAGTTCTCAGAACTGACAGCGCGAAAGCAGAGACCGTGGGACTGTCTATCTAGTACGTGACTATAACAATAAGTAAACAAACGCGTCAAGGAAGATGCAGTGAGTGACCTGCCCTTTATAAGCAGGTACTTAGGCCATATCAAGGCATTCTGGACAGAGCACTGGCAGTGCGTGGATCTCCTTAATCACCCAATAAATGCTGTGAAGCGAATTTGGCCTTTTATTTAGATCCTCCACCCACCCATACGCAACAATATTCTATTTTTGTTGGTTTAGTATTTTAATTAAAATTCATAATAATACATTAAACACCGTGGATGCCAAATGACGCCCCGGCTATTAAATGTGTATTAAGAAAGTCATAATGCCTCAGTAAGTTATCGGAGATACTTTATTTGAGCCAAATGTATCATAGAGATGATTCAGACGAATTGTTCATTTGTGTCGTCGGCAACTTCCGGTTTCATATACACACAATGGCGAATTCACCTGGTGTTAGATGCCAGGCATGTTGGCGCGAAATGAGTTTTGTTTGTTAAAGAAAAACAACTGCTTAACGGAGCGCTTTATAGCGCGTTTTGATTGTTCAAAGACCCGAAAAATAGTGAAAAAAGGTAAAAGCCCCTCTGTACCGGAGGGAGAGGGATGGGGAGGAGGGAGGGGGCAAAGAAAGGTTTGGAGGCGATGAGAAGGATGGGGTATGGCGCAATTTATGTGTTTACCCTGTCGACGGAAGACAAAAACGCTAAAAACAAAATTGAAACGGGCGGGAAAATCAACGATGTCGGCCTCTCGCTTTCCACGTCTCTTGACCATGAAATTGAGACTTTTCTAACGGTATTTTTGTCATACGACTAACAATGTCATTTTGTTTGCATTTTTCCAATGAAATAAACAAAACATTTATATTGTATGATTAAAATGTGATGAGCCTTGGGTGGTAAGAGCCGAGAAATTTTCTAATAATAGAAGTGACTTTACCAATGCTTTGCTTGTGTCAATAATGGGTTTGGTGCATCCGCTCTAAAATCGCCGGACAAACGAACAACAGATTAACCGAACGGCAGCTTTAAACGTAATTCTCGTTTTCTCGAATGATAGATTGCACATCAGATGACGAGTAGCCTTTTGATGTGCACAGATGCAATTATTAAAATTGAGTTGGCTCTTTTTGACGAGTTTAATAAGGCAAGATTCGGAACTTTTAATAATTGCATCTGTGCACATCGAAAGGTTACCCGTCATCTGATGTGCAATCTATCATTCGAGAAGACGAGAATTGCATTTAAAGCAGCCGTCCGTTAATCTGTCTTTCAATTTGTCTGGCGATTTTAGAGCAGATGCACCGCATCCGTCAATAATACGTGGCACGTCTCCATAACTGCGCTACAACGCACGGAATATAATCAGGGTCATTACATACATATTCACTACATAAATTAAAGTTTTATTTTGATATAGATTTATTAACAATTTGAGTATATGGTGGTGATGGGCGTTGGTGGCCAATCCTTTTCTGTTCTCAGTTGGCGGATTATTTTTATCCACTTTTTTGTATTCGTCTGTCCTGGGAACTTTTAAATTAACGTGTAATGTATGTATAGTTTCAACAAAAATATGTATAATATAAAATGAACGATGTTTATATAAATTAAACTTAAATAATTGGTTATTAATATAATTAAGTACTCGGTTCCACCAAGAGAAATGTTTTTACATTCATTTAGAAATAATTTTTACATTTCTCTAGTGCCACCCCTGAAATTTTATGTAGAATGCGGGCGATCGCCATGACACTTTTAAAAACTGTCAAATTACGATGTTAATAGAATAATATGTTACTTAACCGCTTAGACACCCAGCCGACGCGCTGAGCGTATAATAGATACGGCTGTTTGCGCCTTAAGGCGCTTTGGGCAGCTAAGCGGTTAAATGATCAATTTACTTATAAAAATGTATCTCATGTTGTTTATTGCGTGTTTTTGAATGCATTCTGCAATTTTTAACGATGCACTTGCCCACCTTGCGAGTAATATAAACAAACAGAGAAGTTTTTATCGGACATACGTCGAGCACCAAACATCAAATACGACTGACGCCAAAATTATTTGAAAAGTTCTTTTATTCTATTATTATAACATTTCTCTGGGTAAGAGTGAGTAAATGATACTTAAATCTGTTATTTTCAATTCTTTACATAATTTATTAAATGTAAAGTATTGATTACAATTTTTATCTTAGCCGACTGCGATTGAAAACAATTTATTCTATATAGAAAGGAGTATAATCTTTAATGCTGCTGGTCAGACTTGGATATTTGTGACTTCAAGTCGATCGTTTCCCATCAGAGTTTGCCAATTTATCTAATTGCATTGTTGAAGCGGTTCCTCCTTCAAATTGGCAAAAACCATCCTTCCTTTTATATTAACACTATTCGAATGGTTGAATGATTTCAAAAAATTATTATCTATAACATAGATGTCTTGTTGATTCTTATATATGTATAATATTTTTATTATGCTTATATATCTGTATACTTATATATAGTATTTATATTATGCTTATAAGAATACCAAATATATTTAATGTATGTTAAAATAAAACTAGAAAAAATAAAGTATACATAAATTAAATAAAGCGATAACCAATATAATATGGAATACTGGAATTCTGTATAAATTTGAAAAAAATCCGACAACCGGTAGTAGAACTTTTGTCTTGTGTAAATTTCCCTACATTTCCGCTCAATTTGTATCGAAAATGCAATGTATGTTTGATTATCGAATTTTTTTTTTATTCTTCTTATATTCATCAAATACATAGATAAAATCGTGAGTTGGTCACATTTAAATTTTTTTAATAAGATATCAAAAAAAAAATTCATGTCCGAAAATATTTCTAGGAAATTTGAAAAATGTTTGTTGATTTATAAAATATATCATTACATATTTATTATTTAAATAATAATTTATTGTGAAAGGATAACGATAGAATGAGATAAAATTTTATTTTAATGGTCGAACGATCAGAGTAAAAGAAGAGAAAATTACTTTTATTTTCGTCTCTCAAATAATAAATCTCTTCGGATAAACTAATAGGAAAATGTAATTCACAAGAAACTCTTCTTAAAATTGTTCTTTCATTCTTCCCATTCCTCTTTTTTCGCTCTTCCCTATTTGACAAAGGCCTTCTCGATTAGCGAAAAACTTTTCGATAATCTGTTTTTTTTTCACCATGCTCCCAAAAACTGGAAGAAAAAGTTCAATTGATTTAATCGAATATTTCACTTTGTTTTCCACAACGATTGAAACATTCCATTTACGTATTTGTTAATTTGGAAACTACAGCTATTCGCAAAACAAACGATTATTTATATTTACTCCCTCAAGTACGTACATATGTACATATGTTCTCCGTATCGAATTTTGTTCTATTTCGGGTCGAAAACCGATTTTTAGGAAGTTACGAGACTTCGATTGAAACGAGTCGGTTCACACGCTAGAAACTTATTCGATTGACAATAACAGGATAGTTTTCCAATATTTGACGCAATTACGCGGCTCTCCGGGATAAGAAGGGTCGTAGGGATAAAATAGAATGCAACCCATTTCATCTAGGCGCGATCTGACCGTTCGTGGACCTTTTCATTCTCAAAAATCCGTAACAAAAAGTTCTGGGGGAAAGCAGCAATACCTATGTACGTATGTACGTATGTACATATGTATGTATGGTGCGGTGGAAAAACGACTGAGCCGCGAATGAAAATTTATGGGATCTTTTTATCTGGAACACCTTTTTATTTCATTAAAGTCGAGGTGAAAGTTTCTCTTTAGGAGTTATATTTCTTCCAGCACCGAGCAGACAGATAGGAATGTCCATTTGATAAAATAGATTTTCTGTTTGTCTTCGCCGCTACGACGACTTGAAAACTCAAAAAAAGAAAGGTAGAAACTTAGTTTTTTTACATGGTAAAAAGTAGTAGAATTGAGAGTTGGGGTAAGAGAACGAGAGGGGGAGAGCAAAGAGAAGAAACTCACTTGTCGAAGAACAGAAGAAAACTCGGACGAAGAGAGTGAATTTTCAGCGCTGAAAGCAATTTGAGTCGGTGAATAAAATTTTGTCGAATTTATTTAACTAACTCTTTTTTTTGCGTCGCCGAGTCAAAAATAAGCGTGCCTTAAGAATTTATTTGATTTGTTTTTAAAGTGACTTCAATTCAAAAAAAGTTCAACGTTAATTTATTTCAAAATTATAATCCTTCGTCTTAAACAAAATAACATCATATTATATTTGAAAGATTCGTCGATCTTCATCTATGACAACTGTTTGTTTGCCTGCTATGCAAATCTGCAGATTCAATCAACTTGAGACTTCCAATCCCTAATGTATAGTACAGATGAGTTTTGAACAGATTTTTTTCACCGTTTAATAGCTCGAGCAATGCCTAACGAAACAAAGCATCGCTGACTAGCATATCATACATAAGTATAATATGTATGTAAGTATGCACTAAATATGTATTGGTATATTTACTATTGATTGTTAGTTACTAAGGAAACTAAGCTTTTGAACTTTGATTCATGGACAGTATACATAAAAAGCACTACATATGTAAATAATAAAAAATCAGCTGATAACTAAAAATAATTGTATGTGATGTATGTATGTAAGCTTATTGTAAAAAACTAAATGTATGTAAGCTTATTGTAAATCATATTAACAATTAGATACAACATAACTTCTTATTGAATACTTATCTCGCAGATAAAACTCCGTGAAAAGATATACTTTTAGCCGTGAAATGTCAGATTTGACATATTTGGCCAAAAATCAATATATATCGTGTATTACATTACATGAAGCTAGACGCCAAATTTGAAATTTATATATACATATGGGAGTTAAGACTATAAATATTTAAATATTAGAGATAACGAGAACCTATAGAGCAAATTTTATAAAATATAGAGTGAATTATATGCGTTTAAACAATTAAAATCTGCATATCAAGGCGAAAAGGTTGAAGATATGTAGATTATGGTAGCCTTACGTACCGTCATAGACGTCACCGTATCCGAGATTCTGGATATTTAATACGCATTGTATACGATATTTTATCTCCAACGTAATGGCAGACGATACATTAACGTATATTGGTGACCAAAATGAGCAATATGGCAAATTATGAAAACGATCGGATAAGAGATAAAAATGACCACTAACACGAAAGCCATGTGAAACGTAAAGGAGGTAAGTAAAAACGCAACTCTACTCTAAATCACAATAATTTTTTTAAAATGGGCGAATTTCAAACAGATTTAAAATGAAGGTAAAGAATTACCGTCGAGACAATAATTCACGTACATAAATGAAATATACGCTATTGTGCATTCGAGGAACAATGCGAATAATGCATTGCGCGATTTTTCCGACTGCGAACGGGTGTAATGAATCACAGTCTAACGTCGCGACCGGTACTAGTCAACTCCCTCGGGATGCTTAGACTGTGCACAACTTTGAATACAAACTCCGACGCGATTTTTCGCAACGAGCAGTTGTGATCTTCAATCAATTCTGAACGAAAAATCAGAAATAAATCGGGTGAAAAATTAAATTTGAATAAACGAACGCAGGCATTCAGGATTATTTTCAAGCAACTTGAAACCTTCCTAAACAACCAATAAAACGAAATATAATAAACGATTGCCTTAGGCTAGTGAAATTTTCAGCCAACATCTATTCGAATAACGGAACAAGGAGCTAGTTCGTTAATGAACATACTTACATTACTGGTCTTCTTAAAAATTTATATATTAAACTATATGCAGTAAATGAATTTTCCTTCAAAGCAATGCAAATTATGTTCATTTTTCTGTGGGAAAATAAGTAGATTGGATTCTAAGGAAACTAGAGCAATCGGATTTTTGCATATATAATATATAAATATATAAAGCTTTGAAAATTTAAATTGCTTACAATGTTATTTAAACGATTTGCGGTTTTGATAATACATATACAATTGAAGAAGGAATTAGTAACGATACAATTTCTGTTGAAAATTCATTAAAGTAAATCAGTATGATTAAAATAAATCAGTACAATCAATATTATTGCAAAAAGACCAATAAGGATTTGGATATAAGAATATTTATTTATTTAAAGTTTGAACCATTGTAGCATTACAGGAATTCTTAATGCGCCGCAATAGTCAAAAATACAACAGAAAAGAAACGAAACAAAATAATAACTAAAGAAATTAGATATTACAAAAACAAAACATATATCCTATATACAAACAACACATTTAACAAATCATAAAATTAATAAGCTATATAATAGCGGATAATAATAATATTTACAAATTATAAAAAACAACAAAGAAGGCAATGTCTCATAAAAGAAAAAAAGAGAAAGAAAAATATATATAACGGTAAACGATATAAAAGATATAACGGTATTACACAAAAATCACATTTTTTAAAATGAATAAGCCAAATTAAGATACATACATGTGTATATGTATGTAGAAAATATCTGAAGACGCATAGAAATATCGTTATTATCTATATTTTCTATTGGCTTGTTCGCATATTTTTACATACCTCCTTTACGTTTCACATGGCTTTCGTGTCAGTGGTCATTTTTATCTCTTATCCGATCGTTTTCATACTTTGCCATATTGCTCATTTTGGTCATCAATACACGTTAATATATCGTCTGCCATTATTACGGAATTTGGAAGTAATACATTATTGAAAACATATTGCGTTGTTTATTGCAATTTTAACCATGTATTTTGTAGGTTTTTCCCATTGAGATGAATTGGAATTTATCCTGTAATGGTCCGTACGCACCAAACCAACGACGATTTTGGGACAACTTTTAAAACCAGTAGCGTACAAAATATCGAAATAAAAATTAAATAAAAAAATTGAAATTAAATATCAAAATTAAGCTAACGAGCGAGATTGAGCTAAAATTAGATTATCGTTGATGTTTTGAATTACAACAATGTTTTGAATTACCACGATATGCATTACAACCAGAGAAATATTATAATTACGAGCGAAAAAAACCTTGTTATTGTTTTTTATAAGTCGTCACGATACACTAATGTGTTTCGCCGTCGATGAAATATTTAACAAAAAAAATGTCGGTGATTTGTCAAAGGGTTTTTTTTTCTTTCGTCGAAATAAAATTAATAATCACACATTATCCGATAAATTTTACCTCTGAGATGGATTTAATTATTTGATTTATTTCGACGAGAGAAACAATTGAAGACATTATCCGATAAAATTTACCTCTGAAATGATTTAATTAATTGATTTATTTCGACGAGAGAAACAATTGAAGACTAAAGAAATTTCGTTTGATAAACCGACAACGTGTCGGGTTGGGACCATCACTCGGTCACCCATACTAACACATGATATATTCTCAGTAACTGCGCATTACGGGGAAGTAAAAATAATAATTTTTTGATTTTTTTTTTCGATCTTAGTGCGTATCTACGTAAGTCAAAACATCTTCGACAAACAAAAGTCGAGGATTACCTGTATGTGATTGTTGATGATCTAATTTTAAGTCAATCTCGAAAATTTATTTAAATTGGGCATGTTCTGTTTTAACTTTCAATATTTTATTTTAAATTTAATATATTGATTATAATTTTATTTTGATATTTGAATTTAATTTTAATATAATAATATTATTTTTAATTTTGATATTTGATTTCAATTTTTAAATTTAATTTTTATTTCGATATTTTGTACGCTACTGGTTTTATCCTGCTGGTTAAAACGTTGGACCAAAATCGTCGTTGGTTTGGTCCGTACGCAGCATTATATAAAATGAACTAATGATATTCGTGCGTATGCTGATATTTGTTATTGACATATACATAAGAATATGGGTATTACCCATATCTCTACCCCACTCCTTTCCTTTTGGGCATGCTTGGGTATAATTCCCTTGAACTTCGGAGAAACTTCTCATTAATTCGTTTCGTTCTCCTGCTCTTACGTGGTAATACGTCATGCCCGTTGTTGCTCGAGCAGTTGGGGCTTTATGTCCCTATTCACTATGTGCGTGGTAGACATCATCATTTGCTGGCTGTACCTCCTGCCCGCACAGTCCTTTTTCGAATGGCTCCTATTCCAAGAGCTATCCGACTTCTTAATGAAATCGTTGCTGCCGAGACTGAATGTGATATTTTCCACCTTAGTGAGCGTAAATTGTCGGAAATTACTCTAACCCATTTATCTGGTAGTCTGCGCTCATCATTGTTTTCATGATTGATTGTGATTTATGAGTGAAATTTTGATTAACTCTCTTCCATTTGGGCCTTACAGGGATGTTTTGTATTTGTAGTTGTTTCTTACATATTTATTGAAACTGGCTGTAGGTGCAAGGCATTCCTTATGCTATATTTTATTTGATATTTTTACTTTATCTGTTATTATAAATGCTATTTTTTATGTATGTATGGATGTATTTATGTTTATGTTTAATTGTTATTTTGTTTTTTTTCTTTTTTGTGTTATATTTTTTGACCATTGTGGCGCTTTAGGAATTCCTGTTATGCCACAATGGTCTGTTTAAAATAAATAAATAAATAAATATATAAGTGTACTAACTTGACATATACATAATGTATATTTCTATAATATTGGAAATAAATATGAATGGTTTAAATAGTTCGTATTTCTCATCTATACTTTACTCATCGCCATCATTAGATTGTATAATGGAAAGTTTACAGCGTTCGACTTTAAGAAAGGTGGGTGATCTTGGAGCAAAGTTCCTGAGATGTATTAAGAAGATAGCGTTAAGCAAACTTTGTACGCAAGTTGATTTCACCGCTTTATGTATTCCAGTAGTGTATTTCGTTAGTTACATTAAAACGGAACGACGCGCAAACAACGACTCGGATACCAAGGGAGTGATGGTACGTGTGTGTGTGTGTATGTTTGAATGCTTTTTTAACCCTTTTCCTACCCCCTTCTAGCAGATCATGGGGGGTTTTTGGCAAATTGAAAGTTTTGCGAGTGGCCACGTAGCGTCGTTTCGAGTTGCGTCGCGACGGTGAGCGTCATAAAGTGAACACGAGCCTTAGGAACTTTGCCTCTGTAAATAAGATACGTTTGTAAATCGGCGAATGCGCACTCTGAATAGCAATTTTGCTTTGCTCTGTGTTTGTGAGAGGTTCTAATTTCAGCCTGATGATTCCTTTGAACCTGTGGTCGGGAACCTTTTTTAACCTTTGAAGGACGGAGCGTCGAGATCGAACGAGTGTCCCGAACCGGGGTCGAGTAAGACCCCAGTATTTTTTAATCAAAATACAGCTTTTTTCAATACAAATAGGTTCAATATATATCTTATTAATCATTTTATACATTAACATAAAAAAGTTTTAGTCCTATAGCATGTTTTTGACTATTTTTGGATTAAAAAATAACATCAACACGCAAACGAACATAGGTAAGGCCAACAGGCGACTGCATGACTCAATAGCCACGCGCCAAAAGCGACGAAAATAATAGCTTGCGAAAATATAGCTGTCTCTTTCTTTCGCATTGGCTCTTCGATTAACAATAATATGCAATCGAACAGTCAAAAACATGACTTATCGCTACTGCCTTTAAATCATACTTTGGAACGTAGAAATGTATAAATGTATTTTTTACGACGTAGCCCTTTTCTAAATCATACAAAATCTATTAAAATAAATTTCTTGTAGTTCATTCTAGGAATACAAGAAATATAGGGTGTAAAGCTTTGAAAACCACATAGTTATTACGAAAAACGTAAAAATTGGGGCACTTGCATACCCCAGTTCGGTGAGGGAGGGTTAAACATAGAGCCAAAATGAACATATGTTCATACATTAGGTTGGAGTGAATACCACGAATTTTGGATTTACATCAATAGACGTAATGGAAAACTTTCATCGTATGAAGGGAAGGTATATTCCTCAAACCCATGACTTTATCTATGTATTTGAGGAATATAAGAAGGTCACAAAATGAAATTTGATAATCAAACATGTGTGCATACACGTGCACACATTCCGGTTATGAAAGCATTTTCGATACAAATTGAGCGCAAATGTAGGGAAACTTACACATGACAAAAGTTCTACTTCCAGTTGTCGGATTTTGTTCGATTTTTTTTATTGCTTAAAATCACTATAATTATTATACTTATTAAATATCAAGAAAATAAAAATAATCTAAAAGGTTAAAATAAAATAATGAAATATTGTTTTAAAAATAAATACTACTTCCGGTTTACGAATTCTCACCAAAACTTTATCAGCTCTAAGTTACATAGTACATAAATAATACGAATATAAATTTTCAGCTTGATACGTTCAGGGGTGTGTACAGAATCGTGGTCACACCATTTTTGACCTTTCGAAGAGGAAAAAATCACACTTCCGGATGACGAAAATGATTTCTTTAATTTTTTTTTTATTAAAAAACAGATATTGTATTTTATCAATTGCCAATTTCTTTGAAAACTGTTCAATTAAAATATTGCTGAAACGAAAACTGTTCATATATGTATGTATATGAACACACACGATAACGAAATTGATAAAATTTTATCATAGCTACATATATTAAGCTTTTTTATAATCCAACAGGGATTATACCCATAAAAATTATCATGAAAACTGTTTTTGATATAATCCATACGTGATGACGAAATTGATAAAAATTATTACTTTACGCCCATTGATAATTTACAAACAGGGATTAAATCAATTGATAATTTATTTGAAAACCGTTTTTGCCGAAATAGTTAATATCCACATATAATAACAATTGGATTTCATTCGCCATATGCCCTTGAGAGGAAGAATGTTTTATTACGTATATATATGTACATACATATGTATGTACATATATGTACGTACATACATATTAACAATAGATGAAGTTTTGTGATCTCGCGAAAATTCAAACTCAAGATTTTGACTGATTTGAACTCGGAATCGATCACTAATCACGTTTTCATGATCTTAAAAATATATGTGTGTGCGTGTATGCGTGTGTGTGTGTGTGTTAGTACATGTGCTGTGTGTTTTTGGGATTTTTCGAACACCGGTAGATTTTGGTTTTCGGATTCAATTATCTCCTAAACCGCTAAACGGATTAGACTAAAACTTTTTTTTAAATAAAATAGAAATTATGAATTTTATATACTCGTATTATTATTATTTTATATATTTATATGTTTTTTAAACTAGAGAATCGATTTTTTTATATTTTTCTCATTTCAAATTTTTTTTCTTTCCGAATGTGCAGAAAATGAACCAAGATAAAAATTATATATAGCAAAATATCCTATTTCACTGTTATTTAAAAACAATTATGATGAAAATTATAGCACAAAGCGATTTTTTTTCAGAAACATGTAAAATAAATCATGTAAAAAAATATTTTAATGTTTCTTTAAAATAAAAAAGTACATATGTAAATGTTAATTTATATAATAATATTTTTTTTTGGGAAACAAATTTATTTTTATTTTCATCATATTGATACAAGAATAGTACAATTTTTTTTTTTTTTTTTTTTTTTTTTTTTTTTTTTGTGCCATCTTATCGATTCCCGATAAATCATCACCAGCGATATCGTTGCTCTTCAGATCATGTACGGGCACTACGGAATCATCACTCCGTCCCCAAAATTGTGAATTGGGCTTCTGAATCTCTCACATTCAGAACACCAATTCGTGAGGATTTTTTCGCTTTAAACGCCTCTGCTGGTGAGTTGTGTCCAATAGCTGCAACGCTTCTATGTTAGGGTGACGGTGCAGTCTCAACTCGTGCCTCCCGGCGCATTCTCGGATGACTTCTTTTACTTTTTTGATTTTAAGGTCCTTGTGGATCTCTTCATTTGTGACGAAGCGATATGCATCGGTGATAATCCTCAAAAACTGGTTTTGACATCTTTGCATTTTTTCGATATTGGATGGCTTACTGCATCCCCACAGTTGTATGCCATATGTCCATATTGGCTTCACGATTGCCTGGTATATCAGTTTTTTGCATTGTAGGTCTAATTTGGAGTGTCTTCCTATTAGCCAATGCATTTCTCTTTGTTTAATTCGAATCTGTTCTATTTTTTTTTTTAATGTGATGCCTCCACGTAAGCCTTGAGTCAAGATGCAGTCCTAAATATTTAGCTGACAAAGCTTGTGGAACTTGGATTCCGTTTATGAAAGTCTGAGTGCTGACACTATTTCGTCGCAGTGCAAATGTGACCTGCATTGATTTTAGCTCGTTGAGTTTCATTTTCCAGTCCTTGGTCCATTTGCTGATCTTGTCCAGTGCACGCTGCAGGCGTTCAAATGCTTCCTTCTGTGACTCGCTCGATGACATAATGACTGTGTCATCTGCAAATGTTCCAATGAATGTCTCTTCGCTTGTCGGGATGTCAGCAGTGTATATCAGGTACAGTATAGGCCCTATTACGCTTCCCTGTGGTACTCCTGCAGAGGCTGTGAAAAAGTTAGAGAATGCCTCCTCATGAGCAACTCTGAATTTGCGTCCGGATAAGTATGATTCCAGTAATTTGACATAATTTCCAGGTAATGACTTGCTGATTTTGTGGATAAGTCCTTCGTGCCATACCCTGTCGAAGGCCTGTGAGACATCAAGAAATACAGCTGGACAATACTTTTTTTCCTCTAGCGATTGCTCTATTTTTGAAATAACACGGTGCACTTGATCGATGGTAGAATGTTTCGACCTAAATCCAAATTGGAAGTCGGGAACATCGGTTAAGGGCTTGAGTCTTTTTAATAATAGTTTTTCGAATAGCTTAGAGATCGCAGGCAACAAGGATATTGGTCTGTATGATGTCACTTGTTCGGGTGACTTTTCAGGTTTCTTCAACATTATGATTTGAGCAGTTTTGAAGCACTCTGGCACATGCTTGAGCCGGAAACATGCATTGTATAAGTATGTTAGCATGATAATAGCCTTTTTTGAAAGTTCCTTGAATAGTCCCGGTGAGATTTCGTCAATTCCAGGTGCCTTTTTAGGATTTATATTGTCATCTATTTCTTTAGCTACTTCCATAGGGGTGACAGTTTTGATTAGTTGCTGTGGTTGATACATTGGTGTATAATCAGCATCAGATTGAATATTGTGTGGTTGGAATACTGTCTCTAAGTGTTGTGCAAACAGCTCAGCTTTTTCTTTGTTGCTTCTTATCCACTCTCCTTGCGCATTTTTCAGAGGTGGTATTTGTAGAATTGGTCGTTTGAATTTCCTAGTTGCTTTCCATAGTGAGTGATTTTTATCAGCTGCAGGGCCCAAACCTTCCAAATATTTTTCAAAACAATTTTGTTTATGCTCTTTAATAAGTCGGTTAACTTTGTTACTTATGTGGTTAAATTCTCTTTTGTCTGCAATATTTCTGGTTCTATGCCATATTCGTCTTGTTCTACGTCTTTCTTTAATCAATTGTCTAATTTCCATGGGGTAATTAATGATTTGGTCTGGTTTTTCTTTTGGTACAGGTGTAGCTTCTTTCGCAGCCTCTCGTACAGAGTCAATAAAATTTTGAGTGTGTAGTTCGAGATCTTCTATAGTTTTAAGTTTCACTATTAAATTTATTGATTGGTCTAGTTTTTTCCTGAACATATCCCAGTTAGTGCGTTTATTTGTCAGGTTCTGTCTCCTTATTCTTTTAATTACCAGTGTGCTCAGTGTCATTAGCACTGGTGGGTGATCAGAAGTAAGGTCCTCTATTCCTTCGACCTCAATGTGGTTTGGGGCTATTCCTTTGGATATAAAAAAGTCAATTAAATCTGGTACCTTTTTACTGTCGGTCGGCCAGAAGGTTGGTTTTTGTGAGGAATGATACTCGCACGAGGAGCTCTGAATCGCGTATAGAAGGTTGTTTCCTTTACCAGGAGTTATAAGTCGTGATCCCCAAGCTGTATGTTTAACGTTGTAGTCTCCTCCAATAATAAATCTTGGCCCAAGGGAATTAAAGATGTTTATAAATTGGTATTTTGTGATGGTATGCTTTGGAGGACAATATGCTGCAGCAATATTTAAGTCAGCATTGCCATATTTAATTGTGATGATAGTAGCTTGCATGAATGGTTCTCTGATATCTTTTTGTTCGAAGTGCTGGATATTTTTTTTGATTAAAATAGCAGTACCACCGCGAGCTCGTTCACTAGGATGTGTTGTCCAATAAGCCGAGTATCCGTTTATCTTTATGTAACTTCTTTGTGAAAAGTGTGTTTCTGATATTAGTGCTAGATCGATGTTGTTTGTCTTTAGAAACACTTTAAGTTCATGGACTCTCTGATTGAGTCCGTTTGCATTCCATGTTAATATGCGTAGGGAATTATCTGTCATTTTTATTATGTTTACTTGGTGATTTGCACTGATTTTCAATTTTTTCCACTCTGGTTATGAGCCAGTTGAGTTGGTGTTTTATTTCAGTTTGAAAGTCACATAGCAACTGCATCATGCCACCGATGGTAGGTTCAGTTGATTTATTTTCCTGCCCGATATCTTGTTTGCTTTTGTCTGCTTGGGACTTAGCTGCTTCACTATATGTTTTGTCCACAGTTGTTTGTTTATCAACAACTTCAATTTGATTTTTTTGTACGCGTTGTGTTACTGTTACCTTTTTGGGTTGTGATGCTTTTATCTTTTTTTTATAGACCTCACACCCCCTGTAGCTAGCTGGATGTCCTTGCTGGCCACACAGGGCACAAGTTGGGGGAACATTTTTCTGCTTGTTGCATTTTGTTGTGTGATGGTCTGCGGCACATTTGACGCATTTAGGTTGTCGATTGCAAAAATTTTTTGTATGCCCAAGTTGTTGACAGTTTGTACACTGAGGGATGTCTTTTACTTTCATTGGTGGTTCAATTGTTACTCTGCAATGTAGAAGTTCTTTAATACCATATACTTCTTTGCAGTTTTCTTTTGGCACCAGGTCTACAAAAAATAGTGGGAAATGTTTTATTTGTCTTTCACCATCGGTTGTAAATTTCTTCATAATATTTGCCACATTGGCCACTTCATATCCTTTATCTTTGAAAGAATCTTTTATTTCACTAACGTCTGTTGATGGCGGTAAACCTCTAACAACCACTCTATAGCACCTTTCATTCTTGAGTTGATAGGTGTGGTACTCTAGATTGTGAAGGGGGTTTTCGTTGTCTTTACATTCACGTTGTTTTAAATCATTTAGTGTTTTTTTGATTTTGCGATAATCTTCTTCGGTTTGTGTAGTGATTTTGATACTATTATTTGAAATTAATTTAAATTGGCATTGAATGGGTGGTGTTTCTGTTGTTGATAATAGATGAGCTCTAAACTTATTGAAGTCAATAACATTGCTCACATAAATAGGTGGTGGAAGTGGTTGTTTGTTAGGTTTATTGGTTTGCTGTTTTTGTGTTTCTTTCAGGTTGTTTTGCGGGGAAGATAATACTTTATCTATTTTTCTTTTTTTACTTCTTTTCTCTGCATTTTGGCTAAGTTCATTTTCAAGTTCTTCTTCATCCGTGTGGTAGTCTTTATTCATATTGTCAAGACTTTTGCTCCTATTTAGAATAGATGTAGAAGGCCTGGATTTTTTTTCCATTGTTTCAATTCTTTTCTTTAAATCGGTTATAGTTATCTCATATTGTTTGCATCTGATTTCATATTGTTGGCATATATGTGTAAGTTGATCATACGGATCGTACTGCTGCGCCAGTGGCACTGGATTATCTGTGTTCATTTTTCAGAACGGGTGCAAAACTGCGCCGCGCCGGTGACAGCGCGGCAACAGTTTGATTTTGTTGTTGTATATTCACTTATTATATTATATTATTGCAACTTTAAATTTTATTATAATAATTATTATATATTTATAAAATTTATAAATGTTATATCGAACGCGATAAGGCGATAACGCACATCGACCGATTGCAACCGTGTACGGCGACGAACTTCAAGAATAGTACATGAAATTTTTCGTGAAGAGCACACATCTTAAAGAGCTCGAAAAAAATAGTGGAAGAAAAATCGAACAAGAGTAAACTGCCACTCCCGGTTGCCAGATACGTACCAAATTTTATACATAACTTTTTACTACGCTTAAACTTCTAGATATGAAATTTAAGTTAAATAAACCAAAAGGTTTCTGCTAAAATCATAAAAAACCTCAATTCTCTAGAGTTAAAGTACTACATACTTCTGGTTCAGGTAAAAATATTTTAAAAAAAAACTGGCTTTACATAAATAAATTTGTAATACTATTTTATGATTTTTATTATTTTATTAATTATTTACCACAATACTGCTTATTTTATTAAAAGTGAACGCCATAGTTATTTTACATATAATTCCCGATTCCTGTTTCAGTTTCGATTCCCGATTCCGATTAATTTTTATAATAAATCATTATACGTATTTTAATTTAATTTTAAATCATGTATCAATTAGTATCCGGAACCAACCGTTGAACTTTCAAAGGGCATAACACTAGCTATTTTATAATTGATATAAAAGTATATATAAGATGGAATAATAATCATTTACTGTTTATTATATGATACATACGTGTATCTGAAAATTTTCCAAGTCTCTAATTAGCTTCCCTAGCCTTATTTTATCTAAACACTTCTCAGTGTTATGCGTGAATTTAATTAAAACACAAGTGCATAAATTACAATGCAAACAAACACGTTTTTCGAGATGCACTCTCCAAATAACCTTAGGAACTCTTCTCACAAGATCGTTTTAAATTTCAGATTATATTCATACGGATTATATTCTAAGCGGATAACAGACGTACATACGTAAGGGGAATATTTTTATTTATGCAAATGAACATTGGTCGGTTAATAAAGGAGCCTTTTGTATCAGTTGTACGTTTGCGAGGAGAATGCGAGCGCCAACAAAATAAATATACATACATACTAACAAAAAACAAGAAAGGAGAAAAAATTGCTTCCTCTATCTACCTTTCGCAGTATGAGGTATAGTTTTGGTACACGGGTACTATTTATGTATGTATGTTGAGGAAAAAAATGAGAAAAGCAAATGTGATTACGTGAACCCGTCGGCCAGAACTCGCGTTTACCTCTGAAAGTATTATAAAACCTGCATACGAGATAGAGGCAAATACAAACACACTATGCCCAGTTCTGATGAATAAACTATATAACAAATACGTCCTCGGACGTATTTTTTTACGATATCCCTGGGAAATATAAATTTATTTATAACATGCGAGTAATAATATTCCCTTCGGGAGTGCCAAAACTATAATAAAACGTGGTTATAACGAAGCCGTATTGATTAATTGTTTTAATTTCGTACGAGCTCCCAGCGGACGCATACGGTTCGTTTAAATGCCACGCTTAAATATTTCCCTTCAATTATTTGACTTAAATTAAATAATAAATTAAAATGAAGCGAGGGGATGATTTTGCTAAAAATTTTACAATGAATAAACATACTGAAAATGTATCGCGGGATTTATTATTATTTTTAACTTTCAAAGGAAACACTATCGATTTATAATTTTAAACGTTGTTATTCGAAATTATTTCACTAGATGATAAAATAGTGGAGGTAAAAAAAAGCATTAAAAAAAAGTTTTTTAAAAACACGCCTCTTCTATATATAATTTGTATATAAAATTATTATTTTGAATAATAATACCAATAATTTTATTTTACTACCGCCATCTATGTTTAAAACTAAGAGCTGGATAGACGTCAGTCACTTTTCAGAAATTCAAATTTCAAACGCGTCTTACACGATATTTTTGCACCATCGTAATGGCGGAGGATCCATTAACTTATATCGATGACCAAAATGAGCAATATGACAAAGTATGAAAACGATCGGATAAGAGGCAAACTTTTTCCTGAATTGTAATCGTGAAATGTAAAGGAGGTATGTAAAAATCAACGGTCGCCTCTTCAATTATATTCAGTACGCAAAAGATATAGTTTTAATAACTCGCGATCCAGCTGGCTTACTTAACAGACTACCACAGCTGGACAGGGAAAGTAGGAAAGTAGGATTAAATATTAACGCAGATAAGACCAAAATAATGTTCAATAGTTATTGCATACCTGATAGCATCTCATTAGACGATAAACCTGTAGAAGTAGTAAATAATTATTTATATTTAGGTCAAATAATTGACATGTCCGGTACTAAAGAAGAAGAATAATGGCGGATGATACTTCCACTTATGTATATTGATGACCAAAATGAGCAAAATGGCAAAGTATGAAAACGATCGGAAAAGAGGCAAAATTTTTCCTTAATAGTAATCGTAAGTGAAGAGGTTTGTAAAAAAAAAACCTATGAAATTAGGATGGAGTGAATTTGAACTACTGAATGTTGTTTTAAATCAAAAAATTAAAAAAAAAACAAAAAAGCTTTTAGATCATCACAAACATACCAAGGCGGCCCATACCTCTTAGTAATATATTTAATTATGTACATTAGTTTAAGCCGGGAACATAATTTTGATTGAAACCCGAATCATTGAAATCATTTTGATTGAAATTTTAATCCCACACATTTGTACATTTGTTGTTGAAATATTGTTTAAATTGCCTTTTTATTTTAATAAATTAATTGTATTTAATTTATTATATATTTATTTAATTATTTATTATATTTTAGTACATTATTTGTTTATATACATTTAATTAAGTTTTTTATATACATTTATTTTGATAAAATTTAACGTACATATGTATTTATGTACGTATGTATACAAAATATTAAATAGAAAATTGTGTTTAAAAAAATCAATTCAATTAAAACAAATGGAAAAATATAATATAACATATTTTATGAAAGAAAAAATGTTTATTTTTCACGAACTACATATATTATATAATACAATTTATATTTACATAAAAGTTGTCTGTTGTATGCAAAATAAATAAATCTGCATTTTGGTTTATAAATGTGACTTTAAAAATAGTATCTGAAAATCGTAAATTGGAACCAAACAATGAATACATTAAGATTTAAAGTATTTCACAGGAAATGAAATGATCTAGTAAATTGCACACAATTTTAACAGCACAATTTTGAATCTGGAATAAATCGCAATAGTCGAGCACCAATTATTATTTATTTGCACATAGGTTTTGCTTTAGGTCCATGCCACCATTCCAACAAGTTATCATAAATTTTTGGTTTGGTGATTTTAGCATGCAGCCTCTCGCAAAGGCGACAAAACGCGTCAAATTTGGTTTTTTTCAACACTGGTTCTATCGTATAAAACTTTCTCCACCAAAAGTACTTCGCGTACTCTTCGGGATGATCCATTAAATATTTGAGCTTATTCGCTAAATCTATAGTGGACATGGAACTAGCATCTATGTAAGAACCAGGCGGGATGAACTTGGTCAAATTGGATCCGCCGAGAATTACAGGAATCGTATCGTAGATTAAGGGATTTCGCACTTTCTCAGTTAAGTAATCGTTGCACAGAGAATTTTCATATGATAAATAAAAAAAATAGTCGTTCTTCATTTTTTCGAAACACACAGTCTCGTTAGTTCTTGGACACTTAAAAGTACCACACTTTCCATACACGTCGACTTTTATATGTTTTTGAAGTTCTTTAATCCGCTTCTCCCTATGACTCTTACTGAGACAATTTGACGAAAACCACGTTACCGTTTTCGACTTCTTCTTGAATATACTTATAAATTCAGTCGTATTCACTTCGATCTCGTTGGGGTTTATCCAATCTGGATCTTGAGACGGTGCTACCGCATTCCCATCAAAATCGTAAACATAAAAATAAACTAGAGGTATATCAGAATCCAAACGATACGTCATGGTCAGGTTGAATATGCCATTTAATGAAGAAGTCACTTTTCTATTAGCTGGAGACTCCATAGAGAGGTATACGTATAGTTGAGATTCGGTTCGAACATTTGGAAAATTCTTGGTCTTCGCGGGATATTCAGCTCCATTGAAAACTACTGCGTCAAACTGATCGAAAGACAACCATTTTCTCGAATGCGTGATGTAACAATTTTTAATTTTACAGCCATGGTTATAAAAAGGTTCAATTCCACTCCCAAAATTGTAGTCCAAATGTCCAAAGACAGGATTCCAAAGCAGAATTTTCTTCGTAACGGAGTATTCTTGGTTGGTTTCACTATTTCTTACATCTTTCAATTGAATAGAATATAACATTGGGAATAATAACTGAGTGAAAATAAAAACGACACTTGTAATTAATAATACGTAAAAGACTGTCTGAAAGTTGCACAACATAATTATTATGGATTAATGTAATTTAATAACAATAAGAACGCGCGTCAATCGCTCGGTAAAGAACGTGCTTGATTGAATTTTTTTCGTTTTTTTTGGGCCATCTTATCGATGACGAAAATGATTACTTTTATTAAAAAACAGAGATTGTATTATATCAACTGTCATTTTTTTTGAAAACTGTTCAAATAAATTGTTGCCGAAACGAAAACTGTTCATATATGTATATGAACACACACTAAGCTCATTTTTATAATCCAATAGGGATCCATAAAAAATAACCATGGAATTGATATAATCCATACATGATGACGAAATTAATAAAAAATATTACTTTACACCTATTGTTATTAACAAACAGGGATTAAATCAATTGATGATTTCTTTGAAAACCGTTGTTGCCGAAATAGTTAATATCCACACATGATAACAATTGGATTTCATTCGCCATATGCCATTGAGAGGAAGAATTTTTTATTACTTTATCTACATACATATGTACATATATGTACGTACATACATATTAAATAAAATAGTTTTTTAAAAACAAACCTCTTTTTACATACCTCCTTTACGTCTCACATGGCTTTCGTGTTAGTGGTCATTTTTATCTCTTATCCGATCGTTTTCATACTTTGCCATATTGCTCATTTTAGTCATCAATACACGTTAATGTATCGTCTGCCATTACGTTGGAGATAAAATATCGTATACAACGCGTTTTAAAAACGGGGCCCGTAATTAATTTTGTATATAATATATGATAAAAAAATCAAGTAAAAAAATAAATGTATATAAAAAATAATGTTCTAAAATATAAAAAAAAATTATAAAATAAAATAATTAAATAAATAAATAATAAAAAAATTAAATAAAACTAATTTATTAAAATAAAAAGGCAATTTCAACAACAAATGTACAAATGTGTGGGATTAAAATTTCAATCAAAAAGATTTCAATGATTGGGGTTTCAATCAAAATTATGATGCCGGCTTAAACTAATGTAATTAAATATATTTCTAAGAGGTTTGGGCCGCGTTATTACGTATTTTATACCATCACATACTTTTATATCATCACTTTAATCTGTGTATCCATTGATCTTTATATAACTTTTTTGTGAAAAGTGTGTTTCTGATATTAGTGCTAGATCGATGTTGTTTGTTTTTAAAAACACGTCAAGTTCATGGACTCTCTGATTGAGTCCATTTGCACTCCATGTTAATATGCGTAGGGAATTATCTGTCATTTTTATTATGTTTACTTGGTGATTTCGAATGATTTTCAATTTTTTCCACTCTGGTTATGAGCCAGTTGAATTGTTGTTTTATTTTAGTTTGAAAGTCACATAGCAACTGCATCATGTCACTGATGGTAGGTTCAGTTAATTTATTTTTCTGCCCGATATCTTGTTTGCTTTTGTCTTCTTGGGATTTAGCTGCCTCACTATATCTTTTGTCCGTAGTTGTTTGTTTATCAACAACTTCGATTTGATTTTGTTGTACGCGTTGCGTTACTCTTAACTTTTTTGGTTGTGATGCTTTTATCTTTTTTTACTTACCTCTTATACAGTTCACATGGTTTTCGTGTTAGTGGTCATTTTTTATATCTCTTATCTCTTATCCGATCGTTTTCATACTTTGCCATATTGCTCATTTTGGTCATCAATATACGTTAATGTATCGTCTGCCATTACGTTGGAGATAAAATATTGTTCCTGTTGTATCCTGCTCGCGCAAATTAAGTGAGTATGTACCGTTTACCATGCACTATTTTTTTTTGATCTTTCGACTTAAGATCTTTCGATTTTCGATCTTTGCCTTCCGATATTTGCGTTTTCTGTCGTTTAACATTCTGTCTCGTCACGGAGAAAATCAATCAGTCAGGTAAATCAATTATTCTCTTATAGATTTTTAAGTCATCCGCATATAATAAAAATTTAGAATGGTGAATAGAAGATTGAATATCGTTGATAAATATTAGGAATAATAAAGGGCCAAGATTTGATCCTTGGGGAATCCCAGTAGTGGCAACATACTCATAAGAAAAGCAACTCCCAAACTTAACGAATTGACGTCGATCCTGTAAATAAGAAATAAAAAGACCAACAAGATTATAAGTAAATCCAATAAAACTTAATTTACTAACCAAAATTTTATGATCAACTTTATCAAACGCCTTCTCAAAATCAGTATATATTACATCCATTTGATTATTAAAATCCAAAGTGCTGGTTATATATATATATATATATATATATATATATATATATATATATATATATATAATATTTTAAGAATTGCTACCGCTGAAGGTGAACAGTGTGTACATATATTTTTCAATTTCGCCACTCGAAAAATGTCGTTTCGTTTCTACCGGAAAACTTGAGAGATTTCTCAGTTGACCAAGTACAGCCGACGCTGTCAAAGTTGGATATTAAATTTCTTGTGTCGTTGTCGAAGAGGTCCAAAGGCGAAATTTTCCTCGAAAAGGAAAATTAAACGTTGACCACATCGGCAACTATGCGGTAGCCGAAAAGCGGAAAAAAACTTAATAAGCAAATTAATAATAAAAAATCAATTTCCAGAGAAATCCCTTTGCTGCTACCATACATACATCTCCCTGTAAACATAATCGGAGGAAACTTTTCAATTAATCCATTCGCAAATTTCATTAAGAAATTTTCAACTTTCGATGAAATCCCCCACCCGCTAAAAAGCGAACGAATCTTCACCAAAAGAAAAAAAAAAGTTTAATTAAAGTTATAGGTCATCACCACTTGCTAATTTGAAACTTATTATAAATTATAAGTACGCTAATTCGAAAGAGCGAACGAAAGACCTACAGATTACCTATAAACACCTATAAATCCTCTGTGAAGTTCTTAAGCGAAGCTTATTGATATTAAAGCATACAAATGAACACAAGATTCACCCGGAAGAAATAAAATACATTTCGAAATTCCCATCACGTACCCTTCATATTTCTTTATGCATAGTAGAGAACTGCTAGTGGATCTTTGCACGTCCCTCGTCTACAGTTCATGTCCGCTCGTAATTTGATATACTTATATGTGTTTTCAGCGGTCTTTTCACTATTTGCGGAATGTTGGATTCGTGCCCATTAAAAAGGATAAATTCGAAGTTGTTGAGGTCGTATTTTAGTCCGGGTTTGTCCACTGCAGGGTTAAGCGTTACACATTGGTCTGGAGGCGCCGTAACATGTCACGTGCAGATGTTTCAGACCAACTTTCAGCAACTCCTCTATGTAAGCTACGTACAAAGCCGTATTATTATTTCTCCTGAAGATAAATCAGTGTGCATTCTCTTCTCGGCTACATTTCTTCAGATATTGCATCCGACTTGGACGCACACTTGACCGAAATTCGATCCGGATTGGTAACATTTTCTCTATGTGTTTTGTACATTTATTTAAGTAAATTACATAATAAAAACAAAAAATGAAATTTTATAATATAAACTTAACAATAAAAGAAAAAAGAAAATCAGAAAAAATAGTAAAAATTAAAGAAACACAATATTCTGAATGGATCCTATAAACCGACCAAATGTATTTAAATATGTCAAATGTAAAATTAAATATGTCAATGTCCATCTGATCAGCTAAATGGTTAAAAAGCCCTATGGCTGCACATATACATATGTACATATGTATGTAGGAGTATTTAAAAGAATGTTAGTTTTGCTATAATTGGCGAAAACATATCACGTTTGCGTATTCTAAAATAATTTTCTAGTGAATTCGGTAAGAGTTGGTGGATTATAAATATTTCCACGAAGAACAAGGAACATGTGTCGTAATAATAAAATACGACGATGAGATTCATGACTGACTAAGCTCGTCATTCCTCAAATAAATTTGCTTGGATATAACCAATCTATAAATTTTATAATAGAGAAACCGACAGAATTTTTTGAGAACTTTTTCTAATAAATTAATACAACTTTTTGTTAGGTGACCAAATCACGCAGTTAAACTCCAAAATAGACCTGACAAAAGAATTGTAGAGGCAAATCATAGAATTGGAATTAGACAACAAATAAGATTGTCTGATTGCAAACGCTAATGATTGTTTAGACTTATTGACAACATTTAAAATATGGTTTTTAAATGTCAAATCGTCCATTGAATATTGGAAACTTGAGAAGTTTCGTACTACGTACAAGTCTTAATCCATAGATGTCTCTATAGATTAATTAATTATTTAATTAATTGTAAATTTCGTGTTCTTCAGCCTCTCGAAAATCCAGCGATTTATGTAATAAAAAATGTTGCAATGTTTGTAACTAATTGTCTAGGAACGCGCATTGGGGTTTATCGGTCAGGCCTTCCTGGTAAATATGTATCTATGTAAAATAAAATATAATAAAATGAAATATATGCTTAGGAGTTTTTATAATTTGAAAAAAAAACAATACGGAGAAGTACGCATATACTAATATATATATACACTCGAGAAATGTAAATTAATTTCAACAAGCAAAAGAAATTTTGCTTTTTAAATTAAATTCAATAACTATAATATAGAAATTTAGTTAGTTAATTTATTAATTTGATATGTATACTTTCATGGGCTTCAAAAAATTTTCCGTGCAGCAAATTTATCATTAATGTGTTTTCCGCTTCAAAAAACCATTTAATTACGCATTTATATGTCAAATTAAATGCCAACTTTCAAAAAGTAGTAAAAATTCTGACTGATTAGGCCAATATTTTAATGATATTTCGAAAGAAGTTTTTACTCGAATAATTATAAAAAATATATAATATTAAAGATAACATTTGTATTTTTGCTGATATCGATAAGTAATATTAAAGTATTTTACTCGGAATAATATCTTATTAAATTTGAATCACTTCAAGCCTTTTAACTTTTAACCTCACTATTTTTAAGATTTATATTCAGTTTCTAATATCTGCTGTTTTTTTTTGAATTTACTCACAAAATATTATGATATATCAATATCACATGGATAAATTGAAAAAACGTAATTAATAAAATAATGTTATTTAAGCCAAGATATTGCATTTTGATCATAATATCCTATTATGAACAAACATACATACATATATATGCACACGACGGAAGTATCTTTAAGATAAGTATAAAATGAGATAAAATATTGATATCGATACATAAAGAGGTAAACTGATCAATAGGTAATTTTAAGAAAAAAAAACATAAAAAATGATGCCTTTGGACCCTCACGATCCTTGAGGCAATAATAAGTCAATTAAACAAAATTACGTTTAATATACCTATACATATATACATTGAATTTAAATAAAGAGAGAAAGGCAAAATAGCAGGCGTTTTCCAAGACGAAATCTAAAACATTCACAGTCATGACATTAACTAGTGTTCATATGTAGATTAATAATATTATCTATCATCAAGATTTACAATCTAAACTGATTAGAAATGTTGATCGTCAGGTATTTCTTTGCCTGAAGGCATATCTGACGATTTTCGACGAGGTGAGAAATTATGTTATGAACGAGAAGACGAAATACGACAAAATTTTCAAGAAAATGTCTCGCGATGATATCCCCGACCACAGCCCTTATAGGAAACGTTATATTAAACCCTCAGGGAGGATCCCCTCTTCTTATTAATATTCGGCATCGCTTAGTAGACCTTCTTCTTATATGTACATCGGTTACTGTAGAAATGGGGTGTAGGGGATGCGGGAGGGTAGATATCTTCTTGCACAATTTTTTTCGCCAGGCACTTTGGGTATATAATAATACTATAATAATCTTCAGCAGACAATAAAGTCAGGAAATATCGTTTTTGTAAGAAGTTAATTACAGATTTTAAAATAAATTTAATATTTTTTTCTTTTGTATTCGAGGTAATTAAATAGGAAAATTTTAATCGCCATAGTTCTTTATCAACTCAAAATAAAATGAAATTATATCGCGCGCTCATATTACCATTATTAATCTATGATTCACCTGTATGGAATAACGCCTCGAAAAATAACCTTTCCAAGCTCCAAATAATACAAAATAAATCCCTAAAAATAATTTATAATACACCCATATATACTTACTTGAAAAAACTGCGTGCCATAAATAATATTCCGTTTGTTGCAGACATTACTAACAAACTAACCTGTTTCCGCTCTAAAATCGCCAGAAAAATTGAACGACAGATTAACGGACGGCTGCTTTAAATGCAATTCTCGTCTTCTCGGATGATAGATTGCACATCAGATGACGGGTAACAATTCGATGTGCACAGATGCAATTATTAAAATTTAGTTGGATCTTTCAGGCGAGTTTAATAAGGCAAGATTCGATAAGTTCCGAATCTTGCCTTATTAAACTCGCCAGAGTTTAATAAGGCAACTCTAAGTTAGTACATAAAGAATACAAATATAAATTTTCAGCTTAATACGTTCAGGGGTGTGGACAGGATCCAGGCGACAGCATTTTTGACCTTTCTAAGAGAAAGGAAATTCCACTTCCGGCTTATTAAATTTGGTGATTTTATTTTTTATTTTTACTTAAAATCACTATTTTTATTTAACACAAAAATATCAAGAAGCTTAAAATAATTTAAAAGGTCAAAATAAAATAATGAAATATTGTTTTTAAAAAAAATACTACTTCCGGTTTACGAATTCAGACCAAAACGTTAGCAACTATAAGTATAAAAAATACAAATATAAATTTTCAGCTTAATACGTCCAGGGGTGTGGACAGGATCCAGGCGACAGCATTTTTGACCTTTCTAAGAGAAAGGAAATTCCACTTCCGGCTTATTAAATTTGGTGATTTTATTTTTTATTTTTACTTAAAATCACTATTTTTATTAAACACAAAAATATCAAGAAGCTTAAAATAATTTAAAAGGTCAAAATAAAATAATGAAATATTGTTTTTAAAAAAAATACTACTTCCGGTTTACGAATTCAGACCAAAACGTTAGCAACTATAATTATAAAAAATACAAATATAAATTTTCAGCTTAATACGTCTAGGAGTGTGGACAGGATCCAGGCGACAACTTTTTTGACCTTTCTAAGAGGAGAAAATCCCACTTCCGGTTTATTAAATTTTGTGATTTTTTTTTATTTTCATCACATTAATAGAATAATTATACTTGATTTTTTTCATGAAGACGACACGTGTATAAGAGGTCGAAAAAAATAGTGGAAGAAAAATCGAACATGAGTAAGCTGCCACTCCCGGTTGAGGGATGCTTACTAAATTTTATACATAGCTTGGTATTATGCTTAAACTTTTAGATATGAAATTTCAGTTCAATAAACCAAAAGGTTTCTGAGAAAAACATAAAAAACCTCGATTCTCTAGAGTAAAAGTACTACTTCCGGTTCGGATAAAAATATTTAAAAAAAATAAGTTTATAAAAATTATTATTTCTATAACATGTAAAAAATATTTAATCCGATTAAGTTAGCGGTTTGGGAGATAATCGAATTCAAAAACTTAAAAAAAAAGAGGACACCTATAAGGGGAGGTACCATTTCCGGTCAACTTAACAATTTGAAAAAAAATTACGTCGTGTCGATAAAAATTTCAGTAACCGATACTAAGTTTCGGTTTGATAAGACTAACGGTGTTCAAAAAATCCCCAAAATACACAGACACACAGACACACACACACACACCTTCTAGATCATGAAAACGTGATCAGTAATCGATTCTGAGTTCGATTCAGTCAAAATCTCGAGTTCGAATTTTCGCATGATCACAAAATCTATTGTTACTACGTACATAGATAAAGTAATAAGTATCACATATAATAACATGTATTCTAATCAACATTTCTATTTGTATGTACATGCATACGTACGTCACATGTACTCAAAGAATACAGATAACTGACAAACGTTCATTACTATTTTGTTCATAACTGCAGATAACGAAAGCAAATTTAATATATAGCATAAGTGGTGTATATTTTTGCACTTTGAAACGTGATCACGTACATCGCATACTTAAGATATGCCACAGTGTGACTAAGTCACGTTTCCTCCAGTTTCCCCTACTTCGGGTTTGTTCTTAGCATTCAACTATCGGCGTACGTTACTTTTGGTCCCCTTTTACCTGAAATACTTTCAATTTTGTCACCAATTCGTACCGATACGACGCATTTCCCGTCCGACTCGGAATATCGACGAAGCCCGTATAGGATTACCGTTTCGTCGGCGACTTAACGATTATGGCCGTTTTTCTTTGCAATATATATGCGAATGGGAGAGAAATGTAGGAGAGGTAGTGGACGATTTCATTTCGATGAAACTACCCTAGCCTGAAAAAAATACACAGCGATTTTCCACCTATAAAATTCAAACACTTCTCCCATGCATTTGTTAGCATGCATGCGGGTACAAATGTTTTATTTATAGATTTTAAATTGTTAACAATCTGAAATATTATTTGGTCAAGTGTTGGTTTTAACGTTTCAAGTGGCACGCTATATACATACATAAGTAATTGTGAATGTAAGAGTCAAAATTCGGCGAAAAGTTGCGGGGCTTTCAAGTTATAAGAAATTGAGACGAAGGAAACGGAAAAGTAATTAAATTAAATGGCTCTAAGACTTTTGCGGTAATTTTGTCACAATTTCTCTACGATGAAAAATTGAAAACGACTCATTATATACTTTATTTCAACTCAAAAAGCTTACAGAAAGACCGTCATTTAAGTATTTATATAATTAGCATACAAATTTTGAACAAAATTATTATTTATATACTACGTAGTTGTTTTACCAGGCTTCGCTCAGTATTTGTAATATAAACAGCTTAAACATGGCGGATCTTATAGTAAGTATTCATTTGTTTTTCGATTACCCATATGTACATACATATAAAGTCTCTTTTGAAATTATATATTAAGATCTTGTAAAAGCAAAGGTTTACATGGTTTTACAAAGTTTCATTTTTTTATTTTTTTGAAGAATATGCCATAGATTTTTTCACACAGTCATAATACTAATAATATTAATAATAATACTAATAATATTGATGATTAGATATTGTGATAAGATACCAAATAAACACATACATATGTATATAATTAATTAAAAGAGGATACGATATAACTGTACAATGAGAAAAATACGTGTAAAAAAAAGTTTGTACATTGAAAATTTGCATTCTTTTCGGTGCATTAAACAATCTCGTATTGTGCATCGAATACAATATTTTGGCATTATAAAGTGGCCATTAAAAATATGAAACGATCATTCGAAAAAATAGATTTTAGCATTAGAATAGATACAAAAAGTGGCAACGTTACAGTTCTCCGCTATTGATAACTATAAACTGTCAAAAGTGTTTACTTTTGTTTCTCACTAGTGAAATTTAATATTAAAAAAATAAAACGAACCCTAACTTAACCTAACCTAACCAAACCATAAATAAATAAAACCTAACCAAACTTTGGTTCGTATTTTGGTATTTGCAACATCGCCGATACAGTTCATCTGTCATTTTAATGCACATTTCATCCACTTTTTAAATAACAAATATTTTTTCAATGATCAAAGCAAATCTGCTAATGCAATCTGTATCCGTCATTTAGAAATGCACACAATTTCTTTCTAATGTACAGAAACTTTTTTTAATGTACACATTTTTTTTAAATAACTTTTTTCAAATGCACATTGATTTTATAAAATGGACGTTTAAATTGATCTCATTAAAAAATGATATCTATTCATTTTCACTGACCATTCGAGTAATTTTGCGGGAGGCTAAAATTGATTGAAGAAAAGTAGGGAGATTAATGTTGAAGAAAGATTTTCTAAAAACAAACAAAAACTCCAAGCAAAAAGATAGAATATATGTAAATATTTTTTTTATACATGATTATTAAAGAAAATGTTGTAAACCTAAATTTTCGTTGAATGGACTGTTTTTTTATCTACTTTGATTTATGTATTTCATGTTGTGTTTTGTGTGGAAAATAGCTATAATAATAAAAATTACCAGTAATCTCTCAGTCAGCTGTTATTCATACAAAAAAACTTAATTACCGGTTAATGATAATAATGGTAAATTTTGACTCTCTCAAGAGAAAATCCATCCAACGTGCAGCACAATTTCAAATTAAAATAAAGTATACACAGCCTAATAAATTGTAAAAGCAAAACAAACAAATCAGATCTAATTTGAACCACTTCAAAGCGGAGAGGCATGATAAAAGTCCCCATCCAACTATGTAATCTTATTTTATTTTTTACATCCAGCCGTGAAGCATCTAGAGGAGGCGCGCGAAGAATTCCCGGGAATGTCCCGCAATTACAAGACGAGAGGGGGACATAACAGTAGTGAAATTTGGTCCCGTGACGTCATTGCGAATGCAGGCCCGTGTCCCGGTCGTGAAGTTGAAGTGTTCCCGGAGGTCTCGAGGGAAACATGTCATTTCCAACGCCAAGTTTCAGCGGTGAAATTTCCATTTAAATTGACAACAAGCGGCCCCCATCACGCATGAAAATTTCACGAAATTATATTCACGCTCGGACGAATCAAATTGAGGTTAACCCTATCCCCACTAGAAAAAGCCTTTGCTATGAAAAAAAGCAACAAAAAACATGTCAAATCACCATAAGGGTTGAAATAAAACCCTCACCAGTTCATCTGGACGCTATACACATTACCAAGCATCTTATTTGAACCAACTTTACTGGTACTCCTTACGTAATACATACTAGGCGATTTTAATTAAATTTAAACTTGGTTACTTTGTAACATGGCTTTATAAATTTAAATTTTGTTGTCTCGACTATGGGAAAAACTTTTTCATATAATGCATCATCTATATATGTATATAAAAATGAATGTATGTTTGTCAGTCTGTCTCGTATAGGCTCCTGAGCCACTCAATCGATTACGATGGAAGTTTCAAGATTTGTTGTACTTACTTACTTTTTACTAACCTCTTATACGTTTCACATGGTTTTCGTGTAAGCGGTCAAATTTTAATTATTTAAACGCCTATAACTTTTTCTTTTTTCACTCTATATTTTATAAAATTTGCTTTATAGGTTCTCGTTATCTCTAATATATAAATATTTATATTTTTGTGGAGGCTTGCTGAGCCAACGGTCTTGGGTGTTGCCACACCGGCCTTTATGCTGGGTGGCAACACTGTTCAGTGAATCTGACAGAATGACGTTTAACCCATAACCTCAAATCAAAACAAACTTTCTAACCAATACAGGCTTAATATATTTACACAGATCAAACAGTGATAGTTTTATTTTTAGTTATTATTCTACTTAAAATATTTTATAAAAATTGACAGTATCTTTAGAAGAAAGTCCGTATCAATGCTAATTTATTTCAGCCAGAAAAATACAGATTCAGAAATACATATATTAATAATACAAATATCAGATTCTTTATAAATAATCAATAATCAATAATAAAAAATCAATTATCAATAATAATAATTTAAAATATACAAAACTACAAAATCAATTGTATTTTAATCTCTTTTTCTTTTCCTTTTCTCGATTTTACAAATTGCATCTTCGATAGTCTAAATATATTTAAAATATAATAATAATAATAAAACAATAATATATACTTGTATTAAAATTTACTTTCAATACCACAGAACGCAGAGGCTAACTGGTGACTTAAAGTCCTTTAAATTGATATTTATTCTATTTACAACAATAAATTGAAATTAAATATTGTATATAAATTGAAATTCAATATGCTTAATTTATTCTTATGTATTAGTTTACTTTATTATTAATTATTAATTATTTATCACTATTTTTAAACAATTTTTATCCATGGCGGGGGTTTTTCGCCGGGGGTATGTATCCGGAGGGTATGTGTCCAGGGGGCACATGTCTGGATACCACATAACCAACTTTTAGACACCAACTTTTCTAGCCATAATAATAAATTGTAATAATAAATCAAATAAATAAACAATGTTTCGGGCCAGGATGGCGTATTGGGGTTACCTGTTAGACCTTCCTGGTATAAATTATAAATAAAATTGAAAATTTCAACCTTATAATATCTAGAAGTGGGAACGTTGTGCCGGAAAAGATACATGAATAGCGAGGGTTAAGCATGTATTATGCGTCGTTGTTAATTCGGTGCGTCAGAAGCAAGAAAATTCATCGTGCGAGTTTTCCCGAAGGCGCAAAAAATACCTATCCGGTACCGTCGAATGGAATTTCCAATCAACTTCAAAGCGGCACATCCTTGTAAGACTAACGAGATTTTTTTGTTGTTGTACCGCATTGTTGCCGAAGCAGGATGTAGTATTCGCTCTAGTATCCTGCCGAGCTGAACCGCTTGCGGCTTTTTGTTCGCTCACATACCCCGAACAACTATTTTAAATAGCTGCTCTCTCATCGCAATTTCGCACTGTAATTGCAGTTTGCACAAACTCCATGCATCGGCGGCAGAGTTTCCATATTTGAATAAAATGTTTCGCTATCGAATATGTAGATAACATCAGAATAAATTACAACATCTCACGAATATTATTGGTTGATAAAATATATATTGAATAATTCACTTTTAAACATGCAAAGTGTATGTACATATTCTATTTAATCTACAAATAGCTCACAAGCTTTGATCTAAAGAGTTTAATTTAAATTTATTTGCATGAAAGTATTTGCCTTTTGATACTTACACAACATTTTTCATTAGTTTTAATTAAAAAATCTTAAGAAAAATAAAAAGTGGAGACCTATAAAGGAAGGTACCACTGCTGGTCGGTTTAAAAATTAAAAAAAATTACAATGAAACTATTAGCATTTTACTAATCAATAAAAAAGTTCAAATATTATAAAATTAGCGGAGTTCAAATGATCTCTAAAATAAACACTCACACATTTTAACAACGATAGATACTGAATATTTTTGTTGTATAACATTTTTTTTAAATTTGGCACAAAAGTACAACGTGCTTCATTTTATAAAAATATGCATGTATTTATAGAAATTGATAAATGGTTGATTTTTGATTTGCATTGCTAATAAATAATGTATTCATCTGGTAATAAAAAATGTTGATTGGCTAGAGATTCATAGATATATGCGTTTTTTAAATCGCGCGATTTTTCCTATATCTTTATGTTGTTCGGTCGATGTCTCAAAATATGTCAATTTTCTGTTCAAAATGAATATTGGAATCTATAGTCGGGTATTTTATCTTTCATTTGCAGTACTTTTCAAATATCTCTAAGTGGTCGTCCAGTTCAAATCAAAAGTCAAAAGTACGTATTTTCATTTGGGATTTTTTCCCACTGTGAATACTATTTTATATTGAGTATTTTCTATTAAAACATGTTTATTTAGATAGTTTTCTGGTCACACTATTTTTTGTTTTCGTTTAAAAGGGTTAATTGGAAGTGTGCAGAATTTTAAATCAGTAAAATTTCGAGCTAAAAGCTCGTACTAGTATTTACTCGTATTTACACGAATCTGAATTGAATTAATAGGGATAATATATTAAATTGTCTTCATATGAGAATTAAATAAAATTCGACGTAGAAAAATCATATTTCGATTTTTTTTGTGGATTAATAACAAAAATTCTATTGATAACTGGCTTACCTTGATAAAATAAACGATTTAATCTATAACAAAGATGTCACACTAATATAAATATAATATTTGTATTTGCTTATATGTCGCGTTAGATTATTCTATAATGTCACTGTGGCTAATATGTAAATAAATAAATAAATATGTGTACATATGTACAACTCGAACGAATTTACGGTTTTTTAATATAGAACCTTATTGCACTTTAATAAACTATATAAAGTTTTGTAAAGGGATCGTAGCTTGGGGTCAGGGAGTCTCTATACTTATTACATAATATTCTAAAAGGGCAAAAAAAACAAATAGGTAAATAAATTAATGTCAATATATATTTTTGAAAATTGAAGTTAAAAAATCTCATATTTATATATTATGATATAAATTTAATTTTTATTCTTATATGTAAATGCCTGGTAAAAAATTATCCATAAAATATTCAGTTGTATTATCCTACAACAAATTTATTATAAGCATGTAAACTTCTAAGTGAAAGAGTTCTAATTTAAAACCTGTCTATTTTCAAGCATAATATAACTGTTGTATAATTATACCCACATCGGAAAAAGCCTCCAACGCTTCACCGACCTGAATTTTCATACGAGTGAAATAAAATCACAAGCATTTCCGACCGAATTCTACTGAGGGGAAGAGAAGGACTTGTAGTACAACTTTGTAAAACATTTCCGAACAGGCGAACGGATCAAAAGGAGTTGTATTTCAAATGTATATTCGGAACGGGATTTATCGTCGGGAAAAACACCCGCGAAACGGTCATTTTTTACCCGAAGCAGAATCACTCATCCATTTTGAACGTGCACACACACACACACACATATCAACCTCAGCCTCATAAAAAATTACTTCTTTGGGGGCTTTTTTCCTCTGCTGATTTTTTCCTTTCATTCGTATGGGAGAACGCACAAAGGTGACGCGGGCTCACTCACGGAAATATTAAGCGCCACTTTCGCTTCTATTTCCTACCGACGAATATAAAATATGCAGTAAATACGTTCATCCATCACACGAGTCTTCGAGTCAAATGCCATACTGAGTCTTGTCATTTTTCCCCTCATACCACATCTAATGAGATACGAGACGTCTATGTCAACGTCCCAGCTAATGGTGCTTACGGAGACATCGACGAGCGCGGAAATTCCCAGATGTCCACATAAATACACGGGTATATATTATATATTATATATAGGTACATACATCCTATTGAAAATACTGTAACGAATATACTTTAATTGTACGGCTTTTAAAATTTATCGTCACTGTAATAAAAAACAATTTTTCTGTATCGTATAATAAACGGCGTTAAATTTTATGACGCTCTCCTTTCTCCCTCTCGTATAAAATAAAATAGTTTTATAACGTCGTAAAACCCACGACTCTTTTTTGCAATTGTAAGGTCGTTACGTTTAAAATGTGCCGAGTTTTGTACGGTGTACATATGTATATACCTGATCGGATGGTTTTTGTCTAAAATATTGTGTGACTAGCGTACATTTAAATTCATGTTGTAATTTCGAAATAATTTATGTGAATATTAAAGTAAATATAATGTAACGAACAAAACTTTCATTTGATTGATTATGACAAAAAATTTGTTATTTTTACATGAACTTTATAGTTTTTTTAAAGATATAGTTAGTTACATTATTATTATAGTCGAAGCTCGTAAACTTTATGTACGGGAAAAATAGCTTACATACATCTTTAGCTTTTGATTTCAGGTAAAACTATTCGGAAAAAAAATTTAAGATCGACATTTATATTATATGAACTTTTTAGGGTTTACTTTTAAATTTTACGAATACAAATGTATGTTTAAGTTTATAGACTATTTAAAGCTCGGTACATATATACTATTGCTATTGTTATAATGCTATTGTTTTTATGATTAGGTATAAACTAATTTTTGTCTGTGTATATACATACATATGTATGTATATATTTTTACTTTTTTCATCTTTATGTATTTTTTCGACCACTGTGGCTCATTAAGTAATGCCACAATGGTCAAAACTTATACTAAAATAAATAAATACCTATGTACATGAAAATTCATTCGAATTCTAGTTTGAGATAGGCAGAAACTTCAAGGTTACGTTTAATGCATATTATGCATATGTAATGATGGATGTTTATTTGTTTTTAATGAAAATCTATTTTTCAATTAAGTACCACTATATTCTTGTGATACTTTTACTTATAAGACTATAAATTTTCTAAAAAGCTTTCTTTTCTGGGGAATTCTATATACAATAAATGTTTGTTAGTTAGATTAGATGAAGTGGTTTATTTGATATTTTGATTTATAATACAAAATAAATGCAATTTTGAAATTCGCGTATATTATAAATGTATAAGAAAACTTTTTATCTAAAGGAAATCCAGATTTAGCATATATGTACATACCTACTACAAAAATTACTGATGACATGACATTAAAGATAAATAAACATTTGTCTGTAACTACATACTTATACATATGTGTATTTTTCTTGATTTTTAAATATGTATTATAATTGGAATACAAAGAGGCTAGTAAAAATAGCCTATTTTAAATGCTCATATCGTCATAATATATGTATATTTAAATTATTTTTATTTTTACGAAATTATGTTCACAATACATACATCTTATATCTATTTTAATAGCTACTGATCTACTGATCATTTTTTATTTTACAATTTAATTGATTTTGGTTAGTAATCATAGTATTATATTATTCGAATGTTAATGTACATACAGCATTGTAGGAAAAAGAGCTCAGAAACCTATTTACAATTCTTGTAAATGCTCATAATAAATCTAATACATAATAGTTATTAAAGACTCTCTAAAGTCGATGACCTAAAGTAAATATGTGTATAATCGAACACATTACATAGCTTTATGAGACGTGGCGACATTTTCCAGAAGCGCGTGGGAAAACCTTCAACAAAGTGCAAAAATTTCGCACATGCTGTACAAATATTATTATTAAAATAATCTCAAAGCTTAACTTAATCATAAGCGTGCTAAAATTTTGCGCCAACCACTGAATTATATCTGGAAATAAATCATCAAACAATCGCATTAGGTCCGTGTGCAAGATCCGGGGCGCGTTAATTGCAAGAAGTCCTGTGTTGCCGTCTTCTTTAATTGCTTGTGGCACCAGAACCGCAACAGCAGTGGCGCAATCAAGCCAAATGCTTTGAATAAACCAGACCTTCCTTAATCAGAACGCAAATAAACAAGAAAACAACCGAATAAACAAATCTTCGCCGGCTTAAACCGTCCGGCGACCGAATTTGAACCGGGTACACAATAAACTCCACTCCCCATTCAATAAATATCTGTGCACATCTACGCCTATAAATTAAATCAATATTGTTTTTGAATGTATATATACATATATATTTGAGTGTATGTGTATATGTTTTGTTGAAAATTTGAAGTGTTTTGGCGGCATTGATTGAATTTGCATCGATAAAGTTTGGAGACGCGCGCTGATTTTGAAACGATAACTGTCAGAATTGAACGCGAACTTTTAGCGTTGCTAAAGTCATCAATATTTGACATAGAAAGTGTCTTTAAAGCGGCAACAAGTTTCGTCCTCGAAAACGGCAAAGTTTCACTCGATTATATAACTTTTAAATGCTTTGCAAGTCCTTAGCAACGTGATCTAAAAAATAAAATTGGGTACTAACATTTTGGTCATTATTCAATCCCACCAAAAGGCAACAAATTGAAAATGTATTATTTATGGATGACGAACAAAATTATTTTTAATCGAATGTATGATTTTTAAATACATATTAATAATATGTTTATTTTACTAGATAATAAACAGTGAACAATATATTCAGCATAGCATTTATTTTGATCAACATTTGTCATTTATGTTATTTTTATTTGTTAGAGTGGTTGAAATGAATTTTCAGTTTGTATTTTGAAATACTTCAGGTTGTATTTTAATAACTAAAATTATATTATTTCATTGTAAATTTTGTCGTAAAAAATAGTAAAGAAATTACATCTTAATGTGTCTGAAATAATTAAGTACACTTGTACATACATACATACATATGTATATACAAATGTTATGTAAGTAATAAAAAAATGGTTATTTTTTATTTTCTTCTATGTAGCTGAATACTAAGAAAATTAAGAAATTTAGAAGAAAATTAAAAAAACAAGTAATAAATCGAACGTTTCTAGATTTTTTTTGAATAACGTTGAGTTGAAAAATTAGAGTACCATTAAAAAATATTAAAAATGTAGTGTTTAAAAATATAAAAGTGTTCGACAATACATATGACAAATGTATGTACACACATATTATATTATTTATTTCAATTGAACATGTACACTCTCCCTTACAGATCGCTCCAAAGTGAAATGTTCTAATACAGATACAATGAATACAAGCATCATCCACAGTGACATATATGGATACATTTTTGTAGCATTTTATTATAGATATCTACGAACCTCAAGACGCTGAATAGCTTGAGATTTGCAAAAGAAATCGGAAAGGAGTTGCCAATTTACAGGAACCATTTCAATGAAATCAAACAATCAATCTGGAGTCACCAAATTCTGGCCAACAGCTACTAGTAAGAATCGAACCGTGAGCACTCCGCTCTAAAGCATTATATGCTAACCACTAGTCTACGCTGCTGGTTATACATATAAGTATATGCAAATCAAAATTTTAATTTCGAAACCATTAATATTTTGATACGTACTGTTAAGTACCTCGCTTATCAATGTAGTTATTTAACCAGTAGGGATAAGACACACCATTGATTTGTGGCACACCTAATTTAATAAGTAAAACCATTGATTTATAGCACACCTTAAGCACTGACTAACCGAAATTGTATGACACGTGTCGTCAACACTTCATTGTTTTAAAGAAGAGTATATACATAAACTCATTACTGCTAAAATCTAGCGTAGTCATCACCATCGACTCCAAAAGTGGTAGTCATCACCATCGAGACTCCGAGAGTAGCAGTCAACACATCAGCAGCAGAAAAAAGTTAAATAGTGAAGCAAAGTTAAAGTGAAACAGTTCTACGTATCTCATTTAAATTCTCCGTTCAATAATTAAATTCTATCAATAAGATACATGTTAATTTATAATAACATTAAAGAAATATTTGTCAGTTAACCAAGTAGTTTTAAAAAACAAAAAATAATTTAATATTTCATTGGAACGTGACAGTACATATACGGATGTATCACCAGATTAACATATTAAAACGAAATCACACGCGTATCTGTATTAAAATTAAATTTATTCCAAAAGCATGAATATAAATTAAATTCCACCATCCATTAAAGTTTCCACATTTATTTGCAAACACAGCGAGCTGGCTAACGGCTTTGTCGTGTTGAAAATTGACGAAGGTACCCGCCGCACTAATAGATTTTGCGGGCCAAACTAATCCGAAAGTGTGTAAATGTTTACTTGCGATCAGTTTTCGATCAAGTAAGATATCAAACAATATATGCAGTATATTTAGTCGAAAAACACGAGCGCTCAGTACAACCAGTTCACATCCCTGGGGGAGAGCTTTACGCGGTGTTAGTTTTCCTTGGAAGAGCACGCTGTATGGAAAACACACAAAGGTTCAAAACTTCTATTATACCGGTGGGTAGTATGAGATGGATGGGATGAAGGAAAACGTAGCTAGGGGGAGGGGTGGAGGGTGGGTTGAGTTTCCTCGGGCAAAGTAAAAGAAATGGCCCAGGTGAGTGAATATAATGTCGGCTCTTTGATAATGGAAGAGGAGCTAAAATTAGATCGAAAGCACGATGGGGAATAAACAGCATCTTTGTGCCCGTAATACTCGTACCAATTTTACTTTTTTATGTTTCGCACATACTCGTATACAAATAAATATATGTAGGTACATGTGCGTATGTGAATTTTATCGTCAAACTTTTGCGCATGATAAATTTAACAAATCTATGTATGTACATACATATGTGAGCATGTAGTTCATATTGCCCCGGTGCATTTTTATCGTATGTTTTATAACGACCGTATACAAGTTTTCCATTGTGGGTGCATCATTTGTCAATGTACGAAAATTTTCCATTTATTACTGGTGTTTCATATTTATGGAGTTTTTTATACATCGTATGCACAAAATAAAACCCTAAAAATAATTTATAATACATCCATATATACTAGCTTGAAAAAACTGCATGCCATAAATAATATTCCGTTTGTTACAGATATTACTGACAAACTAACCAGTAGATTCTATGACAGAATCACTAATAACCATACTAACACATTTGTGAAGAGTCTGGGTGATTACAACAAAATGTCTATACCCTTCAGGTATATACACAGATTACCTAAACACAATTAGCTTTAGGTCATCGACTTGAGAGTGTCTTTAATAAATATTATGTATTAGATGTATTGTTAGCATTTATAAGAATTTTAAATAGGTTTTTGAGCTCTTTACATTAACATTAGAATTATATAATACTATGATTTCTAACAAAATTAAATTAAAATTGTAAAATAGAAAATGATCAGTAGATCAGTAGCTATTAAAATAGATATAAGATGTATTGTGAACATAATTTCGTAATAATAAAAAGCATTTAAAAATCAAAATACATCGTATGCAACAATTCACCGGATTAAAACTTTTCCTACCTTTCTACCGATATGGCCACGATTTGTGCCTGTAGAGTGGTGATTAACGATGTTCTGGCGTTCATACGCAATAAGATAGACACCCTAGATGAAGTATCACTTGTCCAAATATGCGACTTCTTTACTGAGGATGAAATGATGGTGGCGAGAAACGTGCTCATTTCACTTCTGCCTGATGTGCGAGATACACGACGACAAGGTGATCTAAAAAAGTTAAGATGTATTCAAGACATTATTAAAATGTTTAAAGAAACAGATGTGTCTGTTCTACCAAATTTTGGCGCTGTCAACCTGCGACGTTTGCCTCCTGTTTCTTTCGATTCGATTGATGTTACATCACTACTGAGTGCCATTCAAGATTTGAAGGAAGAGGTGAGAGTTCTGAAGTCTCAGGGTGGGGCGAATGATATTTCTCTCATTAAGGATGCAATAGCTGAGTTGCGCGAAGATATGAACAAGATCACTTCCGATGTTTCAAATCGCGATTTGAATGCGTCTAACTTGGTGGAAGAGATATTAAAAAAAACCGGAACCTTTGCGGATGCCGTACGTAAGCAGACTAATAAAACCAACAAAAATAATAGCCAATCGAAACTACCTCCTGTGCCGAACGCATCGAATAATGTTACATCGAATAATGTAAACAAGCAGAGAGCGTCAACCAGTGGCGGCGCTTCGAAAAATGTCACATCGAACGATGCAAACAATCAGGGAGTGTCAACCAGTGCTGGCGCTCCACTAGCTGAAAATGATAACAACGATAATTTCAAATTAGTTAAAACGAAAAAAAACATTAGACGAAGTGCCAACTTAAGAGGCACTTGCAAGGATTCTGAATTGCAAGCTGTAATTCCAGAATCTGAAATTTACATCTCTAGATTCTCGTTAGAGACGAATGTCGAAATAATTAGTAGATATTTAAAGAAAAAAGTAAATTTCAAATTCACCTTAAAAGAACTACCATCTCGAACAAAATGTGGTTTCAAGTCTTTCATTGTTGCAACTGAAGCCACGAATGCAACAAAACTGCTCGTGCAAGATTTATGGCCGACCGGAATTGTTTTCCGACGTTTCCGAAAAAACTATATTAATGGGGGACAAAACAATAACAATCGTCAGCTATAATTGTCGCTCTTTTCGACGTACTGAATCCTACATTTCCAAACTATGTAATGAGGCCGACGTTATTTTGTTACAAGAAACATGGTTTTTAGAATTTGAAACTGTATACTTGAGAAGATTCCATCCATCATTTGAAGGCACTGGTACATCTGCAGTGGACAGCGGTAATGGACCTTTAGTTGGACGTCCCTATGGTGGTGTTGGTATATTGTACAAAAAAACTTTTACAGTCACCCAAATTGACCTTCATAATCCGAGATTACTTTGCATTAAAATTCAGCAAGGTGATATTGAATTGTTAATTATTAATGTATATATGCCGACGGCAAAACCAGAAAACTTTGAAGATTTTACTACTTGCTTGGGCATTGTTAATGCCGCTATCGAAGATCATAGTCGCTCGAATTTTATTGTCATGGGTGATTTTAATGCTCATCCTGGCTCTTTATTTTGGAACGAACTACTATCCTTCTGTGAAGAAAATCATTTGAGGATTCATGATTATGCGTGTCTTCCATCTGATACATTTACATATGTTAGTGACGCACACGGCTCCTTACGGTGGTTGGATCACTGTATCACATCTGAAGGAATTTTAGGATCCATTCAAGATTTTAAAGTCCACACTGACGTAGTATGGTCAGATCATCGTCCGCTTTTTGTTATAATTGCTTCGAATGGTCTGAATCGTTCGAGACCATATCACAATTATCGTCATCGCGACATTGCAACTTGGATGCCACGCAACCCTTCCGACATAATTGCATATTCACTAGAAGTAATTAACTCTTTGGATCGTATTGTATGTGATAATAATCTTCAAAATTGCAATTTGAGAAAATGCACTGATACTGAGCATAGGACTTCCATTAATTACCTCTATCATTCGATTGTAGATGTGTTGAGAAATGCCGCTTCGACATCATTTTCTTCACCAACGCATCAGTATAATGATAAGAGGTTTAAGGTGGTTCCTGGTTGGAACGATCAGGTAGCGGCACGCTACCTAGATTCGAGGAACTCATTTATAGAATGGGTCGCAGCGGGCCGCCCTTCTACAGGAGAAATTGCCGACCGACGTCGTCATGCTAGGCATGTTTTTAAAATTGCACTGAAGGTATGTCAACGCAACGCTAATCAAAGTATTATGGACAAGATAGCCCTATATCATAGAAATAAAGAATTCAAGCAATTTTGGAATGCTACAAATGCTATTTTAGCAGTAAACAGTACTATCCCGGTACATATTAATGGAATCTACAACCATCGGAGTATTGCCAATATGTTTAGCAAGCATTTCAAAGAGTCGGATTTGATGGGCAGGGCTGATATGGTTATGTCTATCTCAGAAGATTCGTTTTTCGTCATAACTGGCGAAGAAGTTGAAACTGCGTTAAGGTCAATGTCTGGAGGGAAAGCAACTGGTTGGGACAGCATTAGTACGGATCATGTTCTGCATAGTGGTAAGAATTTCTTCATCATATTAGCAAGGCTTTTCAATGTGATGATTTTGCATGAACATGTACCTGAAGAGTTTTCAAGGACGACTATTGTTCCTGTCCTCAAGTCATCAAAGCTTGATGCTTCAGTCATTGACAGCTATCGTCCTATTGCTCTAGCCACCATTTTATCTAAAATTCTAGAGAAGATATTGAGTTGCAGATTAAGTGGCTACCTTTTGTCAGCTGATGAGCAGTTTGGATTCAAGAAGCACTCGTCGACGGACATGGCCATCTACACTTTAAAACAGGTAGTGGATTTTTATACATCGCGAAAAACTTCCGTATACGCCTGTTTTCTAGACTTATCCAAGGCCTTCGATCGAGTGGATCATGATCTACTTTGGTCCAAACTTTTAAAAAGGGGAGCTCCAAGTCAAATCGTGAGGTTTTTAGCATCCTGGCACCGGAATCAGTTCAGCCATGTACGCTGGGGGAATTCATACTCTGATCCCGCTTCTTTGAAGTGCGGGGTTAGACAGGGTGGGTCAATGTCTCCTGGCTTATTCAACCTTTACATGGATGAACTTTCACATCGCCTTCGACAGACTGGAGTTGGTTGCCACATAGGAGGAATATGCAGTAACCACATCAGCTATGCGGATGACATGGTGATCTTGGCGCCTTCTCCGTCAGCTCTGAATCGCCTCCTGGAAGTTTGCTCGAGTTATGCTGCAGAACATAATATGCGGTATAATACGAGTAAATCCATGGTATTGATTTTCCGATACGGTCGAGGTCCTCATTTCGTCCCCAACATTATTTTAGATGGGCGTAATCTTGAAACTGTTAGGGAAGTCAAGTATCTGGGACACTTGCTGACGGAGGATCTATCTGATGACCGTGACATCGAAAGACAAAGAAGAGCCATTTGTGTAAGGGCAAATATGCTGGCTAGACGATTTTTCCACTCCAGTGTAGAGGTTAAGAGACAATTATTTATGTCCTTTTGTACTAGCCTCTATACTGGTGAATTATGGACCAGATACAAGCGGGAGACGATGAGGAAGATAAAGGTACAATACAACAACTGTTACCGTGCTCTTTTCGGGTTACCTAGGAGCTGTAGCGCGTCGCAAATGTTTGTAGAAGGGCATGTGCCTCATTTTGAAGCCATTCTCAGGATGAGAGCGGCCTCTCTACGTCTTCGTATATTTTTATCGCCTAATTGTCTTCTTGCTGCTGCATCTTCTCATTTGCATTCTTCATTGTATGTTCGATGGATGGAACTGCTACACCGACCGCCTTGAATAGACATAAAATTATTATTATTTATTATTATTAGACTTATTTATTATTATTTATTTATTATAATTATTATTATTATTATTTATTATTATTATTATTTATTATCAGTAATATTTATATATTTACTTATGTATTTATTTATTTATTTTTTGTTAACTATTTTTCAATACTTTTTTTTTTTTTTTTTTATTATCTATATATTATTTATATGGGCGTTGGGGATTGCACTATTCTCCTCATCGTCTGGAATAAAAAACTATTATTATTATTATTATTATTAATGCATTTGCATATTTCATATGAATGCATAATGAAGTATGCAAGTTTAAGTTTGTATTTATTGATATTTATTAGATTGGCACTCATTTTAGAGGTTTTGCTTCAAGAGGATTAACGATTCTTTCAGAAGTGTTTTATTATTATTATTATTAAAAAAAATATATATTTAACATTTTCATAATATTTTCCAGTCTATTGTGTGTGATTGTACTAAATTGAAAATTATTAGAATTATAAAAATAAATAGAAGATGAGAAAGAAGCAACTTGTCGAATATGTCTTTAGCTTAAACTGTAGCTTAAATTTCCATTACATATGTATGTATATACATACATACATACATACATTTGTATATGAAAAAAACATCGTTAAAAACGATGTTAACAGAAAAACCTTTTTAAATTTAAGATGTACATTTTTTTGCCTTTTTTTCCCTCTTAAATAAATAAAATACAATACGAATATATCAAGAGGAGTACATGTTTTCAAACAAAAATAATTGGAAAGCAAAAATCGCTCTAATATCTGCTGCCTTTTAAAATATTCGATCATATTAATTTTTTTACTAGATATCATTTGACGTACATAGAGCAGTATTAAATTTTTGTGTACATATAATATAATATTCCGAGAACATTTTACACTTATTTGGATGAACGTCGTAATGGCGTAATATGAAAATACCGTTTCGTAAACAGATTTTTTTTTAAACATACCGTTGAATGTCAATGATAATTTCACTAGAAATACGTTATAATAAAATAAAAAAACGCACATTACTTATTAAATAATTCATAGCGACGACGCCTTCAATGGCGATGTAAATGCGAGCGATATTAATTAGAGACGTGCTTTTATGTCGGAATGTAAAATGTATACGGGGAAAACATTCTTTGACATTTCGCACAAAAGCACAGCGACTTTTACGAAGCTCTTGCCTAAATTAATATATAAAAAATCTCAGAAGGGGGAGTTTGCACGTGCCGAAGGATGTGTAGCACCTTAACAATTGCTCACCGGATCGAAAATATTATGTAAATTCGGGCTAAATCAAGGATATCCTCCATTTTGTCGCACGCGACGAGCATCTCCGAACAGAGCTGTATTCTATGTTTAAATAAAATTGAAAAGGAGAACAGTTGACGAAGCTCTCTATGGTACAAAAGAATCTGACTTTATTAAAAAAAATCATGATCCGTCTTACAGAAAATGTATACATATGATGATGAATGTTTGTTTCCAATTTTAGACTTTGCTTGAAGATGCATGTTTTTTTCCAATTTTAGACCACCAAATTTCTTAGTTATCTAATTTAAAGCGCAAACGTTCTGAAGCCTTTGAAAGATATATTTGTCCAACTCGATAAACTTACCAGTATTAACTATATATGTATGTATATGTATATACATAGTTTAATGGGTGCTACTTTAGTATGCGGTCTACCTTAGCATCTACCTTTAAATGGCAGTCGACTATTTTTTTTTTATTTGAATCGTAGCAACGAAATGCTTACTAAAATTTTTATTTTTTCCTGATGCCCCATTATATTGTCGAAGCATTTATATCAATATCGACAGCAGATACATATCTCTTAACCAAATCTTAAATGAATAGGGCCAACCTTAATCTTAAATGAATGGGTCTTGGCTGCTAAGATATGTTTTTTTTTTGTGAAAATATTGACGAAATAAAACTTAAAAAAAATGTATCTTTGCTGCCAACACCTATTTATTTAGGGGTCAGGGTAGATTAGGTTAAGTTAAGGTTGGCTTTATTCATTTAAGATTAGGTTGTTAGGGTCGGTATTATTCAGTCTCAGTGTCACACGCGAGAACTGAGACAGTGAGACCGCATATTAAAGTAAAAATGTGAAGGTAGATCGCATAATAAAGTAGATATGTGAAGGTATACCGCAAACTAAAGTAGCAACGTTTAATTTTAATTTGTTAGTTCTTTTATTTAATAACTTTTTTTTAAGATTTTTTTTTATTTATAACAGGAAGCCCTATAAGGTAACCCCAAAGACACTTCTTGACCAGAAACATTGTACATTTGATACAAATATTATTAGTATTATACAAAGAACATAAATACATATCAATTATTATCTACAGAGACATCTATGGTCAAATTTCTAAATTTGCAGCATTTAAAACAATTGAGCGAAATTTAGTAAATACATATCAATTAACATCAACAGAGACATTTATTGACAAATTTGTAATTTTGCAGCATTTCATACAATTCAGCGAAATTCGAGATTGCTGAAAGCTCGCGATTTTGCACGAAAATGGGGAAGGTTGACAATTTGTTGGAAACGTTTCAATGAAAATCAGATAAATTGGCAAACTCTGATAGGAAACGATCGACCTGGAGTCACAAATCCAAGGTCTGGACAGCAGCAACTAATGGGTATCGAATCCATGACCACTTTGTTCAACGCATTATATGCTAACCACTAGTATATTCTGCTAGTGATATATATATATATATATATATATATATATATATATATATATATATATATATATACATATAGTAGATATAGGTACTAAAAGTGTCATTTTTAATTAAAAAAAATACAAATTAATCCTTTAATTCCTATGTAGATAGATATATAGTAAAATCTTTATTACATTAATGCCACAAATTTGGAATATTTTCTTATCTAGACCCACCTAAGACTCTGAAAAAGTGTCATGTTTTATATTACTTTAAAATTTCAACACCGAAAATTTAAGAAAGATATTACATCCGTATATGTGTATGTCATAATCGTCGTAAAATTCCACTCAAGAAATCTACGCTTTATAAATAATTTAATAGACTCAAAGTAAATATTATGAAGATTATTCCGCACACTTTTCGTTCATCTTTGTAATTATATCTACCCTAGTTCCCGAGAAACCACCTCGGTGAACACTTTAAGTACTTAATAGGGGCAAAAAAACCGAGAATTATCTCTTAAAAGCTTTTTCCCCCCCTAGCACTCTGCAATGCCCTGCTCTCGAGCGCTAAGTGTGACTTAATATCAAAATTTAATACAACGATAATAATTATGCACCGCAATAAAAATTGCAATTGACATTTTAACAAACCTGAAATAACTATCGACGCCGAGCGGCTTTCGAAATAACTCGCAATTAAAAGTTAACGGTACTTAAACAAAAACTGGTCGAAACTCATGCGAAGTTTTAATTGAAAACGCGTATTGAATAAGCATAACCATTTTTAACCATTGTTTGCGCTGGGCTAGTGAATTTATTGCACGTGAATTACTCAGAATGAACCTTACATCAATTTCTCAGCGGAAAATCCGGCAGGGTGAAGAAAAACGAACTTTCCTTTCTGAGAAAATATATGTGTGTGTGTAGGAAGCACTCCCGAAAATAGAGCAACGCGTCTTGAAAAATCGTTTTAGGACTAGTTTACCGAGTAAATTTTGAATTTCGATAGTACAAATGGCCATTTTGCATGCTGTTTTAGCTTTAATTCGATATATTTGCAAATCACTTAGATGGCTATTATTTTTTAAGCGGCAGCGTTTATACGATGTAATAACGGTTGAAATCCGAAAATGTATTTAATTTTATTACTTTTATGCGATACTGAAACGAACGTGTACAATATTTAAACTGTCAATAATTTTACGATTAACTTTTATGCTAAAAATGTTACATTTAAAATTGAACGGAGCTATGTAAGAGCGATTTTTAATTTGATTTCTGAATATTGAGATTGGAAAATAAATTGACAACTATTCGCAAAGGAGTTCAAAATGTTTTACTACATCGTATATCCAGACATATGTACCTTTTAGGTTGTTCTAGACGGAAATAGACTAAAAAACGTTACAGTGCTCGGTTCATTTTGGCATGTCTGCGATATAAAGTGCAGGCTAGCAAAATGGCAAGATGGCTTTTTCAACTTACATAATTTTCGCTCTAAAACTACAAATACATAGCAATGTCTGGAATGTTTGCGGAATAGGAAATTTAATATTTTAATTCTTAGTTTATTAATTTATTCATTAAATTCAATTATTATTCAACTTAATTTTGAAAACTGCTCAAATAATTTTGACGAAATTAAGTGGAACTATAACTTTCGGGTCAAAAAATCGATTTAAAAGGACCTGTTTTCTTTACACACATAGATTCGAGCTTACATCGTGCAAATACATATACAAACATAATCTTATACATGTAACTTTACCTATGTGTTGTTACAGACATTCAACGGTTGAAAATAAATTATTTAAGAAGTAATACTCGAAAGAAAAAGCAATTTACACAAGCAATTTACATTTAAAGCTGTGATATACATATAAATGAATAATAATGAAACTTTAGCTTTATACATATCTATATAAAAAGCTGTATACAGAAAATGTTATATAGGAGTATGTATATATCTACAAATATGACCATATCGCATATGTATTAAGTTTGAAAATGTGAAATTTTAAACTAAATAAATAAATGTATATTCTAAAAATAAATAAATAATTACAAAACTTTTCATCGTTTCAGTCCCCTTTACTGAGCTATGCTTGGTTTTCAATATACATATGTACATATATTAGTAGTTGAAAGCAACCCAATTTAGCAACTACATATGTATATATATATGTAGATACTTTGAGCCCCGACAGGTATCGAGACCATCATGTTAATACGTGCAACAGAGGGATAAAACAAACTGTCAGATCTAATGTCGACATACATACATACATATGTTTTGGGGACATGAAATTTTGACATCGAATTTGAACATAAATTTTTATTGTACATTAACCATATAGTGGTGACATAGTAGGCAGGAAGGTTTTTAGCCAATCTAATCAGGAACCGTTTCAACAATTAAATCAGAAAAATTGGCAAACTATGATAGGAAACCTGGAGTCACAAATATCCAAGTCTGACTAGCAGCATTACATAAAATACTCGGAATAAATTCTTTTAATTTTTTTTTATTTAATAACTTAATATTGCAACACCCATGCGATGATATGTCATCGGGTACAACACGTAAACAATAATAAGTTTATTGTAAAAAACTAAATGTATGTAAGCTTATTGTAAATCATGTTAACAATAAGATACAACATAACTTCTTATTCAATACTTATCTCGCAGATAAAACTCCGTGAAGAGATATACTTTAAGCCGTGAAATGTCAGATCTGACATATTTGGCCAAAAATCAATATATATCGTGTATTACATTACATGAAGCTAGACGCCAAATTTGAAATTTATATATACATATGAGAGTTAAAACTATAAATATTTATATATTAGAGATAACGAGAACCTATAGAGCAAATTTTATAAAATATAGAGTGAATTATAGGCGTTTAAATAATTAACATCTGATATCGCCATATCAAGGCGAAAAGGTTGAAGATAGATTATGGTAGCTTGTCGTACCGTCATAGACGTCACCGTACCCGAGATTCTGAATATTTGATACGCATTGTATACGATATTTTATCTCCAACGTAATGGCAGACGATACATTAACGTATATTGATGACCAAAATGAGCAATATGGCATAGTATGAAAACGATCGGATAAGAGATAAGAGATATACAAAATGACCACTAACACGAAAACCATGTGAACTTAATAAGAGGTAAGTAAAAAATGAAACATAAAAGCGTATATTCCACCTGGGCAATACAAATAGAAACGCTGCTCACAACATTGAACCCGTCAAGTTAGAGCTAATTTTAAGCGTGCTGTAAGAGTTTAATTTAAAAACGCACAACCCATTTTTTAAAGGGTACGCAGTCTCATAATTAGGGTTGTACAGGGCTGTCCGTAGGCGGGTTCGGAAAGGATAGGGTAAGGGTGGACTTAAGGCCGCCACAAAGGCCTCATTATGACCATCAGCGAGGGGCGCTAAGGCGTGAAGTAAATGTAAGGGGCCACGCCGATGGAGCAGACCCCTACGTGCCCCCCTTGAAAAATGACCCCGGGAAGGACCGGGCACGTCCCGTAGTGTCATTTGTTTCCTTCGGACCCGTCCCCATTTTTATGACGCCCGACAGTGATGTATCGCGTCGGATTTAGTGGACTGTTAAGCCTTTTTCGGAGTCTTTTGTCGCCGCTTTACAGCCGGACTTCAAAGTGGACGACACGACTCTTGGAATGATGTTTGAGCTGATTAGAAAGAGTCCTTTTGACCGACCAAATGGGAGGTTCAAAGATTGTATTTTCTTTTGGAATTCGACTCTCGAGCCTGCCGCTCTTGTAAGAGTGAAACAGAACAAATAATTATTTGTGTGTTATAATCTTTAGTTGGTTTTTTTTATTTGTTTTTAAAATATTGAAATACAATATAATTCAGTGGATGTTGAGTACTGCTACCAAGACAAAAGTGGCGAGTTTGGGTCTCAATTAGAAAAATCATATTATGTATGACTTGAAGTATTTTTATGCAAGGCGATGCGGGGTATATCCTCAATATACCCAATATTTAATCACCATAGTTATTTATCGACTCAAAATAAAATAAAATTATATCGTGCGCTCATATTACCATTATTAACCTATGCTTCACCTGTATGGAATAACGCCTCAAATACTAATCTTTCCAAGCTCCAAATAATACAAAATAAATCCCTAAAAATAATTTATAACACAACCATATATACTAACTTGAAAAAACTGCATGCCATCAATAATATTACTAACAAACTAACCAGTAGATTCTATGACAGAATCACTAATAACCATACTAACACACTTGTGAAGAGTCTCGGTGATTACAACAAAATGTCTATACCCTTCAGGTATAAACACAGATTACCTAAACACAATCTGCTTTAGATTTTATAGAGTCTTTGATTAATATTATGTATTAGATGCATTATGAGCATTTATAAGAATTGTAAATAGATTTTTGAGCTTTTTTTCCTATTATGTTGTACATTAACATTAGAATAATATAATATTATGATTACTAACATAAATTAAATTAAAATTCTAAAATAGAAAATGATCAGTAGCTCAATAGCGATTAAAATAGATGTAAGATATATTGTGAAAATAGTTTAGTAATATTATATTACAAAGCATTTACAAAAATCAAAATGGATGATTTTTGGCTCTTTGACTCAAAATCTAGTATTGTTGTGTAAAAAGTGAGTATAAGGATCTATATTCACATGTTTTTTCTATAGATTGTGATTAATTATTGATTTAAAATACTTATAATTAATTATCTAACAAATTTCAAAAGTCAAAAATATACTTTTTTCTTACACATTTTTTTCCCGTGATATTGTGAACTTATTTCGCTAATTTGTCACTTAGATACTGTATATGGATTGGTTTATCTCAATATTTTTTTTTTATTATCTGCATAAGTCTAGTTATAGCGGTAAATGATTTAAAATAATGCGGTTACATAGACCGCATACGTATACATATGTATGCCTAAATCATAGAGAGCGCATCAATCCATCTCACTCGCTCACTTTTTTTACGCTTACGTCTCTTAAACGAAAAAAAGTCAACAAAAATCATTGTTATATTCGAATTTATTGGGTAAAACTTAGTAAATATTGATGTCTCCGCTCCGGTAAGAAAAAACGTGATTTATTATTGGTCAGTGTTATTACTATGACTTTTATTCTTATTTATATGGTACAAACATATATATTTGGGCAACCTTTCGCTCAAATTTATTTATTTAATATTTAAACGTGCATATAATTATTAAGATAAGCCCTAGCTTAGAATTCCATGTTTAAATTACATTTGAATATTGCCGAAATCTATTTGAGTCGCATTTACCTATTTTACATATATCGTTTCCGTTCAGATTTTTATATGCTTTTTTTGTGCAAATTTAATATAGCGTGACGAATATCGCATATAGTTTTCTTCCAATAATATGATATTAGCCAAATCATAAAAAGAGGAAAATATTTTTATTGAAATGGAGATGTATACCAAAATAAAATAACGTATTTGCTTGCCTACACTTATACTTAAAAGATAATAAAAAAAATTCTTGAAAATACTTTTTACGACTTAACTTTAATTTCAATTTCTTTTCATTTTATTGAAGTATGAATCCTTAAAAGACAGTTTTTATTTTCTACTAGCATGGCAAAGAAAGTACTCACAAATTGAACCCATAAATGAACTTTACTCTAAACGAGACATCCTAAGAAAAAAATTCACAACCCACAATTATTTAATTTTACTTTATTCATCTCGAGGCATTTACCTGTATATTTATCTATATACTTGAATATCTCAACCTTTTAAAATAAAAATTTCAAGTATAATATATTTTTACAAAGGCTTTTCTATGTTTCACGTCGCTAATGGTTCAGGCAATATTCCTACATTCTTCCGATCGGTTTAAAACTTTGTCATTTTGCGAAATCACCGGTAAAAATATAAATCGCTTTTAATGGTTCGATGGTGAAAATGTTAAATTTGATTTGTAAAATGCTTAATTTGATTTGTAAAATGTTCAATTTGATTTGTAAAATGTTCAATTTGGAGTGTAAAACCTGTATAACGGGAACGGGAATGTGAACAGGAACTGGAACGGAAACGAGAATTGCTTGCGTTGTTGTGACATTACAACGCATGCCGGGTTCTGCTAGTTATGAATAAAAATAATAATTAAATTAAGATATAAATAAACATAATTAAATTAATTTGTAAATGATTTTAGTATTACTTTCACCTTTGATTTTGATTTTTAAATGCTTTTTAATATTACTAAAATATGTTAACAATACATCTTATACCTTTTGTAATAGCTACCGATCTTCTGATCATTTTCTTTTACAATTCTAATTTAAATATATTTTTAATAATAGTATTATATTATTGTAATGTTAATGTACAGCATAATAGGAAAAATAGCTCAATAACCTATTTACAATTCTTATAAATGCTCATAATACATCTTATACATAATATTAATTAAAGACTCTCTAAATTCGACGATCTAAAGCAGGTTGTGTTTAGTTAATCTGTGTTTATACCTGTAGGGTATAGACATTTTATTGTAATCACCGAGACTCTTCACAAGTGTGTTAGTATGGTTATTAGTGATTCTGTCATAGAATCTACTGATGAGTTTGTTAGTAATGTCTGTAACTAATGGAATATTATTTATGGCATGCAGTTTTATCAAGTTAGTATATACGGGTGTGTTATAAATTATTTTTAAGGATTTATTTGTATTATTTGGAGCTTGGAAATGTTAGTATTCGAGGCGTTCAAATCTCATTAAAATCTCAACTCAAAACAAAAAAATAATATTTTCAGACGAAATTTAATCTACATCTTTTTCCTATTACATCATTAATAGTTTAAGGGCGAGGTCGCTGAACACCACTAATATAACCCAACTTATAGAACATGTCACACTACTACGTACTAGAAGCCGGAGAGCTTCAACTAGGAACAAGGACTCCCGTCGAACCCTTTCAGCGTGAAGGGTCCTGGCGGATTTCCGCAACAATTGATACGCGGCGTGTAGCGGATTTGGTACATAATTTGATCCTGGGTAATTCGATCAAGGGCTGCTGCTCTCCCCGAACACATTTGAAGACACCACGTCGACGAAGAGATTTTCTATTATCGCCCCAGTGGTGGTGCGGTGTGCAGCTCGCCCCTTCAATTTGCCTCAAAGATGATGATTATTAATCGAATTGAGGTACCCGCCATTTTAGGACCGTTTTCCAACGAAAAGCAGCCCACCTTTCGAACCACCCCGTCAGCCCTCCCCTTTCTTCTATCCACCTTCGTCTGATCGTCTTTGGTTAAACGGCTATACCGCAGCTCCCTGTCATCTTTGATCGGTGAAACCACCTCACTGAACAAACCCTGCCCTAGGGGATGGTATAAAAATAAGTTCTGCTTCCTACATGCAAATCGTATTAAAAGATGACCCGCCAAAATAAATCGACCGAATTTCTATAAGTACATATGTGCCTTTCACTTTAGCATGTATATATGTACATATATACGAAGTATAATTTTCGTGGGAAATTTTGATCTATTCATATCCAGATTTATCCCTAACCGCATTTTCTTGTGTGAAAAATATGTAAAGTATATTTATTTTATTTTATTGTTACAAATCAATATACACTCGCCATTACAGATTTGCTCCAATGCGACGGGTGTACGTTAACGAAATACAGAATACATAAACAATCAGAAATCAGAATTACAGTAATACATACATATACAATCAGAATATATAGCATATAACAATTAATCAGAAATAATAATCATAGAGACATCTATGGATTATTTTTAGATTTTTTTTGTATACAATTTTTATACATATAATAAATACGAAATTATAGAGATGTCTTTAGAGATATCTGTAGATTTCAGATTACTGTGTATAATTATTACAAATTATACACAGGCAGATTTTTTGTGACAAAAGGAATAGATTTTACCAATTTTCAGGAACCGTTTCAGCAATGATCAGATAAAATTGGCAAACTCTGATAGAGAAACGATCGATTTGGAGTCACAAAACCCCCAAATCTAACCAGCAGATGGCGAGGACTCGAACTTTTGACCTCAGCGGTGCTAAATATGTATATACGCTACCACTAAGCCAAACTGCTGGCTAATATGTACATACATATCTGTGTGTAGTATTTAAGGTTAATTCTAGTACTGTTAATCCTACCAAATTAAAACCAAATATTCGTCAATGAAATGCTTATGCTTATTACTTTATCTGTGTATGTACGTAGTAACAATATATGAAGTTTTGTGAGCATGCAAAAATTCGAATTCGAGATTTTGACTGATTCGAACTCAGAATCGATCACTGATCACGTTTTCTAGATCTAGAAAAAATGTGTGTCTGTGGATTTTGGGGATTTTTTGAACACCGTTAGTCCTATCAAACTGGAACTTAGTATCGGTTACTGAAATTTTTATCGACAGGATGTTAATTTTTTTCAAATTTTTAAGTTGACTGGAAATGGTACCTGACCTTATAAGTGTCCTATTTTTTAAGTTTTTGAATAAAATTATCTCCCAAACCGCTTAACCAATCAGACTATTTTATACCTTAATATTTTTTGAATATTTTTACCCTAACCAGAAGTAGTACTTTTACTCTAGAGGATCGAAGTTTTTTATGTTTTTCTCAGAAACCTTTTGGTTTATTAAATTCAAATTTCATATCTAGAAGTTTAAGATTAATACCAAGTTATGTATAAAATTTGGTAAGCATCCGTCAACCGTAAGTGGCAGTTTACACTCGTTCGATTTTTCTTCCACTAATTTTATCGATCCCTAAGCATGTGCGCTCTTTAAAAAGTTAAGTATAATTATTGTATCAATGTGATGAAAATAATAAAAAATCACTAAATTTAATAAACCTTTTTTATTGTTTTTTGCTCCAAACCGCCAATAGCTCCAAGTATAGTAAATATGAGAATATATGTAATATACCAGTAGAGCTTTTATTCTTGTTTATATTTTAAGATTATAGAGCATTATAGTTACATATGTAGTTAGTCATTTATTCAATTTCAACAGAATTTGTAAAACTTAAATCAAACTCGACCATTTCGATGCTGAATAATCGTATCTTCCATTTAAATAAATAAAAGGATACGCAGAATCACCCGAATCCATTGATTAAAGCCTCATTAAAAAGCGAAGAGTCAAATCAAACAAACGAAAAACTGATAAAATAATAATAATGATAAAAAATAAATGAGGCTTAATTTACAAATCAGGGGCATTTATTTTGCTGTGCTTGCTGATTAATTAAGTAAATGAATCAATTCAAATAAATTTCATTTGTGTTTAAGCTTACTGCGCGTATCAATCGGCAAATGCTAATTGAAATAATAAATTACCTAATCATCTAAAACATAACAAACCGTGCTTTAGTGTGTTATTGATGAGAATAACATCCATTGCTGGTAATTTTACAATTTTATTCAAACGCAAAATATAAATATGTATCTAAACAAATATGTATGTATGTCAAACGGGAATTCTTGAATTTTACATTCAAAGAAAACGACATCCTTTGACATGCGATACCGCCAAGACGTCTTCAAAGAAATGTCAATATCATTTTTTTTCTTAATTTGGAAATAGGTCAATATGTTTATGGCAATGATTTGAATCAAACGAATTGCAATTTTACCTTCCGAACACAAAACCTTGATTTTATTCATACAGAAATTCAGAAAAATTGAAATCAACAAAAATATATGTACCTAGTAAATAATAATTCATTGGTTATATCAGGAGTTTTTTTAATAAAACCCATATTTTATGAGTGAACATCAAAAATCTTATATTATACATGAAAGTTTGTCGTCTGAAAATATGTACATACATATGTACATATGTACATAAACACTAGGAACACAATATGGTTCATATGACAACGACAGTTACGTTTATAGCCAATCATCAAAAGATTTCACTTTTCACAATAAAAGTGAATTGTTGAAAACTTTTTAGCCGTCAAATTCTGTCTTTCGGAGTACTTAAGTGTTTGCTGATAATTCGTTAATACTTAACTATTAATAGAATTAAAAAAAAAGTAATTCAAAAGATTTAATGAAATTTAATCAAACTTCAAGCTCAATAAAACGATCACTCATTGTCTGTATGAAATGTACAACATATGTACATATGTATGTACTCGTTGAAAACAGAGTTGATTTACATCCATTTTAATTATCGATAAACTTCAATTTGGATGATTGCCTGTGAACTAACCCGCAGGGATAATATAAATAATATCGTTTTCACTGATTAATGATCAACCACAAAATATGTTTATTTGTACACTTTATGAAATGCATGCGCAAGGATGTATTGCAGGGTTTCCCAAACTATATTCCGTGTAACACCAGTGTTCCGCTGAAACTGAATAGGTGTTCCGCGACAATTTGGAACGGTTGTATACATGGCAACATATTTAAAGATCTTCTACTTCACATTGAAAGGCAAGTGATGAACAATCTCCACTGATGTTTAAATTAAATTAATTTAAAAGTAGATGAAGAAGTTTCCAAAGTATTTTTAGAACACCTACATAACTTGAAGACAACTCGTTTGAAATATTTTCCGAACACTAGTAAGGACGATTCCTGGGCTCGGAATCCATTTTCCGTAACAGCTAAACCAGTAGGCTTAAGCGCAAGTGACTATGAAAATTTAATTGATTTAATTAGTGACTCTCATTTGAAACAAAAATACAAAGATCAGCCTTTAAATGATTTCTGTGTAAGTGTCCTAATTTTTCAAAACATGCTATTATTGTTTCACTTTCATTTTCTACAACCAATTTATGCGAAGCGGGATTTTCTTATTATGCTGCAACGAAGTCAAAGTGCAGGAAGAGGCTCGATGCCACCTACATAGATATTAGAATGCAAGTTACCAATATTGTGCCTGACCCTTGGAAGAACGACGTAAACGCCCTCTGCACTCCCACAGCGAGATCAGATAAGCGCGCGTAAATCCGTACGTTACAGTTTTATATTTAAAAATAATTAGTAATAAATAATGTGTTTTAAAAACATTTGTTAAATTTTCACTAGTAGGAATTAAAAATAAGTTAAGTGTTCCGTTGTTTAAAAAATAAAAATATGTGTTCCATTGCAGAAAAAGTTTGTGAAACCCTGATGTAGTGCATGTGTTAATAAAGTGAAATTCAAACTGAAGCTCGTATATAGTGTTATGTGAATAAGGTTCATTTTTAATCTATTATAATCCAATTGTTTTAGAAATAATAGTAAAAGGAACATTATACGTACACAACTTTGTATAATTGTAGGTTATTAGGTTATTTTGCCACCCTTTGTCTTATCGATTGCGTTTCCACTCGTTTGTGAGAAGCAAGCCAGAGTATAATGCGATTATGTGGAGTCCGCACGAAGTAAACTACTCACTTATGATTGAGCAAGTGTAAAAAGCATTTCCTATATGGAAAATAGTATGGGTATATTAATAGTAACAGTATGAATAGAAGTAGGGTAGAGATATGAGTAATAATCCATATCTCTAACCTACTACTATCCTTTTAGGCATGCTTGGGTATAATTCCCTTGAACTTCGGAGAAACTTCTCATTAATTCCGTTTGTTCTTCAGCTTCTACCTGGTAATAAGTCATGCCGGTCGTTTCTGGAATAGTTAGGACTTTATGTCCCTAATAATAATTATGTATGTGCGTGGTTGATATCATCATTTGACATCCTGTCAGCACAGTTATTTATCGAATGGCTCCTATTCCAAGAGCTATACGACTTCTCAATGAAATCGTTACTGCTGAGCCTAAGAATGTGATATTTTCCACCTCAGTGGGCGTAGGTTATCGGATATTATTTTAATTTAATTTATCTGTCTGGTAGCATGCGCTCATGATTATTTTTATAATTGTATGTGATTTATGAGTGTAATTTTGATCATCTCTCTTCCATTTAGGCCTCGTAAGGATGTTTTGTATTTGTGGCAGTTTCTTATACATTGGTACTGGCTATAGGTTCAAGACATCTGCTATTATTATAATGCTATTGTTTTCTATGACTATGTATTAATGTATTTTTATCTGTATATATTTTAATTTATCTCATATTTCTGTATTTTTTCATCCATTGTGGCGTATTAGAGACTCATTTAATGCCACAATGGTCCAAGCTTAAGTTTAAATAAATAAAGATTATTTTAACCTATTTGTCTGGTATCATTATTTTCATAATTGAATGAGATTTATGAGTGGATTTTCAATCTTCTCTCTTCCATTTGGGCCTCGTAGGGATTTTTTGTATTTGCTGCTGATTATTATATATTGGTGCTGGCTATAGGTGCAAGACATTCCCTACTTTGTATTTTGTTAATTGATATTTTTCCCGGTATTATAATAATGCTATTGTTTTTTATGATTATGTACAAATGCATGTTTTGTTAATGTATATACATATGTATATGTATCTATTTTTATTTTTCTCATCTCTCTGTATTTTTTTCGACCACTGTAGTGCATTAGGGACTCTTGTAATGCCACAATGGTTCAAACTTACACTTAATTATAAAATATAGAGAGAAAAAATAAAAAGTTATAGGCGTTTAAACAATTAAAATCTGACAGCGAGATGATATTGATAATCTATGTGTGCAAAAGTTCAAAACGAAGTAGATGTGTAAATCCCAATAGTTGTCATATTTCTTAGTATAGAATAAACAAGTGGTTCCTGAGAAAGCATAATTGTACATATCGTTCACAAAAAAAGTTTTTGTGACGGCAATATTTGTCACCTGAATTAGTCTCGTTTTAAACGTTAAAGTGAACGCACTGTTTTCAAAGTACTTACGTGTATTTTTTGTTTTAAAACTATAGAGTTTTCATCTACGGGTATGTACTATTTTTTGCATAACTTTAGTTTAATATTAATAACTATTTAGTAGTGGTATTTTCACCATCGTAATGGCGGTTCATACTTCCACTTAAATTGATGACCAAAATGAGCAAAATGAAAAAGTTTGAAAAAGATCGGATAAGAATCCAAAATTCGTCAAACGACCAAATCGTTTGCAAGCTAAGAAGAGGTATGTAAAAAATAAATAATATACAAATCAATACTATGTAAATACATACATACATATATGTATATTTTCAATCGGTCTCCGTGACGAGCCGGAATGTTAAATTACAGAAAACGCAAATATCGGAAGGCAAAGATCGAAAATCGAAAGATCTTAAGTCAAAAGATCAAAAAAAAATGGTGCATGGTAAACGGTACATACTCACGTACATACTTACTTAATTTGCGTGAGCAGGGTACAACAGGAACAAGAGGAACAGGCTTTTCCTCCCGTATTCTGCGCGCGCACATTAATACGGGAGGAAAAGCCTGTTCCTCTTGTTCCTGTTGTACCCTGCTCACGCAAATTAAGTGAGTATGTACCGTTTACCATGCACCATTTTTTTTGATCTTTCGACTTAAGATCTTTCGATTTTCGATCTTTGCCTTCCGATATTTGTGTTTTCTGTAATTTAACATTCTGGCTCGTCACGTAGACCCATTTTTAATACATGACTTAGTCAAACATTTCAATGAGTCCCGAGAATGATTGCACAACTCGCTGAATGATTTAGACGTAAAAAGCAGCGTAGGGCAATAGTTCAACAGCTCACATAAAATTATTATGATTGCAAAAGTTTTTACGACAGAGGCGTTCAAGACGCGAAGATGGCCGGCGGACGAAAAGATAAAACGTTTGTTTTATACTCGAAGTAAATAACTTTATCGATATCTGGCATTAATGAACAATTCGACGTAGTAGTCCGTATTATAAAATATTTCGCAGAATCGGCAATGGCGGTTTTTACGGGCGCATTTCGGCCTGGTTATTGCTTCAGGTTCGCCACGTCGTTATTTATATTCCGTACAAAACGCGGCAATAAAGCAAACGAAATGAATTATTCGAATGGATCACGAGACGCAGAGAGAGAGAGGGAAATGGAGAATTCCCAGCCACCCTTTCACTTTCATTATTGAATTTATTATTTCGTTCGTCGTCGAAGTAAATCACAGGGTGGTCTGGAAGGAGTTGTCCCGTCTCAGGTGAAGCTGTAACGCGGAACGGGGCGAAAGGGTGGTCTATGTATCATTTTATTATCAATTTTATTGCGGCCGTGGGGGAGGGGGGGGGGTGGTAGGGAAAATTTTCCCCGCCGTTTTATCCAGAAAGGAAGGGAATAAGGGGCGGAAGGAAAGATTTCGAACGAAAGGCTTCCGGAAAATCACGCTCGCCTCGATAACTCATATTGTTTTCTAGCAGTAAAAATTTAATATTTCGTGCAAAAGTTGCAAAAGGGGGGTGGAATACATCGGTTTTTGTTTTTTTGCGCGCGTACATCAAAACACTGCTTTATGATAATCAAATATTGCATTTACGAAAGCTTTCGACTTCATTTACATTTATATATTCATCCGTCCGGATAATAAATTGTGTCGATTTGTATGCGATCACGAATGCCTATTTTCGTAAATACACACCTGACTATTTTTTTTATTACATATGCATACATGCACACGAATTCAGATTCGAAAATAAATGATATTATTTATGATGGAACCAAAATTTTCATCAACGATCAAATAAACAGCAACGTGGCTAATGGTTAGCATATTTTTATTTTATTTTACATAGATATATACTAGGAAGACCCCAATGCGCCTTCCTGGACAATTAATTACAAACAATGCAGCATTATTATTACATAAATCACTGTATGTATTACGAAATTAACAAATAATTTAATTAATTAAATAATTAATCCATTGAGACATTTACAATTTGATGTTATATAATAGAATATGATACAAACATCATAGGCAAATTTCTCTACGACAGATATGTAAATCGCTTCATCTGTGAGCCGTATTACCTACAGGTATGTGTTGTACATATGTATGCACTATCTTGACAATAGATCGTGTACCAAATACCCACAGTGAGAAACGATCAAAATCTATACAGTATACATAAGCACAAAGCCCCACCAAACAAAGCATTTGTCACAAATTGAACAGCTAATATAATTATTAAATAAATTTTCTAGATAATTCGAAAAACGAAACACCCTGATTTAACACCACACCACAGACCTTTCAATATGTAGATACATTTTATACCAGATATTTGCATACTATCCATAATTAATAAACCAAATTACATACATACATATTACACATATTTTAACTAGCTCATAATTTAACACGAAAGTATATATGTACATATGTATATCCTAAAATGTTACAAGAATTTAAATTGCAAAAGCAACACAAACCCACACGATCATCAATCACAAATTCAAAAGCACGACTTACAACCATATATGTATGTACATTCACTTCATACGTCCAGCCATCATACAAGGATAAAATGCAACCCAGACGTTGCACAATGCACATTTTGATCTAAAGCGCACTTCGCTCGCAGGCCAACGTCATTCATATTTGAGAAATACGTCGCGAAAAATTTACCCTGTATCTTACACTAATGCTCCGTAACCTTTTATCACCTGTGGAAAATCTTATCTCTTATCATCTTAAAATTCCGCAGAATACTACTGGAAAATCTAAACAAATAAAAGCAAAAATTGCTCAAATAAAATATTAATTGTATTCAAAAGCTCAGAAATTATGAAAATATAGGGTTTGGTACATCCGCTCTAAAATCGCCAGATTATCAGAACGGCAGCTTTAAACGTAATTCTCGTTTTCTCGAATGATAGATTGCACATCAGATGACGAGTAACCTTTCGATGTGTACAGATGCAATTATTAAAATTGAGTTGGATCTTTCTGGCGAGTTTAATAAGGCAAGATTCGGAACTTATCGAATCTTGCCTTATTAAACTCGCCTGAAAGATCCAACTCAATTTTATTAATTACCATTTTAATAATTGCATCTGTGCACGACGAAAGGTTACCCGTCATCTGATGTGCAATCTATCATTCGAGAAGATGAGAATTGCATTTAAGGCAGCCGTTAATCTGTCGTTCAAAATGTCTGGCGATTTTAGAGCGGATGCACCGCATCCGTGAATTTTTATGCAAAATTTAAGATGTTACTTATAATACGTTTAAATATAAATAAATAAAAATTCGTGCCTTTAAAATTCGTGTAAAATAAATAAAAAATCGTGTATTAAAAATTCGTGCACACCTTTCATCGTCTCGCGACACATCGGTTACGAAGCACTGCCTTACACCTTTACACGAGAATAAATAATGGAGTCGCTTATCGGCAACAATTTCGATGATGGAACCGGAGCCAAGAAACAGCTCGGGGCCAAAAGCTCGCCTGGGCGAAGCAGCTGCCGTCAAAGTTGAGCGATGATCGCCCCCCCAGTGTTGTTTTGGAAGTTCGCCGCAAACAATTCCCGGCAGAAAGTTACGCTCGAGACGAATCCCTCACCCGACGTCATAAAATCGGGAGCAGTCTATATTATGAATGCGACGTTTGTACGAATCGCTTCCTTCGGGAAAATGAGGGGGTGAAAGTGAAAAAGCTCTCCTGTGCGTGGCGCCCCCGTAAATATTTAATGTGACGGCCCTGGAACGGCGCCGCCGCCTGATTAGATCGCCCCCTTTCCCCCTCTTCCATAGGCCTTTACTTTCGATGCCTACGGGCCTGGATCAGCTCAGGTGAGGAGAGAATGGGCCTTCGCTCGTAAAAGGATTCTTCGAAAAAATTACAAGAATTCAAAGAGTAAATTGGATCAGTGCAAGAACTCGATTTTTCGCGTCGACTATGGCTATGCTTATGTACATATATGTACAATGCGGCATACACTCTGAACCGTAAGTAGGAGACCATTTTTATACAAGGATGATTTTTGAAATGTGAATCTTTATAAAAATTGTCAAAATTAAAAATATTTTTTAATCTAAATATATAATATATAAATGAATGTCTGTTTGTCTGTCAGATTCCTAAGCCACTCAACCGATTACGATGGAACTTTCAAGATGTGTTGTATACATGTCTGAAAAGCTTTGCCCAAAAAACGTGAACGAAAACTTGAATTATTATTTTGAATAAAAATACCATTAACTTTATTTTACTACCGCTATCTATGTATAAAATTAATGACTACGAGACGACACCCAGATCAAAAATTTTCAATCTTGATACGCTTCTTAAACGATATTTTATCTCTATCGTAATGGCGGAGGATCCATTACTTATATTGATGACCGAAATGAGCAATATGGCAAAGTATGAAAACGATTGGATAAGAGGCAAACTTTTTTCTGAATTGTAATCGTAAGTGAAACGTAAAGGAGGTATGTAAAAACGAGAATGAGTGGCGTAGTTTCAAATGTTTTCGCGTCGCGATCTGCGTTGTTAGGCTAAAGTAAACAAACAATTAAATAATTTCAAATATGTTCGATGCCTGCATTTTCCCTACAAATGGGAACGGGAACGAGAACGGAAACAGGAACGGGAACGTGAATTGCGTGCGTCATTGTGGCATTGCAACGCATGCCGGGTTCAGCTAGTATTAAATATATTTGGTATTTACATTACCGGAAGTAGTAATTTTGCTTTAAACAATATTTCATTATTTTCTTTTGAGCTTTTAAATTACTTTGAATTTCTTGACATTTGATGTTTATAATATTTATAGTGATTTTAAGTAATAAAATATATTTGAACAAAATCTGACAACCGGTACTAGAACTTTTGTCTTTTTTTCCCCACATTTGCGCAAAATTTTTATCGAAAATGCTCTCATAACCGGTATATGTGTCCGAGTATATATGTATGTTTAATTATAAAATTTTGTTTTGTAACCTTCTTATATTCCTCAAATACAATTTTTTTTTGTAATTGCTTTTGTATATAATTACACCTTTTTAAACGAAAACAAAACATATATTGTGGCCAGAACACTATCTCAATAAACATGTTTCAATAGAAAATACTCAATATAAAAAAGTATTAGCAGTGGAAGAAAAACCAATTGAAAATACGTACTTTTGACTTTTAATTTGAACTGGACGGCTACTTAGAGAGATTTGAAAGCTGAAAAGTATTACAAATGAAAGATAAAATACCCGACTATGGATTCTAATATTCATTTTGAACAGAAAATTGACAGATTTTGAGACATCGACCAAACAACACCAAGATATAGAAAAATCACGCGATTTATATAACACATATCTCCGAATCTCGAGCCAATCAACATTTTTTATTACCAAATTCGTGTTCACTGGGCATAGATCTATAAGAAAAGTCGTATCTCGTCAATGAACCATTTTTCGTGTCGAACAGTGTTATTATCTAATTCAATTATTCAAATAATATTATGTATGTATGTGTGTATATTGAACTAATGTGTTAAACATTAAAATTTGATTAAATTACATATCGCATACAAGCAAGTTTTAAAATAATTGGAAAATAATGTAACCAACCGAAGCAAAATCATGTGCCAAATATCAGAAAAACTCCCATTCAATCCTGGATTAAATTCTTCCTATATTGTATTGATATACCATTAAGAGATTGGGTATACATATGTATGTGCTTAGTTTCAAATTGAACGATTCCTCTTAATTAAGCTCGACCTCGTTCATTGTATGTACAAGAATCTGGCGCATTCTAGAAGAATTAAGCTTAAACTATAACACTACATTCTGCTCGAGCTTTATGTGTTAATTAAAATGTAGGGAATTGATAAGGTTTTATTTTAATTTATGTTTGTTCTTGGGTTGTGTTTGTCTTACCTAATATACATATGTATGTAGTGTATATATACTCAAATCAAATTACAACTTCAAAAGGAAGTTTCCAAACGCACTTCCAACAGGACACGTAACCTGTCGAATTAGCGAAGACCTAACGATCCTTTTTGTATTCGCCAGGGTTTCTGAACGTCGTTCGCGATGTATAATTCATTGTGAACGAATTATTATTCAGATGGCGTCCTCTTCCACAGAGGAAGGGGTTACTCGTTCCCGAGATGACAATAAACGGAGTCTGGTGCATCCTGGAGGAGGTGCAGGAGGTATTGAATGCACTTAGGGTCCAAGTAGTTAAGGCCATTGTGTTCCGGCTCGTCTACGAAGACGTCCGCAAGCCCGGACACAGTCCATGAATATATGTATTATAGTAAAGGTGAGAGGGAAAAGAACCAACGATAACAATTCATACTACTAATGGCGAATTTCCGCAATGTTGCTGAAATGTTTGTTCTATGAAAAAAATACAGAATTTTCATTTCAAATCGGAATATTCCGGCGGTATAAGATAAAACTACACCAGCGACCCACTTTCTGTCACTTTTTCTTTCAAATGCGAATAAAAGTTTTAAAATTCCATTTAAAATTATTTCAAACATCAAAGCTTTTAATCCTGGGCTTTATTTCTCAGCTGCAATATATAATATGTATAAAGTAAGGAAAAAATATTTGAAAATGGTATAAATTTCATGATTATTTATGTTCAATGCAGCAATTATACTAGTAACGGAGACTCCTACAGATATTCCTACGTTTTTTCATACAAAAATTAAAGTATAAAAAAATAATATATATAAAAACGGACGCGATGTATGCGGTTATTAGTTTTAGTACGTTGTGGGTATGTATGTATGTATGTGGTGGACGGCTGGACAAGCATGGAGATTTCATAAAAACAAATTTAAATGACATATTTGGCCAAAAATCAATATATATCGTGTACCTTACAAGAAGCTACACGCCAAATTTGAAATTTATACATATATACATATGAGAGTTAAAACTATAAATATTTATATATTAGAGATAACGAGAACCTATATAGCAAATTTTATAAAATATAGAGTGAATTATAGGCGTTTAAAGAATTAAAATCTGATATGGCCATATCACGGCGAATAAGTTGAAGATAGATTATGGTAGCTTGCAAGACGTCACCGTACCCGAGATTGTGGATATTTGATACGCATTGTATACGATATTTTATCTTCAACGTAATGGCAGACGATACATTAACGTATATTGATAACCAAAATGAGCAATATGGCAAAGTATGAAAACGATCGGATATGAGATAAGAGATATAAAAATTACCACTAACACGAAAACCATGTGAAATGCAAAGGAGGTATGTAAAAATACCAGGAGTATACGTTATGCCTATGCATGTTATGCCTATGGATGACCGGGGAAAGTGGGGTAGCGGGGAAGTGGGGGGTACAGAGCGAGTTGGAACGGGTGGCGTCAGCGTCAGATGAGATGCGCGGGAGCGTACGCACATAAACACATCCACGAAGACACACACACACACACACACATATACATACACATTTATTCATAATTTCGAACGGGTTGGATCGGCGATCGTGTAATGAGCGCACTCAAATTTTTACGATTAATAAGTGCGCGCGCCTATAAATAACTATACATTATATTTATATATTATTTACATTCTTGTATCAATTCATTTCCGAATCCTTTCATTGAAATCAACGGGCACAATAATATTATTGGTATTTTCTTTAGATGTTTCCATACGCAGATTGCTAGAAATTTTTTCTAATAAAATATATTTGATATTCTCCGGTGAAATTTGTTTAAATCTGGTGGAAACTGTAACCGTTGCATTATACAGATTAAAGATTTTACATAAAATTTTGAAATATATCAATGTAAATAGCCATTTACCTTTATTGTAGTATATTCTAGATATAAAACACAATCATCATAAAACAAAATTTTTAGTTTAAAATTTTATGGAAAAATTACAATTTCAATAAAAAGAAAAATCTGTGTTCGCTCGTAAACTGAAAAATTTAATGAAAATTCTCGGGGAAAACTGAAAAGACGGATGGTGAAACTCTGCATCTATGTATGTAGACCTTTAGACAAAGGTCAGTATCTTGAAGCGCGCTTGTCTTAAATTGGCCACTCGAAACGAATTAAGTGTCACTTTGAAATATTGTAACATGTTTACAAGAAAACCTTCGGGAAAAAAGTGTGGCTAGTCTTCGGAAAAGCGAGTAAAGTCCTCTTAAGCAGAAGGTAGTTGTTGAGATTTGTATACACATTCATACATATCAAAGTAAAACCGACATCTAAAAGAGATTTATAGATTTAAAAAAAATAAATCTTCGATATCTTGCTACTTACTCAGAAGTAATTCATTAGTTCAAAGGATTTTTTTAATTCCCAAATCCGATTATAATAATCCGAAGAATTGCGGCTTATCGATACGCAACCCTCCCATTAGACTTTGTCGGCTTGATAATCCGCTTTCGAAATAAATACGCAAAAATTCATATAATCAAGCAATTTTTTTCGACGAATATTTTTTTAACCCTCCCTCACCGAAGTGGGGTATGCAAGTGCTCCAATGTATACGTTTTTTGTAATAACTATGTGGTTTTCAAAGCTATCCACCCTATATTTCTTATATCCCTAGAATGAAATACAAGAAATTTATTTTAATAGATTTTGTATGATTTAGAAAAGGGGTACATCGTAAAAAATACATTTATACATTTCTACGTTCCAAAGTATGATTTAAAGCCGGTAGCCATATGTCATGTTTTTGACTGTTCGCTTGCATATTCTTGCTGATCGATGAATCAATGCGAGAGAAAGAGACAGCTATATTTTCGTAAGGTATTGTTTTCGTCGCTTTTGGCGTATGGCTATTGAGTCATGCAGTCGCCTGTTGGCCGTACCTATGTGCGTTTGCGTGTTGATACTTTTCGTTATTTTTTAATACAAAAATAGTCAACAACGTGCTATAGGACTATAATTTTTTTATGTTGATGTATAAAATAATTAATAAGATATATATTGAACCCATTTGTATTAATAAAAGCTGTGTTTATGCTTATATTAAGCTTATGTTTAACCTTTAAAAGGTTTAACATAAGATATATTCAAGCAGAGTGTGCAGCAACGACCCCGGTTGACAAAACTAATTTGGAGCGGAGAGGGTTAAGTTGTTCGGTCCGTTGCGTCTAACAAACGTGCTTTTGATGTTGCAACTTTTGTCATTCGTTCAATTGCTTTCTAGACATTTATTCTGTGCAATTTTCTGTGCATTTCCGGTCTCGTGCAGCTTTGCATTGTGTTTGTTTCAAGTTTACTATATGTAGACGCAGGTGAACGAGCGAATCTAAGGGATCGTAACGGATGGGTATATTCTTACATTAGTTTCCCGAAAGACGTTTCAATTTCCTGACATAAATTAAGTTTTCTCCGTCGCACGGCACCAGTCTTTGTTAGACCCTCGTTCTCACCATGGTATGAGGTACGACCGGAACTCCAGAAACTAATTTATCCCCAAAATAATTTGCTACATTGTTCAAAAGTACATTCAAACACATAAAATAACCCCTTCCAGAAGATTTACTTTCATTTCATACATTTATTCAATTTTTATGGGGTATATAGACGAAATAAAACAAATTTATTCGAAATTTTTACAACTTTAAATATTCAATAGGCCAAAATAGTGTAGCATATGCTAAAAGGAGCTGCCGTTATAATTTGTTTATAAGGATTATCTCAAGGCTTAAGTGCTGTCGGCTAACAATGGAGACCCCCGAATGGATTTAGTGGTCGGTAACGGCACCCAGCCACTTCCCGCTAGAGTTCTCAGAACTGACAGCGCGAAATCATGGGACTGCATGCCGAGACTGTGGGACTGCATATCTAGTACGTGACTATAACAATCATATATATAAAGACGGTAATCTGTGTGTGTGTGGGTGTGTGTGTGTGTGTGTGTGTGTCCTAACTCTCGCCGAACATAATGAACGAATCGATAAAAATCGATTAATTCATTTTTCGACGAGACGACTTTGTCGCGACTCGAACCGATCACCCCAAATAGCCTGAATATGGGTCTAAATTGAGATTATGGTCTCGGACATCACGCCAAATCCAATTTTTCATTTCGCCTTTTTTTTTTAAACATTAATTGAAATATTCCTTCTCGCCATATAAAAATACGTAATTTTAATAATTTCATTTAGCGAGGTTTTGAACCACTTTTTATGTATTTATTTTCAATTAAATTATAATAATAATTTAAATTATTTATATTTTGATGATATTCGAGAAAAAAATTGATTTCATTCACCGCGGGCGCCGGGAATCGAACCTCGGACCCTCCGATCCAAACGAAATGTTCTCACGAGCCCGCGCCGAACGCCATATCCTCGCCCAGAATACGTGTTGTAAATACACATCATATGTATATGCACGTAATTTGTTATGTGTAATAATAATATTCAACGTTACGAGGTCAATGACCGTTTGTGTATAATCGGAAAATATTACATTTTGTTAACGTTAACTTTAAGGATTGAAAATTATTTAAAATAAAGAATTGAAAACTATCTATGAGAGTCTGCGAAAATAACGGTTCCGGTTCCGGATTTTTTTTTTAGTTTTATACGGGTATATAATAATTTTATACCCATGCGATGATATTTCATCGGGCTATTCACTAGTAGGTAAATAAACGCGTCGAGGAAGATGCAGTAAGCGACCTGCCCTTTATAAGCAGGTACTTAGTCCATACTAAGACATTCTGGACGGAGCACTGGCAGTGCGTAGATCTCCTTAATCATCCAATAAATGCTATGAAGTGACTTTGGCCTTTTATTTGGATCCTCCACCCACCCCTACGCAACAATAGTAAATATTTTGTTTGTATTTATTCAAGTTTCTGAAAGGACGAACATACATATATTGAAAAAGAAGAGATGCCGTCGTGAAGATTTTGGTGGCCGGAAAAATGCACTGCAGATAGTTGCACTCCACATCCAAACTTTCAAAGATGCTCAAGGAGAACTAACGCAATAGAATTCCTCAAAATAATGTCAAGGGGTATTTATATGTTATCCGAGGGTGCTAACCTTTTTTTGTGGAATTCTATTGCGTAGGTTCTTTTCGAGCGTCTTAATGACTTTTCGAAACTGCGCTACTATTCAGTGCAATTTAGTGCATCTTTCCGGGAACCGATTTCTTTCTTGAAGCGGTTCCTACATCTAATTGTCAAAAACTATCCTACCCACTATGTCAACACTGTTTGAATATGATTTAAAAAAATAATCTATAATATAGATATCTTGCTAATTTTCTTATATCTATAGTATTTGTATTGTGCTTATATTTATTTATGTATTTAAAGTTTGGACCGTTGTAGCATTACAGGAATTCCTAATGCGCCACAATGGTCAAAAATATAACAGAAAAGACAAGAAACAAAATAATAAATTAGACATAACAAAAACAAAACATATGTATATATACACAAACAACTAAAAATAATAATTATTATTATTATATATCGTTTATCGTCCTGAATTCATTCTATGTTTACAAGGTTTTTGTATTTCGTAATATTCTTTCTCGATTATGATTTTCAAGTTATGAATTCCATAAGTCATCACCAGATAGAGTTTCAAAATTTGTCATCCGGACTGACCGAAACCAATCAAGACAAGCAGATAATACACGACCACCACGTCGATCTACTCTATCGCGACGATGCACCCTCCAGGAAGAATCAAAAAGTTCAGCATCAAAAAATGATGAAGTCAACCATGTTTCCGTTAGTGCTACCATATCATCACAAATAGTAGAAACGGCTGAATTAAACGCAGCCAGCTTTGTCCTGAGACCTCGTACATTTTGGTAATAAATTACCAATTTTCGGTCTCTCAGTTTGGCGCGTGACTTTCTTTGAGACAAGAAATGGCAGTTTTGATTGAGCCAACGGAGGTTGAGCCAATGGAGACGAAACGGAAGAGGAAGCAGAAGAAGAAGCCAACACAGTCACAACAGAATCACGACTATCAGGACCATTTGAGCAGGCAGATGTAGGAGAAGAGGCAAACATCGACGTCACTTATATGTCTGTCTGATCACAGTGACGCGTTAGAGTATTCTATAATGTCACCGTGGTTAATATATAAATAAATAAATATACAACTCGGATGAATTTACGGTATTTAATATAGAACCTTATTGCAAAAAACCATTGAAAGTTTTTTAGCGGTATCGTAGCTTAGGGTCAGGGAGTCACCATACTTCCAAATTCTAGAATATTCTAAAAGCGCAAAAAAAACCTCACAATTCTCCTCATTTAAATGGTTATTCATTCAAAATTGTATATTACCTGTTGGCTGGAAAGAAATAGGTTCCGACGAGAAATTTCGTCAAAATGGTTTAGCCAGTTTTCAACATAATATTGACAAACATACAAGTACAGCATGTTTGAGCGAATTAGATTAAGTTAAATCAAGAAAGCGTAAAGATCTAAAAGTATATAAAACGAAAGTTATTATCCAGGAAAAGAACAACAAAAATAAAATTTACGAACGCTATTAAAAATAAGGCGTTTCTCATATCGTAAACGAGTAGTTTATTTCACATTATATGTTCATTCCATACAAAATACATCGAAATAAATAATAAAAAAATGAAATAAATATGTTAACACTTCCCAAAAAGGTTTTTATGACATCACCCTCTTACCACTCCCCCTACCCCCATACACACACAAATATAACTGTCATAATTTTTTTCGACACAATCTAAGCGGTGTGTTTTTGTCTAACACGTCAGGTAGGTACGTAAGGGATAATATATAATATGAAACGTTATATTATGACCCCCCGTTTTACGGCTTTCATATTTGAGCGTTTATGGTTCGGAAACGTTTTGAATTACAAATGCAACATTTTTGGCGCCCTTCTTTTAAGACAGCCTACGCCACGACTGCTGACAATAATAGGGAGTATTTTCTTTCTTTCTTGTGGTTAATTTTGAAACCGTAAGCTTCTTTGAGATAAAAAAGCGTGTTTTCGCATCATTTCCTCATAATTTAAAGTCTTACGCCCGAGAAACTTTCCTGGCAAATTAAACGATTCAATATTATCTTAGGAATGTTTATAAAACGCTAACCTTGTTAAAAATTGCAATTTTACGTTAAAATAACTCTAATCCATCCCTACATGCTTTTAAAGAAACTAAAATGCAAAGCAAAAAAAGGTATAATCCGTCAAAAGCGCTTACGTAAAATTTTCACCAAAAACCGGTAATAATTCAATAAAGAATAGCAAATACAAAATCAAAATGTGGATGTGACCATCCCACGACTTTATCTATGTATTTGAGTTATATAAGAAGTATAAAAAACAAAATTCGATACATGAGAGCTATGAGAGCATTTTCTATACAAATTGGAGCGCAAATATAGCGATACTTACACAAGATAAAAGTTCTACTTTCGGTTGTTGGATTATGTTTAAATTATTTTTTTTTTAATTATTACTTTAAATCACTACAAATATTATCAACATAATATATCAAGAAGATAGAAAAAATCGAAACTTCCGGCTTACGAATTATAATTATGGATGGTGTACATATACATATGTTTATATAATTGTCTTTGGCCAGGAAGGCGCATTGGGTTTACCTTTTAGGCCTTCATGGTGTAAATTAAATAAAAAAATAAATAAAATAACCAGAACCTTATAAACTCTAAGTTAGCGCATAAAAAATACAGTTTGATTATTTCAGTGGGGTGGAAAACATCGTGTGATCGTCACAACATATTTGACTTTTCTAAGAGGAAAAAATCCCAGTTCCGGTTTATTATATTTAATTTTTTTTTATTTTCATCACATTGATACAAGGATAACATTTGAATTTCTTCACAAAGTGCACACATATTTAAAGGGTCGAATAAAATAGTGGGAGAAAAATCGAACAAGAATAAACCGACACTAGTGATTGACGAAAGTTCACCAAATTTTATATATAACATGGTATTAAATTGAAACTTCTAGATATGAAATTTCAGTTCAATACACTAAAAGGTTTCCGAGTAAGAATCTTACTTAAATACTTCTTAAATCTTACTTCGAATACTTCTTAAAATCCCCAAAATACACTGACACACACACACAATTTTTTTCTAGGTCATGAAAACGTGATCAGTGGTCGATATTGAGTTCGAATCAGTAGAAACCTCGAGTTAGAATTTTCACATGATCACAAAACTTCATCTATTGTTACTAAGTACATAGATAAAGTAATAACGGGAGCCGAAACGAGTTATTTTCAATTAAAAAATTCTATGAATGGCGTATTTATAAACATTTTATTGAACTAGCAAAGTTCAATAAGTATTTTAAGCATATTTCTATGAGCTCAATTAAAAAGCGGTTAAAGTTAAAATTTTTAAAACAAAATTAGTTCAGTTGAGAAGATTAATAAGAGAAGTTTATTGTGGAAAGTTTGACAGTTTGCGCTTGGCCTCGAACTATGGATTCCAAAAAACCGCCCAAAAGAAAAAGCCGGTTTTCGGTTGTTTTACAAATAAAAAACCGGTTGACCGGCTTTCACCGATTTCAGAAAATTAAGATTTTATTTAAGTTTTAAATTTTTATATCGAAAAAAAAAGTGTAAATATACATATCTAATATATGTTTAATGCAAAAAAATAATTGCTTATAAATTAAATTGAGTTATAAACATTATGAACATTATAATATTATTATTGAAATATTACAAATATTAAAATTTATATTAAATATCACAGCCGTAAAATGGTAGATCCTGAATACACACAAATAATTACATGGTTTAAAACAGCTACTATCAAGAATATATTTAAAAAAATAATGTCTTACCTCGTAGAAAAACTGTTGTCGTGGAATCGTGAACAAGAACACTGCTGAGATGAATTTGTTCTCAACAACGTAATTAAATATGAAATATTTCCATCTTCCAAAGTTATTTTACACATCTGTTTTAGCTGAAAACAACAATGAATTCTTGCTTACGATAACATTTTCTATACTTTTATACCTGAAACCCCAATTTGCCGAAATTTTGAAAGGACATGTGTAGATTATTGAAACAGCTTTTAATAATATATTATTGGTTTATGACCTGGTCTTCATCCATAACTAATCTCAAAACCACCGCTAAGTGCTGTATCTTTTTTTTTTGTTGAAAGTTTGGATATACACATTAATTTTGATCTTTCAAAGAAATTTGAAATTTATAATTGTTTTGAGGAAAAAAACATTAATTAAAGAAAACCTTAAAAAGCCGGTCGATCGAGCTAAAAAGGCCGGTTTTCTGTTTTTCGAAAAATGATCAAAAAGCTAGTTTTTCGGTTTCGGTTTAAACCGGCTTGGAAGCCCTAGCCTCGAACGTTTGATGCGCATTCGATATTCGTTTAATAATGGTTCACATCAAACAAGCACTTGTTTATGTATATGTACATAGCCAGCAGCATAGCTCGGTCGTTAAGCTTCTGCTTAGCGTCGAGAGGCACCGGGTTCGATCCCATGAGCTGACCTCGATTGAAAACAATTTTTCTTAGTATATCTGTGATGCTGCTGGTCATACATGGATTTGTGACTCCAGATCGATCGTTTCCTATCAGAGTTTATCAATTTTTCTCTGATTTCATTGTTGAAACGGTTTCTGATAAAATTGGCTAAATATCCTTCATATCTACTATGTCACCACTATTTGAGATTGATTAATGTACATTAAAATTTATGTACAATTCATAAATGTCTCGTTATTTTCCGAGTTTTTCAGTGTCTCGTAATTCAGCGACTTGTATAATAAAAAAAATGCTGCAATGTTTATAATTGGTCATTGGGGTTACCTGTAAGGCCTTTCTGGTATATATATGTAAAATAAATATAAAAATAAATAAATATGTACATGTATGTCTCCTTAAGCAGTGAGAGGGGTAGTGTACGAGAAGATGGGTGAATAAAATGAAAAGCTGACGTTAATATCTGAGGGTGAGGGGTTCGTGAGGAGAGCGGGGCATCAGGTTTGGCGCTTCGTGACCGGAACGCTGATGGTAGCCACCCCCATCTCCCATACAAATGGCACCATTTTGTGGAGCCAACAAACGTGGAGCAGAATTAGAGGATAAAATGGCAGAACGAACGCAAATAAAGGCAACTCGAGCCGGAAACGCGATTGATGGCCGAACGCGATAAGCTTTCACCGGGAGAAATGCGCCAACGCTGACAACACCTATACTTATTATATAGATACAATGCAGAAAATAAATTCCCATGAGTTCTGTCGGCATATGTCTATTGTTTTTTTTTTGTTTTTTTTCGCCATAGTGACATTACAGATTAGCAGGTCGTCACTATGGCTAATAACTACCATATTATTTTGAAGTGTGCTTTTATTCATTTTTACATACCTCTTATGGTCCGTACGCACCAAACCAACGACGATTTTGGGCCAACTTTTAAAACCAGTAGCGTACAAAATATCGAAATAAAAATTAAATAAAAAAATTGAAATTAAATATCAAAATTAAGCTAACGAGCGAGATTGAGCTAAAATTAGATCATCGTTGATGTTTTGAATTACAACAATGGTTTGAATTACGACGATACGCATTACAACCAGAGAAATATTATAATTACGAGCGAAAAAAATCTTGTTATTGTTTCTTATAAGTCGTCACGATACACTACTGTGTTTCGCCGGTGATGAAATATTTAACAAAAAAAATGTCGGTGATTTGTCAAAGGGTTTTTTTTCTTTCGTCGAAATAAAATTAATAATCACACATTATCCGATAAATTTTACCTCTGAGATGGATTTAATTATTTGATTTATTTCGACGAGAGAAACAATTGAAGACATTATCCGATAAAATTTACCTCTGAAATGATTTAATTAATTGATTTATTTCGACGAGAGAAACAATTGAAGACTAAAAAAATTTCGTTTGATAAACCGACAACGTGTCGGTTTGGGACCATCGCTCGGTCACCCATACTAACACATGATATATTCTCAGTAACTGTGCATTTCGGGGAAGTAAAAATAATAATTCTTTGATTTTTTTTTCGATCTTAGTGCGTATCTACGTAAGTCAAAACATCTTCGACAAACAAAAGTCGAGGACTACCTGTATGTGATTGTTGATGATCTAATTTTAGGTCAATCTCGAAAATTTATTTAAATTGGGCATGTTCTGTTTTAACTTTCAATATTTTATTTTAATTTTAATATATTGATTATAATTTTATTTTGATATTTGAATTTAATTTTAATATAATAATAATATTTTTAATTTTGATATTTGATTTCAATTTTTAAATTTAATTTTTATTTCGATGTTTTGTACGCTACTGGTTTTATCCTGCTGGTTAAAACGTTGGACCAAAATCGTCGTTGGTTTGGTCCGTACGCAGCATTATACAGTTCACATGGTTTTCGTGTTAGTGGTAATTTTTTATATCTCTTATCTCTTATCCGACCGTTTTCATACTTTGCCATATTGCTCATTTTGGTCATCAATATACGTTAATGTATCGTCTGCCATTACGTTGGAGATAAAATATAGTATACAATGCGTATCAAATATCCACAATTTTGGTTACGGTGACGTTTTGATCTTCTAGCAAGCTGCTATAACCTATCTTTCAACCTGTTCGCCATGTTATGGCTATATCAGATTTTAATTGTTTAAACGCATTGATGTATAATACACTAGATCCGCCCTCACGTCTTATACTGGTCTCCCTTTTGGCGCATGCAAAGTACATGGCGCATGCACAGTTTCTCTCGGTTGTTGGGAAAAAAACCATTTTTTCCCAACTTCCCCGCTAGTTAATTCCCCGCACCCCTCAGTTCGTGAAGACAAAATTTCCGACCAAAATCACACGTCAGGGCCCATCTATGTGTATTATACATCAATGTTTAAACGCCTATAATTCACTCTATATTTTATAAAATTTGATCTATAGGTGCTCGTTATCTCTAATATATAAATATTTATAGTTTTAACTCTCATATGTATATATGAATTTCAAATTTGGCGTGTAGCTTCTTGTAAGGTAATACACGATATATTGATTTTTGGCCAAATATGTCAGATCTGACATTTCACTGCTAAAAGTACCTCTCTTCAATGAGCGTTATCTGCAAGATAAGTATTCAATAAGAAGTTATGTTGTATCTAATTGTTAATATGATTTACAATAAGTTTTCCACCAACTAAAAATCAAGGCCACATTTTTTATAGTGTGGTTCCAGCATTGATGGGTATACATAACTCATAACCTCAAATTTCATTGTTTTTTCCTCCAAAACAAACTTTCTAACCAATATAAGCTTAATATATGTACACAGATCAAACAGTGATAAATTTTTTTTAGTTATCAGCTGATTTATTTTACAAACCTCTTTTTTGTTTCACTTACGATTACAATTCAGACAAAAATTTTGCCATTCATCCGATCGTTTTCATACTTTGCCATATTGCTCATTTTGGTCATCAATATAAGTAAATGTATCATCCGCCATTACGATTCAAATAAATATATAATTTGAAGGCAAACGCTTAACGTTCACATTAATTTAAATATTAAAATCATAAAGTAGCCTTCCTTTTATTCAATCCAAAATATTTTTGAAATCCGAACATCTAAATGCGATAAATATACCTACTTATAATATAATATTGAAGAGATTAGTCCATAAGAATGCGAAAATCGTCGAATATAACAAAAAGACAGACGTAGCCACGATTAATGATCGCCGTCGCGCGTTCATGTCTCCTTCTCGCGTTTTCTTGGCAGGACGAGCAAAAAAGAAAAAAAAATAAAACCTCGGGTTTGAGGTTTCGCCCTTAAGACCAGGCAGGGCGGCAAGTTAGCGCCGGCGGGTAATTGTGATAAATAACGACCCTCCTCCCTACAGAAGGGCGGCAGGGCCTTCGCGGTAAGACCTAGGTCCCATTTATATACACATTTTTTCCCTCAGTCCGTTTGTCGCATGATGAATGGGTTCCGGAGCCCTGATTCCGTCAAGGGCGGAGACGGGTTCCGAGTCGAAAAAATCATCCAAATTGAGAGCCTTACCCCTCTCGAATTTGCCCGACCGCTACGCGAGTTCGTATTATGTATAATTTTAAATTTGCCATCAATAATTCATGAGGAGTCAACGTGCGTATGCGCTTCGACACGCACGACTCCACTTTTACCCTTTTCCGTTACAGACGAAAATACACGAACTTTAAAGCTGCCTTTAATATCAACTCACCCTGAAAAGTGATCTTAGAATATTTTCGGTGAACTATACCACAAATCGGCAATTGAAAAAATAGCAAATCATAATCATACACCCGCTATATCAAACACTCATCTCTATACAAATATTAAGAGCGGTGCAGGGTATAAAAAAATATATGATCGTTAAAGTGTTTCAGTCAGTTTGGTGCGAATATGCTCGTAAAAATCAGTAAAAATCAAATACACCGTTCAATGGTGTTTGTCGTTGACAATTTTTTTTTATTTTTACATAGATATATACCAGGTTGGCTTGACAGGAAGACCCCAATGCGCCTTCCTGGACAATTAATTACAAACAATGCAATATTTTATTATTAAATAAATTACTGTATTTCCAGAAGCTGGAGAACACGAAATAACAATTAATTAATTAATTACAGAATTAATCCATTGAAACATCTATGGATTTAGATTTTGTGCATAATTTTTACAAATTATACACACAATAAATACAGATGATTTGTGACAACAGGATAGAAGATTTGTACGTTTTTGCAAATACATTGCAAAAACGTACAAATTGACAATGGCAAATATATAAGATGTAAATAAAATATTAGGTACTGAAGTAGCTATAAGAAAAACAATCTAGAATTCCTTTCTAGCATAATTTTCTTTTGATAGGATATTACGTATTCACAGTAGTACGCTTTTCCAAGAATTACACATTATACAGAAACGTGAAACGGAGTATTGTCAATAATACGCAAAGGGTAATTGAATTTCTCCCCCCCCCCTCCACCCTCTCCCCGTCGCACCGATACGATTGGCCAAATATTGTACTATTTAAAAGCACCAATAATTCGATTGAATATTTCTTTAGCGACGTAATATAATACTTTTGCCGGGCAAAGAAAAAAAAATGAAATAAAATAAAATTTAGGCACTATTGGCTCCGTCAAAAGTCGTGCGTTTATTTGACCGTTTTCCTTTTTTATTTGCGGAAAAAGGGTGGCCACCGGGCAGGAAACGGAAACGCAATGAAACCGGTGACGACGTATAAAAGGCTTTACCGGGAATACTGGGGAGGGAGAGAACGGAAAAGATGGAGGAGGAGGGTGAAAATCGAGCAGTGTGAGATTCTGAAGCTACATATATGGCACATACACGCTCAGGTGAAAAATCGCCTCCATATTGGTCCCCTTTATAATCCAATGACATTTCAATAATAGGCCACACCTGAGGGCCATATTTCCACACGGGTCACCGGGTGGTCCTAATAAACTAGACACGCGTTCCCGTTTTTACTATTCAGCGACACTCTGCTTCAAATTGCCGACGATGAGTCACGAACTGTAAATTTATAATAAAGAAAAGGGTAAGAAAAATTCTCGACGAGCAGTGGCGGAACTGAAAATTTTGCACTACGCTGGCAAAAAAAAAAAATTTTGTTCTTTTAACAAAAAATTTCCATGTAACATATATGCCTTGAATACTAACCTTTGCAAGCTCCAAATAATGCGAAATAAATTATAAAACACCCATATATACTAACATGAAATTACTGCATGCCATAAATAATATTCCGTTTGTTACAGACATTACTAACAAACTAACCAGTGGATTCTAAGACAGAATCACTAATAACCATACTAACACACTTGTGAAGTGTCTCGGTGATTACAACAAAATGTCTATTCCCATCAGGTATACATACAGATTACCTAAACACAATCTGCTTTAGGTCATCGACTTGTTGAGCAGCTTGAACCATCAGATTGGTTTGGGTCACATAAGAAGAAAACAAACTACGGCATCTACATAATATATTTGAAGCTCAATTATGCAAGAATTTGTAGAAATGTTTTAATAGATATTTTATTACTATAAAATACATACATACATCATATATTCCATGACAGATTACTTTAACATAATCTGCATTAGATCATGGACTTTAGAGAGTCTTTAATTTATATTATGTATAAGATGTATTATGAGCATTTATAAGAATTGTAAATAGGTTTTTGAGCTCTTTTTCCTATCATGCTGTACATTAACATTAGCATAATATAATACTATGACTACTAACAACATTAAATTAAAATTGTAAAATAGAAAATGATCAGTAGATCAGTAGCTATTAAAATTGTTATAAGATTTATTGTGAACATTATTTACTATTATGTAATTAATTTAATAGTACAATTACATGTAAATACAATACAATTTGTCTTGTATTTACATGTAATTACAATTACATGTAAATTATTATATTATATAATTATATAATTACAATACAATTTGTATTGTATTACATGTAACATATAATATATTCGAATATCCGAATTCGAATATTCATATTGAATATTTCATATTCAATATTTGAATAATTGATTTTTCAAATATTTGGGACCCCTATACATATATGGTTGATTTATCAGGCATAATACAAAGTATCAAAATTTCACCTGAACAAATGTAATTTAAACCCTAAATATCGAGACTCATTTCATAAGAAATGCTGGGCTAAAAACGGGGGAAGTGAAAAGTTTCGCGCGAAATCGGAAAATGTATACTTTAACAAAGGAAAAGTTAATTCGTTTTACATACATCAAAAATTAACATATAATAAATAAGTTTACTTTAAAACTAAGCCTTCGTACATCATACATACATAGGTCTCTCAAAAAGCTCCACTCATCTAGTTCTGCCACTGTTCTAATGAAAATTCACAGAGGGAAAAGCGCGAGAGCTCCGTTAAATTCTTTTCCGGGATGATGATGCGTAGGTACTCGGTAACGGGAACGTACCTGTCCGTGTTATAAACAATTTCGAAGTTTACGGACTTAATGCCGCCATCTCCTCGTCTCAAGTAACCTTGCAAACATTTCGTAATCCTCTTAAAATTTGTTTTAAGATCTATAAGCCGATTCATAAAAGCGTATCTTATCTTTCACTATATACTCGAAACGAATTTTCCAAATAAGGACGTGTCGAGGACCAAAGACTTGAATTCAAGACAAAGCTATTTCTGATTCTACATATATTTATATATGTACATAGTAAATCGGATGATAAAATAAAATCATGTTTCAAAGCGTGAATAAATATTTTAGAGATTAAAAAAACTTTGTATATACATATACATATAATGGACAGTTGGACTGTTAAACTATTTCGTATAATTTTTCGGTTTTACTCACAAACCGGCTTCATTTATTTTAGAATGAGATAAAAACACTCCATCCCCTGTTAATTAAAGCCATGAAGATTTTTTTCAACAACTGATAGTTTTAAGTAAATGAAACTCATCATTTGGCATTGCAGAAATTTTTAATTAAGGAAAACGAAGACCGTTGTTCCAAGATTTCCCCACAGTAAGTTTCCCCGCGTTAATTCAAGCATATTGTAGCTTACATATTATCTGATAATTTTTGTACTTTATTTTAAATATAATGGCACACGTACAGAATAAAAATACAATAAAAGAGAAAAAGAGTGAAATAAAAATTATACAAATACAGTTTTTAAACTTTACATTCGTCATTTTAAAAATCGAATTTGTCATTTTACAAATCAAATTCGTTTTGTTGGAAATCAAATTAAACCATTCATTTTATTATACATAGAAAACTTTATAGAGGATCCGCTAGCAAATTCCTAGAAAAAATTTTAATTTTTGAAAAATCCCCCTCAATTGGATTCATCATAGGTGAATATGGCGTTCTCTAACATACTATATGTATAATATATTCTCTATACATACATATTGTATAAAATATTCTGATAATATTCTCTATAAAGTTTGCTATGTATAATAAAATGAATTTTAAAAAAATACATCCAATTGTTTAATTTGATTTGCAACATGGCGAATTTGAATTGTAAAATGACGAATTTGATTTGTAAAACGACGACTATGATTTGTAAAACGACGAATTCGATTTGTAAAATGACAAATTTGATTTGTAAAATGACGAATTTGATTTGTAAAAAATGACGAATTTGAAGTTTAAGAACTGTACATATAAAAGAAAATATTTAAATTCCTATTAAAGTGAGCACCGCATGGTCATATTAAAAAACATATAAAATATAAATGAAATAATGAATCAACCACAGATTTGCTTCTTCGCCTTAGCCCTAAAAATATTGATAGAGAGAGAGAAAATAAATCAGGGAAATGGCATATCCGTGCAAATGTACTATTAAATGAGGTATTATTATAAAAATTTGGTGGATAAAAAAGACTTGAACATCTGATGAACCAATTATTGATATTAAAATTAATTTCTGTCAAAATAGATGCACCATTAACTACCTTATATAAGAGTAATAGATCAGAAACCTTTCTGCGATGAGCCAAACGTATGATCTTAAAATGAGTGTCTGTCTTTATAGGTTGGCAACAATCTAACAAAACTAGCCTTATGAGATAAATGACGCAGAAAATTTTTCTGAATTTGTAACTGATTTGATTAGTATAAGTGCATAATAATAAGCGAACTATAATTTGACATAAGACATCACAAGCATCAAAGGAAAACCTATTAAACTCGCGAACGATTCGTTGTAATTTTCCATATTCACATAAATCCATTCAAACCCACAACGAACAGGCATCAACAGGCACATTCGAAATATTCAAACTATCCACAAAACACAACCGCAAAACACCTAAAACCGAATCAAAGTCGATGCATAGCGACACGCACGTGCCACCACCACCATACATGGCAGTATCCCAGGTACCGCACACCGGGTACGTACGGTCACAGATCCATTATGCAACACGTCTATTGAAAAATGTGCGGTTTACCATAGCTGGGGGAGGACCTGGGGGGATTGTGGGAAACCCCAAGGCAAGGAGAACGCGTCACTGTGGTGTTTGTATTCGTGGGGGCGCGCGCCCAGGACGTGTCGAAGGCGATAGCCGGAACGTGCGCCAGCCTGAATATTAAGGGGACAAATCTCCCTCACCTCCACCCTTTCCCATTCCAGAAACCGACCCTTAGTGCCCTTCTCTCTCTTCCTTCTGCCTGGCAAACCACCTCGTCCTCAGCCTCCGGTCCTCACGGATAAGCCGTAGATTTGGCGGGCTACCGTGTTGGTGGTCCTCAACAACATCTGCACGACCAGATTGGCATCGAGCGACACAGAACGTGTTTATGAACAATTATATGAAAAATTAATCATAACACGGTTGAATTTTGAATAATTTTGGATGGATAAAGTGATAAGTGTCGTGGAGATGAAACGAGGCAGACGGAGATCTAAAACACGTTGAATCGATCAAGTCAAGGCAGCCATAGGATTTTTATATGTTGATAGTCGATATCCGTGACGAGACAGAATGTTAAACGACAGAAAACGCAATTATCGGAAGGCAAAGATTGAAAATCGAAAGATCTTAAGTCGAAAGATCAAAAAAAATGGTGCATGGTAAACGGTACATACTCATTTAATTTGCGCGAGCAGGATACAACAGGAACAAGAGGAACAGGCTTTTCCTCCCGTATTAATGTGCGCGCGCAGAATACGGGAGGAAAAGCATGTTCCTCTTGTTCTCGTTGTATCCTGCTCGCGCAAATTAAGTGAGTATGTACCGTTTACCATGCACTATTTTTTTTTTATCTTTCGACTTAAGATCTTTCGATTTTCGATCTTTGCCTTCCGATATTTGCGTTTTCTGTCATTTAACTTTCTGTCTCGTCACGTAGACCCTTTGATAGTACATAGTTTCTTTGTACAGTAAAATTTTGTAAAAGCGGAAAGTTAATCTCCTTTAGCACTCTCAATCCTCAGCCATTAGAAATGTGTCAGATTCAGATTTTGATTCAATCGTTTCAATGGTTTTAATTAATATTTTTATGAATAAATGTATTTGTTCATATGCATTTTCATCTTTTCGTTTGTAAAGATTATAATTATAATAATTTCATTTGAAGATAAACAGGCTTACCTGCCTACAGGTTACTTTTCTTATCAATTTATACATTTGTCTTTTACAATTGATTTTATTAAAATCACTTAAGCAATCTGTTATTCAATATTTATCTACAATATCTATCTACTCTAGGCGTTTGAAGTTTCAGAAAACGACCGACTTATAAACAGACGTTGGATCAATTGTGAATTAAAAACAAATTCAAAACCTATACTAAATAATAATAATAAAAAAAACAAAAATATCTTCACTTTCCATATTAAAATTTGAGATAATAAACAAAAGGAAGGAGAATATAAAAGTTAAAAGGTACACAGTGGAGTTTATTTTTCAAGGAAAAATAAATTTGAAGAAAAAATGTATTCAATCCGTTTCCAATCCATTATTAACGAAAGTATTTTTTAGGTAATATTTTGTATTCAAATATTAAAGCATACGCTTAAAGAACTTTTTCACGTGAAACGTATTGAAATATTCTCCGTCCCATAATATATGTACCTGTTCATCCATCACGTAAACAAGGTAAAGTTAAGAGTTATTCTTGGATTACGCATCTCGTCTCATCACATATTCAATATAAAAAACACAATATCACACAGAGCACCCAAAAATGTTAGAATTTGAATAAAGCCCCCTAGGAAAGGTTATTGTTTTCGAATTTGTGCGATAATATTGTTCATATTACCTATGTACGTATAATATACCTATATATTATGCTCAACGATACGTCCAGATGTTTCTTCCTAAGCGAATATTTATAAATACATATTATATTGAATTAAATCACGTATTTATAACTTGATAAATACGAAGATAGCTTTTCAAGTTAAGTGCCGACATTGAAACATCTGCTTCGTCTGCAAAATGTTACGTTAATTTTCCGTCAATTGTCTGAAAATTTTCAAACAAAACTCGACATTTCAATTAATCAAAACACTGACCTGGGTTGACTGCGTGACTTTCCTCTGGTCCATTCAGTGAGAGATGGAGCAGCAGCAACAAAACGACTGGCATCTGCAACAAAGAAACAATGCCTAAGTAATTCTGTACACAAAATAGTATTCAAATTCGAGAACCGTTTTCCGAAAGCTTCCACATCGAATGAAATAATAAAAAAAAAAACGTGAAAATTGAAGACTTGGGTGAGAAAGGTAGAGATAGGGAGGGGAGACAATTTGAGATGGGAGAACGACGCCAATTTGTGAAAGACTCTGAAATCCTTTCTAAGATATGTACAGAAGGATTAAACGCAGCAATAAAAAGGAAGGTAGGTACTGGGTACGAAAAATTCCCGATGGCAACAAAAAAAGCTGAAAATAAAAAAGTTTTAGCTTTTTATGTTTGGATCTGCCCCTTTACGATTCTAATGTTTGTTTCGTAACTTCGCTTTTGAAACCGGAAGAAGGCGAAGCAGATTTTTCTCATTTCAAATAAAACTGATTCTATAATATATTATCTGTAATACATACATACATATATACATAAGTTGTGTTGAAATAAATAATTTTATTTGAAATTAATAAAATTTCATTTAAAAAACTAGTTTAATATATAACATATGTATATGTAAGTCAGCGATTTGGCTAAAGTGAAGTTCTGACACGTCAGATCATTATGTTAAATTTACGTATTTATTTTATTTTTTCAAATGCCGTTATTAGTCGTTAAGCCCAATTTAAATATATTCAAATGAATTCAAATCATAATAAAAACCACAATAATGGGGTAGATTAGCCAGTTTGTACGAAACCGTTTCAAGAATTATGTAAATCAGATCAATTGGCTAACGCTGATGAGAAACGATCGATTTTGATGTCACAATATCCAAACAGTACTAAAGAATTATTTATATAATAATGTAGGTACATATAATTTTTTTCACTTACATATGATCTAAGCCTGGGTTTGCAATCCGAACCTCTCATTTAGGACTAACTTTCATGTACATATGTATATTATAAATTTTATGTATTTTGTTCGCGAATATTATAAGTATTTTCTTGTTCTTTTGGCAATACAAAATAAAAAAGTTTTAACTTTATTTAAAATCACGTAATAATTCCTTTCCAAAACCACCCATTGAAAAGTCAACCAACCAATACACTAATTATAATATATTGAAAGACAATTATCACTTTCTCTTTTGAATCTATAAAATACTATCCTGTTCATAAAAGAACTACCAGTTTGCCTTAAGAGCACAATACATGGTCTGAAATAAATAATTTAATAAAAACATTGATAAATAAATAGACGGAATAATATCCATCATATCTTCAAAACATAAATATTTACTAAGGCTTCCAATCCCGGGATCATGAGACCCCGGATGTTTTCTGTTACCGTGAATCCCGGTGCTGAATCTAGTCTGAATACCGGGGTTACGGTGCTGGCAGAAATTTCTTTAAAAATATTATTTTTCCAAAAATAATACGGAAAAAACATAAAACAACATTATATTATGAACCAAGGTGGGATGAACAATGACAGTCATAGTTTATTTGTTTTCTCTGAAGTGTTTCGACGCCGGCTCGCCGTTTCCACTAAATTGTATGAATGGCCTGAATTGTGTCGCAGATTTTATGCTCAACTGGAATGATATTTTAAGCATACATATATTGAAACTTTTCTTTTTATGAGATCTGTGTTATTCAGGATCGAACATGATTCATTAATTCTCAGCCGCATTGTGGATTTTCAAGTGTTCAGATATCGTTACGCGGTGTGTGTTGTGCTAAGACGCTGTTGTTTCTGTTTGTTGTACGAAAATTATCTATAAAATATTTGTTTATCCAGCTCTTTGATATACATATAGTACTATAAACAATATTAAAATTAATTATTGATTAAAATTCACTGGTGTGATATTATTTTTTACATAAAGTCAATGTAATTGCAGCTTTTATATTAGGTGAATTTTACAGACAATACTAACAAACTAACCAGTAGATTAAATGAGAGAATCATTAATAACCATACAAATACACTTGTGAAGAGTCTCAGTAATTACAACAAAATGTCTTATACCCTTCAGATATAAACTCAGATTACCTAAGCATAATCTGCTAGGTCATCGACCTTAGAGAGTATTTCATTAATATTATGTACTAGATGTATTATGAGCATTTATAAGAATTGTAAATAGGTTTTTGAGCTCTTTTTCCTATTATACTGTACATTTACATTAGAATAATATAATACTATGATTACTAACAAAATTTAATTAAAATTGTAAAATATAAAATTATCAGTAGATCAGTAGCTATTAAAATATATATAAGATGTATTGTGAACCTTATTTAATAATAATAAAAAGCATTTAAAAATCAAATATTACGTGAATCCCGGTGCTAAAGAAAACTTCCGGGATTGGAAGTACTAAAGTACATACGAATAAGACACTGTTTTAAAGGATCTCATTTCACATATATGATTACGAGGCTCTTATTAGCCGTAACAGAGGTGGGAAAAATCGAAAGGGCGTGTGTATATTAATTTGTGCCGCGACGTGAAAAGGCCTACAAAAGAGGGGAATCGCTCAGCAATCTGTTATACACTTAAAGGGCTATTAACGGAACCGGTCCCATAAAACCGGCTCCCCGGTACCAGATTATAATAAGATTTAAGGGCCGGTTCGGCTGTAAAATGAACCACGCATGACGGCGGAAGGGTGAAAAATGAACGGGCGAGATCGGCCGGAAAATAACTTTTTTCCAGGCCCGTGCCCCGTGTGAAAAAACAGTGATTAAATTACTAAAAAAAAAAAATAGAATATCCGTTCGTATTTGACTATGGTGGCAAGGATAGGCTTCATCCATTTTAAGGGTCCCGATAAAAGAAATCGCTACCGAAGTGGGGGAAGTGGGGAATTCAATTCCGAAGCAAACTGTTGTCGTGGTGCGAAGTCATCGCCAATTTCGCCGCGGAAAATGGGTCGTAGCGGGAAATTTATTTTTCCAAGCTTAATTTCTTCTGTCTCAAAGCCCAACCATACGTCACCGGAGGTCGATCTTTTTAAATTAGATCGAGAGTTACCAACCGCCCTTTGAGGGCGTTTCGAATTAAACCTAACTTAAATCCGTCAGACTACATGCTATAGTTTTAAGTAAGTATGTAGGTCACACAAGTACATATATGTCGAGCTGCGCCAAATTGGGTTTCGAGCATAAACTGGACAATTGAATTTAAAAATTACGACATGCTCCGAGCAAAAGTAGACCAAGTCTCGCGGGAGATGCGCTTTAAGCTTAAATGCTGTGATTTATTCGACGTAGGAAAATTACTTACATACTTAATGAGAACAACCGAGTTCCTCATTATAATTTCAAAGACATGAAAACACAAGAGAGGAAATGAGATGCGAGGTAAAGATGTAGGAAGCACACTTAATAGAGTTTTGAGCAAATGGTTTAAAAAATTTCGAACACCTCAATAGTATATTTTGTTTAGAAAATCACATTTGTATAGCATACATACATATATATTAAAAAGGCAGATTTGTGAATTTGAAATGTTATAGTAGTGTGACTTTTATGTGTCTAACAGATTAGACGCGTATGTGGCTCGATGATTATTTAAAATATATACGTAGTAAAACAATTCAACTGTAGAAGCAGCTGTTTAAATAGAACAATTTAGTATATGTAAACTAATCAGTTTGTAACCATAAATTTTTAATGACTGTGTTTGAACAGTTGATCAACGATTCAATTAAATTTACCGCAATTTAGCTCGATTAATATTCATCAAATTTAATATAAAGCCAAGAATATAAAAAAAAATAACAACGATCTTACATTAATGAATGTTTCAATTATTTCAAATTCTTCCTTTTTTGTATTGTACATATGTACCTACGAATATTTGATAAAACTCCCTTGTGATGATTTATAAATTATCTCCAATAGCAGTATATACAAACATATCTTTACGTAAGTAAAATTTACAATCCTTTCTATTTTTTTCTCCATACCAAAAGAAGTAATATGAAAATCTAGACGACCCCATATAAAATATTCCACTTGGGTAACTTTTAGTAGAATACGTACAAATTATTTATACACACGAAAATATTTTATTTTCATGCGAGACTCTTCTTACGAACATATTTTCGAAAATAATTCGATTAGAAAAAAAAATACATTCATGGTATAGTGTACGGTTTTTCTTATTTTTCAGGACGCAAGTGTACAAACATACATACACTACTCTCACTTGCGGTCTTGAAAAATAAAAAAAAACCGTAGAGTGTATTTGAATGTATGTATTTTTGAATATACATACATATCACCGTATCTTAGATGGAAGTGTTTGTTTTCTCAAGACGAAAAACTCCACATGTTTGTACAAAATACATATTATACATTGACTTGTATTCACATAAAATATTTGCAATAGAGATACGAATACGCGTGTTAGTTTGCTGAGGAAAATTTTAAATTTGACAATCAATTGCATTTTTGCTGTTGGGTTATTCTTTGTTGGGAAATGGATAGGCGGTCAAAATAGAGGTCGTTAAAGGAGCTTGTGTCGTTTTATGGCGAAACCTTCCGCGGATCGAGCCTTTACGGCCTTGCCGTATTTTATTTTAATTTTATATTTGATCCCGTCACGGAAGGTTGATTCTTACGGGAGGCGAAAAAAAAAGGGGCAAGTCTCAATGAAAATCGCCCCGAGGAAAATGCGACCGCTTACGAAACTCAAACGCTGCCTTTGGCATCTAATATACGCATATATGTATAAAGGGAAAAAACGTTTATTGAGCTTGCAAAGTTAGCCGTGTACTTCGTTATTAATAATACGTCGACTTTTGACGAATATATAAATATGCTATATAATATTAAATTTTATTTGAAAATAAATACATACATATGTATATTGAATTAAAAATTGAAAATGTTATTTTATATAGCCCTTAGCAACATATTTGAAAAGAAACTTTAAAAAATTTGGATTTAGACATAAGCCACAACGTAGTTAAATAGGAGGGCTATTGCATACTAGTACAGAGGTCGTGGGGTCAAATCCCGGCCAAATATGCTGCTGGCGAGATCTTGTGGTTATTAAAAAAATACAGATTGATCGTCTTTTGTTAGGACTTTTCAATTTCTCTGTGACGGGTCCAATAATTTGGTATCCTCCTCTCAGTTTACCAAAAATTCAAGTTATTATCATTTCAAATTTGTTGAATATTATAAAAAAATATGCTATGTACGTAGGTAGTTAAATTTGCGAGAAAAACATTATGTAGATAATATATTTCTCGCAAATTTGCTTGATTTGATTGTTGATTGTTGAAAAAAAATTGTTGATTGTCCATAGATATCTCTATTGTATTCTATGTACTGTTTGAAAATGTATGTCTATAACTAAATATAGTATGTCTATAACTAAAACAGTCTAACTAAATGTATCGTATTGGGATAGTTCCTATCATGTCATGTCAAGAAAATATTAAAAATCAAATAGGAAGAGAAAACATCATATTTTATAATATTTGGTGTAAATATTAAATTAAGTATGTATGTACATACATACATGTGAATGTTTGTACTGTGAGATTTGTTCCGATACAGTTTTAGTAATAAGGAGCTTATTAGTACTATTTTTCAGATAAATTGGATAAATCAAAAAATTAAAATCAACTCGTTGAAATTTGAAACATACAATAATATGATATTTTCATATTTCGTTCATAGCTTTTCAGTTACAGTACAATAATACATCGAATTAAAAAAAAAAATTTGAATGCACATACCTACATACATACATATGTATATAACCCCTAAAAATAATTTATAATACACCCATATACATATGTATACTAACTTGAAAAAACTGCATGCCATAAATACTATTCCATTTTTTACAGACATTTCTAACAAACTAACCAGTAGATTCTATGACAGAATCACTAATAACCATACTAACAGGTCATCGACTTTAGAGAGTCTTTAATTAATATTATGTATTAGATCTATTATAAACCGTTTATAAGAATTTTAAATTGGTTTTTGAGTTATTTTTCCAATTATGCTGTACATTAACATTTGAATAATATAATACTATGATTACTAACAAAATTAAATTAAAATTGTAAAATAGAAAATAATCAGTGAATCAGTAGCTATTAAAATGTATATAAGTTGTATTGTAAACATAATTTAGTAATAATAAAAAGCATTTAAAAATCAAAAATATGTATATAATCGAATATAATAAACAGAATTCATATAAAGCACATACATATATTGAAGCAGTAAAGATCAGATATCTAAATTTACAAGGCAAACCAATTGTAATAGAGGAAAATGAACTTCACCGATATATGTATGTACAATGTAAATGGAACCGAGACTAATAAGAATTTTACTGTCCGATTTTATATAATAAATATTTATATTTTCACCCGGCAGAATATCAGTCGTCTGCCGGTCGTAAAATGTCATTTTGTTTATATCGATGAAAATTATTACGATCATCGCGTTGGCAGCAAACCTCCAAAAGTTTTCCCATTCGCTCGGTAACGGTTTTCCTATTTTCATTTTTACATTGTGCGCTATGCGCTACGCGACACTAAACTCGTCTCTCACTACGTATATTTTCCACGGGGAGAGACAATACGACACACTTATTTGTATTAAAAAATTGTAAAACATTACGCGAAATGCGCATCATTTGGCGATTCAATGTATCGAGAAGATTTGCGAGTCGTACTAAATTAGCATTACGCGTATCTTTAAAGTTTTTGAGCATTTACTATAAAAGATATTATACTTTCGGGCACGAGATAATAAAACTACAATTGTCTTCCTCGGAAAAAAGGGGTTGATGCTATTTTTACGACGGTGATATATGTTGCGGGTGATGACGTTACAAGAACGACCCTTTCGGCATAACGCTTTAGATTTTCCGTTTTGCGAGACTGATGTGCTTGCTACTTAAGTGTAATGGCGTCACACTGTTGCGTATAATAACTTTGGATGTTTTTTATGAAGTTTTCACATGATATATATACGAATTCCAAATGGGAAAGGGAGTGAAATAAGTTAATTTAAACAAAATCCACCCTCGCATTATACCAGCGAGTGAGACTTTCTATTGATCGGTTGTACCTTTTTTTTTCAACTTAATCAAACTTCATCTGAGACAAGTCGAGGTATACGTACCTGACCGAAATATAAACTGCGTACTTCGTATTCGCGTGTGAAGAAAAAAATAGGACAGTGGCTTTCAACCTTCCTATTTTAACAACGTGAATATTTGAATGTACATATAAACTTCACCTACATATGTATATAAAATTATTACTTATCTTAGAATAACATATTTAATTTATAATAAAAATCAAGTTTAAAACTTTCGAACCACTAATTTTTTATAATATTTTCATAGTTTACTAATATTTAAAATACAAATCAATTCAACGAGTAAATAATAATTGTCCGACCAATTTTTTTGTATTGTTGATCTATTTTGATGAATTTGTCAATTAAAGATAGGTTACAAAAATTAAAGCTTAGAGCCATGAAGAGTATCTTAAATGTAAACAGGTATACTAGTATAAAATCATTGCTTGAGGAATTAAATTGGATGAATGTTAATTAAATTGGAAAATATTTATGTTGGTTTTTATTTATAAGTTAGATAAATTTTGCCTAGTTACCTAGGTATGTAATTAGATATGAGGATTATATTTAAATATAGCACTAGAGGTAGCAATAAATTAACCGGATATAATTTAAAATAAAATATGAGTAGGAAAAACATATTGTCTGGTATAAAAATTTTACTGATAAATTTCTGTTAGCTGTAATGCAAAATCTCTGAATGTATGTGTAAATTTTTATTTCTTGTGTGCATGTATATACATACATATGTACATATATACATATATGCATGCATGTGCATATTTATAATATTAATGTATCTTTATTTGTATCATTAAATATACTAAACTATTAAGAGGGCTGGACACCAGCGCCTTGTCCATACAAACGTATTATACTTGTCCCTTCCTCAATTATAGCACCAGAGAAATTATTTTTTAATATGCTATGGGTATCCACCATTGGCATGTTTCTGTGGTTTTATTTTTTTGATTAGTAATTTTTTATAGAAGCTAGGAGCCGCCAAACATCTATAAAATAGCCTCTTTTTCACACCCACGAAAAGAGTCCAGCGTGCTTATTTAACGGTTGATTCTTAAAAAAGTACAAGCATACAAACATAGAAAATATTTCTCATACCGATGATGATTTTTTTTTAAATTGGTCCAGTTTTGGCGGAGAAAACTGGTGAATACGAAACCTTAATTTTGTCAATTTAAAATAGGTATTATCTGGTCGAGGTGCAACTGTCGCATTCACTCAATATATATGTATATTCACCCAATATACATATATATCAAAGAAAGGAACGTCAACAAAATTAAGGTTTCAGGTATCAGCCCTCTTAAGCTATATTTTACATTAATAAATGTCTTATATAAAAATTTGGTTGTTTATTTTTTTTTTATTAAAATTTGTTAACTATCCATCATCTTATACTTGATGGCAGGTACACTTACTTAAACCATAGATTAAAAAAGTTTCTACAAAATTTAAAACATCATAAAGATACAGATTCAATCAATGAAATATAATACAACTATTTTTTATTCCGTATCTGTCACTGACCACGTTTTCATGGTTTTTAAAAAAATATGTACTAGAATGTATTTTGGAAATAATTCAAACACCGCTAATCGTACTATATTCATATATACATACATATATTAAAACTTGGTGTCAGTTAATAAAATACAAATTGTTACATTATTGCTGTAGGTGCAAGACATTCCTTATGTTACATTTTATATTTGATATTTTTACATTATCTGCTATTGGTTTTTATGATTATGTATAAATGTATTTTTGTCTGTGTATATACATGACATTTTGTCTGTGTATGTACATACATTCATATGTTTATATTTATTTTTCTTTCCCTTTTTTCTTTTATAAGACATTCCCTTCTTTGTTGTTTTTTATAATTTGTAATTATTATTATTATCCGCTATATTATATAGCTTATTATTTTTATGATTGTGTTAAATGTGTTGTTTGTGTATATATATGTTTTGTTTTTGTCATCTCTAATTTATTTAGTTATTATTTTGTTTCTTTTCTGTTATATTTTTGACCATTGTGGCGCATTAGAGATTTAAATAAATAAAAAAAATAAATTAATGTTTAAATCGACTAGAAGTGGCATCTGCCCTTATACATCTATATATACATATGTTTGTAGGTTTTGTTTGCTTTTAATTTTTTTTTTGCTAAGTATAATTATGAAACATATTTTCAGATAGGCATGAAGTTTTTGGGTTGACTATTGCTGCGATAGAGACAGTCGATAGTTTCACATCGCTGAAGGATTCCTGTAAGAAACACTTGGAAACGGGTGGGGAGGAGACCCTTCTTCCTCGTGGCGAACGAGAAAAAAAGAAGCAATAAATCCTCCCCCGATTCCAGGGGAAACGACCTCTTCCTGTTTGTATCGTCTACTTTTACGTCCTTTCTTTTGTCGGTCGGCCTCACCGTAGATGTTCAGTCAATCTAACGACCCAAAAAAGTACCGACGAACCAAAGGAAAAAACTTCCCCAGATATGATTCGCTTTGAACAGTCGAAAGAGAAAGTAAGACAGAGACAGAGAGAGAGATATTCGGACCAAAGCTGACCCGTCCTTTGGGAACTGCCTGGCCCTAAATGGATTACCTCAACGTTCTCTAAATATGTACATATATACATACATTCACTATATACAAAATCTCCATACTTGAGCTGTAAACGACATGCATTTAAAATTAGTCGGTATACATTTATACGAAGAAGAAGAAGAAGAAGAAGAAGAACACGAAGAAGTGTATCAAAAGATTTCGCGGGGAGTGTGCGATTATAACAATTTCCCGGGCCGATCAAACTCGCGCAAGTTTTCTGACTAATGATTGTTTCCGAGCCAAGTGACTGGACTTGACAGCTCTTCTGGGATGTGGGAGTTATTATATTAGAGTCGGCAGCCTCCCAACAGTGGAACACGGAACGAGAAGGTTGGTCGATGGAAGAAATTGCGAAAATTTATGGTCTGAAGATGGATGAGGGTTGATACACCGAAAGAACGGAACCCACCCCCCCCCCCCATCTCTTTCAAAAACAAACTGACGAGTATACGCATAGATTTGTGCTCGAGAATGTCTGATCGTATTTCGTTTTTAATTGCCTGAAAGGCGATTTATACGCCTAAAGGCACTAATTTATTTTAGGGGTCGTTCCCGAAATCCCCCATAATAAATACGTATGCCGGGCCCGCTTCGTTCTGAAATTTTTCACATATTTGAAACGGGGCTAATTAAGCTGTCGAATATTGATAGCGAACGATATATACACATATAATAAAACTTAAACAGGAATAAGATCTTTATTTTGAGCTTTTATTTGAAAAATTATGTAAAATTTCGAATAAAAAATTAACTATCGCTTTAATGTATTTTAATATATATGTTACAGTACAATTATATTTCAAGTGAAAATATATTTTCACTGACGATTCAGTGAAATCATTTTCAGGGTTGGCTCTATTCATTTAAGATTATGTTAGGGTTAAAATTATTATGAAAGTCAGTCGTCACAATCGAGACTCCTAGAGTGGTAGTCATCACCATCGAGACTCCGAGAGTAGCAGTCAACACATCAGCAGCAGAACACAGTTAAATAGTGAAGCAAAGTTAAAGTGAAACAGTTCTATGTATCTCATTCAAATTCTCCGTTCCATAATTACATTCTACTAATAAGTTAAATGTAACGTAATAATAATAATAAATAAATCTTGGTTAGTTAACCAAGTAGTTTTAAAAAAAATAAAAATTACTTAATCTTTCATTGGAACGTGACAGTACATACATATATCAAATTTGTTGGATCTAAATTGAAAATTGTAGATTTTCATAAAGGCAAAGAAATTTAAACGAACAAACATTCGTATTCATATTATTAGAAAAAAGTACATAAACACGAAATCAAATTAAACTAACTTCACCAAACTTCCCTTTGACCACATACGCAATCTATGTATTTAAACTCTCAATTATAATAACGTTGGCGCGAGGCGAAAGCGGATATGGCGTTCTTAAGCGAGTTTTAAAAAGAAAAAGCCCGTAAAAGAAAGACCGACGAGGGTATAAACTTAAAATAGGGTTAGAAGGTCGCGCGCCCAGGAGGAAAGCGATGAAGATTTCCGCGAGACGGGGAAGGGAGACGAAGCCCGGGAAAAACTCAAATGCGGAAATGTGAGAATGCAAATTTGAACCGTCCTTTGCCACGACCAAAACGGTGAACCTAATTTTCCACGACACGCAGAGACGTATGACGTAAAATATACCCACGTGTAATATATTTGTATGGACGGGGAGTGAGATTCAGCCCCTTTTCACGAACCACCCCTTTACCCCCTCCCAGGCTCTCTGTCGGTGTGTAACTTAATTTCACCCTTATCGCGCGCGACCTCCACATGTCAGTGTCTCGCCAATATTGCGTATTGCGTGAAGCCTTTGGAAAAAGTGAGCTTCCTTTTCACTGGCTTCGATTGATTTGGTGAAGAAATCGGGAACATTTTTTATCTAGGGCTTTAGATTGCGACATGTGAAAGTATTTTTTTTTAGTCTGCGTGTGAGTGGCTTAAAAATTTCCGAATATTCATATTTATTTTAGATACATATTTGTAAAAGCAATTTATTTATTTAAAAACACATAAACAAACAGCATTGAAAAAATTAATAACAGCGCAACCAAACAAGTATGGAACTTGTTTGCTTGGCATAATGAGGAAAATAAAGAAACGGAATACGTGGGTGAGAAGTATGCCAAGGGTAGTGGATATAATGGATAAAGTGAAAGGATTGAAATAGCAATGGGCGGATCACGTGGCTAGAAGAATGGACGAAAGTCGAAAAAACGGACGAAAGTCCATTCTTCTAGAAAGGTGTACAAAATAAGTGCTAGAATGATACCCGAGAGAATGCAAAAGGGTAAAAGGAAGACCGCAGAGAAGATGGGCAGACGACATTAGGAAAATGTGTGGGGTGAGATGGATGAGAGTTGTGCAAAACAGTGGAAACCTTCATCCAGCAATGGATGAGAGGCCTTCATCCCGCAATGGATGATGAATGGCTGTGGATGTTGATGTATTTTTAGGGTCTAGCTCATTCTACCAACTCGCAATATGAACAATAAAAAAGAAACAAAGAAGAAAAGCATTGAATAGTGGTAGGTAGGTAATGGAGCATATCTTAGATAATGATACTAAGAAAAATGATCAAACAATAGAAATTTAATTCAAGAAAAGGTACAACGAAAAAAGATGTACATATATAAGGGTGAATATTGTTAAAAGAAAAATTTATATAAAAAGGAATTACAGAAATAGCTGGTAGAATAGAGATTAACGTGAAATAATAAAGGATTACTGAGGCATCTCACTGGACATTGGAGTGTGATTTACTTAATAAATTATGACTGTCAAATATATAATTCAAAAGCTTAAACAAAAAAAACACAAATCAGAAACTTTCCTCCGAGTTTCCAATCAGATAACTATGATATAAAATATCTAATTATGACAAAAAAATATATATTCAGAGTGGCTGTAAATGAACTGGGCTTTACATACTTTATTAGAAAAATAGGTATATATTATTTTCAATATTCTTACAGGTTTAAAAAAATGAATTCCTTATTAATATTTTTCGTGAAAGCCATTTTCATTGCCGTTTTTAAAATTTACTACATAAAAATATAAGTGAAATTCCGATTTTCAAAATATAAGTTTGTATACTTATACATTATGGGCATAGCTAATATATAATATTAATCAATCTGTGGTGAAGATTTTGAATATTCCCATTTATATCATATCAATGAAACGTTAGATAAAAAAAATCATCGATTTTCACAATGTCTTATTCCTCTAACCAGGTGATTTATTTCGAAAAAAACACAAATAATTGGATATGTCAATAGATTTAATTAAATTTAAGGTTGAAAAGTCCAAATAAATTGAAATAAAATAAAATGTGCATATATTGCAATAAACAAAGTGAATTACAGATGAATATGACCTACCGTTATACATAGTTTATTATAAAAATATTTTAATGAAAGAGCTTTTCGTCGATTATACAAGTAATTGGCATGTGCATATCTTAAAGATACAAAGCAATCAAATCGATCCACAACTGAACTCGACCATTTTTCAAATGATCCGACATCACAAAACACGCTTTAATCAAAACTGGAACCTTTTGAAAGGCACCACTGCAATTTGCAGCGAACAAACGTGGACACGAATTTGTGCACAAAATAAATCACGTCAGATAATAAACCAGTGGTGCAGTGCACTACAGCAGGATCGTAAAGCGATGTCCTAATCTCGCCACTGATGTAACTACACATATAAGGGGTGATCTAACAGTTATGTTAGCAAATTTAAAAATGAATAAAACACACGCTTCAATTAGTAAACATGATGAATTTTCATTGCATCCAAAAATTCAATTTATGATAATCATACGAAGAATGAATATTGTACATTTATGCATACATATAACAGCCACGAATTTGTTAAAAAGGTATCATCCGAATCGATTTCAATGTTATTATTATCAACATCGATCCTTTTTATTGCTTAAATTAAACTAAATGAATGGAAATCAGCTCTGTAGCTTTAGCTGGAAAGCACCACATCACATACAAGCCAAACCATCGTTTTTTTCGATGATTGTACCATTTTTTAAACCAGCGTGTTAAATTGGCCTGCAATTTTACGTGATTTTATTTATTTTCTTTATTATGTTAAATTAAAGAAAAACTACGTATTTTGTTTGGGAAAAACCTTCAACATAAGCATCGGATCACCCGTTACAGGTACATTTCGTTCGTACGTGCCAAATTGCGTCGTTCGTTTGCCGGCCGCTTTTCCGGATTTCCTCCCAGTTTTCGCGACTTTTCTCGATAGTTTTTCGCCGCCGCGGAATGGGCCGACGCCGCATCGTGCCTTTCAAAAAGTTTTGATTTTGACAAATGATCATCGCGCGGATAAAACGCGTTTTCATTGTTCTCGCGGTTTAAAATCAAGATGGATGACCGGTGGATGCGGAGTGGATTTTCCCGGAGCCCGTGGAAATTTCCCGATAAACACACCGGTCGATTGGACGAACGGACGTCGTAAATAAAGACGCCAATCTATCCTGAGAGGCTTTTACGCTGAGAAAATAAGTACGAGATCGTTGCTAAAGTGCCCGTTACTTTCACGCACGATTTCACTTGAAGAATCGTTCGCGGCGCGCATGTTAATACGCATACAAATGCCAGACTCTTTATCAATCGTCACGAATTTGCCATAGATATGTACATATATACATACTTTCATATATTATATAACACATCCTTCTCAACGTGTATAATATCACCGATCAATCTAAGCAAGCACGTTCGTATACACATACGTACATATATCCTATTATATTTAGATCTCGCGATAGGTCTCGACGAATTTTCGATATTGCCTGAGACGAATATTTCGGTTGGATTTTCTTTACGGCTTAGTTGAATGAATGCTGGGTGTTGGCGGCTTTGGATTAAGCTTCGCTAGTAATTTTGGGAATGAAAATAGTTACTGTTTGGATTTCGGTTGCCTAAAATAACACGCCTCTTCGATAAAGATCTAAAAATTGCTAAGCAGCTTTTCCGGAGTGAATTTTTTCCTATCGAAATCCCGCTAGCATATTTTTATTCAAGGTCGATGTATGTACATATTATGAACATTGAACATATCAGGACCATTCGAATGGGACAAAAATCGGAAAATATATATACATATATAAGCATGTACGTGATTACTTTAAATCTAAGCAATAATTTAAACCTTTTACCTACGACCAAATCGGAGAAAATGGTCACGTTCTTAAATTTTACCATGATTTTAATTAGACTGAAGGGCATACTTCAATATAAAATGTTTTCATAACTTTTAAATAGTATAGAACTGATCATAACTCAATCTTGACGTTCATATGTCTGTACATGTATATATTTTCAACGTTTATTAAATAAACTGCCACTTCCGGTTGACGGATGCTTACCAAATTTTATATATGAAATTTCTAAATATGAAACTTCTAGGTTTCTGAGAAAAATATAAAATACTTCGATTCTCTAAAGTAAAAGCACTACTTCCGGTTCAGATAAAAATATTAAAAAAATTTAAGATTATAAAGATTATTATTTCTATTACATATATGTAAAAAAAATTCAGTCCGATTTAGTTGTTTGGGAGATAATTGAACTCAAAAACTTAAAAAAAAGAGGATACCTATAAGGGGAGGTACCATTTTCGTCAACTTAAAAATTTGAAAAAAATGTACGTCATGTCGATAAGAATTTCAGTAACGTATACTAAGTTTCAATTCGAAAGGACTAACGGCGTTCAAAAAATCCCTAAAATACACAGACACACACACATTGTTTCTACATAGATCATGAAAACGTTATCAGTGATCGATTCTGAGTTCGAATCAATCAAAATCTTGAGTTGGAATTTTCGCATGATCACAAAACTTCATCTATTGTTACTACGTACATATATAAAGTAAAAAAAGTATTGAGAAGTCATTTAATCATAACATATCCTAAAATACATATGTACATGCATGCCTTATGAAAATTTTTAAATTGCTAATTTTTAAGTTAATTCTAATATCAAAATCCTATCTAATTACATATTTTTCATACTTAAATTTGTCCTTGGAGTCAACATAGGAAACTGGTGTATTATTCCTAAAAGAATTTCGCTGAGAGTAACGTATGTATGTATGCCATCTCGAATTTCGCTGAATTGCATAAAATGTTGCAAATTTACAAATTCAACCATATACATATGTCTATGTGGATGTTAATTAATATGTATTAACTTTGTATAACACTTTGTATAACACTTTGTATATTACTTGTTTCGAATGTACAATGTTTCTGGTCAGGAAGGCGCATTGGGTTTACCTGTTAAGCCTTCCTGTCCGACCCAATTACATATTATTCATAAATAAATCTGTCCATGAAGTCAATATCGGAAACTGCTATATATAATTTCTAAAAGCATTTCGCTGATACTAACGTCTGTACGTGCATATATGTATGTACATGGCACAAAAACACACTACTAGGAAAACCCAAAACTTCCTAAACACCACACAGCAATCGCAAACGAGGTCAAATAGTCCTGGCATCGACCCTCTCTAGTGCAGGGTATTGCACTCGGATCTTCATTTGTGCAAACAATGTGTTTTGTTGTCAGTATCCAGCAGTCACCCCTGCGGATTCGGGGGTGCAACACGTTCGTCTCCAAAGGGTTGGGGGGGGGGGGTAAGTTGGCTTTTGTTTTCAGCTCAGAGGCGAAGATGTATTCAGCAGATAGTGCTCCTGAAGCTGGAACTGGAGCTAGAATTTAATCCGATTGAATTCCGCAAGGGGTGGAATCGGTTATCCGCGGCGAACTCGACGAACGCCCCTCAATTATATGCTTCAACGGTCAATGTCCAAACTCCTCTGTGCTACTCAAATATAAACATATCGAACCCTCAATTCATGCCCAAATATTCGACGACCGTTTTTCTGAATATACCCACCGTTTATTGTGTTTGTTATGAGTGTGTGTGTGTGTTTTTTTTATCAGATCTCTCCAGTGCTTACTGTCAACAAGTTGTCACTCGCGCACCGATCGCTCGTTTTATGGACATTCGTAATAATTTGTATGTGAATTTTTATTATTATCTTATTTTTTTCGTAGAGTATTGCTCTTATATAGATTTACGAGTGCTATTATGGCGTATATGGCTTACGGCAAACTCGAAAATGGGTATAACAATATTTTTTTATCTTATTTTAATGTAATTATATGTACATATGTACATCCCATTTTAAATAATATAAATTCAAACTGTTTGTAGTATTTAGTATTTATTTTCACCGTTAGAAATTAGTTTTCAATTAAAAAAGAACATAAAGAAATTTTACTTCTTTGCTTTTATTTTTTGCTTTGTCACTGACTCTTCTCAATATACAGACGATTTTAATATTTACTCTTTATGTCTATAAGTGCTTTATAGCAAAACTTTATTTATTTATGTATAACTAGTTGTTGTACCCGAATGTTTATATTTGTAATATAAACAGCTTAAACATGGCGAATCTAATAGTATATATTCATTTGTATTTTTATTAAATCTATTTGAATCGAAAAAAATATAATATTCAACCAATTGAATTGTCGTCATAGAAAATTTTTGTTTACGAAATATACAAAGTCTCTTTCGAAATTATATATTAGATTACTGAGTGATCCAATGCACCACTGTGGCTTTTATATATATTTTTTACATGTATGCTCAAATATTGCACAAAAGTATTTTAAGTATTATACAACCAATAAAAATATCAATTAACACTCATAGAAACATCTATGGTAAATTTTGCAGCATTTTATAAAAATTTGAAATGGTGAAAACTCGAAATTTGTTAGAAATAGATAAAGGTTGCCAATTTTTTGAAACCATTTCAATGAAAATCAGATAAATTGACAAATCTGATAGGATACGATCGACCTGGAGTCTCATATTCAAGATCTGGCTAGCAGCAACCGGTGGAATTGAACCCTTGATCATTGTATTCGAAATTATTTTATGCTAACCACTAATCTATGATGCTAGTTAAAATTTTCTAAAGGTTATTTTTACCGTACAGCGTTTCTGAACTGAAGTACGAATAACCAGAAACATATTTAGAGTGGTGGCAAAAAATTTCAATAGTCATTCGTCTTTATTACCAAAATGTTGCATGGAATGGTTTCCTATATTTATTCATTTATGTATACCGAATATACGCAATAATAAATTAAAAAAGATGTAACAAAATGAGATAAGATGAAATACAGCCATGTTACGTACAAAAATATTCAATTGGGAATCAAAATTATTTTGACAAATAATTTACCAAGGATCGTATATTCAATCGGCGATATGAATATACGAAAAATTCTAATGTGCATTTATTTTTCTTATATCTGTATTTAAGCTATAAGAAAAATAGATTATTTCGGAATGTTGGTTATTTACAAAAATTCAACTACAAATTTGTGTATTTTAAATAAACATGTAAATTCTTAAGATTTAAATATGTACGAGCTCCATAAGCAAAGTAAGTGGGTAGGGGGGGGGGTTGGTGGTTTATTAAATTACAAAACAAATCCAAAAATTATATTGGACCCTATTTTCAAATTCATTCAAAACATTAGTGTACTAAATACTTCTTTTTACATATTATCAATTTAAGATGATGAAAATCGTTGCTTACGACTTATAATTTAATGATATTTATAAACTAAAATGTAAGCATAAACATGTAAGCAAAAAAATTTTCCTAAAAATTACAACAATTACCTTAATTATAAAATATTGTCGAGATAAAAAAATATATATAATCTGCAAGATTTATGATAACGATTTCAAAAAAAATACTTTTTATTTTAATATTTAAGACAATTAAAAAAAAGTCCAAAGGAATGCTTTCAATTTTCTATTTAGTTGGTTATATAATATTATCTTAAACTTTTAGACGCTCATAAATTTCATCAAAGACTTCAAGAAATTATTAAAACTCGAACGTTAACTTTCCACCGGCTTAAAAACAAAATCGCTATACAAAAATCTACTTAATGAAAACATTAAATTGAACAGCAAAAAATGCGACAAGGCCCGTCAAATTTACCCACCAATTTCAATAACAATAATCTCATCGCCTTCAATAACAAAACAACTGTGTAAACACACACGCGAGAAATTCTCCGTACTCTCACAATCACCACAATACGAAAATCAAACACTCCAACAAAGCACATCCTGATGAATTTCCATATGAAGAGGGGCTCATTGATTCATTTTCACCATACACATTCTTTCCCCCGAATCCTCACATATGAACATATTATACATATGTACCTCCGTTTCTGGCTTTCAAATCGAGCGCTACAAAATTGAATGACAAAGAATGATTTCCATTTATGGCTGAAATAAATCCCGAAAGCGATCGTCGTCGTAAATTTCCCCATGGAAGCCGATCGGCTTATCCGCGGTCCCCCGTGGCTCCTAATCTTGCGTTAAGTGGACGCGTTGAACGGGAAACGTTGAGAATTGTGCCATTGTTTGGCCCACATGCTGTTGCTAAATCGATAAATATGTATAAATACATACTTCAATTCCAGGTACATATTCTAGGGACTCACAGAAACAACGATTAAAATAAGCTTATTGTAAAAAACTAAATGTATGTAATTGTAAATCATATTAACAATTAGATACAACATAACTTCTTATTGAATACTTATCTCGCAGATAAAACTCACTGAAGAGATATACTTTTAGCAGTGAAATGTCAGATCTGACATATTTGGCCAAAAATCAATATATATCGTGTATTACATTACATGAAGCTAGACGCCAAATTTGAAATGTATAGATACATATGAGAGTTAGAACTATACATATTTAAATATTAGAGATAACGAGAATCTATAGAGCAAATTTTATAAAATATAGAGTGAATTATAGGCGTTTAAACAATTAAAATCTGATATGGCCATATCACGGCGAAAAGGTTGAAGATAGATTATAGTAGCTTGCCGTCAGCGTCATAGACGTCACCGTACCCGAAATTGTGGATATTTGATACGCATTATATACAATATTTTATCTCCAACGTAATGGCAGACGATACATTAACGTATATTGATGACCAAAATGAGCAATATGGCAAAGTATGAAAACGATCGGATAAGAGATAAGAGATATAAAAATTACCACAAACACGAAATCCATGTAAAATGCAAATGAGGTATGTAACAATTACGCGAAATTCAAACGAAATGTAACGTACATATGTATGTATATCTATTATTTTCTTAATTTGAATGTAATGTATGAGTGGAATCTTAATCTACTCTCTTCTATTTGGGCCTCGCTGTGATTTTTTTTCCTTATGTACATTTTTACTAACCTCTTCTTAGTTCGGAAACGATTTGATCGTGTGACAAAGTTTGGGTTCTTATCCGATCGTTTTCAAACTTTGCCATTTTGTTCGGTTTGGTCATCAATATAAGTGGAAATGACGTCCGCCATTACGATGGTGAAAAAGAATCGTAATAGACACGTTTAAAAATATTGCATCTTCGTTCACGGTGACGTCTATCCACACTGTCGCATTTGTCCACACTTGACGGAGAGAATTGGGGATTTAGGATCAATTAGATTTTTATTACATTTATTTTTTATATATTGTCTTAATTTTTTATGTACTATTTTTCTTTTGTTTTATAGTATTCTTCTGCTTTTACCTTTTATTTGTTTTTAATCTATTAATTATTACTATTATTATTATGATTTTAATTTTGCTCTCTTATTTTCTTATGGAGGCCATTGTGACGCATTTGATTCTTCCCGTAATGCCACAATGGTCCAAACTAATGTTTAAATAAATATTATACTCTCTTTTTATTCAATGTGAAACTAAGAATAGGATTTGAGGATTTTATTTATTCTTTTATTTGATTTTTTTCACCTTATCTTCATTTTTCGTTTGTATTTTTTCGTTAACTATTTTTTTTATCATGTTTTTCTGCCTTTTTTTTTCTTTTTATTTTATAAAGATTTATTTGTTAAAATAAATAAATCTTTACCACTAACCACCAAGCTCCGTAAATTTACATACTTTTGTTCAAAAATAATATTTCCTTTTTAAATATAAAACATTTAATTTGAATTTTGAGTATACCTATGTATATATAGCCCAAAAGCAAACAGCGTTGAAAACTTCAAGTCTTCCGATAATAATTGAATGCATGAATTAAATGAGTCCATCCGATGATATTTTTAGCGAAAGTATTGAAAGTACAAACACTTTATGGGCGAAAATTGTAATTATTATATTATACTTTCATAATAAAATACAAATATACATCAAAGCGTATTCGGAACGGCAAAGAAATAAACGACTTCAAAAGTAATAAAATTTGTAATCGCACTGAGAAAAAAAAATTCAAAGGGCAGATTGTAAAATTTACAAGAAAGCTCTTTTTTTTAATACACATTATAGTACATAATAGAAAGATAATTAAACGCGATTACGAGCTTTCGTATTTTACACACCCCGCGTAGGTATTTTTATACTCGAGATATTTCGTCACATAATTAAAAAATATTTTAGGAAGGTCGATATAAAAAGGTAAAATGTCAAAGAGCGAACGTTTTCGTTTCTTTATTTTTTTATTTTATTTTTTCGCCAAAGTTAAGGGCGTTCTCGGCAGTTTTCACTTTAATTTGAGTTCATTAACTCGAGTTAATCCCGTTTTAGAGCGGCTTCGGCAAAAGGACGACACACAGGTGACCAAATTAACCGGAGCCCCGAACGTGGCTTGATTTTACGTTTAGTTTACGACTTGCCGAAAATGCCGCTAGTTTAACCGAATTTTGTAGCCGGAACGTATTATCCCGTTTAATCAGAACTAACTTTTCTTTTTTTCCTCGTTTTATTACTATTACCCTGGAACCGCAGCGTGAAAGTCGACTGAAATTTATTACACACATAACATGACACTATTGTATACGAAGAAAATATATACTAAATCATCATATTTTATCCTACTCGTCCGTACATACATACATACTATATATGTACATATACATTCATTTTTTTAATCACTTTGGTGAGGAATTGATCTTATACCAAAACTTGATTTACCATAAAAATACGATTGTCTCTAACAAACATATGTATGTATATTTAGTCGAAAACCTTATTTTTATTACATACCTCCTTAAGCTTCACTTACGATTAAAATTCAGGAAAAAAATTGCCTCTTATCCGATCGTTTTCATACTTTGCCATATTGCTCATTTTGGTCATCAATATAAGTAAATGTATCCTCCGCCATTACGATGGAGAGAAAAAATCTATTTAGACGCGTTTGAAATTTGAATTTCTGAAAAGTGCCTGATGTTTATCCAGTTTTAAAATAAAATTATTGGTGTTTTTATTCAAAATAATAATTTTATATACAAATTATAGAAGAGGTATGTTTTTCAACAACTTCAGGAACGATATACAATCTAGGGTTATATTACATTTTACTGTAATCATTCTTGCCAATGTTTCAACCGCTAGTCTGGATTTTACATTTGTCCAGATATCATTAACAACTCTTTTTTATAATACAGTTATTTAACATAATAATAAAAATACTTTTATACTAAAACTATAATAATTTCTGGGTCAAGGCAGCATGTAAATATGCTGCAAAAAATTGAATCTGATCAAAACAATCAGAAACTGTAGAAACGATTTACAAATTTGTTATGGTTATGTATGCATTCGTCGATGACTGTCAAACGAAATCGATGACATAAAACTAATATCTGGGCCTGGTTTGGATAGCATTTTTCGTACATACCTCTTAAGCTTAATTACAAAGTGTATTAAAGCACTTTCTATTTTCTAATTCACTATTTCAACAACGAAATTTCGACAGCCCTAACCTTCGACTGTGGGATGATAAAATAGATGTAGAATGAAAATGGCCTATAAAATCTAGTATAATAAAAGGTTTGTAAAATATCACAGTTCGGAATAGACACTCTCAGTCAAAAATCAATCCAAAAAGTCGAAATCAGTGAGTTGAAAACACGAATAGATGAAATCGCAAAGAGAGACGTCAAACAAGCGGCGAGAACGCCATGGCCAAAGAACGAACACCGCATCGGCCATTTCAATTATATAAAAATTATTTTTATCATCCATTATATAATCTATTAGTGAAGTAAAAATATCTATGAGAGATAATGAGAGCCTATAATGTTAATTTTATAAGAAAAAGTTAATGTTATAGGCGTATAAACAAGTAAAATCTGACAAACGAATGGGGAATGGAAAGACAAACATGCATGGCAATCATTCGAACAAGGTCAAGAGCTGTCATCGTCTCAAGATTTTTAAAATTTTTAAACATGTATATTACGATAATATTTCGATTTTGATAATATCAAGTAAGCGGAAACAATTAAAGTTTCTACCGGCGGCTAAACCTTGCAAAATGCCAAAGTTTCAAAGCGATCGGAAGGGAACATCGTTGTACAAGTGAAACCAATAAAAACCTTGTAAGAATATACATATATTCTCATTAAAAAATAAATATCACACGTTCAATGATGCCAATAATCACCGAAAAATCAATCAGTCAGTACAAAAGTGATTAAGTAATTCATTAGTTCGCTCATACTTTAAAATAATCCCATTCGAAAACGTTATCTGTGAACCAAAAAATTCATTACAGATAATATGGCGTGTCAGTCACTTAGTAATAATTTTATTTAAATTAATTCCGTTAGCGAAAAATTACGAGGCAATATACGCGTATCACTTTAATAAGTTCAGCTTTTCGGTAGCTATTATGCAAATATTTCGTTGAAAGCTTGAAAAAAATGCACTAACACGTTTTATACAAGGTAAGTAGATTATAAAAAAGCCACCACACCGCTTACAGAGATAAAATTTAGAATGTGCAAAATTTAGATGACTTTCCGAAAAAAAAAAAAATAGTTATAGCTACGGCGAGGCTTTATACTCCTGGCGATTAAATCTTTAATCGGAGCCGACAATGTATAAAAAAATTATTTTCGCATTATTACACGTACTTTGATTTAATCAAGATAAAAACATGCATAAAAAGAACATGCCATAGGCGTTTCAATATTGTTCAAATAATTAATCAAAATACAAGAAGAAATATAATAAAAATATTTACGAAACTTGCTTATTATTATTATTATTATAATATAACATAAACATTTTATTTTTTTAGATTTAATGACGTCAAATTAAGAAGCTTAAATATATGTAGTATATAAATATACCTTATAATTCGAGTCTAATTGGAAACAATACGATTCATTTCAAAAACAAAGCAGATGATAACATTCGTATTATGTTCGTAACGAAAAATGACCGAAAAAGTACCGATCGTAATTATATTTTGTTTTTTTCGAAAATTAAACAAGAAATGATCTACGACTTGATATCATGCAACATTCGTGTAAAACGCATGATATGCCCATAATTTAAAAACATGAATCATGCGATAATTTCGCGATTAAATAACCTGAAAATAGTTCGTGTTTATTAATTACGCGAACACCTAGAATTAATTATACGCCTAAATTAATGAAAATACGAGCGAAATCCTTGATTATTATTTTCTTCTTTTTTTTTCCGGCAACGTAAGCGAAACTAAAATATAAATGACATATAAAACAACCCAAAACGTACACACTCGATCGAGCCAAATGATTAATCACATTTCGCGGAGGAGGGGGAGGGTGGGGGGGGGAATTGCGAAACTTCACCTCAAAACACGGTTACAAATTTATTATTCGGAACGCACTAACGAGCCGACCGATTGCACGGCGCAAACAATTGAAACATTACTTAAAGGGCCCGTTTATTAAGTGCCAAAGTTGAGTTTGCCCATAGTGCGGAAAATTCGACCAAGTAAGATATTCATCTCGCCGCTAATAATAATTAAGATCAAGTAAACTGCACGAATTTCGATATGCGCATTTGTCAACAATATTATATTTATACCAGGAAGGCCTTACAGGTAAACCCCGATGCGCCTTCCTGGCCAATTACAAACAACACCGCGTTTGTATTTATTATACATACAAGTCACTGACTTAAACTCGCAATTTAACGGGGGTGTGGAGCGTTTGAAATGTGCTCCTGATATTGAGCAACTGACATGGAACGGGTGATGTCAGCGTCAGATGCCGTGCGTGGGAGCGTACACACATACAAACATCCAAGAAACACACACACACACATTCATTCATCATTTTGAACGGGTGAACGGGTTGGATAGGCAAACGTGAAATGCGCGCACTCAACATTTTAGTATTAATACGTACACATACCTATAAATTACCTTACACAATATTTATATATAACATATAAGCCAGCAGTATGGCTTTATGGTAGCGTGTATGTTTAACACCAAGTGATCAGTGGGTTCGATCCCCCATACTGCCAGTTAGATTTGGGGGTATTTGTGACTCCAAATCGATCGTTTCTATCAGAGTTTGCCAATTTTATCTGATCATTGTTGAAATGGCAAATCCTCAAAATTGGCAAAAATCATATTTCCTGTTGTCACAAATCTTCTGTATGTATTGTGCGTATAATTTGACGGGCTGAAAACCAGACTGGTACAAGTGACGTTTTAAAAAAAAGCTGGTTTAAGTGCTAAAATAATAGCATTTCATATATGCTATTATTTTAGCACTTGAACCAGATTTTTTAAAAAATTTCACTTGTACCAGTCTGGTTTTCAGCCCGTCGTTTGTAAAAATTATGTAAAAAATCTAAAATCCATAGATGTCTCAATGGATTAATTCTGTAATTTATTAATAAATTAATTTGTTATTTCGTGTACAGTGATTTATGTAATTATAAAATGCTGCATTGTTTATAATTAATTGTCCAGGAATGCTGCATTCTTTATAATTAATTGTCCTCCTGTCAAGCCTTCCTGGTATATATATATATATATATATATATATATATATATATATATATATATATATATATATATATATATATATATATATATATATATATATATATGTAAAATAATTTGATGGTAATTAGTGTATCAATTCCTTTCGGAAACCACCCGCTGAAACAACGGTCACAACAGCGTGGTCTAGTGGTGAATGTAAAATTATTTCGTACTTGATGTTACGAGTTCGATTCCCCGCTAAATCTCGTTGCTGGCCAGACCTTGATTTGTCTAGGTCGATCGTTCCTTATCAGAATTTGCCAATTTTTCTGATTTTCATTGAAACGATTCCTGTAAAATTGGCGTTTCCTTCCCAATTTTCTGTTGCGAACCTTAAGTTATTGTTATATCTTAGGTTTCGCCATATTGCTCACCATAGATGTATCTGTGGTTGTTTATCGAATATAAAATTCGTATTGTTACATGGAAGTTATTTATCGTATTAATACGATGTTTGTAATATATGTATACTGACCATAGATGTCAGATATTTAGATTTACATGTATCTATGTAATAATTATGTGGACCAGGAAGGCGCATTTGGGGTTTACCTGTTAAGCCTTCCTGGTATATTTGTATATATGTATGTGAAAATATGTATGTAAAAAATAAAAATAAAAATAAACACTAGTTTGATAATATTTAAGTTCCGCACATGCTTCGTCTACATAATGCTTTAATCTGCAGCACATTGGAGTCTAACACGAAATCCCGATAGTGTCACGTGTGTACTCCTTACAATTGGAGACGGTCCAGAAAAATTTTCAGGGATAGTACGGATAGTAACCTCGCTTAATTTTCGAACAATTCACCTATGTAGAACCTGGTACATTTTCCAGCGGTGATTATCAACGCGTGGATGCGAGAAGAATATGCGAGCTGAGATCTCTCTCTCTCTCTCTCTCTAATCCGGTTAACGAGGCCGCTTAAGTGATCCCGTTTAAATGGTGAAAATTGCGGAAATGTATTTTACATAGTGTCGTGTGAGATTTAAAATTAATCCGCACGCTCGTGACGATTTCGTTATGTTATTGCTTTGGTTACCTCCATCACATTATCGCCTCTCGTAACGCGACGTCATGGCGTCATCGAAGCTCACCATTCCTGAAAAGAGATATACAAAAAATATATTAAAAAATGATAATGTTCGTTGCATTTTCAACTGCATTTCATCTATAAACTACACTGTTCGACACTAAAAATGGTTCAGAGACGAGATATGACTTTTCTTATAGATCTATGCCCATTAAACACGAATTTCGTAAAAAAAAATGTTCATTGACTTGAGATTCGGAGATATACATACATATGTATGTGTTTTTTAAATCACGCGATTTTTCTATATCTTGGTGTTGTTCGGTTGATGTCTCAAAATTTGTTAACTTTCTGTTCAAAATGAATATTGGACTCCATGGTCGGGTGTTTTATCTTTCATTTGCAGTACTTTTCAGCTTTCAAATCTCTCTAAGTAGTCGTATTATTCCTATTAATTAAATTCAGATTCGTGTAAATACGAGTAAATACTGGTGTGAGTTTGTAGTTCGCAATTTTACCGATTTAAAATTCAGCAAACTTCCAATTAACCCTTTTAAACGAAAACAAAAACTATTGTGGCCAGAACGATATCTCAATAAACATGTTTCAATACAAAATATTGAATATAAAATAGTATTAACAGTGGAAAAAAATCCCAAATGAAAATACGTACTTTTGACTTTTGATTTGAACTGAACGACTACTCAGAGAGATTTGAAAGCTAATAAGTTCTACAAATGAAAGATAAAATACCTGACTATCGATTCCAATATTCATTTTGAACAGAAAATTAACAGATTTTGAGACATCGACCGAACAACACCAAGATATCGAAAAATCGCGTGATTTAAAAAACACATATATTTCCGAGTTTCGAGCCAATCAATCATTTTTTATTACCAGATTTGTGTTCACTGGGCATAGATCTATAAGAAAAGTCATATCTTGTCTCTGAACCAAAAAAAAAGTCGTCATTTGTCGAACAGTGCTTATCAGAGAACAGATTTCATCTCTTCTATATGCAAACTTTTGCTCAACATTGTTAATGCTTACTTATTATAGTAATCCTATTTGCATACATATATTATATTATATTAATCGTATTTGTATTTGTATATTTTAGCCAGCAGCATACCTCGGTCGTTAAGCTTCTACCTAGCACCGAGAGGCGCCTGGTTCGAACCCGTGAGGTGACCTCGATTGAAAAGATTTTTTCTGAATATTCTGTAATGCTGCTGGTCAGACCTGGATATTTATGACTCCAGGTCGATCGTTTCCTATCAGAGTTTGCCAATTTTTCTGATTTCATTGTTGAAACGGTTCCCGATTAAAAATTGGCTAAAATCCTTCCTACCTACTATGTCACCACTATTTGAGTATGATTAATATACAATAAAATTTATGTCCAATTCATAGATGTCTCGTTAAATTGCGAGTTTAAGTCAGTGTCTCGTAATTCAGTGACTTGTATAATAAATAAAAATGCCGTATTGTTTGTAATTGGCCAAGAAGGCGCATTGGGGTTTACCTGTAAGGTCTTCCTGGTATAAAATGTAATAAAATAAAATAAAAAAATAATAATATTACTAGCTGAACCAGATTCTTAGATTATTAGATTCCAGAATAAGGCATGCAATTCCCGTTCCCGTTCCCCTTCTCGTTCAGGTTCCGTTTCTAGTGATGGTTGGAGCTCAACTAGCGTCTCTTCAAATCCGTGTCGTCATAAACCAACTGGTAACGTGGTTACCAACGAACATATTTCCTTGACTACACTATGGCGCTGCAAACTTTCGCGTCGGTAAAATCGTAATTACGAATATTATTATTAAGAGATATTTTCCCGTTTTTTTTTCAAACTAAGCTTCCCGGACATGCATACAACAAATGCTGAAAGTTCCATCGTAATCGGTTGAGCGGTTTTGGAGCCTATACGAGACAGATTGACAGACAAACAGACATTCAATTCTATATAAATTATGTAAAAAAGACACAAAAATTTCACACCCATCCATCAACTTATCCCGCACCAACTGCGCATCGAGATTCTAAAGGTGTATGAATGCTTTAAAAGCCAAAAGTTTTTTCGGGAATTCGTTCCTAATAAATTTCACTTCAGGGATCTTTTGAGTCGGGAGGCTTTCACGGTCGGATACGTTACAGGCGTTCGCAGAAAGGAATGCGTTATTTCAAATTGCCGAACAACGACAAAGTTTCGACAGGTTCAAACCCCTCCCTTCCCCCCATATATTAATCCGGGGTGTTTCGCATTCAACGCCAAAAATTTTGAATAACCTTATAAATGTGGCAAGATCCAATATACACCGTACAAGTGCCTCGTATTTCCCACACATCGTGTATGTAACACTCGTATTATACATAGTTGGGCAAAGTTTAAGCGAAAATCTTTACAAACGTTTCCAACAAAGTGAAATGCGAGAAAAAAAATCACTTTGGCTGTGTTCCACAAATTGTTTCAGCGTGGATATTTTTGCAGTGATATATCTCCTACGCAAATTTCCCTCTCGGAGCACTCACACGGCTTTTCCGACCCCTCCCCACTATCTTCCACCCGTCTCAATGCACCCTCGTCAGATATTTTATATTATTCTATGATATATCGCATATTGCTCCATCGTTCCGCACTCTATATCAAAGCACCGTCTTCCGTAAATCATCCGCTTGATCCACTGATCTAAGATCGGACGACGACCCTCAAAAATCACCCCTCACATATTCTAAAACAGGGGTTCTTAACCAATACTTCATGGGTCACTAGTTGGTCTGTGAAAATATTTCAGAGAGTTAGCGTATCTTTATTTAAACCAACCTTAAACTGAAATCAACATTATGTGCCCTGTACGTATTAATGCAATAAAATTTGAACGGTCTATTCAAAATCTTTATCTATTTGATATACATATATAAACTGCATTGAAGAATTTATTTTACAGACCACTCGGAAAGTCTCCTGCTTCGGGAAAAATATTCAATCGATAGATGATTGAAACCTTTCAATCACGGAAGTAGTTTAGTTAATCTAAAAACTTAAAACACACGCAAACTAGAGTACAAAATACATATCAAGAAAATCGATCGTGAAAAGTTCATTGTACCAATCGAAGCTTAACGTAGTGATTAACCAAAGACCGAATCCGATATTGTCTGAACTAAATGACGTTGAAAATTTAATTCAAACAAGATTATTTCAACGATCCGACGAGAGATTATGTAGACTTGGACTTAAAGCTCTTAAACGAATTTGAATTTGCAACGTCTGAACCTTTATCATCTGTCATTGATTTGAATAAACCAAATTACTACACATACACACACACACACACACACACACCGTACGTAAGCACCCATTTCGTGAAAATGAATCTCTATAACAAAAGCCCAGTAGCCGAATCGATGAAACTGATTCGTGAAGCTTTCATTGTGCCCGAGGAAATTTATTTTGTATATGTATATGTGTGCGTCTGTAATTGTTACGATCGATTTTATTTTTACTTTGGTTTGCTTTTGTTCGTTGTGTGACACACGGGCATTCCAATAAACCAGATTAGCAAAGTTTGTAATGAAAAAGGCCTTTTTATTACGTCTGAGCGCGCTCGCGAAAGCTTTCCTCGAAAACTCGGTCCACTTTTGCCCGGCGACTGTGAATATAAAGGCACGTGAATCGAATGTATATTACCGAAATCAATTCACCTCATATAATCGAACAATAAAAGAACAATCCGACCGTATAATGAATAGATGATAAATCGTACCGCGGAAGCAAAGAGAAAATTTGTATTACTTAGAACGAGAAAAAAATTCACTTCATAGGAATATCTGCAATTCACACGTGACTATGAAATAATTTTACCAAAACGTTCTATTGAATTCATATAAATTTCATACATTCAATAAAAAACATAATTACATCAAAAACCATATTTCAGCCAAATAAATTATATTGAGAAGACATAGGATTTTTTTATTTAATTTAACTATTTCATCGTTTCAATTTATTACATTTTCTCTATTACAGTCATTGATGACACTATATATTCATGTATACAAAATTTCATGAATTTTTCACATAGCTTTAATTCCAACTGTATAGATACTTGCAGCCAAATACTAACTGTAAGTTAATATGAGACTATCGGATTTATAGCGATTTAAAAGTAGACAGTTACGTATATATCAGGGGTGGCCAAAATGTCAACCGGTTGACCACCTGTCTGATGCTTCAAAACAAGAAATAATTTGTTTGATTTCATAAGACACAGTACAATATTTTCCGTCGCCAATTTACAAAAGTGTACCCATTTAGTTTCCCTTTTATTTAAACTACTTCGTTATAGTTTTTTCCATACCCCATAAGAGATTAATTGAAATGTAAACTCGATTGAATTGTTGTTTCAAATTTTTAAAAATAAATCTGAAATAATTTCTTCCATTGAAGAATTGTCACTGTCAGATTATACTATCTTTACAATTCAACGAATCTATGGATGTCACTGATATCGCACAGCTATGTGTATTTATTCAAATGGGATTCCAAGATATGTCTGTTACAGAAGAGTTTTTAACAATTTTTTACCGATGAAGAGACAAATGAGAAGTCAAGATATACATATACATATATAAACAGATTTTTCAATACATAAAATGGTGTCGATTACCACTGAAAGAGCTCCTGCTATGGTTGGAAAGCATAATGGGTTATATATAACTCTTTGTAAAAGTGATGATGATATTAAATCAGTAGCAGGCTTTGTGCTCAAAAATATGAAATTCAGACGATGTGATGAATGTCGCATTCAAATTAGTTAATTCCCTTTATGAAAGCAGTTTGCAAAGATCAATACTAGAAGAATATGCATCTGATCTTCAGAATTACTATTGCACAGTGATGTAAGGTGGCTGAACCGTTAAGAAAACTACAATAAAAGAACATCTTATTTTATTTACATACTATTTTTAAGTTTGTGTGAAATCATTATTAATTTATATTTATAAAATAACTTGATATTGAATTGTCATTGGTATTATCTATGTTTATTTTCAATTTTAACGTATTTTTGGCTTTAAATAACTACTTTTAGTGTTTAGTAGACCACCGAAAGTGATTTCAAAAGCAAGTCACCCGTAGTGGTTAAAAGTTTGGCCTCCAATGATATATTTGTATGTATGTACCCAAGTATCCTCAAGAAAAGACGTTGTTCTATATGTGTTTGTACTTTAAAACTGTACTGATACATTTTCGAATCAGTCAAATTAAATACAATATACATTATACACTCGATAGTATTTTTTTATATAAAAACTACGTTTGGTTTAAAAGGAATTGCTATTCGATTGAGAAAGTATGCCAATTATTAATAAAATGAAAATACTCTTACAAGCTTTAATTTTAAAATCGTCCGTTTCTAAATTGGCATTAAGCGTTTACGTGAAATTTATACAACGAGCTAGTCTGCAAGTGCGATATTGTAACGAAAGCACTCCAGGTTTGATTAGGCGTCGAAAGGTCCTCCTTTTACCTCTTTAATTAGAGACGATGTCCGGTCTTTTCCGTCTATTATTTCAGCGAGAACGGACGACTTTGCCGTTAGAAACAATATTATTACAGCTTCCAATTCTGGCTACAGTTAAAAGTGTCCCGTTTCAAGCAGAAACTTCCCTTTGATCGAGCGAAAAAATAATTGCTGAATTGAAAAGTGAACGGAGGCGGAGGTCAAACTCGAATTCGCCCACTTATTGATTTGTTATATTAGCATTTGATATTACAACTTCGAAACTTTCACAGGCCATTTTGTCATTCATCGCATCATTAAAAACGAGTAATTGTAACACACAGCGAACTTTCATGCTTAATTTGTGTGTGAATTGCTTAGGATCCATTTGCGAATAAGTGCCTCAATTAGTAGACTCACACACATACACAGTATAAGGCGCGTTAAAGTTTTCACTTTGTACTTTTTGCAAATTGAAATAATAATATAAATCATGTAACTTGATACACTAATTTTGTACAAGAAAATGTTTTTATGCTGTGAGCGTAAATAATTTTATTTAGTTTTGTTTTGCGAGACAAAAACTTTATACACAACCCGGGGGAATTGATGTTAACTTTTTTTCTCAGCTTCAGTACAAGATTGTATCAAATACAACATTTTTCATTATACATATATACTATATATAGGACAGGCACATACAAAGTTTAGCGAATTTATCAAATTTTCATAAGAAAATTAAACTTTTATATGAAAAATTCAGAAGTAACTTTATACTATCATATGTATGAATGATATACATACATACAAACATATATACCCAAGGTGGCTTTTAACGTTTTTTTTTTCAAAATCATCACTAGAACATAAAAAAAAATTACTATTCAGTGAAAAAAAAGCACGCTTCTCCCATACCAACACCAATTGTGCGCTTTATATGAGGACTCTCGACCGAAACAACGAATTTGAATTTTCGCGAATCAGTCAAAATCATAATCGACCCAAATAAACTTCAATATGTGAATATTAAGTGTATATATTTTTTGAGGTACTAAAAAAATCGTACTGTTTTCGAAAAAGAGGTATACATATGAAACAATCCAAAAATTTTGTCGACATAAATCGATTGGTTGGAGGCACAGGACATTGTTTAAAATCAATGGTTTTTTTTATTTAATGTTCAATTGATACAGTGAAAGTTTTCCACTAGTTGTATTTACAACATATTATAATTCTCTCATAATAATTTTCTCATTATATTTCACCATGTTTTGTGACTACTTTCATTCTTGTTTGAACTTTTGCTGCTATTTTTTTTTATATGTTTTATAAATGAATATGTATTTTTTTCCTCTATTATATTTTCGACCATTGTGGCGCAATAGGGACTCCTGTAATGCCACAATGGTCCAATTTTAAATAAATAATAAATCGTCTATGAAATCAATACTATAATTTCGTGATCTAATAATAAAAATCCTATATAATAATTGATTTGTAATATATTTTAATTCAAATAAAATTATAGCTTCATATAAAATAATATTTCTACTGAAACATTTCAATTCATCAAAATTTGGCAATTATGTGCAAATCCAAAAATCAAATTTTGACCAACATACATACATATGTACATATGTATGTACTTTCACCAAATTTCTGTAATCTTTGCATACATGTTTTGAAAATATTTCTACAAAACTTTACGTTGACCACTCCAAAGCTTAATTAAAAAAAGTCGTGTTAGATAAATGGTAGTTACTCATTTGGTTACCATATCATTAAAACATCAGTCCTTGCATGTTAAAAGCTTATATGAAAATGTTCTTTTTCCTACATTCGATGCAACAACCATGAAACTTAATAAAACCAATAGATGAACTACCCGGCGTTTCTGGGATACGTAAAGATCATCAACGGTCGAATCTTTAATACCATGAGATAGTAATCCGAAATTGGAAATCCTTAAATGAAAAAATGGCTTTATATTCGTTTTTGCATGAGAGCTCTTCAATCTTGACTTCTATGTAAGTTCATTATATCATTAAATATCATTGATACTTCAGTCATTACATTTTAAAAGCTTATATGAAAATGTTCTCTTTCCAACATTCGATGTAACAACAGTGAAACTTAATAAAACTACTGGATAAACTACCCGGCGTTTCTGGGACACGTAAAGATCATCAACGGTCGAATATATAATACCATGTGATAGTAATCCGAAATTTTAAATCCTTAAATAAAAAAATGGCTTTATATTCGTTCTTGCGTGGGAGCTTTTCAATCTAGACTTATATGTAAATTGGAATAATTTGGAATATATTACAGAATATGATCCGTGCTTTTACGATTTAATTTTATTCAAATATATGACGTATCGAGTTTTGACCTTTACGGTGTTAATTACAACAAATAAAGCAACAAATAAGTACTTTTGCAAAACAAACGTCATTTGTAAATAAGTACTTAAAACTAACGACACACGTATAAACACCACGAACGAGCTTTCAACACGATCGTATACACACGCTTGCTGTAACATAACATGACACGTACACATTTTAAAGTTATTGAGCAAAAAAAAAAAAAAATACACATCAAATAAAGATTCGTCCTGACACGAGTGCAATCTCTGAAAATTGTGTACATTTTTTCGTAATTTATTCGTTTATTGGTGTGTACTTTTACGAGTGGGCTTACGCGCGTTGGCAAATGTCATGAAGAGTCAGCGACTTTAATGGGTCGCGTGGGGTCGTGGGTCGTTAGTGCAAATGTTACCACCCACAGCCACCCCATTTTCAACACGCTCAGAGAACACTCGACAAATTCATAATACAAACAAAAAAAAATGTAAAAATTCAATCAACTTTGATGCGACCGCCATTACGACATGGCTGAAGATGGACGCGCTCGCTTCAAATTGGCACGTTTCGTCAGATGACAATATATGTTAGATTTGTGCCATTGTCATTTGTTGACGATGATGTATGCATTATATGCATTATGTGTACATGTGGGAATTCATGTGAATGTGCATACGCCAGACCGAATTGATGAATGATCACGTTTGTTCAGACGCGGACGTTTTCTACGTACATATGTATGTAAATAATTGTGTAAATTTTTTTAAATCATAAAATTAAAGATAAGAATGGTGTATTTACCCGTTGATGATAAGTTGTCTGCTTATATTTCAATTGAATGATTTCAATTGGAGTGATGCAATACACGACGCCATGCAAATACACGATAAAACAAAAGTGTGTTGTTTTAAATTTTGAATAAAATTTTTTGATGAAAACAAATGATATTTTTTTCATATGAAGTTGAATTGAAATGAAACTACAGACATTTATATTTTTATGAAAGTGTGTAACAGGAATTGTTTGAATGGATTTGAATTTTCCTCGATTCCATCTGCTGTATCTATCTACATACAATGTACATATATATGTAGATTTAAACTCATGTTTGTTGTTGTTCAATTTAATATACATATGTATAAAAAATGTTTATATAAATTCATATTTAAATTTTAAAATTAGCTCTTGATTATTCCCATTGTAATTTAACAAGTCAGAAACTGTCATTAGACCCATTTCAAAACATACATATGAACATACATACATACATACGTATATAATTATATATGTGGGTTGAGAAAATATTTTAAATATTATTATGAATAATATTCTTTGAATATTTTTTATTATTTTTAGGCTACAATTTTTCTTTATCAAATTCGGATTCAAATTTAAGCTAAGCTTTGATGCTTTTGCACACTAGATTTTTAAACCAACAGTATAGATCAGTGCTTAGCGTGTTGTGCTTTCAACGGAGTGGTCACGGGTTTAATGCCTGGCCCAGTGATGCTGACCAGACCATGGATATTTTACTCCAGGTCAATTATTTCAGATCAGATCAGAGTTTACCAATTTATATGATTTCATTGAAACGATTCCAAAAAATTGGTAACCTTGTCTTATTTCTTTGAAAATTCGATTTTTCTGCATCTTATACTTGCTGATTATAAAAAATAAAAATAAATTAAAAAAATTATCTCAATATAATCCATAAATTAGATCATTATAATCCGTTAAAAGAATTGTATGTTTTTTACTTCGTAAATTGAAATATTTTCACTTCAACTACAAACTGTTGGAAAGGCTGCTTCTCTAATAGATGAGAAAATGATTGTTATTTAATTAAATGTGAGATTAATTTTATAATGTGGTGAAAATTTGTTTCTACAATAATAAAAGAAATAATCAATATGAATGTTTGCTTTCTTTTAAAGTCAAATTTTCTAGTCATTGTGTGATCATTCCATAGGATTACTAATTATTAAAATAATACTACCCAAAATTCTTGATTTAAATTTATACAATATAATGATTCATAGAATCGAGTTATAGAAATACACCCTGTTCGAAAAATAAGTTCATTGAATTAATTATTCGATATGGCAATTCTTTTGAACCTTCGTACATCCCGAGCTGGAAAACAGGGACATATTGCTCATAATTAATAAGCCTCAAGCTCGGGTCGTTAAATGCGTACGATTATTAGGGCATTAAATTGGGCAAATGACCGACCCTCTAGCTGTTTCCTCGGATCGTAATATACGGTAAAAATTACCCACCCTCCCTGTTTTTCAGATGGAAAAATTGAGGCGGTCCACGATACTCTCCCTTATAAATTTTAGGCTCGCTCTTCTTGTTTCACGGGGCAAACACTCTTCCACTTCACTTGGAAATTACGCCAGTTTTTCGTTTTCATTGCTAAACTTTAAGGGGGTCGTGGGGCCGTACTTTTAGAGAGACAGCCCGACAATAAAAAGCAATTGCACGTTTATTTGAACCGCCGCTTGAATAATTTAGATCTTCGCCGAAAACTGACTGCTATCCCCCTAATAAAGGAACGGAAAAAGGAAATATTATTTCATTGTAATTTAAACACACACATCTATACCCGCTTTTATGTATATATGTTTGTATGTATGTACTTTATATATATATAATAATATCGTACCATTTGAATACGCGCCTTAAGCCCTTGGCGTTTTTATTAAAGAGCTTTCGTATCTTCTTTTTCTTTTAATAATAAGCTTATTGCCGAAAAGTCCTCTCTAGGTCAACTTTATTAAAACAAAATGAATTCGCATAGAAATATAATACAGTATATGTATAGGGGTATTGTATTTTTTTTTCTAATACAATCATCATACTCATCAAATATACATACATATGTATGTATAGTATTTCAAAATGTTATATGAAATAATACAACGAAATGAAATTGCATGACACGTTTGCTGATTTACAATTTTACTTTAATATAAGATTTATAATTAAATGTATTTTATTTGTTTATTTCAAGAATTAGCTCAATAGGTAATTTACAACAACAATAATATAAAAAAATTCGGATGTGACCTACCAATGACTTAATTTATGTATTTGAGGAATATAAGAAGTTGACAAAACAAAATTCGATATTGAACCGTACAGATACATTCACACATACCGGCAGCATTATGAAATACTAATAGCTATGACAGTATTTTCAATACAAATTGAGCGCAAATGTATGGAAACTTCTTTTACGCATATGTATGGAAAAATAAACTTACACAAGACAAAAGTTCTACTTCCGGTATTCGGATTTTTTTATTACTTAAAATCACTATCTGTATTGTACACATTAAATATCAATAATTTAAAATGTCAAAATAAAAAATAAAATATTGTTTTAAAAAAAATACTACTTCCGGTTTACGAATTCTGACCAAAACCTTATCAGCTCTAAGTTAGTACATAACTTAGAGCCTAGTTTACTCTGACTGGGGTATTGGATTATGATTTCCTGAAGTCATTTTTGTAAACTGCTAGAAGGTTTCGTGAGCAACCTACTAGCAGTTTTTAGTTTTCTCAGCCAACTTAGATATATTAGATAACACAATTTTTTCTCTCTTTCTGTTGCATGTAGAAGCATTATGATCTTACCACCCGTGGCTTAAGATGTTAAACTGATCAAACAAACTGCTTTCAACACGGGTTTGTTCAATCTAAGATATATTGATGTATTTGAAGCATTATTGAATTGCAGTTATAAAAAAAAGTACATATAGCGTTTTGGATTATCTGTGATGCCTCTTCTTCATTGAATAGTAAAGGAATTGAGTCAAAATCCGTGAAACCCACAACTGATTTTCCATTCACACCCCACTGGCTTATGGATCTTGACAATGGATGGTGGTATTTAATGGGATGCAGATGATGTGGGATCGCGGGTATGGAGATGTCTCTCGCTTAAGTGGAGTTTGTCCCGTATATACGCCAAACGTGAGGTTGGCTGAGACAATGCCGTTGCTAAAAACGGATTACGACGACCGGTGCATTGCTTTGTATGCAGATAGATGCACTCGGGTGCATTTCAGCTTCATTACGACGACAGAACACGATGCGGGCATCGATCGTGCGCACGTCCCATTTCCGGTCACAAACAAATTATGGTGACGTTAATTGCACAGATCCGGATGCAACCGATGCATGTGTTTTGATTCGTACTGTTTTTTACTACTGGCAGATTTTAATTTCAACGAAAACAGAATACAATTCGTTGGTTAGTAATACCTACAATCGACGGAATATTATTTTAGAACTCTAGTTTCTTCGGGTTTTTATATATGAGCTTAAATATATGGTTTTCAGCTTTTTATTTTTATTTTTATTACTTAGGCTTTAAGGCATTATTCGACACTGATTAACAGCATAATTTAATATTTTTTATTTTATTTTGTAATGATGATGATCTATGTCGATTAAACATACATAGTAGACTTGAATTTTGCCGTCTCAGGTGAAAAACCCATTGCATTATCTTATCAAACGTAATTCTTAAATATTTTAATTCAGACAGCCGTTTCAGACTAACTTCAGTTGGAATTTTCAGATCTGAACTTGGTTAATGTTTTCTTACTCTTTTTTACAGAAATTTTGGGGTGTTTTAGAATGGTGCCTGGTTTGATGCTACTTGTGAAGCAAGTGGTATAATTTGCATATGTATGTGGAGTAACATGTGTGTAACAGTTTATTGGAATATGTATGTCATTTATACACATGTATATTTGCCATATAAGAGTGGACCTAGCAAACTTCCCTGTGGGACGCCTACCGCGATTTTCCAGACTATACATATATTTTATTATTTAAATTAATCACTATCATTTTTCGAGTTAAGTATGACCTGAAGGAAGAAGTATTAGAAAATCTTGATTTTTTTAGAAATTAATAATAAAAAAAAAACAGTTATCAATCGACGACAGCTCACTTAATCCATCCATTTTGCCAGCAGCATAGCTCGGTCGTTAAAGCTTCTGCTTAGCGTCGAGAGGCACCGGGTTCGATCCCATGAGCAGACCTTGATTGAAAAGAATTTTTCTGAGTTTATCTGTAGTGCTGCTGGTCAGACCTGGATATTTGTGACTCCAGGTCGATCGTTTCCTATTAGAGTTTGCCTATTTTTTCTGATTTCATTGTTGAAACGGTTCCCGGTAAAATTGGCTAAATATCCTTTATACCTACTATGTCACCACTATTTGAGATTGATTAACGTACAATAAAATTTATGTAAAATTCATAGATGTCTCGTTAATTTGCGATTTTTTCAGTGTCTCGTAATTCAGCGACTTGTATAATAAAAAAAATGCTGCAATTGGCCAGGAAGGTGCATTGGGGTTACCTTTAAGGCCTTCCTGGTATATGTATACAAATGTAAAAAATAAATTAATAAAAAAAAATACTAAACAATTCCCGGACGACTCCGTTGAAAGCTTGCAAATCGCAAATACGGCAATTAATAAATTAATAATTCGTGTCGAACACACGAGAAAGGTGTCTGGTTAATTTAACATGATCGGGTCGCTAAATTTATGCCGGTTTTATACGCGGCCAGGAGCTGAGCGGGATATAAAGGGTTGGTGGGACACAAACGCGTTATTATAGTGTGGGGGGGGGGACTGTTTTAGCCGTTGTGTTTTATACGATCGTAAATAAACGTCCGAGTGGAAATAATCGCGGAAAACGCGAACGTGTTCGGTATTTGTAATTATTGCGATAATTTTGCACGCGAAATGTTTGCACAGCGCCGAGCGACGCACACGTACAGCCGTAAAGCAACCGGACTGACTGTTTTGTGAGCGTTTGCGAAATCTGTTTGCCGATCTGTCCACGGATAATATAGGCAACTGCTATTTTACTGAAGATCAACACGTTCGTTTTATCCCCGACACAGTGTAGTGGATTTGCGGTTTATGATCCATTATTGTATGATTAACGGTCGCCATTATATTTTACTAGTGTTTTATCAGTTTATATTTCAACGAGTGTTTTTCCATAATGGAATTACAACCTGTATATACAGGCCATATAAGAGGGGGAGACAGAAGGGGAAGCTGCCATGGACCTCACAGTTTTATAGTCTCAAATATATAGACTATCGAAAAAAAATAAAAGTATAAAAAAGATTTCTCTAAAATAAAATCTGATCTTTCTGGTGCTAAAGCGCGAAAATCTTTTGTTAAATAATTTTTTGAAGAAAATAAATATTAAAAAGAACTGTTTCAATTTCAATTTTTCCTTCTCGCAGTGGGGGATCCAGGAATTTTGTCGAGTTGGGGCCATTTCTAATTTTTAATACACAATTTATTTTTCAAAAGTATGACGTAGATATATTCAGTTATATTATTAATTTATTGTCATAGAAGATTTTTAATTTGTGAAGCAATATTTCAAATAAATCACAAAAATACAAATACATAAAATATTTTCAACTTTAATTACTCGGAAATCGGTGTCATACAGTAAAAGTGGAAATTCCCAGTGCAGGGGAAGGATTATGGATCAGCTGCACTGATTATGCACATGTAAACATTTTATACCTGAAGGGCAGAGTGGTCTACTCACTTCCCCGATTTAAAAATGTAACTTTGTGGAAAGAAGATTTAAATACAACATTCATCCGTCCAAATGCACTCCATGCTAATTTCATACTTACATAGTCTCTTTATTTCTTCTTCTTTACTACCAGACATATGTATTTTTTTACCTAAATATAAATAGTTATATACTACTTCTACTATATTATCATTTAAAATAAAATAATACTATACAAATACTAACAACAAAGCGATGGATCTGAATAGAACAAAGAATAGACCTGAGAGCTGTTTCGTACATAATATATGTATGTATGTATATGAAGAATTAAAAATCAAAATAAAATAAAATGATGATCAATTAAATGTTAAAAATAGTTCTGGCTCTTATGGATGGAATAAATTAAATCAGCTGATAACTAAAACTAAAACTATCACTGTTTTATCTGTGTACATACGTAGCTTGTATTGGTTAGAAAGTTTGTTATGGAGGAATAAATAATAAAGGAAATTTAAGGTTATGAGTTACTGCCGGCAATATGTATACTCATTTATGCCGGGAACCTTACAGTTTAGAATAGTTTATTAATACTAAGATTGCTTTAAGAATAGTTTATCAATGTATGATTGTCCATAAATGAGTTTATGTATTTACAGAAATGAACTTTTCAATCATCAGATAAAATAAATCAGCTGATAACTAAAAATAAGTGTAAATGATGTATGTATTTAAGCTTATTGTAAAAAACTAAATGTATGTAAGCTTATTGTAAATCATATTAACAATTAGATACAATATAACTTCTTATTGAACACTTATCTCGCAGATAAAACCGACTGAGGAGATATTGAGTGAAATGTCAGATTTGACATATTTGGCCAAAAATCAATATATATCGTGTATTACATTACATGAAGCTAGACGCCAAATTTGAAATTTATATATAAATATGAGACTTAAAACTATACATATTTAAATATTAGAGATAACGAGAACCTATAGAGCAAATTTTATAAAATATAGAGTGAATTATAGGCGTGTAAACAATTAAAATCTTATATGGCCATATCAAGGCGAACAGGTTGAAAGACACGGGACGAACGCTTATTAAACGTCAGGAAGGTTTACGGGCCCCGTTTTTAAAACGCGTTGTATACGATATTTTATCTCCAACGTAATGGCAGACGATACATTAACGTGTATTGATGACTTAAATGAGCAATATGGCAAAGTATGAAAACGATCGGATAGGAGATAAAAATGACCACTAACACGAAAGCCATGTGAAACGTAAAGGAGGTATGTAAAAAGATTTAAGATAACGGCAATATTTTCTACTATGCCCAGGAAACAAAAATTGAAATTCTACCTATCAAAATCTTCAAGGCATATTTCAAAAGAAAAAGCCTCTACTAGAAGCAAGAGAGTTTAATATAAATAAGGGTGATAACTTTATAGTAAAAATTATTCAAATAATTTATAGTCTTTTTTTATAAAATAAGAACTAGTCACAAAGCTTTATAGCATCGCATCGAATTTTATTATTTAAATGCGTACGCACATTTTCCAAACACGCGATCGCGAACTCGGCCGACTCGCACGTACTTTGATGGGATCAGGCTGGAAAATTTATATGTGAGAGATGGAATCTCGCGAACAATATTCACATACGCACACCCACGTACATATATAAACATTTTCCGGATTGAAAACAGACATTTGGAAGGGGGAGCGTACCTTCGCGTCGAGATCTTCCCGGATTCTGCGCGCGGGCAGAGAACCCGACTCGCGACAATTCGCGAGATGTGTCGTTTCGTCCTTTTCGGCGAAAATCGTATTAAGCAAATAAATACGACGAAGCCGTAAATTTCACCTGTTATGGGTTAAAACCTCGTCGAAATAATTCCAAGCGAGCGATTTACATACAAATAGAGTTATCGCGCGAACGAACCATCGATACGGTCGAAATGTGTCGCTCGTTAAGGATTATATTATTGCGGTTCGATGATTTCCTTGCGTGTCGGAGAAAATATCAATCGTTTATTTATTACTACATACATATACAAATGTGACTTTTGTCACAAATTAAAGTGGTTTGAGCATAATTTTTCATGTATTTCTTTTTTTCATAATTTGTCATGTATGATATTTCTTCTGATAGATGTGATTCTGAAAAGTTTATATTGCTGGTTTAAAATTAAACTATGTATGTATATCTGTATATAAGTATGTACATATGTGCTTACATACATACATATATATTTATATGTATGTAAGTATATATAGGAAAAAATGAAATCATATGTATGTATATTAAATTGTTTTGTTTCATAAAACAACATGGATAATTGGAGTAGTTTGAATATTTTATCATCATTGTCGTTATTTTTGAACATTGTTTTTCTATTGAATCAAATTATTTGGTATGCGAGTATAATTTCCGTCAAAAATGAAAGAAAATCAAATTTTTCATTTAAAATCACTGATATTATAAAGAAATTATAATACAAAATCATTATAGGTACAATTCCCAAAATTGATAAAAAAATGGTGTTTCGTGATTACAACAAAATGTCTATACCCTTCAGGTATAAACACAGATTACTTAAACACAATCTGCTTTAGGTCATCGACTTTAGAGAGTCTTTAATTAATATTATGTATTAGATGTATTATGAACATTTATAAGGATTGTAAATAGGTTTTTGAGCTCTTTTTCCTATTATGCTTTAGATTAACATTAGAATAATATAATATTGTGATTACTAACCAAATTAAATTAAATTGTAAAATAGAAAATGATCAGTAGATCAGTAGCTATTAAAATAGATATACATAAGATGTATTGTGAACATAATTTCGTAATAATAAAAAGCATTTAAAAATCAAAAAAAATTAAAAAATGTTGATAGAAATAATATTCATCGTATGTTTGTGTCAATCTTGTTTTGGTTAGTAACGTTGTTTGGTTTGGTCAGTAAATAGGCGGTTAGTATGGATTGTAATATCAGTATTCTGGTAAATCGGTGAAATTTCGCCATCGGTAAATTCCGGTAAATTTTAAAAATTTACCGGTATTTACCGTAAACTATTTTATTGCTAATTAAGTACCTATACAGGCATATTATTGCATAATATTACATTAAAAAATGATGCAAATGGTGTATTGTGGATTAAGTTGTCTGGAATTTGTTTGGAAATTTCGAATTGATAAATTCACTGGAAGCACAGACCAACCAAATAATTATTTATTTATTTATTTAATAGTTTTGGACCATTGTGGCATTACAGGAAGAACCTAATGCGCCACAATGGCCTACATTTGAAAAAGATATAAAAACATGATATAAAAACAAGTAAACTGTAAATAAAGGAAAAAAGCAAAAGCAGAAAACATGGTAAAATAAAATAATAAAAAAAGTAACAAAAGGAAAATAATACATCATTCAGAGAGAAAAAAAAAATAACAAAAGTGTAAAAATTAAAAATAAAATCCATAAATCCCATTCTTTGTTTACACTGAGCAAAATTAAAATAGTATATAAAAATGTACAAAAGAGAAAGAAAAAATAAAATAAAATAAAACAAAATATGAATAAAAAATAAAATCACAGCGAGGCCCAAATGGAAGAGAGTAGATTAAGATTCCACTCATTCATCACATTCAAATTAAGAAAGTAATGATGAGCGCAGGTTACCAGATAAATATGTTAAGATAATATCCGACAATCTACGCTCCCCAAGGTGGAAAATATCACATTCAGGGACAGCAGCAACGATTTCATTGAGAAGTCGAATAGCTCTTGGAATAGGAGCCATTCGAAAAAGAACTGTGCGAGCAGCAGGTACAACCATTAAATGATGATGTCTACCACGCACATAATTATTAGGGACATAAAGTCCCAACTGTTCCAGCAACAACGGGCATGACGTATTACCACGCAATAGCTGGAGAACGAAACGAATTAACGAGAAGTTTCTCCGAAGTTCAAGGGAATTATACCCAAGCAGATGCCAATTATAAATGCGATCAGACAAATTTCAAATTTCAAATTAAGTAAATAAACACAATTGTTTAAAAATAAAATTTATTTACTATTACGAATTTATTCGAATGCATTTATATGACATTATTCACCTGAGATTTATTTTGAGAGAGCATTTTAATAAATTGGAATGTAGCTTACTGACATGTACATAACATACTACCACTAAGCCAGCAGTGTGGCTTAATGGTAGCGTGTATGTTTAGCACCAAGTGATCAGAGGGTTCAATCCGCTATACTGCTGTTTAGATTTGGGGGTATTTTTGACTCCAAATAGATCGTTTCTTATCAGAGTTTGCCAATTTTATCTGATCATTGTTGGAACGGTTCCTCAAAATTGGCAAAAATCACCTTTCCTGTTGTCACAAATCTTCTATATTTATTGTATGTACAATTTTTAAAAATTATATACAAATCTAAAATCCATAGATGTCTCAATGGATTAATTTTATAATTAATTGTTATTGCGTGTTCTTCAGCTTCTGGAAATACAGTGATTTATGTTGTTGTACATTGTTTGTAATTAATTGTCCAGGAAGGCCCATTGGGGTCTTCCTGTCAAGCCTTCCTGGTATATGTATATATATATATATATATATATATATATATATATATATATATATATATATACATTAAACATATACATTAAAATAAAATATAATAGGTATTACTTAGAAATATGACACGAATACGATGAAAATAATGTTAAAATAACTAAAAATAAAACTATCACTGTTTGATCTGTGTACATATATTAAGCCTGTATTGGTTAGAAAGTTTGTTTTGATTTGAGGTTATGGGTTAAACGCCATTCTGTCAGATTCACCGAACAGTGTTGCCACCCTGCATAAAGGCCGGTGTGGCAACACCCAAGACCGTTGGCTCAGCAAGCCTCCACAAAACTATAAATATTTATATATTAGAGATAACGAGAACCTATAAAGCAAATTTTATAAAATATAGAGTAAAAAAAGAAAAAGTTATAGGCATTTAAATAATTAAAATTTGACAGCAAGATGGCAGGGCGAAAAGTAATGAAACTACCGATGTGAATGATGAATGTGACAGATAAACGTCACCGTGTAATACGATGCAGTATTTTCAAACGTGTCAAATACGATATTTTTTCACCATCGTAATTGCGGATGATACCTTAATTTATATTGATGACCAAAATGAGCAATATGGCAAAGTATGAAAACGATCGGATAAGAGATAAGGGATATAAAAAATGACCGCTTACACGAAAACCATGTGAAACGTATAAGAGGTTAGTAAAAATCTATTGAACCCTTCGTACACAGACTCACATACGCATGCTATTTTTCGATAGCTTGCAATAACATCGGAAACAAACTGTCCGTATATAGAAATTTACGATTCTGAAGAAGCAAACAAATTCTTCCATAGCACACGCATCCAAAGAAGCCTTCACCAATCCAACTAGAGGATGACATCCGGTTGTTTACCGCCACATGCGAGACAACCTTACAACGCCTTATATCAACACGTCTTCAGCTGTAAATCTGAAGAGCCCTCGGGCCTAGCATGCGCCGCATGTAAAATATTGTCTCGCCTTACGAAACAGTAATTCTTTCCCTATTCTGGTTAAAGTACAACGAAAGAAATCCACACAACAACAAAAACGAGTACGTATACAATTTTGATAAATTGGCGAAGGCCCCCACATATGGTCCCGAGTCCCGAAGTATCCACGCTGCGTACTCCCCGCTTTATTTGTTCTGTTCGGAATATAAGGCTTGGCACTCGACCTGTGTTGTTATTGGGTCTCGGCCTAGGGTCGAACGTGGTTAGAAAGGGTCCAAATCACCACTCGAAATCAAAGCATGCCAAACTGGACCGCAATAAGGACTCTAGCCAATTTTATGCAAGCGATTCGAGAATGTTGTTACATGTTCGTTCGATGGGACTCGACGCATTTTCCGCCGCAACGATTTCCGATCGATTTCCCTCTTATTTGTGTGTGTGTGTGTAAGATGAAAAGAATTCGACCGACTTGATAAAGAGGCTTGGGTTATTTTATTGAAATTTTTATATACTCAATATCTCAAGTATACTAAATTCAAAGATTGATGGAAATACATACTATATATGTATGTATATACCTATACATATACATTATTTGAAATCAATATTTTGAATAACTTTGAACTATTTCACATATTGAGTCCGAATAAGCTATTGATCAACTACCATTTGCTAACCGAGTCGACGTATTTTTTACATACCTCCTTTAAGCTTCCCTTACGATTACAATTCAATAAAAAAATTGCCTCTTATCGGATTGTTTTGATACTTTGCCATATTGCTCATTTTGGTCATCAATATAAGTAAATGTATCCTCCGCCATTACGATGAAGAAAAAAAATGGTTTTAGACGCGTTTGAAATTTGAATTTCTAAAAAGTGCCTGACGTTTATCCAGTTCTTAATTTTAAACATAGATGGCGGTAGTAAAATAAAATTATTGGTATTTTTATTCAAAATAATAATTTTATATACAAATTATAGAAGAGGTATGTTTTTAAAATATTTTTTTTTAAATGTAAATAAATACATACATATATTCATACACATATTGAGACTCGCAGGGATAATTTGTATTTGCGGTTGGTTCTTATATTGGTGCTGACTAAAGTGAAAGATATTCTCTACTTTGTATTTTATTATTTGATATTTTTTTACTTTATCTTCCAAATATTATAATGCCATTGTTTTTTATGATTATTTTTAAATGTATTTTTTTCTGTGTATATATGTATATATTTTTTTCTTATTTGCGTCCATTGTGGCGCATTATGGACTCCTGTAATGCCTCAATAGTCCAAGCTTAAACTTAAAATAAAAATAAAAAAACAAAATAACGGTTCAGTCTCGACCCAATCTGTAGCAGGTTTTACAATTTTTTTTAAAACCTGCAAAGGATCAATTTTTCAACAGTTAGTTACGTAGCCGATATTTTAAAATTTAAACATCATTTTTGATCAGTTTTGTAACTTCAAACGCATTGAAATCTATATATTTACATACATATGTAATTCAAAATCGAAGTCCACGAGCTTAGGGCTTGAAATTTGAAATAATGTTAAATAAAATATTTTTTCTGTAAATTTTTACACGAATGTGACGATTCTGACGTGTATGAAATGTACATATCAATCAATTTTATAATAAAAAAGCATTCGATATTTTCATTCATCACAAAATAAATTCAGATTACGTCAAACATGTTTCGTTTGCTTATTTTATAAAATAAAAATAATTTATTGAATATTTCAAAATAAATAAAAAACTTTCTAAAGAAAGTATAGGCTACTTTATTGACATTTTCTTTGCTGTTGAATAATACAACCTGGGTATGGTCGAACAATGGAAAAATTCGATAGCAGCGTCGTCCCTTTGAAGTTTGGTTAAAACGTGAAGAAACATTAAACAAAATATAAAATACATGCATAAAAAATCCTTGTTTAATTTTGCCTAAAGCCAGCAGGCATTCCATACCTCAGTGTTTATTTTTATATTTAAATTACAAATTCACACAACAAAAAAATACGTTCAATGCATGGAAAATCGATGAGAAACGCTAGTTTTTTTTTCTTACACATTGATATACTACCCAGCAACCGATTTGGCACAGACCAAAATCTAACAGAGCCAACGATTGAGAACAAACTGAATCTATGAATACAATCCCACATCATTAACAAGCCAATTATCCAGGTTTATTTGACATTCAACACGCACATCTGACGTTGAAAGCTCGAGTCACTCACACGTTTTTACAAAATCCGAAAATAAAGACCACTTTTTTCGTTTTTCCGACACGAAAGGAATTGTTAGGTGTGTGATGCGACGTTCTAGTTGAAATAAACTCGCGTTCTTCTCGCACGGCTCAGATCCAATATTTATTTTTCATCCCATCAAGGAAAAGGGAAAAAGCTGGATTTGATACGAGATCTCTGTCCTATTTTACCTCTCTTTATTGTACAGTGAACCCCTCCCTATTTCACCCCTCTATTCCCCTCCCAAGAGTGTTTACTTACAAACACCGTTTTACGCATGAAAGTTTTTCACCGTAATAACTGTGAGAAATCGAAAGGGAACGCAGATGTCGCGTCAATGTATTCACAAAATTCTGCCACATACAAACATTTTTATTTTTAATTAAATAGTATCTCTTCTTAAGAGACGAGTTTTATATAAAGATTATTTTGAAAGTGTTGAGCAACTATAATTCCAATAAAAACATAAAAAAGGAGACCTGCATTTTATATAAATCATTAAAAACTGATCAGGGTTTGATTCTGAGTAAATACCAGTAGAAATTTCTCAAAAACATAATCGTTTTTCCGCCATTTCTTCGCATACAGATCAAGTAATAACCCATATGGAAAAAATCGACCGACTCTGAGTTTTCTGATATTTGTACATTTACTAAGCTTTCTTTTTTTTTGAAAATAATCAAGAAATATGTATTTGAATGAATATAAATATGCTACGAATAAAATTTTATATTATTCAAATATACATATATTTTAAATATGAAATCATAAAAATGTATTTCAAATTACATATTAAGATACGAATGATCAAAACAAAAATCATTCGCTTCGGATTTCTTTGATTTTTCATTCGTTGGAAATTATATTTCACGCTCTCATTTTTTCTGAAATTAAAAAAAAATATTTACCAACGTGATAAATGTATAATTTACTTTTCTTCGTGGAATGGATTCGATAAAGCTATGCTCAAACGTGATTATACCGTGATATATATATGTATATGTAGACGAAACGGAATGAGATATTTCATCGTGGCCTTCTTTATTTTTTATATATTATACTTAGGAATTTCTTCCTTTACGATCAAAGAAAAAGTCGCGGCTGATTTGCGAATAATGAGATTTTCCTTACTGTCAAGTCAAAAAAAAAGAAATAAAATAAAAAAAAAGTGAAAGATGTCCATCCCCTCATATAATGATCCAATTAAATATCACTAAATAGGATACCGTACATTATATCCCTTGTGTGCGCAGCGAGGATACGTTTTCCGACGCATAAAGAAATTCTCTATTATGCGAAATGTACGCTTTTTGCGAAATACGAAATCCGAACGGAACGACTTTTTACGTTCCGCATCTGTGGACCGGCTTAAGCGAGATTTTCTTCAGATCGCGTCCGAATTTTCCAACGACGATAAAGAAAAGAATCTCGAGGTCATTACGTGCCTACAAAAGTACAAAATATTTTCAATATACATACAACGGCAAAGGTAAATAATAGCGAACAACTTTTCGAATTGCCTTCGAACATAAAAAAATAATAATAAGTCACACAAACCTTTTTAGAAGCTTCAACTCTCATCAAAGACTGGAAAATGTTTACCAAAAAACTATTTAATAGTGATAAAACAACTTTAGATAATAACATAGCATTGTATAATGCACCAGACTGTTTTTTAGAACCTCGTGAAATTTTTTCAAATCTCTTGGAAGAATCTAAGCCACTTCTTATTAGTTTTGATAGAACGCACTAGATAGATACATAGAAGTTGTATTGGGAAGCAATTGAAATGTAATTTAAAATAAAAGATGATTCTTTTTAATATTGTGGATATTCAATAAGTATTAAAACAGTTTTTTGAACATTCAATACTTTTGCTAAATAACTTATTCACTTAAAATCTATTTATAGATTTATTATATTTCAAGCTCCTGTACCATTATAATACTGTATATATTATAGTATAGTTTTTTTTCGAATATTAGTTTGTATCTTCAAATTTCATTTAGAAAATATTATATAGATTTGGATTTATAATAAAAACTCCAGATAATAATATGTTTTGAATGCACTGAATATTTTTTAAACGTAACATAAGTTGCTGAAAAATCACGTACCAAAAACCAAAGTGTGCAATAATAATAATCAACTAAATTATTCTGAAAGTTTTCTAGTGCACATACTCGTACATATGTACATATGAGTTTCAAACAACATTTGCGTATTATACTTAATCATAATTTTAATTCGTCATAAAAAATATAGGGCAAATTTGCCGGGCTATCGGCCAAGTACCACCGGGTAAATATCGTTAAGCCGTTTTTTCCTTTTTTTATTCGTCGGTCTCAAACTTTTCGAATAAAATTTTAAATTCAAACTCGGAACACCATTCTGCCGAATAAGTTTTCCAACGATAATAATGAAATATATATTTAAAAGCGAACGTTTCGTTGCCCTTTACCCGCTTACCACCTTCTTCGCCATCTCCTTTGACGGGTGCGGGGAAAAGCGAAGGGAGAGTTTTTCCGACGCGTCTCGTAAATAAGCCGTCGGTTTTTCTCCATTGAAAAGTCATCTATTGTTTGGATTTGAATGAAGGGATTCTGGGCGGGAGAGGTACGGAGCGTATAAAAAGATGGGGGACGAAGAGATGAATTAAGTTTTTCAGGGCTATTTTACGTCACCGTTTTGATCGACAGCGATTTAGTGTTGACATTCGATTTCGTAATGGATGACTTTGATGTTTCGCGAGACATAAACGTGCCCTTATGACAGATCGTCTTCGTCGAGATTTCACCCCGTCGAAACCTTTCGTATTGAAATAAATGCACACAAATACGTCTACGCTTTCCAATTAAAAGTAGGCTATTGAAATCACAATATTAAAGAGCGTCTACTGAGATGTATCTCATTGATAAATCAATCATAATATACATATAAAATATAATTTATTAATGAATACAAATATGTTATACGGCTACATATACATATATATTATATATATATAATCCGACACCTTTCAGATCATTCAATGTAACCGGATATTTCTCAATATCCGACACACGTTAATTTCGATGACTCACAATAACAACAACCACATTTGCAAATATTACTCAGAATATCACATTATAAATGAAATTAAGTTTAAAAGACCTTTTAATATTAATATTTTATGTTATTATTATATATATTTTTCGAACCATATACATACATACATACATATTATAGTGAAAATGTTGATTTAAGCTCATTATATTATATTTGTATCAATTACTTGGAAACAATAACATCTACACATATGTTCATAAAACAAAACTCACTTAGAAAATTATATTACATTTTCAGAACATCCTTTTCAGAACGACCGCCTTGAATAGACATAAAATTATTATTATTTATTATTATTGGACTTATTTATTATTATTTACTTATTATAATAATTATTATTATTATTTATTATTATTATTATTTATTATCAGTAATATTTATATATTTACTTATGTATTTATTTATTTATTTTTTGTTTACTGTTTTTCAATACTTTTTTTATTATCTATATATTATTTATATGGGCTATATATTAATTATTTATATATATTATTTATTGGGGATTGCACTATTCTACTCATCGTCTGGAATAAAAGCTATTATTATTATTATTATTATTATTATATAATTACATACATAAATTTGGCGAATTACCTAAATAAAAATGAACTGTATTATATATTATATACTGAATAAATTAAAGTTGGATAAAACAAAAATATTTTGTTGTTCTTAAAGTCTAAACCCTAAACTCTAAGTATAATAATATTTTATAAAGTTGTTTCAAATACAAAATCGTAAATGTATTTACAAAGCGAACAAACAAACATACTAATCTTTACATAAAATATTATACATAATTATCTTAAATACAGGTATGACTATATTCATATGAACTTACTAACGATGCGGATTTGTATGCACTGTGCACTCTATAGAAAATTTTCCGATAGAAAAGGAAAAGTGAGGACATATGTACATATATATGTACTGTTATGTACCTCGCTTATCAATGTAGTCAACTAAACAGGAGGGATAAGACACTCCATTGATTTGTCGCACATCTAATTTAATAAGACACACCATTGATTTGTGGCACACCTAGTTAAATAAGTAACACCATTGATTTATAGCACACCTTAAACACTGACTAACCAAAATTGTACGACACGTGTCTTCAACACTTCATTGTTTTAAAGAAGAGTATATAAACTCATTACTGTTAGAATTTAAGTTAGTCATCACCATCGAGACTCCGAAAGTGGTAGTCATCACCATCGAGACTCCGAGAGTAGCAGTCAACACAACAGCAGCAGAACAAACAGCGAAGCAAAGTTGAAGTGAAACAGTTCTACGTATCTCATTTAAATTCTCTGTTCCAATATTAAATTCTACCAATACGATAAACGTAACGTTTTAATAATGATAAAGAAATCTTGGTTAGTTAACCTTTGAAGGACAAAGCGTCGAGATCGAACGAGTGTCCCGAACCGGGGTCGAGTAAGATCCCAGTATTTTTCAATCAAAATACAGCTTTTCTCAATACAAATGGGTTCAATATATATATTTTTTAATCATTTTATACATCAACATAAAAAAGTTTTAGTCCTATAGCATGTTTTTGACTATTTTTGTATTCAAAAATAGCGACAAGTATCGACATGCAAACGCACATAAGCAAGGCCAACAGGCGACTGCATGACTTAATAGCCACGCGCCAAAAGCGACGAAAACAATAGCCTACGAAAATATATCCGTCTCTTTCTCTTGCATTAATACATCGATCAACAATAATATTCAAGCGTTCAGTCAAAAACACGACTTATCGCTACCGCGTTTAAATCATACTTTAGAACGTATGTAGAAATATATAAATGTATTTTTTTAACGATGTACCTCTTTTCTAAATCATACAAAATCTATTAAAATAAATTTCTTGTAGTTCATTCTAGGAATACAAGAAATATACGGTGTAAAGCTTTGAAAACCACATAGTTATTACGAAAAACGTAAAAATTGGGGCACTTGCATACCCCACTTCGGTGAGGGAGGGTTAAAAATGCTTCCTCAAATTCACGTCTCAATAAAAAATTTGAATGATGTTTTGGTTGAACTAGCATCAATGTTCAAATATTTTGTATAGATACACTACATCAAACCAAAACTTTTCACTTACATTATTCCCATCCCGAAAGAAGTCTCAGAAACGAGCAAATTTCGTCAAAAGCCATGAAACTTTCATCGCTTTTGACACCACATACATATAATTAATTGTTCCCAAAGGGCCAACAAACAAAAGCCCACACACGTTTGACCATTTATCGCCACCTTAAACACGTGTCATTCATTCTTCTGACACGGCAGGAACATCACGCCGCAAGCTTTTCACACTCATCACACGCCATCATCAGCATCATAAAGAACCGTTATCAAAACCGACACTATACGATAGACCACGTCAAGCATGTACATATGTACGTCGGTGAGGGAGGGTTTACCAAGTAGTTTAAAAAAAAAAGAAAAATTATTTAATCTTTCATTGGAACGTGACAGTACATATGTAGTCCATAATGCTCACGCAGGCATACTGACAATATCCAGGAAGGAGCACACATTCTATACACCATATATGATATTAAATATTACATACACACATACCCAAGAATGTATTATAAATCTCACAGCATCGGAATAGCGACATAACTCAATATTAAAAGCAGCGGGGGAAAGAAGGTAATTTGGTATGTAAACGACGCGACCTGACGCGAAGTCAACGAAACCCAGCATCCCTGTCGTCAACATTTCCATATCGTTCAACACATACATACACATGTATACGTATACTATATTCAAGATGAAATCTCATCATCGCCGTCAATGATACAGCATGCGAGAGAGCTGCCAAAGCTCTATATGCACCGGGAGCTTTATATGCACGTCACACCTCCCCCGCCAAGTTGCCGACGAAAGCTCAACCAGTGCGAATCCGCACAAAGCTTCGACAAATATCCCCGGATTCGAAGCGCGAATCCCGAATCTGAATAAAAATATTCCTCGGTGACATTATTATGGTCTCGCTGTGAAATATGTCCCACGTTGCCGGAACGTATTTCAGGTATTTGCGCTCATGCGGGAGTGCAGGGGTTGGAAAGCTCTCACCCTTGTTTAATTACGTATATTTTTTTTACTTGGACAATACCTGGTGTAACTACCAGACCATTTAACAAAATCAAATTGTCATATATTCTAAGTATATACAATACTAATAACTATAATTGATAGGAGTCAGAATTTATTAGATTCATTGATTATAATTTTTTTTTAAATCTGATCAAACTTTGTGACAGGAGAATAATCAATGATCTATTATGTCTGTTATGGACTGTAGTGAATTAGTGACCTCATAAATTTTCTTACACCGGAGAGATTTACCAGATGCAACTATTTATTCCACATCCAAAATTGTGCCACAAATTTTAACAAAAATTCAAAGTTACCCAGACTTCATAAACTGGCAAATAAGGATTGTAAATAGGTTTTTGAGCATTTTTCCTATTATGCTGTAGATTAACATTAGAATAATATAATACTATGATTACTAACCAAATTAAATTAAATTGTAAATTAGAAAATGATCAGTAGAACAGTAGCTATTAAAATAGATATAAGATGTATTGTGAACATAATTTCGTAATAATAAAAAGCATTTAAAAATAAAAAATAAAATAAACTGGCAAATGACTTTAGCCAATTTGATCTATTTAATATTAGTAAACAAAATTTAAAAAAAATGTTACATTATCATTTCTATAATATGTACAAAGGCTAAATGAATTTTATTGTATTGTTTTCATTTAATTTATTTATTCACTTCGGGTATCTTCATCGTTTAAAACTCCTGTATTAATATTATTTTTTTATTACTGTTTTATTGTATTATGGTTTAATGGTCCTTGCAGCTGTATATGTATAAATAAATAAATAATACTTCTTTTTCTTCCGCGTTGGCTCAATGCTGAGCTTCGTGGTTATTGATGTCGTCTAGAATTTGATTCCACTCCCATATATGCCAAATTGAAGCCAGAATTAAGGGATGATCCTGTCAGATCTTTGATTTGGTCTGACCATCTCTTAGGAGACCACCTTCTCGCTTGCCCTAGGTCCAGCGTTCCGGTGACTACCAGTCCCTCTAGATTCTCCGCATTCTTCCTGGCCATATGGCCAAAGTAGGAAACAACTCTTTTCCTACATATCATGGAGAGTCTATCTGAAACTACCAGCTCTTTGAGGATGGATATATTCGTATAGCCATCCATGGTATGCACAGCATCTGTCTCCAACACCACATTTCGAATGCATCTGCTATGATACATGTACCTTTCTCTCTTTTTCAGGGTCCATGTCTCGACTTCATACAATGTAACAGGAAACACCAGAGATCACAACAGATAGATTTTCATTATTTTCATAAAATAGAGCTTCTTCCATATCTTTATCAGACTGACCATCATCATTTTTTTCCATTTCTTCTCTTCTGAGAATAATCGATTGGCACCTTCCTTCTTTTGAAAGCACCTATGTACGTACATAAGCAGATAAAGTCATCAACTTCTCATAGGCCTTTAAAGCATTGGACTTTCGATGTTCGGTTTTTCTAGTACTACATATATTCTTGGACATACGTCTCGTTCTCCGACAAAAGGGTTTCTCAGACTATATTCATTTGCGGGGGGTCTCATGAAGAGGGCTTTATTGGTCGACTTATTTGGCCTTTAAAGTGGACTTACATAATATATCTCTAGACTCAGGTTTCTGCACTCTACCTCTATTCTACGAAGTAATTCAGCTAATTCATCCATAACTATTAGAACACTAAAGTTCTGAGTAATATTTATAATAAATAACTAAATAGTAATATTTATAATAAATAACTAATTTAAAATAAAAAAATAAAAATAAAATAAAATAAACAAGCACATATGTATGTATACATCTTAAATTATTCAACTATGTAGATGCATTTTCAAATCATTTTTATCCCTCTTTATATATTTAAACATAACATATTTTCTTAGTAATACAATGTAGAATAGCTAAAAAATATCTCCTTTTTGAATCATATATCTAAATCATCCACTGAAATTAAAAAAAAAAGCAAAGCACTAGTAGAAAATTAAAACTAAAGGAACAAATATAATACATAATTTAACAGTTATGTAAAAGGAATAATGAAAAATCTAAAAGGCAATTTTACAAGCAAGAGATTCTCTAGATATATTATACATATTTAGTCGACATCATTTTGCCGAAAATATAATTGCCAATTCAAACAAATCTTGCAGTGTCAAATACAATTAAAAAATAAACGAATGGACAAAGTGAGGACTAATCCAATGTTTTTGTACATATGTATATAAATAAATTCTCTCACGTCTTAAGATAAGAGGAAACAAAAACATTTAGGAATATACATATGTACATATTCTTTCGGTACTTTCGATCAAAAGTTTGGCGACCCCAGCATCTTTATATGATAGTAGCTTTGTGATATTTCCTCGCATTTCCAAAGTGAGATATCCACAATCACCCGTCGAACTCGAACGTGTGTGTATATTCCGTTTTATTTCCCCTCCGTATTCCGGAAAAATCCGGCGAAAATTCGTCGATTCCACACACCGACACAGACACACACGTTCAACGAGAGAACTTAATAATGGATATTATTCGCGTATCGGGACTACTGTATTTGTCTACTCGTGTAAAATGAGAGACGAAAAAAATGAAGATATGTAGGTATATACATATACATATATGTGTGTATATAAAGCGAAAAGAACGCACACATTCCGCTAAAGGCAAAATTGAATCGAAAAGTGAATATTTTAGACGTTATTTCGTGCCTTGTATTGTTCTCGCTTTGCGTTCTATAGCACAACTATGTTTGTATGTATACTCACCTAACAAGAAAAGATAATTCAAATCGGCGAATGAAAGTTTCTTCTCCCTTTTTCATTTTTTTTTTGACGGTGAATTTTATTAACGCTCTCGAGACGAAATTTCATGTCGGTGTGGTTGGGGCTTCAAAATAAGGCCAACTTTAACATTTCAAATGAGGGAGCACATCCTGTCGCATCTCATTTTGAACGTATTTAAATTTTAAATGTCACACAAAGAAGTTTTTCTTGAACCTTATCATCGGTTCGGTCGGGTCGTGTTGTGAACGCGATATTAACTTTTTCGCCAGGTTTATTTTCTAAAGAAAACATTCTACGTATTTCCTTCCGGAATTTTTTATCTCACTCAAAAAATACCAATCTAACGCTCGTTAATTAAGATACGTGTCTCATTTTTTTCTGGCCAGAATTCTATCTATCTATATGTACATAAAAATAAATGTTTGTACACGTGTATGTATGACGAGTATATTTTCATATATCCAATGTCATTTTATAGTTTTTCAATCAAAGACCATGAAATTTGGTAAACTATCTCATGATATCTTGATAATTTAGACCGTATGTAGGTTTTAGAAGAGATCCAAAGTATTTGAGGACTTTTTCCCAACCATTATCCTTCCGAGTAACGCCGAGCAAAGTCTGGCACTGCCCAGTAACTAGTATAAAATATATTTCAATAACTTTCACAAACAATGTTCAATTTTATCACTGAAGAATTGCATATTAACTAAAACAATAGGTCAGATCACAAATTGAAAGGTTATGCAATAATTTATTGAATTAATATTAAGTTTTGTTTAATAATTTTTCCCTGGGCGATGCCTTGCACATATGTACATATGTACCAACAGTATATACGCTCTGTATACCAGTATAGGGCTGAAACTTACCCAGAATCTGTCTATATTTAAACATTATACTACATTTAAATGGTATAACCATTAATTATATATGCATATGCATGTAATTGGATAACAATAACACGTTGCTAACTAATTTTATACTAGGGGAAGCCGGGCATAGCTGATTTAAGCAAACAACTACGTATATATGTAGATACATCGTATGAAAATACAATGTACATATGTATATACATATACATATATACTATTAGTATAAATAATTACCACTATTATTAATTATCAATGTAATATAATAACCATTATCTTACAGCGTATTTTAGTTTAAAATTAATTGTGACAGCTATAAAAAACATTTTTTTTAATCTACGATAGACACACAAATACATTGGGACTTGGCAAAAAAAATATTTGCCGGTATCGTGCATTTAATTTACATTACTGTTTGTAGAATTGAAAAAATAATCAGGTTTGAAATCACTGGAGTCTCATCAATAGCTGAATTTTTCACAGTTGTTTTTAGTCATATTAAAAGTTCGAAACTCATCGAAAACCGTCAAAACAGAAAATTTTATTCTTCTATGGATACAAAAAACAAATACGCAGTTCATTTTCCCAACGCGAAAACAACCAATTTTCAATCAATATCATTATTAGTATTGTAACATAATTGGTGTGTCAAATCTTTCAACAAACATTCAATGAAAATACACGAAATGTGCATTTTAATGGAAACCCCACCGGATAATTGCGTATGCGAAAACTATGTAGCCTAGCTAGGAAAACATTCCGTGGAAATTAATCAAAGTTGTATCAACATTTCGGCATGGTCGTATATAAGCTTTCGGGGGGTGGATTTTGTGGGTTAGTCAACAGGGTGGTTCGCAATTTTTTTATACACAGTATATTAAACCCTCCTATTCGGGCAGTGATAATATTTTGCGGTTCATTATTATTCTATCGGATTTGTTGGTTCGCATTCGCAATCGAGTAAACGCGATACTGCGAAAACACAAATCGATTTTGGATTTTGTAAATTCAGTTTGACAATTTTTCCCGTTATGTCAAACCTTAAAGTTCTTGAATCCTCGATGAAAATCATTTTGATGAAAATCATTTTGATGAAAATCAACGCGAAAAAAATCAAGTTTTCACATAAAACTGTAGAAATATGAATAATGTATTAAAAAATAAGAGTAATATGATCAAATATTCACTCACCATTCTTGGAACAATTTAAATTTGAATTTTGAATAAATCAAATTCAAAGTGAATAAAATTGAACAAATTAAACGATTAACTTTTCTTAAACTGATTTTCTATGGAAACATTCGCAATTTGAAATAAAAATAAATTCGAATATCATATGAAACAATATCTTAATATTCAAATATATATTAAGATTATATTCAAACCGAAAGCTTTCATGTTTGTGTTGCTATCAAACTAAACAAACTGCTTATTATGTTTACTTACAGTAAACATACGTATCATTTTTCATTCGTAAACCTGTATTATTATTATATAAAAGGGTTCTCGTGAAGTTAACCCAAGTAAAAAGGGACTTAAATTCAATGTCAAATCTATTTTCAGCTATTTAGACGTTAATAATGCACGCATTTGGTTTACGAATATATGTACATATTAGTACACGTCGAGTAAATCCGCTTTTCAATCAACCGTATTAAATCATGTAATTACTCTCTAACTAATCGGATTCCATATCGATAAAATTAATTTATAATCACATTAGAATGCCGAACTTTAATCAGACCTTCGACGGAAAGCAAACCCATTCATAAAGCGAAATTAACACGTCCGCGTCGAAGCTTTTGTGCGCCAGAAAATTAATTTATATCCAACATCGCACACATTTTCGCTCTATATAGGTATAAATTAACTTTGAAAACAACTTAATCATATCTGAAGACACTACATATGTATTTTGAAATTTGATAGGAATATTTTCAGATCTTTTATTTTAGAAAAATCGTTCATTAGCCGAGTTATACCTGTGTGTATAGGTATACATATATCTTATATATACATATGTATATCGCACTATCAAAATTCAAATAATGAAAATCTATCACTTTATGACATATCAACCAGCAGAATAGACTAGTGGTTAGCATATAATGCTTTGAACAAAGTGGTCACGGGTTCAAATTCCACTGGTTGCTAGCCAGACCTTGGATTTGTGACTCCAGGTCGATCGTTTCCTATCAGAGTTTGCCAATGTATCTGATTTTCATTGAAACGGTTCTAACAAATTGGCAACCTTTCCCATTTTCACGCAAATCTCGAGTTTTCAGCAATCTTGAATTTCGCTGAATTGTATGAAATGCTGCATAAATGTCTGTATGGGTGTTTATTGACATGTATTAACTTAATATATATTACTAATAATACGTTTACGAAATGTAAAATATTTCTGGCCAGAAAGGCGCATTGGGGTTAACTTATTTACATATCACTTTTAATCACAATTTCACAGTTACAGTTTTGAAAAAAAGTTTTTTAAAAACATACCTCTTCTATAATTTGTATATAAAATTATTATTTTGAATAAAAATACCAATCATTTTATTTTGCTACTGCCATCTATGTTCAAAACTAAAAACTGGATAGACGTCAGGCACTTTTCAGAAATTCAAATCTCAAACGCGTCTTACACGATATTTTTTTGCACCATCGAAATGGCGGAGGATCCATTTACTTACATATATTGATGACCAAAATGAGCAATTGGCAAAGTATGAAAATGATCGGATAAGAGGTAAAATTTTTCCTGAATTGTAATCGTAAGTGAAACGTAAAGGAGGTTTGTAAAAATATTAAATTATTTAAGAATCATAAGTTTTATTTTGTACAGTATCTATGTACATATATGTTTTTGTTGGTTTTTTTTAATAGGTAATTTAATGAATTATTAAAGAGTAAGTCTACATATACCTTATAATATCTTATTATATTTTATCTATTAATTTAGTTATATAGAGCGTGTACAAAAATTCCCAGTAAAAGAAAATTTGAGTGTAAAGAGAGAGGCTTAGACATATAAAATTTGCTGGAAAAAAATCGACATGAAAAATCTCAACAAATCCCGTCACAAAAAAACAGCCTTAATTGGAAGCTTTTATTTCGCAGGCTCATAATTCGTATAATATCATTAAATAAAGACATTTATATTCGGAGAATCATAATACACATTCAAAATGAGATTTTTTTCAACATTGTAATATTCAAGATTGCATCCTCTCGAGAGAAGATAAAATAATGTTTCGTTACAATTTATTTCCATCCGCATAAGAGGTCTAGAACATTTTTGATTGTTGAATACTAAAGTATGCACGCTGTGAAGATATACGGCCCCGCGTGTGTATGACTTGAGAGATATGAGATAACACTCATGCAACCGGTGAGCGAATTACGTCGTGGAAATTTAGCACGCGCGTCGCTCCGGGCGCGAGTTTAAAGCTCGAGTTATTAATTATTATAAGCTCGTGCTCGTCTTGATAAGCTCTCGAATTATAGCCTCACCGGAGAGGGCGGGGGGTCGGGAAAATCTGCCAAAAATCCGGGAAAACCGCGACTCTCGCACGGTTCGCGATCATCTGACAAATTGGTCCGCAAGCTTTCCTCGCGCGAGCGTAATCGATACAAATTATCCTGTCGGTAGCCATTCGGTTCCGTTTCCGGTGTATTATTGATTCCCAAAAGCCACCGGATAACATGTCAAACAATATAGAATGTTCATATACATCATATTATTATCCTGCAATATTATATTCCCTGTAATTAGCTAAGTTTCGTACTGCTAATAAATATACCATGGATGTATAATGTACCTATATACAAACATGTTTTATTTATTTTATTATTTATACAGGTAAAAACCCATTTAAGTAAATAACATAATAAAAACATATGATTAAATCTTCTATATATATAAAAATCAATGTTTGTCTGTCTGTCTCGAATAGGCTCCTAAACCACTGAACTGATTACGATGGAACTTTCAGGATTTGTTGTATGCATGTCCGGGAAGATTACTGTGAAAAAAAAAACGGGATAAAACCTCTTAATAATAATATTCGTAATTACGATTTTATCGACGCGAAAGTATGAAGCGCCAGTGTGTAGTGAAGGAAATGTTTACGTTGGTAACCGACTTGCGCGCACGCATGCCAACGTACAAATACATTACGTACCACTCATAACAATCCTACATATGTATATAAATCAATGTTTGCCTGTCTGTCACATATGCGTTCCTATACTTTACTTTAATTTAATTTGATTATTAAGTATTAATTTGAAACTGAAACATTCACATATCGAAACGCATCGAGAAACGGAAACGGGAACGGGAATTGCATGCGGTATTGTACGATGGAACGATGGAACTTTCAGGATTTATTGTCTGCATGTCCGGGAAGCCTACTGTGAAAAAAAATCGGCTAAAAACAGGAACGGAAACGGAAAAAACGGGAATGAGTGGCATTGCAACGCAATAATTTCAAATGTTTTCGCGTCGCGACATGCGTTGATAGGGTAAAATAAACAAATAATTGAAAATTTTCAAATGTGTTCGCAGCCTGCGTTTTTCCGACAAATGGGAACGGGAACGAGAACGGAAACGGGAACGGTAACGGGAACGAGAGCGGGAATGGGAACGGGAACGGGAGTTGCTTGTGTTATTGTGGCATATCTATTTTATATCTTATATCTATTTTAATAGATCAGTAGCTATTAAAATAGATATAAGATGTATTATGAAAATAATTTCGTCGTTATTTTTACGTTTGTAATTAATTATATCTGACATGTTTAAATTTATAAAACAAAATAACAAAGAATTGTATACACTAATAAGAAAGAGATTTTAAATCATTGTTGAAATAAAATGTGCGTAAAAGCGTTTTTCACAATGGAGCAAAAATTAAAATATGTGGTTAAAATAAATAAATGACTTTGTTATTCAAAATTTAAGGTTTCGTGAAAAATAAGTTAATTTAATTTGCATATTTTACTTTAATTTGCTGGCATACGAAAATTACCCGATTAAAATCTTATTATGCTATTATGCTTCTTGCCCATTTAAATTATAAATAACACGAAATGATACCAATCGTGTCCAATTTTTAGACCATAAAATCCTAATTCACCTTCATTTATTTAATTTGAAAATAAATTACTAATCAATATACCGTTGGCAAATTTTTGAATTAATGAATAACATTAATTCACAACAATTTATTGAGTGAAACAAAATCTAAATAATCTTCTTTTTATCATTCGGAATTTTTACAATACATGAAGTTTTGTGATCATGCGAAAAGTCTAACTCGAGATTTTGACTGTAATAGAAATTATAAATTTCATAGGAAAATATTTTTAACTCAAACGGAAGTACTACTTTAACTCTAAACAATCGAGATGTTTTATGTATAGTTTTAGTTTAGCATATTAAAATGAAATTTCATATCTAGAATTTTTAACGTTATAACAAGTAATATATAAAATTTAGTGAAGATCCCTCAACCGGAAGTGGCAGTTTACTTTGGTTCGATTTCTCTTTCACTATTTTTTTCAACCCTTTGAATATACATAAATATGTGCTCTTCACGAAAAATATACATATGTATATAAAATAAAAATCATCAAATTTAATAAACCAGAAGTGCGATTTTTTCATCTTAAAAAGTCAAAATTGTGACCACATAATTTTTTCCACACCGCTTAACGTATCAAGCTTAAAACTAATATTTGTATTCTTTATGTACTAGTTTAGAGTTGATAATGTTTTGGCTATAATTTGTAAACCATAAATAGTAATTTTTCTTAAAACCATATTTCATTATTTTATTTTATTGAAATTCTATTTTTATAATATTAATAGTAATAATAAGTAGGAAAAAAAATTAAACAGAATCCAATAACCGGAAGTAGAATTTTTGTCTTGTGTAAGTTTTCCTTACATTTGCGCTCAATTTGTATCGAAAATGCTTTCATAGCCGGTATGTGTGAACGTGTATGTACGTTTCACTCTCGAATTTTGTTTTTTATCCTACTTATATTCCTCAAATACATAGATAAAGTCGTGGGTTGGTCACATCCGAATTTTTCCATAATTATTATTTTGAATAAAAATACTACCGCCATCAATGTTTTTACTACCACCATCTATGTATAAAATTAAAGACTACATAGACGTCACCCAGCTTTAAAATTTTCGAACTTCAAACGATATTTTATCTCTATCGTAATGGCGGAAGATCCATTTACTTATATTGATAACCAAAATGAGCAATATGGCAAAGTATGAAAACGATTGGATAAGAGGTAAATTGTCCTCTGAATTGTAATCGTAAAGGAAGCATAAAGGAAGTTTATAAAAAATCAAATAATTTAAAAATGTCTGACGAAATTGACCATACGTTTAAACAATAAACTCGTTTGAAAAAAAAACACGACATACACACACGTTTCTCTAAAATATTCAAATATTCATGGGTCCAAATACCTCCCCAGATTCTTATTTCGCTGACTGCGCATTCAAACAAAGCTAACGATACAGCCGAAAATAGTATAAACACACACACGTAGGCGTATGATAATACACGAAAGGGGCAGATTCCCTCAATAAAGTGCCCGTTCAGTCTATTCCGTCAAAGCCTCCGATAAATCTCCTCCACTTTACGTCTCGCTGCGTAATGAGGTTTCGCAGCACTGTCGCGTTATCGCGCGTCAAAGGGTTAAACTCGCTATTAGCGTTATTCTTCTTGCGCGACGGGCCAACGGCGGGGAGGGGTTGAAAGGGGGTTGGGGGATATATAAGACGGTCCCCTTCCCGGGAAACCCTCTCCCGTTCCCCGGTGATAAATTGATACCACAATTTGGTTCCCGGAGATAATTTATCCTGACGCGACCTCTCCTCTCTCTCTCGCCTCTCTTTTGCAGCTCGTGGATAAGGACGACTTACAGTCTGAAAAATTTCGTTCGGTTCGGTGCCGTATGAAAAATATTGCGAGTTAACCGCCTGAATACAGATGATGCCGTGTGCACGAGCATGCTCAACTTTAAATGGCGGATAGTTTGATATCATAAAAAAGCCACGTACGAGTGAGTAAACTTCGCGTGAGACTCTCGATCGACTCCGCTCTACGTTTGTATAATAAATGAGCGGAAGCTGTATACGAAACTATTTGAAATGAACGTTTAAAATGAATTTTGATATCACTTCACACAACGTACGTTGGAAGTTTCACAAATGACGTCCAGTATTTATTTATTGAAAAATTAAATCAGTTGATAACTAAAAATAAAACTATCAATGTTTGATCTGTGTACATATATTAAGCTTGTATTGGTTAGAAAGTTTGTTTTGGAGACATAAACAAGGAAATTTGAGGTTATGTTGTGATGTATGTATGTAAGCTTATTGTAAAAAACTAAATGTATGTAAGCTTATTGTAAATCATATTAACAATTAGATACAACATATTGAATACTTATCTCGCAGATAAAACTCAGTGAAGAGATATACTTTTAGGAGTGAAATTTCAGATCTGACATATTTGGCCAAAAATCAATATATATCGTGTAATTTACATGAAGCTAGCTTCATGTAATATTACATTACATGAAGCTAGACGCCAAATTTGAAATTTATATATACATATGAGAAATAAAACTATAATTATTTAAATATTAGAGATAACCAAAACCTATAAGCAAATTTGATAAAATATAGAGTGAATTATAGGCGTTTAAACAATTAAAATCTGATATGGCCATATCACGGCGAAAAGGTTGAAGATACATTATAGTAGCTTGCCGTCACCGTACCCAAAATTGTGGATATTTGATACGCATTGTATACGATATTTTATCTCCAACGTAATGGCAGACGATACATTAACGTATATTGATGACCAAAATGAGCAATATGTCAAAGTATGAAAACGATCGGATAAGAGATAAGAGATATAAAAAATTACCACTAACACGAAAACCATGTGAACTGTATAAGAGGTATGTAAAAATCAACAGCCCTCAGATGTAGAAATTTATGGACAGCAAAACTTATAGAAATATTATTAAAGACCTTGCATAGAATTATTGTGTAATAATATTATGTAGTTAAATAAAAAATAATGAAAAATAAATTATTTTACGTCCTTACAATGTTACAACACATTGCACGAATGCGATAGCATGCTCGGTTCTCGTAAGTCTCATGCTACTATCTGATTGACTATTACTCTATGTACTGATGATAAAATTGATTATTCTCTCAATTTAGAAATAGTTCAAAGAAAAATGATTCGTTAGTTGTACTTGAAAATGTATAGTTATTACCAATGCCTTAATTTTAGGCCCATTGGAATTCAACACTTCCAGATGCTCTTTTGTCTTATGATACTGTTGCGTGGGGGTGGGTGGAGGATCCAAGTAAAAGGCCAAAGTCGTCTCACAGCATTTATTGATGATAAAGGAGATACACGCACTGGCAGTGCTCAGTTCAGAATGACCTGAGTATAGGGGGTAGATCTCTCAGGACGTCTAATCTGTTTACTTATTGTATAGTCACGTATTCGGATATGTATTCCCACGACATTTGGTCCCACGGTATGGGTCAGTTCTGAGAACTGCACGGGAATGCTATCGCCGCTAAGTGCATACGGGGGAGATAATCCTCGAACGGTCACACAGTCTCTGGGATTCTATTCGGCTTAATCCGATTGCACTTACGCGGTGTATGTAAAATACTCACAGATTTTAAAGGATGAGATTCTCAATCACCCCATTTTAGAGCAGTTCTGATCCCTTAGCGTAATACAAAATACGGTCTTAATGAGCAGCACTATAATTCTTATTAAATCATCTGTGCATATCAATTTTTCTTAATTGATATTTTACTGCCAATTATGATAACATTTTAAATGTGTTTTGTTTATCATTTTTTTAGAAAAAAAATATTATAAGGCGAATACTATTCACCCCACCTAACTGTTAAAACTTGAGAAATTTTCCGACAAAAGCTTCATCTAAATTTGAACCAGATTCGCATAAATTTCACGGTCACGTGACCGCTCGCGACCTTTCACCCCACGACTCCACCTGAACTAAAATTAAATTTTTCCCAGACCGAAATATAATATTTACGCCATATATAAAATAATATAATGTAATAATAACACCTACGAAGCCAGTGGCGGTTATCGCCATAAGCAGTTCGTTAGCCGGTGGCAGTAAATTCGGGCCGGGTTGGTGCATCATTAAAATGCATCGTGACGTTGCACACCTATTTCAACCGCAGTCAACAATAAACGGTCTTGACTCTCTCGTGCCATTTGCATACGACCGCTGGCTTATGTGCACGTGATCCATTATCGTTATAATGCTGGGCCGGAATGGATCCGTTGCACTTCTTGCTCTCCGTCGCTATGTGTTTGTTCCCCGTGCGAAATGACATTTTAGATGCATCTACGTAACGCATAGAAAAGAAATTCGACAAAAGTCACCATTCATTTTGATAATTTTGAACTTTTAAATTTAACACTTCAATTGACTCTAAAAATGACGATGTTGATAAAATAGGCATTGAATTATACTATACTCGTTTAATGAAAGATTAAATTTTTTTATTTAAACTACTTGGTTAACTAACCAAGATTTCTTTATTATTTCACTGTTCGACAAATAACCAACATACATAAACTGTCCATAGGTTCAACATAGTGTTGAACCTTTGGACAATTTTTCTGTCTCTAATATTTTTGCAAAAAAAAAACTGTTATGCTACCATTAATTTTTCTTGTTTAATTTTAATCTTGAATATTCAACCTATCTAATGACATTAAAAAGTTTGCATAAAACAATAAAGTTGCTGAGCTATGAGTGAAAAAGCGAAAATTGTCCACAGGTACACCACTCTCCCCTATATCCGAATCTTGCAAATACAGATTTATTATATAATTGTAAATTTAAATATAATGTAAATCAGAATTGGTAGCCAGAGTATTGAATATTATACTATATACTTATATTAATTTATAATATAATAAATATATTCGAAAAGAGTTATAAATTTCACAAACTCTCCTTGAAACCTTAAAAACATTATAATCTCTTTAATCCTCACAGTAACTGGCATTTTTCAGACTGCATAACTTTATTTCGTGCATTTAAAAGCTTTCATGCAGCTAACTAACGAGTCTCGAGTAATATAAGACAGATATTCCGCGAAACTTTCCATTATGCATTTGACTAGGAAAATTAATGACGCGGAAGAGTTCCAAACTGAAACGAGCAAAATAAACGAAACTGGAACATCTGTTTGAGTTGTCGGAATACGACTCGCCCGAGCGAATTTAACACACACTCACACAAATAACGAACACAACCCCCGAGGGATCAAATCATCAAATTTCCAATGATATATCGATGGAAACTGTCGTTCTGGAAATTATTATTACATATTAGCTCGTGGAAGCTGAGCCCGCCCTTTGGCGACTGTGCGTTCAAAGGACTCGAACCCTCCGTCCCTTTGTCCTCAAAGCCCTCTCGAACTATTCCGAAGAAGCCGCAATCACTTAATCTAAACCTGGCAACCTGGGCGATAGATACCCCTTGACCCATCAAAAGATCAAGCCAACTATATCGAATCAATCAATCTCCTGTCGTTTGCTCTTTTCCTCTCATCGTGCGCGTCAAGCCTTCCCACCGCCATTACAATATCGCACACAACTTATTACCTCATTTTATTTTCATCGACATTGTACGAGAGGACGTGTCCTCGATAATAAAGAGACGAGATTTCGCAGTGTCCAAATTAAATTTGATCGAATAATGTGGCAATTACCCGGCAAAGTGGCCCGCCTAGTTGCGGTTAGATAGTAATCAAAGCTGGCAAAGGACCCCTGGACCCAAACTTCGGCGGGCCTGGCCAAACATTAGCACCCCAGAACGAGATAATTCGTCACGTTTTATTATTATTATTATTATTGTGAGGGTTGTCGGGGAGATATTAAATGACAAACGTAACGGGAGAAACAAAACGGACATGACATATTTACCTTGCGTTGTTATTGTTTGGACGTACGGACGCTAAAAGCGCCTCGTACTGAGTTTGCTGTTTTCAAAATTATATTTTCTCCGTCGTCAAATGATTAATATTACATTTCTGCGTATAATGATGTGAAGCTAGATCAGTCGGAAAAGTTTTGGCCAAGACTGAAAAGGGTACAGACCGTGAGAGATGTCAAAATGTACATTTGTGGTAATTTACCGAGTCAGTTTTCACATTTCAAATATTTGTATCTTATCATTTTCAGTTACGCAATATCATTAAAGAAGAATTTTCTAAATAACTAAAATTAAATTAAATAAAAACTTGTTTTAAAAAACTCTTTTTACTACAGTTTTTTAACTTATACTAAAAATACTTTGATAATAAAACTAATATCTGGCTAAACGCAGCATTTAAATATGCTGGAGAAAATTGAAACTGATCAAAGCAATCAGAGACTGTAGAAATAGATCGATTTACAAATTTGAGGTTATGTATGTATTCGTCGATGACTGTCAAACGAAATCGATGACACAATACTAAAACTAACATCTGGACCTAGTTTGAATAACATTTTTTTGTACACACCTCGCAAGTTTATTACAAAATGTATGTATGCACTTGCTATTTTCTATTTCACTCTTTCAACAACGAAGTTTTGACAGCTGTAACCGTCAACTGTGGGATGACAAAATTTATGTGGGATGAAAAAGACTTATAAAATCTAGTATGATAAAAGGTTCGTGAAATATCGCTGTTTGGAAGAGACGCTCTCAGTTCAAAATCAATCCAAAAAGTCCAAATCAGGGAGTTGAAAACAAAGCATAGATGAGATCGAAAAGATAGACATCAAACAAGCAGCGAAAACGCCTTGGCCTTAGAACGAATACATCACCGGCTATTTTATTTTTATAAAAACATATTCATTATATAATCTATTAGTGAAGTAAAAATATATATGAAAGAAAATGAGAGCCTATAATGCAATTTTTATAAGATATAGTGTGAAAATGATAAAGTTATAGGCTTTTAAACAATAAAAATATGACAAAACGAGTGGGGGACGGAAAGTCAAACATACATATAAGGCTACAGGCTAGTGTCAATGGATTAGCTGTCACCGTATCTATTTTTTTTGGATTCTTAAACGTGTTTATTACGATTATATTTCAATATCAACTTAGCGGACCCAATTGAAATCGCTTTGAAACGCAAAATGGCAAAGTTTCAAAGCGATCAGATGAGTGTAGGAAGTTTTTCAGACCAATTGATGAAGAGAAACTAATACACACCTTGTAATAACAAAATATCTAAACAAAGTATGAATTATCGTGAAGCTATTGCAGAATAAGAAGAGGCATGTAAAAAAAAAACGTTTTTTTAAAACATACCTCTTCTATAATTTGTATATAAAATTATTATTTTAAATAAAAATACCAATAACTTTATTTCACTACCGCCATCTATGTTTAAAACTAAAAACTGAATAAACGTCAGGCACTTTTGAGAAATTCAAATTTCAATCATTCAAATTTCAAACGCGTTTTAAACGATATTTTTTCTCCACCATAATGGCGGAGGATACATTTACTTATATTGATGACCAAAATGAACAATATGGCAGAGCATGAAAACGATCGGATAAGAGGCAAATATTTTCCTGAATTGTAATCGTAAGTGAAGTATAAAAGAGGTATGTAAAAATCAAATCTCTTTATTCCACCTTTCATCTGCCGAAGAAAAGCGTATCAATTCGACTAGTTGCATATGTATTATATGAAAAAATAGCAAGGAAATGCTATTATAAAATTTAAATTACCATATTAAATGCAAATGAAAAGCTGAAATTTATTTCCACCATATATTAAATCAGGGAAAAAATCAACGAACGAGCAGGCGAGTGGTATATAAAAGCGTTGGTAGCACAAGAATCAACGTATATGATATTCAGAGCACACAGTGGTCGTTGCACTGAATTTGCAAGTTTATGTACACGATTGCAACGAACAAAGGCATTTTAAGTGGTCTAGTATGTTGCAACTGCGCTACGTTCCCCGTTATAAACATTCAGCTGAAAAAGTGGTGCACTTATGGCAGGGAATTTTACGCGCTCTCGCATATATGGACACTTCAGACCCAGACGAGAGTATGCGACAGCATTGAAGTTTCCTTTTCGACATCCGCATACGTTGCTTGTTAACCATTATAAAATTGAGAACGAGTAAATGTTCCTTTGGACGAGCAGGCACTTAGTCCTGAAGACAACATAAAATTATATGCCATACAAAATATGTAAATTTAAAAATGCACCCTGAAAATTTTGCATACATATTTATCTAATAATAATATAATATATTTATTTATTTTTACATATATACCAGGAAGGTCTTACAGGTAAACCCCAATGCGCCTTCCTGGCCAATTACAAATTACAATTACAATGCAGGATATTATTACAATTCGTTGAATCACGAGACACTGAAAACGAGACATCTATGAATTGTACATAAATTTTACTGTCCATTAATCATACTCAAATAGTGGTGACATAGTACATACATAGGTAAGAAGGATTTTTAGCCAATTTTTAAACGGGAACCGTTTCAACAATGAAATCAGATAAAATTGGCCCACTCTGATAGGAAACGATCGACCTGGAGTCACAAATATCCAAGTCTGACCAGCAGCACTACAGATGTACTCAGAAAAATACTTTTCAATCGAGGTCAGCTCATGGGATCGAACCCGGCGCCTCTCGGTGTTAAGCAGAAGCTTATATATAAAAACGAACGCGATGTGTGTATGTACATATGTCCGTATGTGCCTCCCCGTGGATACACAACCAATCAGAATCAAGTGGTCGAGGAGACTCGGGGAAGCGTGGTAGCGGGGAAGTAGAGGGGAGCGGGTTTGGAGTTTCATGTGACGTCAGGCCGAGCGAGGAAAGGCATGTGTGACGTTAGGCCGAGTGACGGGTGACACATACACACATCTACAAAAGCACACACACACACATTAATTCATCACTTCGAACGGGTGAACGGTGTATTAACACGCGCGCGCGCCTATAAATTATCTTACATAACATATAACTTAATTTTATAAAACATATAACTTCATTTTATATAACATATAACTTAATTTAATTATTTATATAACATATAACTTAATTTAAATTCGTGTAATCTACCCGTTGAAATCAGCAGGCACAACACTAGTATATATATATATATAAAAACGGACGCGATGTATGTATGTTTGCGGGTATGTGGTGGACGCGACGATCAGTGTGAAGATTAAAAAAAAACAAATGGAAGAATGCCAGGAGTATATGTTGTGCCTAGAGATATTTAATAAAATAAATACACGCGAACGAGTCGCACAACCAATCAGCGTAAAGTGGTCCACGTGGACTAAAACGTTTGACCAATTAGAGCAACGAGGATACATTCTGACCAATGAGTGCATTTTAAGCATTCGCTATAGGGATGTGATTTGACGACCGATCGTATCGAAGAGACGCGGGGTAGTGGGGTAACGGGGAAGTGGAGAGGGGTGTGGAACATTTGACATGTGCTCCTGATATTGAGCACCTGACTTGAAACGGGTGACTTCAGCGTCAGATGCGCCTAAGCATGCTAAGGAGCGTACGCACGTGTACACATCCACTAAGATACACACACATACATTCATCATTTCGAAGAGTGTGGAACGTCTGACATGTGCTCCTGATATTGAGCACCTGGCTTGAAACGGGTGACTTCAGCGTCAGATGCGCCTAAGCATGCACAGGAGCGTACACACATGTACACATCCAAGAAGATACACATACATTCATCATTTCGAGTGGGTGAATGGGTTGAATCGGCGAGCGTGTAATGCGCACACTCAACATTTTACCATTAATACGTGCGTGTGCTTATAAATAACCCTACATTATATTTATATATAACATATAACTTTATTTTTATACGTGTATCAAATCCTTTCCAAAACTACCCGTTGAAATCAACGGGCACATCACTAATAAAAATACATTATTTTTCCTTTGCGGTTTTATAATTGAATATCAAAGCTATGAAAAATTAGCATTAAATTAAATTGTACATGCAAACCGTTTATTATTGAATAAATCCAATTGAATTTACCTTCTGGTTTGATTGAGGAACAATAAGAAGAAGTAGAACTCACCTGTAACAAAAGAAAATAAATAAATGAAACACATTGATTAAAAATCCTATTAAAAATGATGACGTTTAAAAAGAAATATTCGTGAACTTTTATTGGCCGTGTTGTATTAGTGTATTTTTTTAACTCGAAAAGTTTCGAAACTTTTAAGTAAGAGGGAAGAAAATAGATCGGAAAAACTTTGAACTCTAAAGGAATTTTTAACAGATGCTTACGTCAAAGTTTTTTGCAATTTTTCTCCTTTTGTCGAAAGTTCTGTGTAGTTGAGCTAGCTGCAGGGCGCGTGCAAACAAAAGGATTATATACACATATAATACACACATTACACATCACATATTATAATAGTATGTAATGAAATACGACTGACGAAATTACCGTATAATTTTCGCAAACATTAAAAATAAATCGTCGGAATTATCGCGAAAGGCTGACACCGGCGAACCGGTCACCGGTTCGCGCGATCGTAAACCGAACAAATGGCTCGTATTAAACGAAACGTACGTAATAAAATTTTGATAATTACCGTCGTAGCATTGCGGGATATTAACCCGCAAGCTCCCATAGCTTTTGGTTCCCCTGGTGTTGGGGATAAAATCTCGAATGCAAATAAATGCACGCAAACTGCACACGGCTGCCGATTTATCACTTTACGTCTGGTCGCGTTATGGTCGACGCATTTCAATCTGATTAATGAATTTCTGATATATGTAGTCTTTGCTAATTTCATAATCTACATATGCATATGGAATTACCACGTGTGATCATGAAACTGGTTTAGAACGATTATTATGAATTTGTAATAAGTCATTTAGATAAAAAAAAAATGTATATAATTTTCTAGAACCGTCTTTAATCCATCAGACAATTTTTCAACACCATTCATATTGCCTAATCGATAGTAGAAGGTTATAGAAACGAATGGAAGTAACTTTTTTTAGAGTATGAATACTTATCGGATTACCTAGCATTGCTCGAATAGAATGTTCAAAATAAAATAAAACCTCTTTTCATAACAAAAATAATCATATATCAATCAAGATCTGGCGGAAGCTAAATCTGTTGGTTCCAAATTAAGAACTCTAGATTTGCTGGATAGAAACTAACGTGAAAAATTTAAGTTTTTGCGTTTAACAATATTTAAAATACTGGTGGCCTGTACAATACATAGGTACATTTATTCTGATTTTACAAGATTCTGTATATGTTCTGTATATTCTTCGAGAAATGTATATAAATTTCTAAAACCGTCTTTAATCTATTAGACAATTTTTCAACAACATTTATATTGTCTGATCGATAGAAGAAGGTTACAGAAACGGGTGAAAGTTACTTTTTTGAATATAAATACATGTCGAGTTATCCAACGTTGCTCGGAAGAAAGTAAAAAATAAATAAAACCTTTTTTCAAAATAAAAATAATCATTATGTATCAATCAAGATGTGACGGAAACTAAATCTGACGGTTCCAAATTAAGAAATGTAGAGAAATATTTCAAAAAACATTAAATATTATGGATTGCCTTTATCAAAATTTAAAAATACTATTGGCCTGTAATACGCTATTATTATTCTGCTTTTCCGAGATTCTGGACATATATAAAATAAGTGATGAAAATTTGTGAATTAAGTCAAACAGAAATAGTTTGCTTTTGGAACTGAAAATAAGACTTTCAAACCACTAAAACTTTTGGATCTAAAAAGCCACTTTCTAATATATCGGCTCAAATGTTGGTGTAGTACTGGCCGAATCCTTACGTTTTTCGGTATAAAAAAAGCTAAAAAATATCATGAAGAGTTATAAAAATAAATATACAAATTCAAAGTGTCATGATACGTGTAAACAGTATACTAAATTTTATAGTTCTAAATTAAAAACTGTAGATTATCATATAGAACAAAACAACAAACAAATAATCATCTAAATATGTATGTAAATACATACTACATATATTCCAGGAGATAGGGACGATATATCATCTGTATATGTAATAAATATGTATGAAGATAATAAAATATGACAGGAAGTAAATAGAAAAATTAATATAGCAAATAGACGAAATAAAATTAAATATTATAATAAAAAAATTGTATCTACCTCATTGATCTTTTCCATTTTCATAACATATGTATATTTAGTAAATATATGGTTGACGTAATATGATCAATTTTAATTTATTTAATGAAAATAGAATCTTGGAAATGTTTATAGAAAATATGTTTTAAATTTAACGCAACTTGTTTTCTTTTTTTTTAATTTAATTTATTCACTTGTTTATTAATAAATTCATTTAACCAGTTAAAATTAAAATTAAACAAACATATTTGACTTTTAAATCATTGCCGAAAATATTTAATTAGTGCATTATAAACGATCGCAAATGAAGCTGGAAATTTTGCCAGAAATTAAACGAGATTCAAATAACCTGTTATTCCACTGTCGCGAATTCTATCATCTGCAAATCTTTTCTTCGCAAGCATTGTTCACACTGTATTGTTCATTGTATGAATAATATAATAATAATATCATATTGGTCATTATTGTCCATTGTATGTATAAATTTATTTTCACTAGTAATTTTTAAGATAGAAGTCGATTAATTGAGTGGATATGATTTTTTCACTAAACGAGTCACCATTTTTTCCTTGCTATAAACAAATTCAATTGTTTATATACTTTTTTCAATTTTTAAATAAAAATAAATATAAACGAGTGTCTGTTAAATAAATAATGCACAATATTCTAATATTTACAATTATTTGGTAACTATAATATATCAGATGCAGTATGATGATAATTTTTTATGATATTTATCTTTGTATAATATTGTTTTAAAATAAAATATGAATGACCAACATTCAAAATTACTATTATTATTTTTCAGGTCAATGTATTGGTCAAAGGTTGGCGATTTAATTAATATCATAGTGACACCTTTACAGGTAAGCGTTATTTATTTATATATTTAAAATTTATTTTCCAACATGAAACAATCTCACTTCAAATCATTCAGCCCCCAGTTTTTGCTTTTATTAAACGGAATTCTATACTTTTATTATTCTCGTTGAAAAAATCCGTTTTATGATGGAATAAGTATCTGACGTTTGATAATTTTCATTTTTGATATATAAATATGTCTATATCGGCTAAAAATGACTTCCATTTCTTGGAATATGACCTTTTTTTGTCAAACACAAATTTACATTTTGGAAAAACATTTACAAATTTGGAAAATCATTCAACGTTATTCAATTAAAAAATGAATTTAGTCATAAGATATAATAGATATTTAAATATAATTTTCCAATAGAGTGAAAAGTCTTATCATATCTATTCGAAAAGAATTCATCTACAATTTTTAATGTTTTTCCTTCCAATTTATTATTTCACTATTGTATCTAAGAACCTAGTTTTTAAAGTTTGGACTGGAGTAAAAAAAATGCAATAATAAAGTAATTTTCGTGTAATTGCTAAAAATAATATAATATAATGTTCATTTATTTATTTTGCAATTTATTTAAAAATAAAAATATACTAATACCTCTTATTTAAAAAAAAAGTTTGCAATCTCGCTTATATGAACAACTTTGCGCAATAAACAATACAACAGTTTCACTGAAACTGGGAATGAAAATCGGTCCACCAACTAACTATTGCTTCATCACATTTGCCGGAAAATGGCTCGGATTTGAATTAAAGCACTAGTTTTGCAGTTGGCCACCGCTGCAACTTCACCAATTTTTGCTTTCATCAAAAAGTTTCAGCGCTCTAAGTGGCATTATGCTAATGGTTTATGAAGCACTTCGATGCTAAAGTTCGCGGTGAAAACTTCGCCTGCTGAAATATTGTATATTGCATACCGGCCGACACACCGATATAATGAGCTTTTCCGGATGGGCACGGCGGAAAAATGAAACGGAAAAACTTTTTTCGACCACCGGAGTGATATCCGCGTCGCGAATATGCAATTTGATGTCCCCTCCCCCTGCCTTCTTTTTTTTTAAACGTGCTTTCTTTTTGAAAAAGAGGAATCGTTGTGAAAATTGAATAAGCCCAGAAACTTTCCTTATTATGTATATATACCGTGTTCCGTGAATACTGAGCAATGTTCAACCACGCGTAAAAGCAGAATCCATCTTATAAAGTTGTATTGCGTATACAATGAAACATACCCACAAAATTATTTAATAATAAAATTCAGAATACATTTATTTTTGTATATAATTTATAAACACGTAAAAGATTATATTATTTAATTTAAACTTTTTAGAAAAACTTTTTTACTACATGAAGAATACATCAATAGATTTACGTGTTACAGATATATGTATTATATACGTAAATATACGATTTAAATCAAATTTTTAATTTTAAATAATACAATACATACTACATACATATATATGTATATGTCCATATGAGTCATTTTATTTGAAAGTAGCAGAAGTTCAATTATAAGTTCCAAACACACTTTTTCTGTTCGACATAATTCACAAATTGTTCTTCACTTCAATAACTTATTCAATTTACTTATTAAATTCAATTTACTTATTAAATTCAATTCACTTATTCAATTCAATTCAATCACTTATTCAATTCAATTCAATCTTCACTTTTCATCTTCACTTTATTCAATCATCACTTATTTTATTCAATACTTCAATCACTTCTTATTCGATATGTCCAGAATCTTGGAAAATCAGAATAATCGTTTTACAAACCATATGTATTTTTAAATATTGTTAAATGCAAACCATAATATTTAATGTTTTACGAAATATTTTTCGAAATAAAGAAAAGTGGACTTAAGCTACTTTCAATTATAACGGCCCACATATATGTATGTAATATTTATAAAAAGAAAAGATGAAATTTAATTTATTTATGAATCTACAATTTTCAATCGAGAATCACCAATTTCGATATCCTATTTCACGTTACTCTGACTATAGACTACAAAGTTTTAAAATGTTTCATTTTTTAACCTGCCCAAGCAACGTCGAGCAGTATTCTTTTATTTATATTTATTTATTTTTACATAGATATACATATACCAGGAAGGCTTGACAGGAAGACCCCAATGCGCCTTCCTGGACAATTCATTACACACAATACAGCATTTTTATTACATAAATCACTGTATTTCGAGAAGCTGAAGAACACCAAGTTAACAATTAATTAATTAATTAATTGATCCATAGAGATATCTATGGATTTTTTAGACTTGTACATAATGTTTTAAAAAATATACATATGTATGTACATTAATACAGAAGATTTGTGACAGCAGGTAGGATGATTTTTTTGCCAATTTTAAGGAAAATCAACAATGATCAGATAAAATGGGCAAACTCTGATAAAAAACGATCGACTTGGACTCACAAACATTCAAGTCTAACTAGCAGTTTATTAAAGATTAGCCCGGGATCAAACCTAATCTTAGTGCTAGGCATAAACGCAATCATTGAGCTATAATGCTGGCTATAAATTTGAATGTATGTTTAATATAATTTTCAATTTAGAACTTCGAGCTTTGGTATACTATGTACTACATATAAGTTTCTTTTACTTGTTTTCTGTTATTTGAATACTATATATGTACATATGTACGATATATTGAAATTCATATTACCTAAACACAATCTGCATTAGATCGTCGACTTTAGAGTCTTTAATTAATATTATGTATTAAATGTATTATGAATTAAATGTAATAAGAATTGTAAATAGGTTTTTGAGCTCTTTTTCCTACTATGCTGTACATTAACATTAGAATAACATAATACTATGATTACTAACAAAATTAAATTAAAATTTTAAAATAGAAAATGATCAGTAGATCAGTAGCTATTCAAATAGATATAAGACGTATTGAGAACATAATTTAGTAATAATAAAAAGCATTTAAAAATCAAATAAAATATATATATTGGAATCCACTATTGAAAGTAACATGTCAATGTATGCATAGGAATGGCAATTTATTTTGCGTTTTTAGGATGGACAAAAAAACGAACGCGAGTGAAGGAAAATGAATCGACATAGGATTGAGCCAGAAGTTGAATAAGACGTTGCATACGTGTGCATTTTGTATGCAATTCGGAAAAGGGCAGTTTCGTTGGCGCGTGCTCCGGGATTACGAGCCAGCGGTGGCCAATCGCGGGCGTGTTTGTGTGTTTTGTCGCCGAATTCAAATCGGCTTTGCCGCCGGTACGTGCTCCAATTCCGGTTCCGGATTCACGGATTAAAATTTTCTCCGGACGTGGAAATTCGCGACACGAGTTTTCGCCGCAGAGCGTAGCGCACGCCGAATATCAGATAAAACCGATTCGCAAACCGTTACGCATTTCGCAACATTCCTATGGCGCATTTTCAAATTGGCATTTTTTTTTAAATTAATGTATATTTGAATAACAATAATAATGGTCGGTCCCTCCATCCTGAGAATCGTGACCTCCATGAGCCGTCGTCGGTTGGTCAGGGGTGTGTTCGGCGACGAGTCTTCTCCACTCCTCCCTGGATTCGGCTTTTCGAAGGGCAGTGACTATAGAGCAACATAGAGCCTTCTTGACTTGGTCAGTCCATCGAATAGGACTTCTTCTTTTTCCTCTCCTCCCCTCGGTGGCACCAACCACGACAAGTTTCTCCAGGTTGCCATCATGCCTTTTCGCCACGTGTCCAAAGAATTGCAGAACTCGACGCAGACATATCGTGGATAGGCGGTCTTTCACCCGAAGCTCCTTCAGGATTGAGATATTGGTGCGTTTAACTGTCCAAAGGATCCTCAGCATCCTTCTCCAGCACCACATTTCAAAAGCATCAATTTTCATTCGTTCAGCTGCCTTTATCGTCCAGGTTTCGGCAGCATACAAACCTATTGAGAAAACAAGACTTCTGACAAGATGCATTTTTGTTGAGATCTGGATGCTTCTGTCCCTTGCAAATTTTGGTAAGACGGATCATTGCGCTTTTGGCCATTCTTATTCTTCTTCTTACTTCTCCATCGCATCCTCCACAGTTGTCAATTCTAGAGCCTAAATAAACAAAATTGTCTACAATCTCTAGTACATAGAGTGTATTTGTGTTCAAATTCCAACTATTGTTTCTATTGACTATCATTACTTTTGTTTTCAGTCTGTTCAGCTCTAAGCCTAACTTTCTGCTCTCTGTTTCGACGCGATGTAGAAGTTTGATCATTTCATAGGGATTACTAGCTATGAGCGTTGTGTCATTGGCATATGTTAGGTTGAACAATTTCTTGCTCCCTATGGACACTCCACCATTCCATCCATCAAGTGCCCTTCGCCATTTGAATAATGTACATACATAAATAATGGATCAATATCCATATTTATTTATTTATATATACAGGTAAAAACCCATTTAATTAAATTACATAATATAAACTTATAATGAAATCTTATCATATAAAATAAACAATAAAAGAAAAAAGAAAATCGGTGACATAGTAAAAATTAAGGAAACACAATATTCTGAATGAATCCTACAAACTGACCAAAAGTAACACTATATATGTCAATGTCCGTCTGATCAGTTAAATGGTTAAAAATCCCTATGGCTGTGCATATAGGAGTATTTAAAATAATGTTATTTTTCGCTATAATTGGCGAAAAATAGAAACATATTATTATTTTATTACATTTTTTATGCCAGGAAGGCCTTACAGGCAGACCTCAATGCGCCTTCCTGGCCAATTACAAACAATACAGCATTTTTATTATACAAGTCGCTGAATTACGAAACACTAAAAACTCGCAAATCAACGAGAAATCTATAAATTGTACATAAATTTTATTGTACATTAATCATATTCAAATAGTGGTGACATAGTAGGTAAGAAATATTTTAGCCAATTTTTAATTGAAAACCGTTTCAACAATGAAATCAGAGAAAATTGGCAAACTCTGATAGGAAACGATCGACCTGGAGTCACAAATAGCAGCACTACAGATATATCTTTTCAATCGAGGTCAGCTCATGGAATCGAACCCGGCGCCTCTCGGTATTAGGCAGAAGCTTAACAACCGAGCTATGCTGCTGGATATAAAATTGATAAAAAAATAACTAGCAAAAGAGACGGATCTTAATTTTAATCAACAGTCTAGCAAGTTTTCTGTTTTATTTCATACGATTTTTTTTAACGAAAAATGGAATGAACATATTTTTCTATTGCTTAAAGATAAACTTTTCTTTGCGTCTTCACTATGTAAATCTACAGTTTTCAATTTAGAACAACCGAATTCGGTACGAAAATCTCATGGTAATTCAATCTCATCCAACTTTGATCTGAGACTTTAAAATTTTCTATTTTCGTTTATTTTTTTTTCAACTTTCGTTCGTCTGAGTAGCGCCAGGTAATTTGACTCTACAAAGTTTAATATCATAGCTGCATAATTTTGTTCGATGAGACAAACTGTGAAACGTTTCCATATATACATATGTATGATGCTGAAAATAAAAAGGAAAAACGATCCTACTCTCTCAGTTTATTTATATAGGACTACTCTCTCAGTTTATTTAAGCAGCACTTGAATCGGTTGCCTTGTTAGGCCACCCATTTAAAATAATGCATATTTTACTGGTACAATAATGCATATTTTATGTATGTAGTAGAGTATAAATGTTTACATTGTTTTTAATTATATGCTATCTTTTTCTACATTTTCAACTCTAAAGTTTCACTTTTACCCTGCGTAATTTCACACGTTCTCAATTTATATTAAGAAAGGCGTTATAATGAGTTCGAGCAAGTTGTATCAATAAAAAAATGTAATAAGATTTAAATAAAACTAATATTGAAGTAGGAATGATTCAATTTTCGCATTATATATTTTATTTGAATCTCGAAAGAGCGAAATAGAGGAAAAAACAATGAATGGGGGCGAGGAAAAAACAATTCCTCGAAAGTCACCCTTTTTACATCGTCCCTTTATTAATTGTTCTCACCATCTGGAGCAGTCAGCTCCATACAAAATCGGTCCCCCAAAACTCGAGAGAAAGACCTGAAATGTTTTCAAACAGACCCTGAACAGTCGTACGTGCAAAAAAAATAAAATAAAACAAGCCATTATCTTTTTTTTAATTACGCATATAATAGTATAAATTCGCAGGGATAAATACAATCGCAGGTGAATAAAATATTATAATATAGCTAGTATACACGGTGCGATTCTGAGATTTTTTCGCTTTTGATGTCGGGGATGGTCCAGTTTATTTTAACGACTGTTTAGCATAAGTATTCGGGGGTAATTCGCTTTTATTATACGAAAGAGCACGCACACACACACAACGAAACGTACCCCTTTTGCTTTTATTTTATTTAGAGTTTTCGCAATGTGCCGTGCCACCCCCGCGCATATGAAACATTCCTATGAAAGCGTTTTGTGCAAAATTTGTGCCCAATGTCAACGGAGGGTTCGGACCTCCTTACCCGGGCAAAGACGCGCAAAGCTGAAAAATATATAAGAGAAACCCACCCACCCACCCACCACCCAATGGGCCGATACATAAATAAATACTACCCCACCTTCTTAAAGGTATGTATGTACATACATATGAATATGCCCTATATGTACATATGTACGTCCAATTCTTTGTGAATATTTTCTTTAACGAACAAAAACCGATAGTCTGGCATGTTCGAAGATATATTTGGTTTTTTTTTCTTGTCAATTTGATGGAAGTTTCGACGTTGATCTTTCGGTGTTTTATGTTCTTGAATAATGGATAGATATAGTGAGGGACTTTCTTAAAAAATGGACTATTCTGAGGGTGTTGTATCTTTGCTATTTTGTTGTCATCATAATAATATTATATTAGAGGTATGTGGAAATAGCTTAGTTGGAATTCCGTATATATCGATGCGGTGCAAACGATCGACAAGACGATCAACGACACGTGTACCTTATGCGTGCGCACTGCTCGCACTTACACTAAGCCAAATCTACCCGAAGTCCCGACATACCTACCCTGTATACGTTCTGTGCTTCTTATACTTTAGTTCCGAATTTTGCCTTATTAAACTCGCCAGAAAGATCCAGCTCAATTTTAATAATTACCATTTTAATTATTGCATATGTGCACATCGAAAGGTTACTCGTCATCTGATGTGCAATCTATCATTCGAGAAGTTGAGAATTGCGTTTAAAGCAGCCATCCAGTTAATCTGTGGTTCAGTCTGTCTGGCGCTTGTCGATCGTTTGCACCAAACCCATGTGCATATTTGTTAATTAAAATGAAATATCTAATGTATAATTTTCATATAATAATAAGTTTTTATATCGAAAGAGACTTTGTATGTACATACATATATAAGTTTTGGTTCGTCGAATCCGTGATTTTATCGATAAAATAAAATTTTCTATGACGACGATGATTGATGTCGATATCGATATCGATATCAATCAAGCACCGAAAAATGATATTATTGTTAAATATATGTATGTAAGTAGATAGTGGCCAACATCGATCGGTATTTTGATAATAATTATGTAAGTATCAATTGATATTTTTTGATAATGGAAAAATTCGACATTATATTGATATTTTATCAAATTACTCTGTGATGATTGAGAGAGTGCAAAAAGCATTTCTTCGTTTCCTATATAGGAAAGAATATGGGTATTACCCATATCTCTACGCTACTCCTTTCCTTTTGGGCATGCTTGGGTATAATTCCCTTGAACTTCGGAAACTTCTCATTAATTCGTTTCGTTCTCCAGCTACTACGTGGTAATACGTCAAGCCCGTTGTTGCTGGAACAGTTGGGAATTTATGTTCCTAATAACTATGTGCGTGGTAGACATCATCATTTGATGGCTGTACCTCCTGCTCGCACAGTTCTTTTTCGAATGGCTCCTATTCCAAGAGCTATTCGACTTGAAATCGTTGCTGCCGAGACTAAATGTGATATTTTCCACCTTAGTGAGCGTAAATCGTCGGATATTACTCTAACCCATTTATCTGGTAGTCTGCGCTCATCGTTGTTTGCATGATTGATTGTGATTTATGAGTGGAATTTTGATCAACTCTCTTCCATTTGGGCCTCACAGGGATATTTTGTATTTGCAGTTGGTTCTTTTTTATTGGAACTGACTGTAGGTGCAAGGCGTAAAGGCAATGTATAAATGTATTTTTGTATGTGTATATGTATATGTACATATGTTTATATTATATTTATTTTTCTTCCTCTTTTTTTTCTTTTGTAAGACATTCCCTTCTTTGTTGTTTTTTATAATTTGTAAGTATTATTATTATCCGCTATTATATAGCTTATTATTTTTATGATTGTGTTAAATGTGTTGTTTGTGTATATACATATATGTATGTTTTGTTTTTGTTATGTCTAATTTCTTTATTTATTATTTTGTTTCTTTTCTTTTCTGTTATATTTTTGACCATTGTGGCGCATTAGGAATTCCTGTAATGCTACACTGGTCCAAACTTAAAAAAAAAAAAAATCACTAATTTGTGTTGGTTAAAAGATGCTAATCATTGGGTTGTAAATTTATTTCCATATTTAGATTTAATTCTGTATGTGTACATATGTACATATTTCGTCGTATGTAGAAAGCGAAAAGTCTTGAATAAATCCATGGAATTTTCCAAATGAACAATTAATCGACGTCCGTAATCCCCGTTGACCCGAAATAAATCTCGACGCGAGCCTTTGATTTAATTCCCAATTATTTCGTTCGGGAAACCGACCGACTCCCCACCCCCACACCTCCCCTCGCCCGCCCAATTTCCACTCTGATCCCGTCGAAACGAAGGTTTTGCTAAAATTCGACATCAAAATCGGATTAATACCCCCTCGGCAGAATTCGGCGGTCTTAGCGAAGAACCGCGCCCCCTTCTCCTCCCCCACACTCTCCCACCACAAACCTCTACATTACGGATAGATGATATCAAAACTCCAATTATCTCCAGTTAAGGGCCGTTTGTACACTATGGTAAAATAACATATTTACAAGCAAGGGACCATTCCCTTCCCATTCTCTTTTCGTCCTACATCCCTCCCCCCGGCACCCCCTTCGTTTTCCTGACCAACCGGTCCTTTAATTTATTCAGCCTCCCGTGCTGAAGTCGGATGTCCAGCATTTTGGGGCCTTTATCGGGGCAGCGGGGGCCTTATTTATGAACGCGAAAGGTCAAATGCGGCCTCATCAAATTTGATGAGCGCCAGAGTGGAAGTTGGCGAATAGTGTGTGGGAAATTCGGAGGGATGTTCGCCCTTGTGTAGGTGCTCTTTCGTTTTTTTTTTATTTTAGAAAAATATTGTAATTCGCAAAGGGGGAGAAAGGTGCGAGCGACAAACAGATCGAAGATCGACGACAAACACGGACATTACACAAACTTGCATAGTCGTAAGTGAAAGTTGTTCGATTTACTTCTCGTATTATGTATGTATATAAAAAGTTCTGGGTGTATTCCAAATGATTATTGTCTCGAGAGGAGCCGGGTCTGCTTTTGAGATAACGCAATGTTGAGGTGGTGTATTTATTTCATTCTTTTTACCACTAAAAATGAAGCTTTTTAATGTTTAATGATTTGAAATGTTTAAATCTATCGAATGATAGATAGTCCTAGGATTTATTTATTTTTATATCTCTGTGATGTTAGTATGGGTTGCCTCTGAGCGACATCTATACTATTGTAGCATATGCTAAAAGAAGCCAGCGTTATAATTGGTTTTCAAGGATTATCTTCAGGCTTCAGTGCTGTCGGCTAACAAAAGAGACCCCTGATTGGACTTAGTGGTCGGTAACGGCATTCGGTCGCTTCCCGCTAGAGTAAGCAAACGCGTCAAAGAAGATGCAGTGAGCGACCTGCCCTTTATAAGCAGGTACTTAGGCCATATGAAGGCATTCTGGATGGAGCACTGGCAGTGCGTGGATCTCCTTAATCACCCAATAAATTCTGTGAAGTGACTTTGACCTTTTATTTGGATCCTCCACCCACCCCTACGCAACACTATTAAACTTGTACATTTTATTTTATTTTAAATAAATATATAACAGGAAGACCTAAAAAAGTAGACCCCAATGCGCCTTTCTAGACAATTAATTACAAACATTGCAGCATTTTCATTACATAAATCGCTGTATTTCGAAAGGCTAAAGAACATGGAATTAACAATTAATAAATTAACCCATAGAGACATCTATGGATTCAGACTTGTACATAATTTTTTTACATATTGTATAGGTACATACATACATCAAATTCAGATATTTGTGACAGTGGGTAGGATGATTTTTGCCAATTTGATGGAGGAACCGTTTCAACAATGAAATAAGATAAATTGGCAAACTCTGATAAGAAACGATCAACTTGGAGCCACAAATATCACAAAGTCTGACCAGCAGTATTAAAGATTAGCACAGGATCGAACCCGGTAACCTCTCGGTGCTAATTATAAACGTAACCACCGAACAATACTGCTGGTTTATAACAATTTATAGACTATTTCCATTAAGGAACTGTTTCCACAATTAAATCAGATAAATTGACTAGGTCTCATAGGAAACGATCGACTTGGTACATAATAATATATAAAATAATACTCGAAATATTTTTTTTCAACCCAAGGGATCAAACTCGGCTACCTTGAGCTATGCTACTGGCTAATTTTAGTAATTGAGTAATTTAAATAACCTAGTTCTAATTAAGTTTAAAATTAAATAACCAAATGGCGTAAATATTGTGTTTTAAGAGGATTTAATCAAGTTCATGAACATTTTGATAATTATTTCCATAATATAATTAAATGTGAATTTATTTTAATAAACATAAATAAGAATATTGATTCTTTCACATGTGTATATTCACTTAACTACGTAAAAGTTTCATTCCGGAATGTTGTACAGATGTACTACATACTACGTTGTTCTAATCTTAGCGATTTTTCTGTAGAAACTATGTATTATACATACATATGCATGTTATTTTATATTTAACAATCTTTTTCATACTATCCGAATCTTAACTCTAAATTATTTAGTTGATACGTTAAAAACAGTTGTGATTTTCGACCTCTGTCTCATTTAAAGAATCATTTAATTAAATAGAAATCAGTCCGAGTAACGATTGGAGCTGTTTTAATCGAGTATTTATCTCAAAAATACTATAAAAACTTGTACAAATTATAACTAGAAATTTTGTTCTTTAAATGAGTAATATTTTTTTTACAATTTTATACATGGGTAGGCTACTTCCAACGAGGGAAATGATTGCACTCGTGTTTATTTCCATTATTCCCGTATTTTCTTTTCTCTCGATCAGGCAAACACTGCGGGATTTCCTTTATAGCTGAAGTTAAACAAATACAGCCCGAGGCGTGTTTAACCAAAGTTTCCCTTTTGCTTATAGGCAAAAGTATACGTACATACATACATATGTATGTACATACATATTCCAATTGCTTTGTAGTGCCACGGCCTTCCCACGTTTGAATAAAATTATAAACTGGACAAACAAATACAAAATAAGACTATAATAATAGTAATTAAATAATATCGCATATCGTATTATACCATATGAAGGATGATCAGATAGTTAGCCCGGAAGTACACACATCGTATGAATTAACATTACATCTGAAAGCTTGATTTATGAAAAATTATACTTGAAACACAATATCAGTCTATAACTACAGGCAATCATCGTATGGTCAAGTTTTTGATGACTTTTGCAATAAAAGTTGTTCGATCGTGATTAAAATGTTGCCTTTCTGATATGTTGAATTATTTTATACATATGCACTTGTATTATTCTTTTCAAATAACCACTAATAATTGACAGAATCACTAATAACCATACTAATAAACTTATGAAGAGTCTTAGTGATTACGGCATAATTTTTATACCCGGATTACTAAAACTTACACACCGATAGATAGTTATTGTGCCCGGAAATAAATTCAAATTAAAAGCTGGGGGCGAAGTCCCTGGGGTAAAACAACTGGTTATCAATAAAATCTAATTTAAAATAGCCAAACTGAAAGAAATCTAAATGAGTTACAGATCGATCACTTACATACATACATATGTAGCTTTGAGCGATATAAAGTTATTATTTGATGACTTATTTGGAATTTTGTGCCATTTTGTTGGAACCACACATCTGATTTAATTGAAAGTTTCTAAGGCTATATTACATAATATATTCAGGCTGTAAATTGATCATTATACCAATACTTTGTTCAATGAGCTGAATTCATATCACGATAGTTAATAGGTTTTTGAGCCCTTTTTCCCTTTATGCTGTACATTAACATTAGAATAATATAATACTATGATTACAAACAAAATTAAATTAAAATTGTCAAATAGAAAATGTGATTTTTTTTATTTTCATCACATTGATACAAGAATTATACCCGAGTTTTCTCGTGAAGAGCACAAATATTTAAAGGGTCGAAGAAAATAGTGGAAGAAAAATTGAACAAGAGTATATACCCTTCAGATATAAACACAGGTTACCTAAACACAATCTGCTTTAGATCGTCAACTTTAGAGAGTCTTAAACCTTCTTTGAGGTTATTTATTTTGAGCAGGCGCATGTCGTAAATTTTACGTCATCAAATTTTCTCCATGTAAATGCTGTTTTATTTATGTAAATGTTGATTTCTTTATGTAAATGTCAAGGAAATATTATAAGGTTATGAAAAATGATAAATGACAATACTTTAAAAAATATATATTTTACTTTCTAAACAAAAAACCAAAACAACACTCCAAATATGCTAACATTTCAAAACAAAATATTTTATCGACCTATTCGATCATTAGTTAGAATTATTAATCAGAGTCAGAATTAATATTTTCATCCTTACAATTATTACAAACCACATCAACTGCAGAATGCTACTTGCATTCTGCAGTTGATGTGGAACAACGTAACGCTCAACGGAAATTCCCAAATATCGATGACACAAAAACTTCTAAGCACAACCGATTCGCTTGCAGTTTCGGGAAACACTGACCTTCGAATAGCTCGAAGCTCGATGCTTATCACTTAGTAGGGTAAAAGTAGGAGATGCAATAAAGCGCATTTGTCGTAAATTTTACGACAGTGCGCCCGCTGGAAGGTTAATTAATATTATGTATTAGATGTATTATGAGCATTTATAAGAATTCTAAAAAGGTTTTTGAGCTGTTTTTCCTATTATGCTGTACATTAACATTAGAATAATATAATACTATGATAACTGACAAAATTAAATTAAAATTGTAAAATAGAAAATGATCAGTAGCTATTAAAATAGATATAAAATGTATTGTGAACATAATTTATCAATAATAAAAAGCGTTTAAAAACGAAAATATGACGATGGTAATTTGAAATATGTTTTGTTCCTCATATCATTGCCATATATGTACATATGCTGCCATGCAAAATAAATCTATGCTTGTACCACGTTATTCATATTAAACATACGTAGGTATTATAGATATTTCCATGCATGTATGTGTATATTGTATTTAATATATGCGTATTATTGTGTTCATTGTTAGTTGCCAGAGACGTGGAGAGAAACGAGCTTGCCGCGTGGAATGTAATCTATCCCGATTCGGTGTCGGTGTTAACCCGTATATTACCGAAACTTTCTTTGTAACTTAATTAAGCCGGAATTCTTCGTCATACCCCCCGCCCCTCTTTTTGCCTCCTCTCGAGCCAAGTACAGTAGAGATCTTGTGTGTATGTGTACGTATATTATATGTGCTAAACAATTCCGCGCGAGTGAGCCGTTCGCCCGGTAATCAACGACGGGTTATATTATACACGTCGTATAGTGAGCACGTTCGACAACAACACGCAAACGCAACACGCCATGCGTCTCTTTTCGACGATAAACGTGAGGAAAATTTGTAAATTTTGAATCGAAGATGTCGTGTATGGTGTGATTTTCCAATCGTGCGGTGGAATTTTCTTCTGAATTTCGGTAGTTTGAATGTTGATCAATATTTCTAGCCAATCGCTTTTGCATTCATTTTTACTCTATACGATTTTTGATTTTTAAATGCTTTTTATTATTACCAAATTATGTTCACAATGCATCTTATATCTATTTTCATAGCTGCTGATCTACTGATCATTTTCTATTTTACAATTTTAATTTAATTTTGTTAGTTATCATAGTATTATATTGTTCTAATGTTAATGTACAGCATAATAGGAAAAATAGCTCAAAAACCTTTTTAGAATTCTTATAAATGCTCATAATACATCTAATACATAATATTAATTAACCTTCCAGCGGGCGCACTGTCGTAAAATTTAAGACAAATGCGCTTTATTGCATCTCCTACTTTTACCACTAAGTGATAAGCATCGAGCTTCGAGCTATTCGAAGGTCAGTGTTTCCTGAAACTGCAGGCGAATCGGTTGTGCTTAGAAGTTTTTGTTTCATCGATATTTGGGAATTTCCGTTGAGCGTTACGTTGTTCCACATCAACTGCAGAATGCAAGTAGAATTCTGCAGTTGATGTGGTTTGTAATAATTGTAAGGATGAAAATATTAATTCTGACTAATAGGTAATATTGATTCTGATTAATAATTCTAACTAATGATCGAATAGGTCGATAATAATTTTTATTTTGCTCTTACCGTGGTTTACAATGATTTATTTCGATTTAAATCTTTTACATAAATCATCCCTTTTATGACATTTTTATTACATGGAATTTTTTTTATGAAATATTTAATATGAAAGTTAACTACTTCTTAATGGAAATATTATTTACTGAACGTAAATAGTGCGTCGAATTTTAAACGATCGACATACATAATTAAACCATTGCAAACCTTTACTAATATACAGATAAAAATTGATTGGTTGATTTTGATTTTTAAATGCTTTTTTATTATCACTAAATTATGTTCACAATGTATCTTATATCTATTTTAATAACTATTGATCTACTGATCATTTTCTATTTTAGAATTTTAATTTAATTTATGTTTGTAATCATAATATTATATTATTCTAATGTTAATGTACAGCATAATAGGAAAAAGAGCTCAAAAACCTATTTAAAATTCTTATAAATGCTCATAATACATCTAATACATAATATTAATTAAAGACTCTCTAAAGTCGACGATCTAAAGCAGATTGTCTTTAGGTAATCTGTGTTTATACCTGAAGGGTATAGACATTTTGTTGTAATCCCCGAGACTCTTCAAAAGTGTGTTAGTATGGTTATTAATGATTCTGTCATAGAATCTACTGGTTAGTTTGTTAGTAATGTCTGTAACAAACGGAATATTCTATATGACATGCAGTTTTTTCAAGTTAGTATATATGGGTGTATTATAAATTATTTTTAAGGATTTATTTTGTATTATTTGGAGCTTGGAAAGATTAGTATTCGAGGCGTTATTCCATACAGGCGTTATTCCATACAGGCATATGTAGGTTAATAATGGTAATATGAGTACGCGATATATATCTTATAAGTGCTCATAATACATCTAACACATAATATTAATTAAAGATTCTCTAAAGTTGACGATCTTAAGCAGATTGTGTTTAGGTTACCTGTGTTTATACCTGAAGGGTATATACTCTTGTTCAATTTTTCTTCCAGTATTTTCTTCGACTCTTTGTATTTCTGCTCTTCACGAAAAAAATTCAAGTATAATTCTTGTAACAATGTGATTTTATTTAATTTTATAAACCGTAAGTGGGTTTTTTTCCTCTTAGAAAGGTCAAAAATGTTGTGACCACGATTATTTCCACACCCCTGAACGTATCAAGCTGAAAATATATATGTGTATTTTATATGTACTAACTTAGAGCTGATAAGGTTTTGGTCAAAATTTGTCCCACCGAAAGTAGTATTTTTTTTTAAAACAATATTTCATTATTTTATTTTCACCTTTTAAATTATTTTTATTTTCTTGATATTTAATGTGTATAATAATTATAGTGATTTGAAGTAAAAAACAAATTTCGAACAAAATCCGATAATAGAAAGTAGAACTTTTGTCTTATGTAAGTTTCCCTACATTTGGGCTCAATTTGTGTACCGTAATGTGTGAACAGGCATGCGATAGATGCGCGACTTTTAGATACATATACTATGTAGGTGCCCAAAAGGTTTTTAAATTATTAAAATTATTCATATGACTAATAAGAAGCATTATTTAAAATGTTATACCCCAAATTTCATACCCAACACATTGCGTGTCGAATTTTCACCCATTTGTTCTCCTTCTCACGATATTCAATAGTTTTCCGTAGTGGTATAGTAATAATAATTGTCTGCAATTATCTACAAAAACGATGTTGAAATAAAATGTCTTTGAAAGATGTAATTTGCGGCTTTGAAGGCGAGGAAAAAGAACATTTTAATTATCAATTTAATTTTAAATACAAAAACACTAAAGGGAGCCTTTTTCTAACATTTTCATGTGGACCCAATTTTTCTAATTATGCCACTGTATTTACTACAGCCAAATAAAGTCTCGCGACCCTTCGACTGATGACCTCTCTGTATTGAGATTACCTGCTGTATAAATAGTAGTAATATTATAAATATTAGGCAGTTTTGGTCCGTGCTTCATTCGGAGCTGACGAGCCGGCGGATCAATAACAATAAACTACATATATTGTCTTTCACTCCGATCTCGAAAGCCCCTCAACTTAAGCCAGCAGCGTGGAATAGTGGTTAGCATATATGATTTCGAACATAGTGGTCACGGGTTCAAGTCCCACTGGTTGCTGCTGGCCAGACCTTCTTTGTGACTCCAAGACGATCGTTTCCTATCAGAGTTTTTTAATTTATCTGATTTTCATTGAAACGGTTCCAACAAATTGGCAACATTTATCAATTTAACGCAATTTTAGAGTTTTTTCTTACCTCTTATACAGTTCACATGATTTTCGTGTTAGTGCTCATTTTTTATATCTCTTATCCGATCGTTTTCATACTTTGCCATATTGCTTATTTTGATCATCAATATACGTTAATGTATCGTCTGCCATTACTTTGGAGATAAAATATCGTATACAATGCGTATCAAATATCCAGAATCTCGGGTACGGTGACGTCTATGACGGTGACGGCAAGCTACCATAATCTATCTTCAACCTTTTCGCCTTGATATGGCCATATCAGATTTTAATTGTTTAAACGCCTATAATTCACTCTATATTTTATAAAATTTGCTCTATAGGTTCTCGTTATCTCTAATATTTAAATATTTATAGCTTTAACTCTCATATGTATATATAAATTTCAAATTTGGCGTCTAGCTTCATGTAATGTAATACACGATATATATTGATTTTTGGCCAAATATGTCAGATCTCACATTTCACGGCTAAAAGCATATCTCTTCACGGAGTTTTATCTGCGAGATATGTATTCAATAAGAAGTTATGTTGTATCTAATTGTTAATATGATTTACAATAAGCTTACATAAATACATACATCACATACAATTATTTTTAGTTATCAGCTGATTTTTAGCATCTTTTTTTTCTGTCATATTTGTAATTTATATGATAAATTTATACAATTGTATTTTCATTTCCACATGAAATTTATCTAGGCATGTATGTATGTACATATGTATATAATTCCAAACGAAATACCAGAGTACTGTCTAGATGTTTCAAATGAAAATTAGTTAAGATTTTCTGGTAGACATTTTTATGCTATCTTCAAAAAGAGTGAACAGCTCAAGAATCATACAATGGAGTCTGAATTACTTTAAACGGTTTCCTTTCAACGACCGTACTGGAAAGTTTTCAAAAACTCGCATCGCGACACGAATCGAAATTGCAAATAGATTCTTATCGCATTTTACACACACACACACACATACCATTGGAAATTCTCGACGGATCTATTTATTTTATCGTCGCCATGCACGTTCGAGGAGATTTGCCGACATTCAGATACCCCCTTTTTGCTTCGTCGTCGTAAGCTTTTTTCGGCAGGATGCTGCACAAGCGATTCCTTTGGAAAAAGCTCACAGGAATTTCTTCGAAAAATGTACGACGAGATCCTGTTTCAATGTTCCCGTTTTGCAAACACGATAGTGCACGCTCCGTTGCACTTACGTACATACATATTATAGGTACTGTTTAACTATCAAATTTTACGATTATCCCGTAGTGAAAATAACAGTGCAGTCGCGAAAGCTACCGTATGACAAATTTACTATATCCGATTGTGTTTAATGTAACCGAGTGCGATATACATATATGTATGTACGTACGTGTTATTAATATTAATTATCTCGTTTATTTTGATATACTCGTATGTAGGTCGATTTTCATCGTTGCATCTTCATTTTGAAAATGGGATTCCTTTTTCAGTTCCGGACGTTTTTCAGTTCCAGTTCCGAATACGTTTTTCAGTTCCGGTTCCGGATTACTTTTTCAATTCCGGATCTCGATTCCTATTTCAGTTCTGGATCTTGATTCTTTTTTCAGTTCTGGTTCCGGATTCGATTTTCAGTTCCGATTACCAATTACGATTTCAGTTCCAATTCCCGATTTTGATTATACTATTTTTTATTTAATAACTAGCTGAACCCAGCATGCGTTTCAATTCCACAATAACGCATGCAATTCCCGTTCCCGTTCACATTTTCGGAAAAATTCAGACAGCGAACACATTTTAAATGATTCAATTGTTTTTTTTATTTTACCCTAACAACGCAGGTCGCGACACGAAGACATTTGAAATTATTGCGTTGCAATGCCACTCATTCCCGTTTTTCCCGTTTCTGTTCTCATTTTTGGGCGATTTTTTTGTACAGTAAGCTTCCCGAACATGTATACAATAAATCCTGAAAGTTCCATTTTAATCAGTTGAGTGGTTTAGGAGCCTATACGAGAAAGAGACAAACAGACATATAATACATTCTTTTTTATATTATTTAATAATTTTATATGCCATAGCTTATGAATATGGATCATAATAATTTAAGAACCGTAGATCAAGAAATAATTTAAATTTAATATGATCCAAGCTTCAACACAGCTACAGGATTATAAAACTCTCTTTGATATAGTCAAATTATTTTTCCAGTGACTTTCTTTCTTGTATTGTATCATATTAAAAAGCCCATTAGATTATTACATCGTGGAAAAAATTGCCTTGATCTTTTTTTCATTGAAAGTTTCATATTTCTTAATAAATTTGTAGGAATTCATTCCGAAATCAAAATGAAATTTATAAATCACTGAAGAAACTTTTCATAAAAATTGAGATATGTACATATATGTATATACTTTAGGGGTTTCATTGGCTTATATAAACGTAATAATTTTTATATATGTAGTTTCGAGATTGAAAGGTTGATAATTTAATGAAAATTATTACATTATATTTTAAGAGCGTGTAAATTTTTATACATTATATTTAAGAGCGAGTAAATTTTTAATATCGCAAATTGAGAATGTATTTCGAATTTGTATCTTTTATGAAATTGAAGGCTCGTTAACTTCACAATCATACTTAGTTGCTTTCAAACAGGAACAATAGAAATAATATAAAGTTGCTTTCAATGTTGCCATCTATGTAAATTAAAACAATGAATGTATTCTTTAGTTTTCGATCGGATGCCTTTTATGTCTGGGATTTCTTTGACAAGTCATACCACCCCCAATCCTCCTCATCATCTCACTCCTTTCCATTCTCACTAAGCCCCGTTCCATTTCTGGGACGTTCCTCAGTTTCCAAATTTAAGCGAGATTCATTATAAGGCGAACACAACGTCGAAATAATTTTACGGCACATTGGTTTCGTTCGGTTCCGGTTCCTCCGCTCGACCGTTATTATTTTACCTTTGATGTAGTTCTGTACACCTCGCGAGATAGGATGGGGCGGGAGAAAAGCCTTAAGAATAAGTAATTGCCTATAAATTAATTTTAATTGGCGGCTATATTAGATCGAAACAAAGGGGACGAGCGAGCGAGTGCTTTGATGTCGCAATCGACAATAAGTTTTGTATATTTCACGGTTGGGGAAAATATCGTCTCGTATTCGACTTTGAATTCGTACACGTGGCCTTCCGGTGGTTTGGGGGGTTTTTCCCGGTTTAAGGTGATCGTATCTGAGTCCTCTCCCCTGTATTATTTGCCGTGAGGATGTGGCGCGTAATTGTTTCGAAGTGGCTTTTTCGCAGGGCGCGTGCTCTATCTCCTACGCGGGCTTAACATTCACAATGCGGCCCCCCTTATCGGTAAAGCGTGAACCGGAAGGGATCGACGGGTCAACAAAAGCTCTAAATAATAAAATAAAATCAATATTTTCACTAGAAAACATAGCACGTCATCGTTTTATGGCCTAAAATTGCAATTAACATGACTATTGCAAGATTAAGTATGAAGAAAAAAAATGCATCGATCAAATTTGATAGATTTTAAATTACACAAGAAAGACAGATCAAAATATGAATTTATTTTATATTAAATAAATATTGAAAAAGGAATCTTACAGCATAATGAAAATAAAATTGAGACTCATATACTGGCGTTTGAGATACGCACGACAAAGTTTCAGCTTTTTTTCATACTTTAGCAACATGAAGAATCTTCTCTCTTCATGTTGCTAAATCTTCTCTCTTCTTCTCTCTTCAATATATATATATATATATATATATATATATATATATATATATATATATATATATATATATATATATATATATATATATATATATATATATATATATATATATATATATATATATATATATATATATATATATATATATATATATATATATATATATATATATGTATATATATATGTATATATATATATATATATATATATATATATATATATATATATATATTATATATATATACATATATTATATATATATACATATATTATATATATATATATTATATATATATATATATTATATATATATATATATTATATATATATATATATATATATATATACAGAAAAATTCTTTTCAATCAAGGTCAGCTCAAGGGATCGAACTCGGCGCCTCTCAGTGTTAAGCAGAAGCTTAACGACCGAGCCACGCTGCTGGCTAATATATGTATATATATATATATATATATATATATATATATATATATATATATATATATATATATATATATATATACATATATTAGCCAGCAGCGTGGCTCGGTCGTTAAGCTTCTGCTTAACACTGAGAGGCGCCGAGTTCGATCCCTTGAGCTGACCTTGATTGAAAAGAATTTTTCTGAGTATATCTGTAATGCTGCTGGTCAGACCAGGATTTGTGACTCCTGGTTGATCGTTTCCTATCAGAGTTTGCCAATTTTCTCTGATTTCATTGTTGAAACGATTCCCGATTAAAAATTGGCTAAAAATCCTTCCTACCCACTATGTCACCACTATTTGAGTATGATTAATGTAAATATTACAATAAAAATGTATGTACAATTCATAGATGTCTCGTTAATTGTCGAGTTTAAGTCAGTGTCTCGTAATTCAGCGACTTATATAATAAAAAATGCTGTATTGTTTGTAATTTGGCCAGGAAGGCGCATTGGGGTTTACCTGTAATGCCTTCCTGGTATGAAATTAAATAAATAAATTAAATATATATATATATATATATATATATATATATATATATATATATATATATATATATATATATATATATATATATATATATATATATATATATATATATATATATATATATATATATATATATTTATATATATATATATATATATATATATATATATATATATATATATATATATATATATTATATATATATATATATATATATATATATATATATATATATATATATATATATATATATATATATATATATATATATATATATATATATATATAGTTTTTTTAATGTAAAATTATTCCATTTATATGATGAGGTGAATAAAAGAAAAACTTCTTGAGCGGTGGTTTAATTAAAAAAAAAACTTCGAATATCGGTAAAATTTTCAATTTTCACAAACTTTAATAAGCTGGAGGTAGTGCAAAATGTTTTTTATGATACAGAACGTCTTTATCTACTTCAGATATTAACAAATGTTAAAATTCGCTGTTTTCTACGTAATTTAATGTGCAAAAGGTTTCCGTTGAATTCAAGCATTAAACGTTCATTTAACACATTCCTTTTCTTTTATATAATTTTAGAACCGTCAGTCTGATTGTAAATATTTTAAATTATAACCTTCTCGATAACGAGCATTCTTTCAATCAAATTTGACACATGATTGACCTTAAGAATAATTAATTCAACCTACTCATATATACACAAAATATTTATCAAAATATAAATCTTTTTTTTATAAAACTCTTTTTTTATTACATTTTTTTTAACTGTTTAACTCCTTAACTTTAAATTTAAAACTAAAAATACTTTAATACAAAAACTGATTTTTTGGTCAACGCCGTAAATGTAAATGTGCTGAAGAAAATTGAATCTGACTAAAGCAATCAGAAACTGTAGAAACATATTTGAGGCTATATATGTACATATGTATTCGCCGATGACTGTCAAACGAAATAGATGACACAATACTAAAACTAATATCTCGGCCTGGTTTGGATAACATTTTTTTGTACATACCTCGTAAGTTGAATTACAAAATATGTGGATGCATTTTCTATTTTCTATTTCACTATTTCAACAACGAAGTTTTGACAGTTCTAATCTTCGACATGTGGAATGACTAAAACGAAGTGGAACGACCTTAAAATGGTTTGTAAAATCTAGGATGATAAAAGGTTCGTAAAATATCGCATTTCGGAAGAGACGCTCTCAGTCCAAAATTAAACCAGAAAGTCCAATCGTTCAATACATGGATAGATCAGTTTGAGCTGACAGTATAGAATATTTGGCATTTATCAGCATTATAATATAAACATTTCAACAGTCATTATATAATCCATTAGTGAACTAAAAACATATACATATAAGAGATAATGAGAATCTATAAAGCAAATTTTATAAAATATAGAATGAATAAATCAGCTGATAACTAAAAATAAAACTATCACTGTTAAATCATATTAACAATTAGATACAACATAACTTCTTATTGAATACTTATCTCGCAGATAAAGCTCAGTGAAGAGATGTACTTTTAGCAGTGAAATGTCAGATCTGACATATTTGGCCAAATATCAATATATATCGTGTATTATATTACACGAAGCTACACGCCAAATTTGAAATTTATATATACATATGAGAGTTAAAACTATAAATATTTATATATTAGAGATAACGAGAACCTATAGAGCAAATTTTATAAAATATAGAGTGAATTATAGGCGTTTAAACAATTAAAATCAAATATGGCCATATCACGGCGAACAGGTTGAAAGATAGGTTATAGTAGCTTGCTAGACTAACAAAACGTCAGCGTCCCCAAAATTGTGGATATTTGATACGCATTGTACATATACGATATTTTATCTCCAACGTAATGGCAGACGATACATTAACGTATATTGATGACCTTAATGAGCAATATGAAAAAGTATGAAAACGATCGGATAAGAGATAAGAGATATAAAAAATTACCACTTACACGAAAACCATGTGAAATGCAAAGGAGTTATGTAAAAAAAGAAAAAGTTATAGGCCTTTAAACAATTAAAATCTGACATAGCGAGAGGTTGGTGTAAAGGTAAAAAACGATCGGAACAATGTGGATAAATCCGGCAACGTGGATAAATACGGCAAATAGACGTCACCGAGAACGATAATGGAGTATTTTCAAACGTGTCTATTACGATTATTTTTCACCATCGTAATGGCGGATTTGATTTCCACATATATTGATGACCAAACCAAGCAAAATGGCAAAGTTTGAAAACGATCAGATAAGAACCCATATTTCGTCAGACGAAAAAATCGAAAGCGAAGTAAGAATAGGCTAGTAATAATAATAATAACTAAAAATAAAACTATCACTGTTTGATCTGTGTACATATATTAAGCCTGTATTGGTTAAAAAGTTTGTTTTGATTTGAGGTTATGGGTTAAACGTCATTCTGTCAGATTCACTGAACAGTGCTGCCACCCTGCATAAAGGCCGGTGTGGCAACACCCAAGACCGTTAGCTCAGCAAGCCTCCACAAAACTATAAATATTTATATATTAGAGATAACGAGAACCTATAAAGCAAATTTTATAAAATATAGAGTAAAAAAAGAAAAAGTTATAGGCGTTTAAATAATTAAAATTTGCAGGGCGAAAAGTAATGAAACTACCGATGTGAATGATGAATGTGACAGATAATCGTCACCGTGTAATACGATGCAGTATTTTCAAACGTGTCTAATACGATATTTTTTCACCATCGTAATTGCGGATGATACCTTAACTTATATTGATGACCAAAATGAGCAATATGGCAAAGTATGAAAACGATCGGATAAGAGATAAGGGATATAAAAAATGACCGCTTACACGAAAACCATGTGAAACGTATAAGAGGTTAGTAAAAAAGCAACATCACCGACAGGGTCAACCATTCAAACGAGACACACTGTATGACTGTCCTCACATTAACCGTCAAAAATTTCACCGTAAATTTGAGCAATGACCGCACATCCTCCTTGACATGACGTCCGCGATAATTCCCTCCCCCCGAGCTCCCACCCCTCACCCTTGTCACGGCGTTGCTGTTAATCTTTGATAAGAAACCGTGCGGTCATTATTAGCTTAGGCCGACCGACCGGTATACCCGGCGGTAAATACGGTCAAATATTTAACCGTTTCGGTGGCCGACCCTCGACCCATTACGGTGACACAATGCCACAGAAGCGCTTTTTCTACACCGGTAAGCGGTTACTTATCGGACGCGCGCACACCGCACACAATAAGCTCAAACCGCTTATAAATTACACTATGTGTAGTGTGGTGTAGTGGGCTATTGTTTGCACGTGTCGTAAAATTGTCGCAAAGCCCTCAGGTACATACATGTTTGACGTGGTCTGTCGTATAGTGTCGGTTTTGATAACGGTTCTTTATGATGCTGATGATGGCGTGTGATGAGTGTGAAAAGCTTGCGGTGTGATGTTCCTGTCGCGTCGCAAGAATGAATGACACGTGTTTAAGGTGGCGATAAATGGTCAAACGTGTGTGGGCTTTTGTTTGTTGGCCTTTTGGGAACAATTAATTATATGTATGTGCTGTCAAAAGCGATGAAAATTTCATCGCTTTTGACGAAATTTGCTCGTTTCTGAGACTTCTTTCGGGACGGGAATAATGTATGTGAAAAGATTTGGTTTGATGTAGTGTATCTATACAAAATATTTGCACATTGACTCTAGTTCACCCACAACCAGGGCTGTGGAGTCGGAGTCGGAGTCGTGAAATATTGCAATGTAATCCATACAGTTAAGAATAGTTTATCAATGTATGATTGTCCATAAATGAGTTTATGTATTTACAGAAATGAACGTTTCAATCATCAGATAAATTAAATGAGCTGATAACTAAAAATAAAACTATCACTGTTTGATCTGTGTACATGTGTAGCTTGTATTGGTTAGAAAGTTTTTTATGAAGGAATAAACAATGAAATTTGATGTTATGAGTTGCTGCCGGCAATATGTATACTCACTTATGCCGGGAACGTTTAGAATAGCTTATTAATACTAAGATTGCTTTAATGATAAAATTGAAGTTGTAATCATATTAACAATGAAATTGCAATGTAATCCATACAGTTAAGAATAGTTTATCAATGTATGATTGTCCATAAATGAGTTTATGTATTTACAGAAATGAACTTTTCAATCATCAGATAAATGAAATCAGCTGATAACTAAAAATAAAACTATCACTGTTTGATCTGTGTACATGTGTAGCTTGTATTGGTTAGAAAGTTTGTTTTGGAGAAATAAACAATGCAATTTGAGGTTATGGGTAGCTGTTGAACTAATTGTATGTAAGCTTATTGTAAAAAGCTAAATGTATGTAAGCTTGAAGCTAGACGCCAAATTTGAAATGTATATATACATATGAGAGTTAAAACTATAAATATTTATATATTAGAGATAACGAGAACCAATAGAGCAAATTTCATAAAATATAGAGTGAATTATAGGCGTTTAAACAATTAAAATCTTATATGGCCATATCAAGGCGAACAGGTTGGTAGACACGGGACGAACGCTTATTAAACGTCAGGAAGGTTTACGGGCCCCGTTTTTAAAACGCGTTGTATACGATATTTTATCTCCAACGTAATGGCAGACGATACATTAACGTGTATTGATGACCAAAATGAGCAATATGGCAAAGTATGAAAACGATCGGATAAGAGATAAAAATGACCACTAACACGAAAGCCATGTGAAACGTAAAGGAGGTATGTAAAAATGAGCGACTCCGACCATTTTTTCTCCGAACTTGAAGTCTTGATTCGTCATCCTTATATCGTGAAAAAAGTATTGCAAGCAGAAGACTTGACTTCTGGTGAATTTTACAAGGAGTGGAAAAGCATTATTTTTAGTTTGTCTAAAATTCAGAATAATACTATTGCTGATGGAATAAAAAACGCCATGCTATGCAGAGAAAAACATTTACTGGATAATGGTATTCTATTGTCTGGGATCTATGTTTATTTATTTATTTATTTATATATTATCTGAGCTATCAAGCTAATTTAAAAAATATGCACTCAGGGAGTGCATTATACATGAGCACACCCCTGTGAAAAACACCCCCAGCTGTTTTATTTTTTCTTACTCTACTTACAACTAGTTTGTCCTTATTTCTAGTATAAAAACTATGTTTATCTCTATTCATTATTATATAATCATCAAAGTATTTAGGCAATATCTTATGATCTAACTTATAAACAAAAGATGTACTAATATTTAGACTAATTCTAACACTCATCCATCCTAATTCATTTAACATACATACTTCTAACACTCTTAAATCTACTCACATTCAAAATACCTCTCATAGCTTTATGTCGACCCTATGGTTCGATCCATACTGACGGAATAACAGATATATAGAGTTAAGAATGCTCTGTTTGAATTAACGATTCTTATGAAAGGTCTTCGAGTGGGAAACGAGATGAAATCAGGCAGCTTTGATCAATCAATACTTGAATTATCATCATCTTTATCCGACACCGCTGAATCTGAAGACGATTTTGAATAACATCTCAATGAACAAGAAAAAATAAATCCCAATATAACAGACGAGGGAGTTTGTGGTTTTCAAAGCTATACACCCTATATTTCTTGTATTCCTAGAATGCACTACAAGAAATTTATTTTTAGTAGATTTTGTATGATTTAGAAAAGGGGTTCATCGTAAAAAAATAAATGTATAAATTTCTACGGTCCAAAGTATGATTTAAATGTGGTAGCGATAATTCATGTTTTTGACTGTTCGCTTAAATATTCTTGTTGATCGATGATCGATGTTTGGAAGAATGAAATAAAATTTAAAAAAATAAACTGATCGTGTTTTGGACAGTATGCTCTGGTTGAAAAGTCACCGCACGCCACTGATATGTACATACGTATATTTATAATAGATGATTGATGAAAACAGTGTTTCAATGATTGTAGGGGTGACCTCCCATACAAAAGTTTACGAGCCACTGTCAGTTAACTGGAAGTTGAGTGAGACGCGTCAGTCAAGGCGGGCGCAAACCGAGCGGTTAGTTTATGCCCGCTCAGTTAAAGTTAACGACCGTTTTAATCACGAATTAAGCAACACAAAACAGATAAGGAAAACTTGATAATAATAAATAACGGTAATTTGTTATTGGCGGTGTTGTGGGCCGCGTTTAAGATATCGCTCGCAATTTATAAGGGGCCGCTTTATAATAACGCCATAGTTTACGTCTCTCTCTGTATATTGTGTACGTATGTACGTATGTATATATGTATGTATATTGTGTATAATATAATTTTCGACTGACGTGGCCGCTTTATTTTAGATATTCGGAGACTGGGGCGAAATCTGATTTATCGCTCGACGGATCAGTGTTCTCGTGGTAAAGTATCGCTCATTCGTTCGGATGAAGTGAGTGGTTCCTTGAACATTTTCGTAGATAATCTATTATGATTTGTCTTTCAAGAAGTTCTTGTATAGTTGGGTGTTTGGTAAATTATCTAAGGAAAATCTGGGGCTCATCCGTTTATGTTGTGTTTTTAAAGGTTGATCCTTTGGTATTATATAAGATATATTTAGAATTAATGTCAAAATAGCATCTATAAAAGATATATACAGTATATCTAATTTTTATGATTACGATGATGTACTGACGACAATTTCTTTTTAATTGTATCTACATACATTACAATAAATGGAAGTTTTATGAACATTTAAAAATTCTCTCACAAGATTTTGCCTAATTTGAACTGAAAATTGATCACATTTTCGAGTTTTTAAAAAATGTGTGTATTTTTGAGATAGTTTAAACACCGGTTTTTTATCAAATTGAAACATATCAGTTTAACGAATATTGTTTTTCAAAATTTTGAGTTCATCTGAAGTATGATACCCCATATTTTTTACATTCGAACCCGAATAAAAGTTATTTATTTTCATTATTTATATAACATATCAAAGCCTTTACTCCTGGGCATCATTTCTTAACTGGTTTTATTGTAAAGAGTAGTGGAAAATGGGATTCATCGACCTTTTTAGCCTAATATTTTAAAAATAAGATCACTTAAATTCAACGTGTGTATTGCAACAATCACGTTACTCTAGAACAATAATAACAACAATATGGACATTCCTTAGTGTGTGAAATATTATACTAAATAATTGAATATCAAAGAATGACTTATATAATATGATATTTTCTTTAGTATTATAAAACATCTGAATTAAGAATAATTAATACTTTCCGAGGAAATTTACACATTTTCTTAGGGCACAAACAGAAGTAATCGATAAAGAAAGGACAATAATGAATACTGGTGAAACATTTGTCATGTCCTTGTCATGGATGCGTCAATCTTAGCTAATTTATTTATTTATTTACAATAATATGACCAATGTGACCTGACAGGTTGCCCCAAAGTGTCACACCAGTCTTATAAAAAAAGAAAAGAACAATACAAATTACCAATCATTCATCTCATTCAAATAGACTCAAGTTGAATCTTATGAAACTGACCAGCTCATCAACATGACAATTGAACAGGTGCAAATTTTCATCTATCACATTAAGGAACCGGAAATCCTTTACAAGAGACGAGTAATTGAAACCAAACGTTTTCGCAGGAATCGGTTGGAAAAGTAAGTGATGACGCAAAGGTCTACCACATTCAGGCGTCAAGAATTTTAAATTCCAATATAATAGAAGAGTTGTCAATTCTTCCCTTAAATTAATTCCTTTAACTTGTTTGATCACAAGTAGATATTAGAAACCTTGATTACCCCCATGCATTCATACTGCACGTAATACAAGTATTCTATTTTCATAATTAATTGATCCTTTTCCAGAAAGTATGTAGTTAAACGATACTACAGTTAAATGTGCTTCAATATGACAGACAGTGGAGTATTTGTTTAATATTAAATTGAAAATTGAGAGCTCGCCATAAAATGCGTAAGTTTAATAAGAAGATAATATGACGAAGTCAGAAATTTATTATAATACGGGTCTCAAAAATAGAAGCTATTAAATTTTGAAAATCGTAGTGGCACGTCTGCGATTTCTCTGACGGAAATTAATTCTCTCCTCCTTTCGCCGACCAACTTGGAAATACATTTTATTGGTTTTTGTTTGCACGGGCGCTCCTTATAGAGCAGCGAAAGCTCCCGAGCGGATATACCACACCCACAAAGTCCAACTTTCGCGAAAAGCCTTCGCACTCCTTTTCACAAGAAGGGAGAGAGGAAGAGGCTGGGGAGGAGGGTGTGGATACTTAGCGAAACGCCACTTTTTAAGTCTACCCCGCGATGAAACGTGAGAGAAGAAGAGAATTCTCCTCCTTCCGCCAACCACCTGGCAGAAGACGTGCCGGAATAAAGTGTGCAAAAAATCTACATCCAACAAAGTGGAGTCTGCGGGATCAAAGTAAACTCTAGCTGATTGTATCTATCGGGTTGTGGGGTGTGGGTGTGTTTTATGCCGAAGGGTTAACGGTCTTGCATACGAGTTCGTCGAAGGACCTCGCTCGCCCTTGTAACTGTCATCTCTCAGGCCTCGGACCATTACTCAGGAAAGCCTCGGACCATTACTCAGGAAAGTTTGCGACGGATTATGAAAGCTTGGAAGTTTGCTCGTTCGATATAATTAACGTTTTCGGCGATTTATGGGGAAGTACGCGTTCTGATGTGAAGATTCACTCGATTTGGTGTCGGATTTTAACTTTCAACTGGTAGTCTTAAGCCAAGTACCCATACCAATTTTGGTAATTCTGAGTTGAAAAGTGTGTATTTGATATTTTTATTTTTATTGGACCGATTTCGTATGGAGCTGACTGCTCCAGATGGTGAGAACGATTAATAAAGGGACGATGTAATAAAAGGGGTGACTTTCGAGGAATTGTTTTAAAAAAATTGCGAGTAAAAAATTATGTAATATTACGAGCTAAAAGCTCGTACTAGTATTTACTCGTATTTACACGAATCTGAATTGAATAAATAGGGATAATATATTAAATTTTCTTTAATGAGTATTAAATAAAATTCCACTTATAAAAATCATATTTCGACTATTCGAGATTTCGCGAGGATGACGTTGGAAATTTGTTGGAACCGTTTCAATAAAAATTACATAAATTGGAAAAATTTGATATGAAAATTATATACAAAGTATTTCATATTATTATATTTCGACTATTCTTGTGGATTAATAACAAAAATTCTATTGATAACTGGCTCACCTCGATATAATAAACGAATATGATTAATACTAGTACAAGCTTTTAGCTTGCAATTTTACCGATTTAAAATTTAGCACGCTTCCAATTAACCCTTTTAAACGAAAACAAAAAATAGTGTGGCCAAAACACTATCTCAATAAACATGTTCCAATAGCAAATACTCGATATAAAATAGTAATAACAGTGGGAAAAAATCCCAAATGAAAATACGTACTTTTGACTTTTGATTTGAACTGGACGACTAATTAGAGAGAGAGAGATTTGAAAGCTAAAAAGTACTAAAAATGAAAGATAAAATACCCGATTATAGATTCCAATATTTATTTTGAACAGAAAATTGACAGATTTTGAAACATCGACCGAACAACGCCAAGATATAGAAAAATCGCGCGATTTAAAAAATACATATATCTCCGAATCTCGAGCCAATCAACATTTTTATTGTCAGATTCGTGTTTACTGGGCATAGATTTATAAGAAAAGTCATATCTCGTCTCTAAACTACTCGTTCGTCATTTGTCGAACAGTGTAATAGCAGATGAATTAAAAATATCAAATAATAAAATAAAAAGTAGGGAATATCTTTCACCTACAGCCAGCACCAATATATAAGAATGTTCTTCAACTTTTTGAAGAAAATACAGTCAAATATTTTATTTTATTTTATTTTATTTATTTGGAAAATTTACAGTTTACAGTTTATTAGATTGATAGTAAAAAAAATATAATTATGTTAAGTAAACCATTAATAATTTTCACATATAGGTAAAAAAAGAAAAGCTCAAACATTAAAATAAGAAACAAAAATGATAATAGAGTAAGATAGTTAAAGAAAACAAAAAAAGAAAAAAAATAGAAATAACAGTATAATAAAAATATCAGAATAATAAGAATAATAATATGATAAAAATTATGAAATAATATAAAAAATATAATATATAACAAAAAACAAAAAGACAAAATAAATACATCAAAATAAAAATTCATAATCATAATCATAAACTTTCATTAAAATTAATCATCGAAAAACAAATTTGCAATAATTACTCTAGCTTGTATAGCATTAATATTAAATAAGTCAAACATAGAAATTGTTAAGATTAGTGTGTTGACGGTGGAGCTTGCACGCCAGATGAATGAGCTTCTTCCATAATTAGAAAAAGTATTAGGTATGTAAAGGAGCTCATTACATCTAGTCATTCTATTTGGTACACGCAATGATAGTCTGCTCAATAATTGAGGACAGTCAATCGAGCCGTTAAGGATGTTCAAAATTGTTGAGATGTCAGCTATCTCCCTTCTTTTGACAAGAGGAAGTAGATGCTGACACCTACAAGCATCTTCATAGGAAGTATAGGTTAATCCAAAACGGCTACTGACGTACCTCAGGAATCTCTTCTGAATGCGCTCCAATCTGTCTCTTGCACCAGAGTAATCTGGGTTCCAAACTTGGGATGCAAACTCAACAATACTTCTTACGTATGCACAATATAGTATTTTGTATGATTTTATAGAAGTAAAGCATTTGGAGGACCGGATGACGAACCCGAGGGCCTTCGACGCTCGAGCTACAACATTGTCAATATGTTTACTAAAGGATAGATCAGAGTTTAAAAAGACTCCCAAATCCCTAATTTCCGATACCCTTGTGAGTCTATGTCCGTTAATTGAATGAGGAAAGTCAACTGGACATAGTTTTCTGGTGAAGGTTATGCAGGAGCATTTTGCTACATTAATTTCCAACTTATTTATGCTGCAATAAGCCTCTAGTCTGAACAAATCATCTTGTAGGGCCAAAGCATCATTTCGGTTGTATAAATCATTATCATTAGAATTGTGTGCAAAAAGCTTGATTATTAAAAATAATGATCAAATTTAGCATTTTAGTATACAATATTATTAAAAACGATTATACATTTAAAATTATTAATCATTATCTAAAAAAAATACCGAAAAGGTTCCGAAAGTTGTTTCGATTGTGAGCGTAATATAGTCCCAGTTTTGTAAGTCGTATCGTTTTATTTTTTTAATTAAAAAAAAAGATAATGTCTGCAAAAACAAAAAATAAGCAAATTCATTTGCATACAAAGCTAAAATTAACGAACGAAAATAACGGCTTATTTGCTCACCTGCTATAATATTTTTTTCCATACACACAATCCATTAGGCAAACTGCTATTATGTATAACGTGTATTTTTTGCGTTCATAAGCACGGCCATCATCCCCTGAAGCCACAGGTTATTCATCAGCGTTGGAAAAAAACGTGTCGAATAAAATTTCGAAGAGTTCATTCAAGTCGTAATAAAAAAGGAGAGTATCGGCGTAAATGCAAATTGCACTCGGTGAGCGTGTGCACTTAAAGCGCCGCAAATATCGGGGGTTTTCCTTCGTTTTTCCGAGTTTCGCGTAATCTGTTTAAATAAATTTTCCGAGTGGCCGTTTACGAGCGTGGTAAGGGCTCACAAACCGAGGGAACCCAAAACTGCCCCCCCGTTTGAATTTATGATAGTTTCACTTTTGTTATCATATAGCGGTTGTACGTAATAAATTGAAACGACGCGTTATCTAACATACACACCGAAATTATGTCACATTATTTTTATTTCTCGCCCCTTTTTGTTTCGCATCCTCCCTTCTGACGTACATATGTATTATTGTATTATATTTTTTTTCGCCATGTTTTTCTCTCACCCTCAACTATGCACAGCCTCTTCAGCAAGAACGCGCCGTAAATCAGTTCCTTTTCTCATTATCAAAACGCGGGAAAAATTTACGCCTCAATTTTAAGTTTCATAAAATGTACTAACGAGGAGTTATTACGCGGTTTCTTCATTGTTTTTTTTTCTTCTCTTTAATAAACTTCTCCAATTTAAGCGTTAAATTTAAATATTCAATTTACTTGGGCTATAGAAATGGTGCGTATTTATTTCGAGCAGACGGTGTTTTTTGTTTATAATTCATTTATATACCTTTCACTGCAAGTTTCTAAATAGAAAAGAATGCTTCATCCAGTTTTCAAAGCCTCCTTTCAACCTTTAGATAAAATTTCTTCGCTTTATTTTTATACAATTTTAAATACAAAAGGCAGATTTAAAATGTACACAATATAGTATTATTCCAAGCACTTTATAATTAATTTACATATACATATATAAATGAGTATTTTATATTAAATTACAAATCCTTCAAAATTTTATTTCAAAATAAATAAAAAACTCATAGCAAAAATCTTCTTTATTAAGATCAATATTTGTTTGTTTAATATTTCAGAATGCAAATCTATAATTTTCGTAATGTACAATGTAATTAAATATTGTTTTATACTTGATATCAACATTATTCAATGATTATCACTTAATCTTTATACAAATTATTGTGATTGTTGGAAAATTTTACCTGAGAACTTTGACTCATATCTATTTATATTTGTATTTGTATTTTTATTTGTATTTGTTTTTTAATTTATTTTGTATTTGTTTTTCATACTTATACATTATATTGTATTTAATTTGTATTTGTATTTCATATGTATTTTCATATCTATTTGTATTTGTATTTGTATTCTTAACTTTGACTCATATTCATATCTATATCAATATCATGCTTTCATGGTTTTAAAAAAATGTAGATGTGTTTGTGTTTTTTTAGGATAATTTAAACACAATCAAACCTATGTAATGCCTACTCTTCTTTGTACAAACATAGATCTCTTATTTATATTTTAAATTTAATTATTGTGCTATGCAAGTTTTTATACATGCATGAATATTTCAGTTCGATACCCTAGACGCGTTGCACTCTTTTCACTTGATCCTTTCAATACTAATTCCCAAAAATATTTTTATCTGCAGCGCGTTTATCGTATGTTTAACGGAGAGCTGAATGAGGTTGATCTGTTTGGTATTTCCCTACATCAATTCAGGTCTAACATCAAGAGAATCTTGACCGATTGATTCATTTTTTCTTCTATTCTATTTTTCCAATATTTCCATTATTTTTATACTTTAGTTTAGTTATGTAATGTGCTATTTAATCATATTATAGCTTTCATTCCTTTCCATTTCATTTGTTTATTTTGTATTTACCTTTTTCATTTGTTTTTTATATTTGTAAATTTCAATTTCTTCTTATATTCTATCTTATAACCTTTTCCAATTATTTTAATACTATAGTTTAATTATGCAATGTACTACATATTTTGTCATGCCTTTATTCTTTACTTTTTAATTTGTTTTCCTTATATTTATCTTTTTCATTTTTGTAAAAATCTATTATTGGACTCGGGTGTTACATATATTATTTATTTACTTTTTGTGTTTTTTATACCTATCTCTGTACATCCTGTCTGTTGATTTTTCAATTAATAAAATAAATAAATAAATAAATATTTAGGTACTAGGGGTTCCAAAAACCCGCCCGAAAGAAAAAGCCGGTTTTCGGTTTTCTTACAAATAAAAAGCCGGTTAACCGGCTTTCACCGGTTTCAGAAAATTAAGATTTTTTGGAAGTTTTAAATTTTATATCGAAAAAAAAATTATAAAAACATATTTTATTATGCAAAAAATAATTGCTCATAAATTAAAATGAGCTCTAAACATTATGAACTTTCATAACATCATTATTACATTATTATTATTACAAATATCACAGCCGTGAATGGCAGATCCTGAATACGCACACATAATTAAATGATTTAATTAAGCTACTATCAAGAAGAAGAACCAGCAAAAACTAGAATTTATGGAAAACCCAATTTACCGAAATTCTGAAAGGTTACTTTCAATAATATTTTATTGGTTTTTGAACGTTTGGATCCAACACTTTTTGATCTTTCATAGAAATTTTGAATTCATAATTGTTAGTTTTGAGGAAAAAAACATTAATTAAAGGAAACCTTAAAAAACCATTTGATAGAGCCAAAAAAAACTGGTTTTCGGTTTTTTAAAAGATGATCAAAAAGCCGGTTTTTCGGTTTCGGTTTAAGCCGGCTTGGAAGTCTTATGAACTTGTAGGTACTCATGATTTTGATGTACTTTTCGAATTTGTGCCTCAAATGATCCGCAGATAAATAGATTTATATTGGAGTGAGTATTCGGGCGTGCTCTTTACTTCCGATTTCAAATTTATCAGATATTAAAGTGAACTCGTGGGTGTGTGTTGGCAAGATTTTCGCCGGTTGAGCTGCTAGGGGAAAGGTGGAAAATGAAGTGGGGCAAAGGATAATTTTGTTTATAGGCAAAATGCGACAGTAAATTCGCTTTTGTATTGACAAAGAGTAAATCAAGTGAGCCGTTTGAAAGTGAAGTGAATGGATATCATCAATTTCGCAACTGCTGTGGCAGTGGTTGTGCCACACGACTTGGCCACAAATGGCGGTACAGTCTGAAACCATGGCTTTTCCGCGGCCGCTTCTCTTTTCTTTTGCGAACGAGGCTTTTACGGTTGCCCTCGCTATTGGCTGCTCTGAGGATCGTTTCGTTTACGATAGTTCCGTGTTATGAGAAAACAAAATAAAACTGTATTATGTATTGTCGACGGAGGTCGAGAGCGAAGGAGAGGAGGAGGAAAACTCGCCACATACATATATGTATCCACAAAGCCAAATACCTTTATGACTTTTTTTTATACATATATACATACATATATATTATTTCGAGCGTGGTATAATCTCACCGAAACTAACTTGTTTATCAGTTTCCGCTTCGTGTTGAACGCACGTGCCGATAAATACATACATGTGGCACTTTGGCAAACTTCAAACCGATCGTTCGCTTCAAAAAGTCCATTATTGAATGTCAATTTTTACATGTCGCATTAAAATACATCCTAAACGTTATGTGTAGGTATGTATTTTATTGATAAAATCAGCTATTTTGTAGATATTTATATTCGGCCTAATTCTATGAAAACCAATTTTGTTTCTTAAAAAGCAACACGAATGTTTGTGACATTTATGTCTAGGTCTATAAATACTATACAGGAAGAACATATTTAATGGCTATAGCTTTTAGCTCGTATACATTGTGTGTGTACCTACGTGTGGGTGCACAGAAGAAATAATTTGGGATATTGAAGTTCATTTTATATGAAAACAAAATAATCTAATTATGAAGAAAATAAATTTTACAATATTATTTATAAGTAAATTTTTTGTCCAAAAAATTCGTTCTTTTCAAACAGAGTGGATAAAGTTTGGAATAGTCTTCCTAACATTGTAGTAATTGCTGAATATCTTAATATTTTTAAAAACAAGCTAGATGTCTTTTTTAACCTTAAGAGGGCTGGACAGCAACGCTTTGTCCATACAAACGTACTATACATCTCCCTTCCTCAATTATGGCACTAGAGAAATTATTTTTTAATATGCTATGGATATCCACCATTGGGGTGCATCTATCGTTTTATTTTTTTGATTAATTATTTTTTATAGGAGCTAGGAGCCGCCAAACATCTATAAAATCGCCTCTTTTTTACACCCACGAAAAGAGTCCAGCGTGCTTATTTAAAGGTCGATTTAAAAAAAATACGCCAATAGATGCACAGAAAGTATCTTTCTCATACCGATGATGATTTTTTTTTTTTTAAATTGGTCCAGTTTTGGAGGAGAAAATAGCAGAATACGAAACCTCGATTTTGTCAATTTAAAATACGTTTTATCTAGTCGAAGCGCAACTGTCGCATTCACTCAATATATATATTGTCGCATTCACTCAATATATACTCAATATACATATATATCGAAGAAAGGAACGGTAAAAAATTAAGATTTCGGGTGTACAGCCCTCTTAAAGGGTTTTTATAATTCTTCTTTTCCTCTTCCTAAATCTTCATTCCTTTCTATATTTTTTTGGTATTTTTTAGTTGTCATTTTACTGTACTATTTTTTTTATATCTCTGTATTTTCTTCTATTTCTTTATTTCTTTTTCTTCTTTACTTTTTCCTCTCTTATATTTATTTTTATTTTTGTTTTTTTATTGTTATCTGAATGCTGTATTTCTTTTGTTATTTTTTTCATTTAATTTATATATACATATATCAAATATTATATACCTATATTTATATATACATATGTAAGTCAAACGCCTTGGGTCTATCGACTTTGCCGCCTCTCTCAATTATTTTAAATAAATAAATAAATAATTGTATACCTATGTTTATGTGTATAGAAAGACATAATTAAAATTTTGAGCATTTTTTTGATTCACGCTAACTTACAATATTTAATTTAACCTTTTTTTAGTTACATTTCAGAACCAAATAATGAGTTGTAAAAGCTTTTCAAGTTTAATTATTATTTTTTAAAGAACTGTAAGCTTGCGTTACTGTTTGGAACAATTAAAATAACAAATCAAATTGCCAAAAATAAGCTTTAGCTGCATGTTGTGTATTATACATAGAATATTACTATCCATCAAACCCTCGAAGTTTAGTACCGTATGTCTGATACACGTATCAATTTGTCAAAACCACTCAGATAATAATCGCTATAGTCAGTTAGATTTGATCAAAGGACGAGTCGTGTGTCGGAGTTCAATCACAGCACCGGCACTCAAAGGGTTAATAAAATCGAAGGACAAGTCGTCACGCTCGTTCGCAATCCTAACCACCACAAAGCCTCCTCCTGTCTACCATCCCCTGTACCACCCTCGTGATCCTCGTCCTGGAAAATGTTCGCGGTTCACCGGCTACAGTGTGTTCAAGCCGTGTTTTCCGCAAGTGTTTCCCGCCTTTTCCATAAATTTTCCACAAATACACACACACACACACACACCGACACCAAACCACCCACCCACCCACCTTGTGATTAACGGCCAGCGTGCGCGGCCTTCGACTCGAGGACTCGGCAGCTTTAAAACGTTAATTTCCCTTTAATAGTCCTGCTTAGTTTTATGGAGAGGTCCTTAAGCGGGGTAGTTTTCGCCTCGCACGTGAATCTAACACCCCCTCCCCCTGTATCCACCCCGCTCTCGAATCGTTATAAATCGAAATAGACGCGTTACGTTCCGTTATAAAAGCGACCGCGAGCGTAACGGCCGCCCGTTACGCTAACGCCGATAATGTGAGAGCCGAATCGATGACTAAATAATGATAATTACCCGATTCGTATACGTTGTGCGATTTTGCTATCGGTAATTAAGAACGTTAAACTATCGTGTTCTATTCAATTGAATAGTGGACAAAGTCCACGGCTAATTAAAACATTGAAATAAATAAAAAATGTTACATCACATGCGAGCTAATAACTCCGACTCAGTCCAAAACAATTGTTATCGTTTTACGAAACTTGTGCCTGTCGAATGGATAGTATCTATATAATAATTACAGTGTATTTTCTTTATAAACGATATGCTAATGTTTGGCAAAAGCGTTATAATTAATGCCATATTTAGGGTTAAAACAATATATAGAAAACTTTTCCATTATATTATATCATAAATATGACTGAATTTCCATAAATTTTTCTTTGTTATTTCAACGGAAATTAATTGAGCAATTAAATTCATCTACTGATCTTTTTTATGTACATATACATATACACATATCATTAGGACTTCTGTTTTTTTTTTATTTACAATTTTAAGTGTTACTGATCCAGTAATCATTGTTTATTTTAAACTTATACATTATTTTTCTTATCTGTATTTTTTAATAATTTTATTTTGGTTTTATAGGTAGAATAAGCTCAAAAACCTATTTAGAATTCGTATTAGATCATACATATATATGTACATATAATTTCATTTTATTATAACATATTGTTTAATTGAGAAGTTCCAAGGTAAATATTGGGCCTTGTTAGATCTGTACTTGAAAGTTAGAGATACCTTATTGTAATCACTGAGACTTTTAAATTAAAAAGTGTGATTATAAGCGATTATGTCATAGAATATCTGGGTCAATATATTGTAGTGAAATCTACTACTGACGAAATTACGACATTGAAATCGTTAACATCAAATGGAATACTTCTTTTTTTCCTATATTTTAGTTGTTTTACCTTAAGACTTGGTTCAACACGAGTTGAATTTTTTCCACGCGAGTATTTCTTTTTACATACTTGAGCGTTTAAGTACGTTTAATTTCAGACTGGTTTATCGCGTGTTTCTAACCGAGTAATTGTTTTCAGACATGCCAAATGAAACAGTGTATTATTTAATTCCTGAATATGTATGTATGTTGCGTATATATATACATATGTAGTAAAAGACACATAATAACATTATTACACGAAAAAGCTCAAATGTAGAATTCGACTTGGAAAATGCTCGATATCTGAATTCACCATCGTCTTCTTTTAATTTCATTTTTTTTTTTTGGAAACAATGGAATTATTTTATTGTTTAATATGTATATCGAATTTCATGGATCCGAGTAATAAACTCATAATCAGATAAGTGTTTCGAAAAATTCGGGAATTTTTTTAATCTGAATCGAATTAAACTTTTCTAATAAAAAGTGTGAATATATATTACTATACTATACTATACTTTCTGTACTATAATTTTCACAAGATGTATAGTATTTTCAAATAATATTACCACATATAACATATGTTCGTATATGTATGTATTCATAGCCGGAAAAAAACACGTTCGAGTTAAAAATACTCGAATGAGTCCTTTGTGTGCCTCTGAAAAAATATGTACAAACGTTTTATTCGCGTTTATATTTTTTTTTGTTCGATCGAAAACTTCATTTCAGCACGCGGTATGTTTGCGTTCCCTTCGCACTTATCAGATTTTTTTTTCATTCACCAGTTAGCACAAAAAATCGTTATGTGCACGCTGTCGAAAAAAAAGTACTACGAAACCCCAATGTTGATATGACTTTGCGGGGGAGTTTTCTGTTTATTTTTTAGAACTCCATTAGTATCTGAACTGCGACTCGCTAGTAAACAAACAACCCATTAGTGTATGTGGATTTTACGAATCGAACATTTTCGATACACATTGTTAATATATCGAAAGTTCAAAGCCACGTGAAAAATAATACGCTACTCGCTTTTCATTGAGAATATTTTAAATATTTTTAAACAAAATATAAATATTCACAAAGTAAAAAAGGGGACACCTATAAGGGGAGGTACCATTTCCAGTCAACTTAAAAATTTGAAAAAAATTTACGTCGTGTCGATAAGAATTTCAGTAACCGATACTAAGTTTCAGTTTGATAGAACTAACAGTTTTCAAAAAATCCCCAAAATACACAGACACACACACATTTTTTCTAGATCATGAAAACGTGATCGTTAATCGATTCTGAGTTCGAATCAGTCAAAATCTCGAGTTCGAATTTTCGCATGATCACAAAACTTCATCTATTGTTACTACGTACATAGATAAAGTTAAAAATATATATGTACATATATATTTGATAGTGGCAGCTAAATCTACTCTTCATACTTTCAAACTAGTTATAATAAGTAATAACTCATAGCAATAGATAGATAATTGACAAATCCCAAACTTCAGTACTGTATATATAATTTTTTTTAATTTTATAGTAGCACGTTGTACATAGTATGAGTCGTTATAATTGAAAGTGGCATAAATCCACTTTTCTTCATTTCAAGAAATAAGTATCTCGAAAAACATTAAATATAATGTTTTGCGTTTAGCAATATTGGTGACCTGTAATACGTTTATTGTGCTTTTCCAAGATTATGAACATATCGAATGAAAATAAGTGATAACAATTTGTGAATTAAGTCAAATAGAATAGTGTATAGTGTATTTAGAACTAAAAATTGGACTTTCGACACTTTCAAATACAACGGCTCATATATTTGGTAGTAAAGTAGTCTTTGTTTATTGACGTTTAAAATTTTATCGTTTTTTACGAGATTTTAGATTTAAAATTAAGCACGCTTCCAATTAACCCTTTTAAACGAAAACAAAAAAAAATGTAGCCAGAACACTATCTCAATAAACATGTTTCAATAGAAAATACTCAATATAAAATAGTATTAACTGTGGAAAAAAATCCCAAGTGAAAATAGGTACATTTGAATTTTGATTTGAACTGAACGACTACTTGGAGAGATTTGAAAGCTAAAAAGTACTACAAATGAAAGATATAATACCCGATTGTAGATTACAATATTCATTTTGAATAGAAAATTGACAGATTTTGAGACATCGACCGAACAACACCAAGATATAGTAAAATCGCGCGATTTGAAAAACACATATATCTCCGAATATCCAGTCAATCAACATTTTTATTACCAGATTCGTGTTGTTCACTGAGTATAGATTTATAAAAAAAGTCATATCTCATCTCTGAACCAAAAAAAGAGTCGTTATTTGTCGAACAGTGTAATAATAAAGAAATCTTGGTTAGTTAACAAATTAGTTTAAAAAAAAATTATTTAATTTCATTAAACGAGTATATAATTCAATGCCTATTTTATCAACATCTTGTATAACACCAAAATATACAAAAATCACGCAATTTAAAAAACACATATATCTCCGAATCTCGAGCCAATCAACATTTTTTATTAAGAGATTCGTGTTAACTGGGCATAGATATATAAGAAAAGTCATATCTCGTCTCTGTACCATTTTTCGTGTCGAACAGTGTATTTGTATCAAATGTACAATGTTTCTGGCCAGGAAGGTGCATTGGGGCTACCTGTTAGGCCTTGCTGTTATAAAATGAAAATAAATTAACAAATTAATGGAATTTGAATCCAAACAATATTAATAGGTACACACAACATATTTAATGTTGGAACACATACGGAAAGTTGGTCCTGCAGTATAACTATACGACTCAGGTGGCGTATGGTCGCCGACAAAAGGCCTCGAGTGTATCGCACTATACTCTGAGACCATACACTACCAGTAAAACGCCCCCCATACACCAACGTACGATGAAGTTTTCGGTAAACGATCGCGGCTAAGTGGCGACGTTCTCGACTAGGGGATGTTTCCTCCTCAACCTCCTCTCCCTCTCAAATATCCCTGTTATGATGTCCCGACTCTTATTGCTTGTAAGCAGTTCCAGCGAAACACCATTATCGTTGGAAAATTCTTTTACTTTCTCCATTTACAAACGGGTGTGTGTATGTAACCTTGAAACACGAGCATTTTCGCCTTAGACTACAAAATAATGCATTCTTAAAGGACAAAGATGATATTTTATACATAGATTCATCGAGGTTGCGTTTTAATGATTGCAATATATCATAGAGACTTCAAATAAACATTATAATGTAATGTAATAAAATATTAACCAGCAGCGTGGTCTAGTGATGAGTGTTGCATTCTTTCGTGCAAAGTGTCACGGGTTTGATTCCCACTAGAGTCTCGTTGTTGGTCAGACCTTGGTTTATCGAGGTCAATTATTTCTTATCAGAATTTGCCAATTTTTCTGATTTTCATTGAAACGGTTCCTGTAAAATTGTCTGTTCCTCTCCAATTTTCAATTTCAAACCTTGAGTTATTGTTATATCTCAGGTTTCGCCGGATTTCTCTCCATAGATGTCTCTGTGGATGTTTATTGAATGTAAAAATTCGTATTGTTACATGAAAAATGCTATTAATCGATGTTCGTAATGTGTGACCATAGATGTCAGGTATTGTTTCGATTTACATTTGTATGTATGTAATAATTATGTATTTAATATATGTATGTAATATATAATATGTCGAGTCTTAATCGTTTTATCACACTCGCCGCTTTGGAGCAATCTGTTAGGCAAGTGTGCATTATTAATTGAAAAAATAAATGTACATATCATTACCATTATCTCTAAGGATAATTATCTGGTACGTGCAATTTTTTATTAATTTTTAATCTATATATAGAAATGAAATATATTTGTAGAACTTGTCTTGAATGGTTTCAATCTGAATGCATCTACCAATATCATGGAAAAGTTACGTGATATTCACACAATGGTCGAGAACAACAGGTAACAAAGTTTGACACGAACGTAAATTCAAAACGATGTGTATGCATGTGTTGAAACTCCACAATACGTGTTTGTAAATTAATTTCAATGAAAATCATTTTGGGAATTTGGTGAATGTACATAACTGTACAATGAATCAAGTTAGAAAACAATGGTATGATTTGGTCGAATACTATTTTTAAATATATATCATAATTGCAACCAAGTTTTTCAATCACTTTTTAATTTAAAATATGATTAAATGTTGATCTACAAAATCATTTATTTATCAGTTTGTTCAGTATATACATACTTACATACATACGTACATATATACATATGTATATTGGATTAAAGTGTCCATTCCAAAATGGGAAAAATCATTCATCATTTATTTTTAATTACACGGAAGAACAAAAAATCACGTTTTTATTTTAAAGGGCGGAAATTAATTAATCTTTACTTAGTTTGATAATAACTTTTGGATTTAAGAGATATTTAAAAAGATGTGCAATTCTTATAGATTTTTGGCTTTGCAGTCTTTAATTCAAAATCTAGTATTCAAAAGTGAATATTGGAAACAAATTTTGAAGGTCAAATATATATAAATATAATATATATGATCGAGCGGTAAATCTTATATATATATTTATTTTGTACTTTTAAAATTCGCTAGATAAGGTATTATACGTATTTTAAAAAAATAAAATTCACAATCAATAGAAAAAATATATCTGACTATCGATTTTAATACTCACTTTTGGCACAGCAATACTAGATTTTAAAAAAAATACTGCAAAAGCCAAAAATCTGTAAAAATTGCCCATTTTTTCAAACCCTCATACCTCTTTAATGAGAGCAAACCAACAAAAATCATTGTCATATCAGTGGATCAGACTAAGTGAATATCAATGCGTTAAATTGATACATTACATTGTTTATTATAATAACTATGCTTACTAACTTTTAATAAATGAACTTAAAATTAAATTCAATGTCAATTTGTAGATAAATATTTTGACCATCAAACTCGATTGTAAAATATTACTCAAATTTCATGGTTCAATATTTGAAATTATATTATACTAAAAGAAATTCCACAAGAAGCGTAACGAAATTTCGACAATAGGGGCGGCTCAATATCAAAACCGTAATATTTTTTCAGAATCGAACATCATAATAAAATATATTATTTGTTTGTGAAGAACTTGTTTACGCTTTTATGCCAATACGATATTATTAAAACACGCAAACGAGAAAATGGCGAAACGCACGATAATAACAACAACGGCCAATATATGTATTTATGTATGAAATTATAATAGGAAAACCGAGGGCGCACATTTCGTTCGACACATTTTCAACCCATTAGCCCCACAATATTTCCCAGTTCATCTAATGAATCGAAAACGTAATAAAAGTACTATTTTCGCGATGTATATGTACGTAATGTTTCGAACGAGTTAACGTTTGGTTAAATTTAATTAGAATATCTGGCCAATTTCGGCTAAGAACCACAGCAGAACTGAACGAGCGGTCAAATCTGGCAAACCGACGACTTCCATGTCTTTGGTAGACTTAACAAGCTTCAATCCAATTTCCCAGGATTCAACAGGGATTGCTGTTGGTGTGTGCCAAATACTAAAACTCTGGTAAAATACCTAAGTGCAGTTTCAATCAATCGATTTGTTCGTAATGTACTCGTTAGATGTAGTTCTGGCAACAGATATCGCATTTCTAAGTACATACTTACTGTATAGAAAAATCCCAGATGTAGAACGACATGTACGAACGATATGAAATATCAAACAAAACGAATACAATGTTTTATATTGAAAATATAAACTATGTTAATAAAATAATGATATTGCCCAAACGAAAGGCCACAATCGCTTCACAGCATTTATTCAACCATTCAGGAGATCTACACATAACCACCACTCACTCCAGAATAATCGGATCTATTGTGAGTACCTCCTTATAAAGGACAAGTTGCCCACAACAGCTTCCCTGATCCATTTATGTATGTATTGTCTAGGCGCGTAAAAGTCTACCGTGGTGAGGCTATTGTTCTGTGAGAACTCCAGTGTATCCTTTGTTCGGGCACTTCATGAGTCCCACTAGCCTAATCCGGGGTCTCTATTGTTCACCTACGAATGCACTTAGATAGTGGATACTCTTTCTCATGTTATAATATCAACGAATAAATCAACTCCAAAAATCTACTAGAGTTTTACCCTTCTAGCTTTAACTTCGTTAATTCGTTAATTAGGGATGTGTAGTCGAAAGTGGCATCTAATTCATATCCAATAGAAATTAATGACAGATTTCCAAATGTTGTTTGGCTTATTGAACTTCTTAAGTTATGTTTTATTAATTTTAATATTGTTAAGACTTAAAAGCTTTAAGTTAAGAATTAAAAGTGTTTAAATCTATGATTCTTATACTATTTATATAAACAATATAAGTCTGATTAAAGCCTGTTGTTTTTCATTCAACAATAATAAAATACTAATATAAATCAGACATGTTTTGTACTAATACCTGATATGTGTCAATAATTGACAATTTATAATCTGCTATATGCACAAAATTACACTAATTTAACAATAATAAACAAATTATTACATTTGAATACCTACAAATCAAATAACATAACGTATTGCACAATATAATTTTATTTTTTCCTCCCTAAAGTACTACGCAATGCTTCATGTCTCTTGTTTGCAGACGACGTTAAACTATTATTTGCTATTAAGGATGAGAGGCAAGCCTCTCTCCTTCAAGCTGATATTAACGCTGTTTTAGAGTTCAGTCCCAGTTTAGGGCTAGAACTGAATACTAGTAAATGTGCCATTATGAGTTATGGACGTGCGAATTCGCTCTATTGTCACGGATATTCCATTGGATCCGTATTGTTAAAGCGCGTGGAATCAATGGTCGACTTGAGTATCACTTTTGATCCTCAATTCACCTTTCACAACCACATCAAGACAATCGCTGACGTTTCCTTTCGTCGACTTGGATTTGTCTTGAGATATGCTAGATTATTCTCCAACACCTTGTCTTCTCGCTTGCTTTTCAACTCGCTTGTTAGAAGTAAGCTAGAGTATAATGCAATTGTGTGGAATCCGCATGAAGCAAACTACTCTCTTATTATAGAAAAAGTGCAAAAAGCATTTCTTCGTTTTCTTTATAAGAAAGAGTATCGGTACTACCCATATCTCTATCCTACTCCTTTCCTTTTGAGCATGCTTGGGTATACTTCCCTTGAACTTCGGAGAAACTTCTCGTTAATTCGTTTCGTTCTCCAGCTATTGCGTGGTAATACGTCATGCCCGTTGTTGCTGGAACAGTTGGGACTTTATGTCTCTAATAATTATGTGCGTGGTAGACATCATCATTTGATGGTTATACCTGCTGCTCGCACAGTTCTTTTTCGAATGGCTCCTATTCCAAGAGATATTCGACTTCTCAATGAAATCGTTGCTGCTGTCCCTGAATGTGATATTTTCCACCTTGGGGAGCGTAGATTAGAGCGTAGATATTATTTTAACATATTTATCTGGTAACCTGCGCTCATCATCACTTTCTTAATTTGAATGTGATGAATGAGTGGAATCTACTCTCTTCCATTTGGGCCTCGCTGTGATTTTATTTTTATTTATATTTTGTTTTATTTTATTTTACTTTTTCTTTCTCCTTTGTATATTTTTATATACTATTTTAATTTTGTTCAGTGTAAACAAAGAATGGGATTTATGGATTTTATTTTTATTTTTACACTTTTGTTATTTTTTTTCTCTCTGAATGATGTATTATTTTCCTTTTGTTACTTTTTTTTATTATTTTATTTTACCATGTTTTCTGCTTTTGCTTTTTTCCTTTATTTACAGTTTACTTGTTTTTATATCATGTTTTTATATCTTTTTCAAATGTAGGCCATTGTGGCGCATTAGGTTCTTCCTGTAATGCCACAATGGTCCAAAACTATTAAATAAATATTTTAAATTAGTTTTCAAAATCTATCATATAAAATTTTCTTATAATGCTTCATATAAAATTTTACAGGAGAACGTTTTTTTTTTCAATATCTCAAAGTCATACTTTGTGCACATAGCAGATATTGGTTTGACAACGACGATATATTATTATATCTTCTGAACTACTAGCATCTGAATTATCTCAATATTTACCTACCTTAAATATGTGTATAGTATGAAGTTGATTTTGTACAATGCTAGCATAGTATATTTTCTTGAATAATAGCTATCCTAACACGCGTGTAATGTTTTATCGGAGAGCTTTCGGTCCGAGTGTAGTAACGCCACGGATAAATAGCGGTCTGAAACCACTCGTGAGCTGAAACTTTTCAGCAAAACTAAAACTAAACGCTGGCCAGTACATATATACATGGTTGTCCTACGTGCAAGTGGTACACACATTGTAGTGGAACACTCGGGCTATCTCCGGACCACTAAAGGAAAGTGACAGCTGGCTGGCAAAATGCACTGAAATGCCACTGCACTATGCCAAAACCGAGCGTCGTCTTTTGTCACCGAATTTCATCGCAGAAAATGGAAATTCAATTTGTTTTCAACACATCTCATTAAAAATACGAACGTTCGGAAACTTGGCAACTTTCGTGGGAAATAATTCGATTATCATGAGAACGTATTATGTGTGTGTAAAGGTTGAATAATATTCATTGTACATATGTATAGTATTTTATATAGCCAGCAGTGTGGCTTAATGGTAGCGTGTATGCTTAGCACCAAATGATCAGTGGGTTCGATCCGCCATACTGCTGGTTAGATTTGGGGGTATTTGTGACTCCAAATCGATCGTTTCTTATCAGAGTTTGCCAATTTTATCTGATCATTGTTGAAACAGTTCGTCAAAATTGGCAAAAAATCATCTTTCCTGTTGTCACAAATCTTCTGCATTTATTGTATGTCCAATTTGTAAAAATTATGTACAAATCTAAATCCATAGATGTCTAAATGGATTAATTCTGTAATTAATTAATTAATTAATTGTTATTTCGGAAATACAGTGATTTATGTAATAATAAAATGCTGCATTGTTTGTTATTAATTGTCCAGGAAGACGCATTGGGGTGTTCCTGTCAAGCCTTTCTGGTATATATCTATGTAAAAATAAAGTAAAATAAAATATAAATTTACTCAACATAGATTTTTGAGTCTTTTGCCTTATTATGCCTTAAACAATAACACAGGCAACATTTAATGTGTAAAATTAATCATTTTCACCGATCTATTAGAGTATATTTGTATCGTAACTAGGGATCGCAAATCCGAATATTCGAATATTTTTTAAACGAACTTATTTTTTTATTTTCGATCTACAGCACATTTAGTTCTATTTGATGGTCCGGATAATGATTCTATTAAAATTTTAATAAAATCTTGAACTTCTTAAAAGTAAAAAATGAATAATTTAAAGCTACTTTTCGATATTTGATATTCGAATATTTGGGATCCCTAATCGTAACCATGTTTTATGAACAATAAAAGGCTTTTAAAAATAAAAATAAAATATGTAATGAGTGTAACTATGTTTATAATATTACCTACAAATGATTGCATAAGTTTCGCTTACAGCTAAAAAATGTTTAAAAATTGGGTAGGAATTTATGCAATTATTCAATATTATATTATTATTTACTTATTTATTTATTTAATTTTAGGTTTGGACCATTGTGGCTCTACAGAAGTCAGAATACAGAAAGATGAGAAAAATAAAAGTATATATGTACATATATATGTATATAGGTACACATAAAAAAATACATTTATACATAATCATAAAAAATGATAGCATTATAATAAAGTAAAAATATCAAATAATAATATGCTAAGTAGGGAATGTCATGCACAGATACATGTAACAAACATTTCTCTGGTCTTGCACCTATAGCCATCACCAATATATAACAATCAATTTATAATTATATAAAATAATATATTTGACATCAAGTTACGATTTCAACTTAATAGAAATTTCATTGCGTAATGTTTAATTTTGATTGAATAAATAAGTAAAGTTTATCATATGTATGAATGTACATACATATATTCAACTAAAATGTACCGTTAGTAATGAAAAACTGGAAAAATAAATTTAATGTTATCATTCTATATATGTGAAGTTAAATTTATATAATGGTAACAGTTTTCGAATTTGAAATCAATTCGCATGAAGAATATTTGTAAATCCACTACTGAATAATTTTAAAGCAAAACACACAAAATTTAATACTACATAATATAGAGAAAGGAATTATATGTATATTGTTGTTTATTTATCATTAAATTTAATGGTTATATATGTACATAAAAGCTATAATAATAAGTAAACATTTACTTGAAGTTAAATTTATTGTTGTTAGATGTGATTACATAATTATTTTTCTATTGAATAATGAAAATGGGTTACAATATTATTAATAGAAATTCTACAGCATCCTGTAGGCATTGCAAAAACATAATATCAAGTGCGTATACATTACGATACATTTCCAACAAGAAAGGAACATCATCAAAAGAGGAATGTTATCATCACCTTTTCTTTTACCGATTTTTAATACGGCCATAATCGTAAAGTTAAAGTCATAAGTCTGGAAGCGCTCGCTTTTTACGATACACCTCGACCGAGAAAACTTCTCCGCGATATTCGGCTTCAAAAGAAAGCGAGATACATCCATTGTGTTTTTCGAAAAAACATCCCCAAAAAAAAAAAAAAACAGAAAAAGTAAAAAAGAACCCCGCCAAGCACCAGATGAATATCGCTGAACTTTATGTCCGACCGAGCGTTTCACAGCCGGTGAAATATGAGCGCGAAAAGTTCTTTACAAATTTCGTATAATGTATGTTCGAGTTTAATTAGAATAAAATATTATACGTACCCTTTTTTCGCATGCCGTTTTCGCACGTGCTTATTTATATACACACAACACACTGAAACGAAATATCGTTTTGAATTTTCCTAACGTAATGGGACACGTCACGAAAAAAACAAAATATTTTATGAATGATACGTATACATGTAAGAGACGTAAAGAGCATGAAAAAAAAAACATTTTACGTACACGATACGTGCGTATCTTTTCCATCATATTTGAAAAAAAATTGCATACGAGACTCAACGATGTACATATGTATGTATGTGTATATACATACATATAATAACAACGGAACATTAACAGAGTCGGTTTTAATATGTCGGAACCATTGAGAGCTCAACTTTTCATACATTTCTTTTTTCACGTCTCCCCTTTAAAAAGTAATGTATCCTTCATATATATATATATATATATATATATATGTACATACGTATGTACGTATACGTGCACGTCTTCATTTTGCAAATCGCTGTTATATTTCACGTGAGTGTGTGTAGATTCACCCATTGTGTTCGCGTAGAAATTTGTTACTCTCCTAGGATACTACACGGTTACGTTCGCTACGATGCGAGTGTACGTGAATGTTCAGCGATGTTCAACATTTATTTTGAATTAGGAATATAAGATGTTAGTACTCTGTTTTGTTAAAGAAATTTAAACCAAATTTTTATACCTATATTTTTTAAATGCTGATTTAAAAGAAATATCTCAATATACTATTAAATCAGCATAAGTACATACATTTTTCTAAATAGCATTTTTTTATTTTTAAAATTATTGTGGCAAGATAAAATAATTTCATTTGAGTATTTGGATGTGTATGTACTAAATGTATATATAGAGATAATTAGAAAAAAATCGTAAAGGACGGTATACAAAAATCATTTTTGGTTTATCCCGACACCATCGGGTTATGGACATCAATGTTCAGTATAAAATTTTTGATTAAAGTACAATACATAACAAAATATATACATACATATGTAATACATACATACATAATGGAACATCAAATATAATAAAATTAATTATTTGGGCATTGTTAATGGTAAAAAATATTTAAAAAGTGTGTTTTAATTTGAATTTTACGTTTATCTGTTAGATTTTTTATAATATATTGGAGCAATTGTTTTCCGTATAAAATTTCCATTCTTCGAATAATCAATTGACGATACTTATTTTTGATGAGTTAATATACATATGTATCTAACATGTCATCATTGAAAAGTTGCTCTATTAACAGTTGATATTTAATTTTCTCACGAATTAGCAAAAGCTAATAAAAATATATACATTCGGATAATTTTTAAATCACTTTTATGATTTTTAATAGCCTTGCTAGAATTTGATAAATTTGACTGTTGTACTATTCATAAAAAATCCTTTGATAATTACCTTATAAATATACTTTTATAGGAATTGTCTCTGTTGTCTTTTGAATTTTAGAACTATTTCAAATCATTACATTTTTCATATCTTTTTATTAATAAAGTATGAATAAATAAATATATAAAAATGTCTCTTTAAAAAAAATAAAAATAATAGAATATATAAATATATATAAACATACATATGTATTTGTTTATTTTATGTATTGTGTGTTTATAAATTCGTGTTAATAGCCTCTCGAATTTGCTGTTATTATAAAATGCTGTAAAATATATGTACATATGTATTTCTCGAAATATACAAAGGTATTATCGAGTTTGTCTATAGATTTCAAGATACTGTATGAACATAATTATTTATTGATGTTTATAATTGGCCGTAAGCATAAAAGGAATTTAGATAGGGATAATAATAAGCAAGAATACAATCTAGTAAATAAGGAAATTAAAAAGAGAATAGTCAGGGATGTCAGGGATTTTAACAGCAAGCTAATAGAAAATACCATTAAGAATAACCGTAGCCTGAAAAAGTGCAAACAGGATCTTTTCTTAGGCAAAAACCAAATGATCGCAATCAGATCAGAGAGCGGAGTAATAATTAGGAATAGAGAAGAAATCATAGACAGAGTTTACACGTTCTATGCAAAACTATACGAGAACGACAACGGCCAATTCCCCGCTCTGGAATCGACACACGGCCAAAGGGTTCCTGCAGTATTGCCTAGCGAAGTAGAGGCCGCGCTAAAAACTGCAAAGAACGGTAAAACCCCAGGGGAAGATAATATTCCCATTGACTTACTAAAATGTGGCGGCCCCCCCCTAATTAATATCTTAGCTAGGCTTTTCAGCAAATGCATCCAGAACCAAGCTATACCAGAAGGATGGAATAACGCAACTATCATTTTAATACACAAAAAAGGCGACAAAAGCGATATCAAGAACTACCGACCCATTAGTCTACTTTCAGCGGTCTACAAGCTCTTCACGAAGGTTATTACAGAAAGGCTGAAGAATATCCTCGACGAGAACCAACCTATAGAGCAGGCAGGGTTTAGGGCAAATTTCAGCACAATGGACCGCCTCCAAGTAGTTGGCGAACTAATCGAGCGCGCCAACGAATATCAACGGCCATTGTGCCTAGGTTTCGTCGATTATGAGAAAGCCTTCGATACAGTTAGTCATAATGCAGTACTTAACGCTCTAAAAACACAGGGAGTGCCGGAACCCTATGTGGGACTGTTAGCTGCAATATATAAGAATGCCACAGCTTCGGTTAAAATTTTTTCAGGTACAGATAGATTTAGCATAGGAAAAGGAGTAAGACAAGGAGATACAATCTCGCCCAAGTTATTCAATGCGGTGCTTGAGGGAGTTTTCAGGAAATTGGATTGGGATACAGCCGGAGTAAGCATCAATGGTCGCTTTTTGAGTCACCTTCGGTTCGCAGACGATATAGTTTTAGTAGCTCGTGATTCAGCTGACCTACTTATCAGACTAACACAGCTGGACAGGGAAAGTAGAAAAGTAGGATTAAAAATTAACGTAGATAAGACTAAACTAATGTTCAATAGCTATTGCATGCCTGATAGCATCCCCTTAGATGATAAACCAGTAGAAGTAGTAAATAATTATTTATATTTAGGTCAAATAATTGACATGTCTGGTAGTAAAAATGAAGAGATAAAGAGACGTATGAAATTAGGGTGGAGTGCATTTGGACGGATGAATGCTGTTTTTAAATCAAAAATGCCACTCTGCCTGAAGAAAAGGATCTTTGATCAATGCGTTTTGCCAGTGATGACGTATGGATGTGAAACTTGGACACTGAACGCCAAGATGCAGGTGGACAAAAGAAGTGCTTGAATGGTACCCGAGAGAAGGCAAAAGAGTAAAAGGAAGACCGCAAGGAAGATGGGTGAACGAAATTAGGAAAATGTGCGGAATGAGATGGATGAGTGTTGCGCAAAACAGAGACGAGTGGAAGCGTGTTGGAGAGGCCTTCATCCAGCAGTGGATGGCGAATGGCTGTAAATGATGATGATGATGATAATTGGCCGGGAAACTGCGTTGGGGTTTACCTGTGAGGTCTTCCTGTAGGTATTAATATAAAATAAAAATGAAAATATTAAAGTAAGACATTGTAATTAATTTATAAACTTTATAGCTCCACCATATTGAAAAATTAGCTGAATATGACAATATTATTACGGGTTTGCTACAAATCGCTGCAAACGACGCGGCTGCACGCTCATTTCGATTTCGGTATTTGACGTCTCGACGAAATTCGCAACTGTTTGAATTTAACCACGTACAAAAGACGAAATATTCATTGGGTCGCGTGGATGATATTTCGATGTGTATTGATGATTGGCAATTATTAAAATTGAGTTGGATCTTTCAGGCAACTTTAAAAAGGCAAAAATCGTGACAAAAATATCAGGATCACAAGACGAGTGGTGGGGTATATTGGAAGTCTGATATAGAGTTCGCATAAGTGCGAGAAATACCCGTGTCAAAATATATGCGTGCGAAAGAGACATCCATACGTTCGACACCGATACAAGTTCGATTGAACATGCGGTCAAACAGTCGCGAATTTCGTCCAGACGAAAAATACCGAAATCGCAATGAGCATGCAGCCGCGTGTTTTGCAGCTATTTGTAGTGGAGCGTATTATTATATCTATGTAAATCATTAAAATAAATTTAAATATGAACATTTTACTTTTGATTTTTTACTATGTATGTATAATAACAACCAGCAGCATAGCTCGGTTTTTAAGCTTCTGCTTAGCATCGTGAGGTGCCGGGTTCGATCCCAAGGCCGGGCCTCGAGTGAAAATGAATTTTTATGAGTATGAGTATGCTGCTGGTTAGACCTGGATTTATGACTCCAGGTTGATCATTTCCTATCAGAGTTTGCCAATTTTCTCTGATTTCATTGTTGAAACAGTTCCCGGTTAAAATTGGCCAAAATCATTCCTATACATATATACAATATGTCAAGATTAATGTGCAATAAATAAGTTTGTGTGCAATTGTCTCGTAATTCAGTTACTTATATAATTAAAAATGCTGCAATATTTGTAATTGGCCAGGAAGGCGCATTGGGGTTGCCTGTAATGCCTTCCTGGTATGTGTTGTCATAAAAAAAAACTCAAAAACTACGTGTAATACGCCGTCCTTATTTAATGAATTCATCTTCAGGTTGATCTCATTTACGTATAAGAATTTTAAAAAAGAGTAGCACTTACTAGTGTATCCTGCACATAATTCAGAATGATACGCCTTAATCTGCTTTTAAATTCGACCCAAATTAGAGAAATGCATGAATAGAACATCTCTTTGAACCCCTTCGCGACTGCAGGCGGCAATAAAAAGAATACCGGCATATTGTTCGTGGATTTCCCCTCCCATCCCTCCCCTCGTCCTGACATCCACTATGAGGGTGAAAGGGGGTGGGAGGTAAGGGGAGAACGAACGTTAAATATTAATGGGGCTACGCCACGCCACGCTACGTCGTGACTTTCGGATTCGCCTGTATGGCGGCGAGAATACGGCGAAACAATGAGACCGAGTCGACCCTAGTTTCCCCCCCGGCACTCAACTTTAATAACAGTAGATTTCCGACGTCATTCTTGGCTGTCGGTTGCAAGGACTCGAGTGCCACGACACCTTTTCCCCTCCTGGAAAATTATTTACGGGGAAAACTGGCCGATGCTTGTTACTTACTTGCATACAGTTACAAACTCTGGTATTTGTAACGTGACGGTTGTTCCGACAGACTTTTCCTACTCTCAAATTCTGCATACTGAGTATGAATATTCACCGTTGTTATTATGTGTAGGATTTATATACCAGTACGTTCAGCTACAGCCTGACCTCACCTTTAAAATTTTATTTAAGTTTTATATTATTATCAGTGAAATTTGATATAACGCATCCTTATAGCATAAAAGGTTCATTACCATTATTTACCTACATATGCTTCACCTGTATGGAATAACGCCTCGAATACTAATCTTTCTAAGCTCCAAATAATACAAAATAAATCCTTAAAAATAATTTATAATATACCCATATATACTAACTTAAAAAAACTGCGTGCCATAAATAATATTCCGTTTGTTACAGACATTACTAACAAACCAACCAGTAGATTCTTTGACACTAATCACTAATAACCATACTAACACACTTGTGAATAGTCTCGTTGATTACAACAAAATATCTATACCCTTCAGGTATAGCACACAGACTACTTAAACACAATCTGCTTTAGGTCATCGACTTTAGAGAGTCTTTAATTAATATTATATATTAGATGTATTATGAGCATTTATAAGAATTGTAAATAGGTTTTTGTGCTCTTTTTTTCTATTATGCTGTACATTAACATTAGAATAATATAATACTACGATTACTAACAAAATTAAATTAAAATTGTAAAATCGAAAATGAGCAGTAGATCAGTAGCTATTAAATTAGATATAAGATGTATTGTGAACATAATTTAGTAATAATAAAGAGCATTTAAAAATCAAATAAAAGGTTCAAAACCTAATTAAATAATCAGGACAACGTTTTAAAAATTGTCATAAATCATGGGGATTTAATAAAAGAAATGACGATTTATTTAATAGTTCTTCGGTAGACTGTTTTATGTATCGATTTTTTTTGTTAGATATTTAAACGACATGTTTTTGGAAAGGAGTCGATGGTGATTTACATTTAAAGCTCAACTTTCATGCATTATGTTATCAAAATAGCATCATAAGAAGTTACTTGTGTGATTTGATATAATATGAAAACAATGATCAAATTGTTTAAAAAAAATCAATACTATCAAATCCCATGCATGTCACTTGATTTGCTCTAAGGACGCAAAAATTTATATATGTAATAAAAATTAGCCGCCTTTCAAAATTATGTAATTTTTATATAAGTTTTACAGCTTCTTTCGATGGATCGTCGACAGAAGACAGTTCGATACTTTTTCTTATAAAAAATGGTGTACTACAGTTTTATGCCCTTTAACATAAACGTTTTATTGTGTTTCATAAAGAATTTTATACGTGAAAATACTCCTCGTTGGATTCCGATTCCTGGTTAAGTGTACATGACAAAATAAAGAACAGAAAATATACTTGGATCCATTTGATGAGGAGTAAAAATAACCTGTTTTAATATTAATACTAGTAAAATCAAATCAATATACTTTTAAAATGATGAATTAAGTCTTGAACTTTTTTTTATAACTGGGTCAATTAAGCTTTTCAGTTCAATTGAGGTTTTTTTCAAACCTCCTTTACTTTTATTACAATTTTATATAATTTTTTTTTTTTTTTGTGCCATCTTATCGATTCCCGATAAATCATCACCAGCGATATCGTTGCTCTTCAGATCATGTATAATATAGAATATAAATAATATTTCTGGCGTGACAGATTCATAAACATTTTCAAATAAAATTTTTCATAAGATTTTACATCTCAAATTCTGATTTTACAAATTCCCCGTTCGGGGTGCATTTTTCAGTGTGGTTTTTATCAGTTTTCTGAAGGAAATATCTGAATTATTGCACTCCCTTCCGAAGCTATAAAATTACTCACAAATTCATACATTTTTCCTAGAGCCAGTGGTCGAAAACCAACGAAGCGACGTCTCACAAAAAATTGCAAAAAAGAAAAAGCGTTCGTATTGAATTTTCTCCAAATGATATACGGCGGAAAAGCGTCGTCGACGTCGTCGCTCGAATTTGAATATATGCGAAATATTTTATTTATCGTATAAACAGCTCGGCCGTTTTTCTACACTGCTCCGTATTTTTTTTTATTATTTATGACGTAAATATTTGCCGAATCGACTTCAAAGTTGTGCGAATTTGACGAACCGGTTTCGAATCACTCTCACACGACTCGCATAGACGTATGATATGAACACTATTTTTGTACTATCGATAAATTGGAAATGAAATTTTACACGTGAAAAGTTTTGGTGATTTTATGGCAGGTATAACAGTCGATACGTAAATAATTCAACGCGTACATTACTATAATGAATAGTGGATGAAATTCCTTTTTTCCTCGGGCGATTCATTATTCGTGCGATAAATAAATCGTGAGAAAAATCGCCCAATTTTCCGACCAATCGCTGTATTGATGAACGTATTTTTCCACACGTGAAAAAGAGGACGCGTTAATTGCACAGAGGAAACCTCGACGCTTGAAAATGTTGAATAAATAACACACCATTGAACAATGTTTTCTACTGTGGATATTATTTTTACTATATATAACTACCTTTACTTTATGACTTTTAAATATTTAATAGAAATATCTAGTACAAATCTTTCGAATAATAGATGTCGAAAATAAATAAAACATGTAATATTTTTCTTCTTTTATTAGTAGAGAGGTTTCAACTCAATAAGTTCTAAATATGTATGGGTGATAATTAAAAATATTTCTTCACAAAAATATAATTTGAAAATTGATTGAAAAAGCTGATTTTTATTAAAAAAAAAAATACACTAAGTATTCATTCTAACTGTGGAATAAAGTTTCTAGTCGTTAGGTTAAATAGCCTTACATACATATGTTTATAAGTCATCACGATTTACCTTTCTACTAGGTCTTATAAAATTATGTAAATATGTACAAAAATTCCACTCAAATTTTATAAATAAAAAATGTGGTTAAATTATATAGATTAAAATTAATTTAACTTTAAATTTTTAAATCAAACATAACATTATTTCAAACATAACATAAATCAAACATAACAACTTGTTTAATTCGTTATAAATAACGAATTAAACAAGTTAATGTTATGTTTGATTTAAAAATTTAAAGTTAAATTAATTTTTATCTATATAATTTAACCACATTTTTTATTTATAAAATTTTAGTGGAATTTTTGTACATATTTACATAATTTTATAAGACCTAGTAGAAAGGTAAATCGTGATGACTTATAAACATATGTATGTATGTAAGGCTATAAATAGCAATTCTGTTGATTGAAATACTCATTTTGAACATCATATTTTTTAACTGCAAAACAGTATAAAAAATGGAAAAATTAACTACTTTTGAATTTGAAACATATTGTAAATATGTGGAAAAAATTTTTTTTCAACATAATCATAGTGATTATACATATGTAAAACGTATACTTATTTCTTTATAGATTTAACTAGTGTTGTATCCCATGAAATATCATCGTATGGCTGTTGGCATATTAAGTTATTAAATAAAAAAATTTAAATAAATGTTTCGGTTCTGTGATCGATCCGCACGCGGTCAATTTTTTTTCAAATACCTATTAAATATATTTAATTTCATATTTATATTTAATTGTTTTATATGAAAAAATGGTAAAAACTACCTATCTACCTACCTACTTATAAAAAATATAAAACACCAATCGAAAATCTAATTAATACCTGTGAAGCATGCGTATATGTGTAGGTGTGTATGTATGTATATGTATATATGTGTATGTTTTTATATTTATGTATGTTTTTATATTTATGTATGTATGTATGTGTATTTGTGTATACGTGTAAGTATTTGTGTATATATGGATAGTGTACATATATGTTTATATAATTGTCTTTGGCCAGGAAGGCGCATTGGGTTTACCTGTTAGGCCTTCTTGGTGTAAATTAAATAAAAAATAAAAATAAAATAAAAATATCGAATCGAAACGACTATTATAGTACGGCGAGCGTTATCTCAGGAAGACAGACAGAATAGCGACATTATATATATGATAATATTTCAGTTCTATAATACTATCATCTTCTACATCAAATTTTGTAAGGTTCAATGCGTTGAAACTTTTCGCTGAAACTAACAACCTTGGTTGGTGTTTTATTTAAGACTCGATTTGCTTCGTTAAAAAATTAAATTAAATACATTAACATAGCACTAGAGCCACTTTGTTCGAATATAAATAATATGTTCGAAAAAGTTTGTAAACTTTTGCACAAATTGAGTTTTGAAAAAATAGTCCCGCTCAATTACGCCACACCATCCAAGCGAGTGACGAAAAAAAAACCGAACCGCGAAAGCTTCGTTGAATATGCACAAAAAAACACACTTGAAAAGGTCGTCCCTTTCACCTCGTAAAGAGGACCGTACCATTTAGACGAAGGGAAGGAAGGAAGGGAAAATTATCTCGCGCATTTGATAATGCTATTAGGAGTTTAAGACCCTCGCTGATTGCTCTCCGGGTATAAATAATACATTCGGATAAAGTGCGGAGGGTGGCTGCAGGGGGGTGCGGATGATGAGGACGGGGTTGCATAATCCCTGTGTGAACAACAAAAGACATAGCCGAAAGGAAGAACAACAAAAACAGTGGTTGTTGTCGTTTCATCTGGAAAGTTGCCGAAGCCGCCGGCTTATTTGTTTACTCTCGCGTTCATAATTGCTAAGCCAAAAGGTAAAGACTTACCGTGCGTGTACTACTATCAAATCTTTTCGAGTGTTTTTGATGTGTGCCGGCGCTGATATACACTTATATAAACGCCTCGTTATCCTCCCTTAATATTCTGTACATAGATATATGAATACCTGTATACAGGGAGGCTCACTTAAGGACTGGCGAAAAAATATATAATATAATAAAGGAAAATGCTACAAATATCAGAATCGTTGAAATATACATGTCAATATTCCGCTTTTTTACAAACCTCCTTTACGTTTCACTTACATTACGATTCAGGAAAAAATTTGCCTCTTATCCGATCGTTTCATACTTTGCCATATTGCTCATTTTGGTCATCTATATAAGTAAATGGATCCTCCGCCATTACGATAGAGATAAAATATCGTTTAAGACGCGTTTGAAGTTTGCAAATTCAAAATCTGGGCGACGTCTATGTAGTCTTTAGTTTTATACATAGATGGCGGTAGTAAAATAAAATTATTGGTATTTTTAATCAAAATTTATATATCTTATTCTTTCTCTTCTGTTTAGCATTGCATTGATTGGCTTCCTATACATACCCGTTTTAATATCTTAATATGCATTAAATAAAATACAGACAGTATAAACATAGCTCGAAATGTTCCAAGCGGTGAAAAACAGGCAATTAGCCAACTCTATTTAGAGTGTAAAATTATGCCACAAAATTATATTTTGAAGATACATAATGTTGCTCAAATACATAGATATATATATATATATATATATATATATATATATATATATATATATATATATATATATATATATATATATATATATATATATATATATATATATATATATATATATATATATATATATATATATATATATATATATATATATATATATATATATCTATATATATCTATATATATATATATATATATATATATATATATATATATATATATATATATATATATATATACAAATATACCAGGAAGGCTTAACAGGTAAACCCCAAATGCGCCTTCCTGGTCCACATAACGATAAATAACGATGAATAACTTTCATGTAACAATACGAATTTTATATTCGATAAACAGCCACAGAGACATCTATGGTGAGCAATATGGCGAAACCTAAGATATAAAAATAACTAAAGGTTCAATAACAACAGTAAAAATAAGAAAAATTGGCAAATTCTGATAAGAAATAATCGACCTTGACAAACCAAGGTCTGGCCAATAGCGAGACTTAGCGGGAATCGAACTCGTAACATCAAGTACGAGATAATTCAACACTCACCACTAGACCACGCTACTGGTTATGAGATCCAGTGAACTTTCAGACATCATCTATAGTTTACCTCAGCATGGTCTTTTTTTTTTGGAAAATTAGAATATGAAATCTCGCTTTTTGCAATAGTTTGAATAGATGAGACTTGATTTATGAGTGTTTTAACTGGATGAGAGATGGACACACTCTTTGGAAAGTTGCATCAAATATTTTTTCCACAACATGTTATGTCTCATTTCGGAAAAATATGTAGGCATTTAATTTCGCCAGATTTACTATGAGTTTTCTATGTAGCTGCTTTGAAAAGAAAATAATTTATTAGTGAAGTGAAAATATATATGAGAGACGATGAGAGCCCACAATGCAAACTGTGTAAGATGTAGCGTGAAAAATATAAAGTTATAGGCGTTTAAAAATTTAAATTGACAAAACGAGTAGGTGGCGGAGTGTCAAATAAATAAGGCTAATGGCTAATGCAAAGATTTAGCTGTCACTGATTCATTTTTTATTTTTAATTTATTGCAACAATTGAAATCTCTATCGGGGGCCAAACCTCACATAATGACAAAATAGGTTTTTGAGCTCTTTTTCCTATTATGCTGTACATTAACATTAGAATAATATAATACTATATATTACTAACAAAATTAAATTAAAAGTGTAAAATAGAAAATGATCAGTAGATCAGTAGCTATTAAAATAGATATAAGATATATTGTGAACATAATTTCGTAATAATAAAAAGCATTTAAAAATCAAAATCAAACATAATGACAAAGTTTCAAGAGTTTTAGGAAGGGACCACTTATCATTGGACTAAGTGAAACTAATGTATACCTTGTAATGATGTATGTTCATAGACTAAAAACTTCTAAATAGTAAAAGAATTAAAGCACCCGAACAGGAATGGAATTTTTACGTTAAAACAATAAATTAAAAATGATGGACAATGTTACGCAACCAAACAATGTTATGTGACATTGCTTCAATAAATTACTTTGTGGCATAATAAATTTTGGTTTTATTTAGCAGGCTAATTTTTTAAAGATAATAATAGTTAATAATTTAATTTATAATTTACAAAGAGACTTTTTAAGGTTTAATGTACGATTTTAATGTAGTAGAATCCGTATATATGTACATGTAATAAAATAAAACTATTCAAATAAATTTAATAAAATGTTTACTCTTAGATTAGCTATTTTTAATCGGTTTATATTACAAATACCGAGCAAAGCCACGTAAAACCACAAGTAATATATAATATTACATAAAGATAGCAAACGTGCTAGCATTTGATCAAAGTGCTTGTGTGCGCCCGGTTTGTCCGTGTACGATGATACATACATATTATATCAGATCTTTGTGGCTTAATATGTCGAGTTTCACTTTGTCAGTATTATATGTTATTAAATTGGTCAGGGATCTTCTGGAGATAGAAGTCGACAAGCGTTTCAGGGATCTGTAAGTTGGGTGCGGGTGAATAAACCATAAATGGAAATTATTATCGCAAGTCACCGAACGACGATCTCTGCTCTTATAAATAAAATATTCGTGTGAAATAATATATAATACGTATGTATGCGGAGTATTTTCATAAATAAATTGTTGTATTTGAAGTTTATTAATTCGGTTTTGATTTGGGACTTGTTTGATGCATAGTTATGTACATACATATGTATGTCATGTGTTTCAATATTTAATCTGGTTTAAAAATTAAATGAAAAATTATTACATATTTGTTTTTGCTATTATGTTTTCTGTAAAAAAAACGTTTAATGTTTGGTTTCTGGAGTAATATGGATATCTGTTTTATTTATGACAGCCATGCTATGGTAAATAAATTCTTTTAATATCAAAATGGTCTTCATTATATGGCAAATGGAACTTTTAATTTGTTTGGTTTTCCAATAGGCGTATAAGCCTCTTATTGATACTCTCAAAAGTTTTTTTATAAACATATTTATGAGAGAATTTTTTTTTATAAAAATACTGTGAAATATATACTGTGAAATAATTATAAAAAAATAAATGATATGTCTTGACCTACATAAATATTTATTTCTACGTCTTCTTATTTAATTGTTTTCATATCTTTTAAATGCAAAAGAAAATTATAACTATATAATACATATGATTTTTCACATTTGAAAAAATATACGACCGATTTTAATTAATTTTTAGTCTCGTCTTTGTCCTTCTAAGGGATAATTATTTAAATCTGATGATTGATGAATATTAAAACCCGTATTTAAACAATATTCAATATATGTAAAATTTGATATTCGATGTATCTAAAAAAATGCGAAAATATTTATAATTACGGCTATTCATTAATCGAGCTCCTTTTTCATCTCGTCAAGTTTATTCAGATTGTGTACTCGGCTCTTTTTACAAGCTTATTCTTAGTTTTTAATTGCAATATAATTAAAAAAGTGTTTTTAATAGTATTTAATCATACCGCGCCTTTGATCATGATATAAGAATATCAACAAATTTCCAAGATAAAAGCGAAGAGTGTATATTCGTCGATTAATTTATAAAACGGGGAGGATGAGTCGTATAATAAACTTGTTACCAAGAAAGTGGACTGGAAGGAGTGTCGTTACATAAAGTTAAGAAACCACTGAACTATGTAGATCGCAACGTCTTTTACTTTATCAAACATACATACATACATATATAATATATATGGACACACTTGACGTGTTTATACACTATATGTATAGACCATCCCGAAAGTAGGACTCGCTAGAAATTGCTTCGCGACCGGTCAGAGGAGTGTAAACATGAAAATAAACTTCTCGCATTTCTGTTTGCCGAATGCTTTCCACGTGAAATGGATTGAAAATATCACTCATCGACTTAAGCGAATGTTTTTCCGGTTGAAGGAGACCCTCGTTCTCGAAAAAACACAAGGTTCTGTAATATTTTCCCTCCGCATACGTACTTCGAACGATTTTCCGCAAGTGTGAGTCACGGAAAAGTTGGCATTTCCAAAGGCATTGCATGTTCGGACTATTGACTGATTTTGAATAAACTAATATTGAATTGCGGTTCGGCGCGAATCACTATACTTACATACGTTGTAGGCATTATGGATGTTATCTGTGTGTACATAAACCGAATCCTGATTATTCGGTACGAACTTTATCCAATAATGCAAACTAAGTTCGTGAACTAAATTATCGATTGTATATATTTAGGAAAAGCTCACACAACATCCCAACACATTATAATATACATTTTGTATTTCAAGTTTTCATCAAATTCTTTGGGCACAGTTTAATCGATTAGCTTCGAAATTTTCAACTATATTTTTAATGGAAATTTATTACATTATAAATACATATAACTATTGCATGCCTGATAACATCGCAATAGACAGTAGAAGTAGTATATAGTGATTAATATTTAGGACAAATGATAAACATGTCCGGTAGTAATAAAGATGAAATAAAGAGACGTATTAAATTAGGATGGAGTGCATTTGGACGAATGAATGCGGTTTTTAAATCAAAAATTCCACTTTGCCCGAAGAAAAAGATATTCGATCAATGTGTTTTGCCAGTGATGACGTATGAATGTGAAACTTGGATATTGAACGCCAAGTTGCTACTCAAAGTCCAATGCGCTCAAGAAGTGTGGAACTTTGTATACTTGGCATAACGAGGAAAGATAGGAAACGGAATACGTGGGTAAGAAGTATGACAAGGGTAGTGGATAGAGTGAAGAGATTGAAATGGCAATGGGTGGGCCACGTGGCTAGAAGAATGGACGAAAGGTGGACAAAAGAAGTGCTAGAATGGTACCCAAGAGAATGAAAAGGGGTAAAAGGAAGACCGCACGGAAGGTGGGTGGACGAAATTAGGAAATGGTGTGGGATGAGATGAATGAGAGTTTCGCAAAACACAAACGAGTGGAAGCGTATTGGAGAGGTCTTCATCCAGCAGGGGATGGTGAATGACTGTTGACGATGATGATAAAGTATATGTATACATATGCTCATATACATATGTATTAACATGTTTTCCGATATCTTGTGTTTGTGGTTTTGCACATTTCAGACTAGGAACAGATCATTTGGTATTTAACGGATGAATTTGTACTAAATGGCTTTACTAAACTGTATTTTTCAACTGTTTTTACTTTATAACTTCTCTTGAACACAGGAGGGATGTTGCCCTAGTCAAGTTCTTGTTTTCTATATTTAGAGGTTTTATTTAATGCCAGTCTATTCTGGCCTTCATGCTCCCGTCAATCGTCCCTTATTTCATATTCCTCTGGCAAGAACTGTGGCTTGTTTTAATTATCCCATTCCTCGAAGCCTCCATTTCTTAAATTCACTGGATGATGCCATTGATATTTGTCATATCTCTTTTCATTCGTTGCACCGTTTCCTCAATTACGGAGGTCGCGACCAACTAGAGCAGTTTTAATTGTTACCTGTTGACTATGCTGTTATATTTTAATTTATTGTAAGAATTTTTAAATCCATGCATTTTTTCTTCTGTGCTTAATTTGTTTAGCACACTCGTCGCTTTGGAGCAATCACTGCCTGATTAATTAAAATAAAATAGCAATATTAACTGTAGTGGAAGTGATAACGAAACATGCATGCTAATTATTATTTTTTAAAAAGCTCGATAATTTTTTGTGTGTTGCGTGTTCTTTGTCAAACAACAACTAATATCAACTGTAATTGTCAATTGGCATAAAATGCTGGTCACATTTTTTTGTCAAGAGTTTTCCGAAATAACTTAAATGAATAAATTAAATGTTTTATTTTTACTGTATATATATAAATTAATAGTAAAAATGTATTTAATGAAGTTAGAATTGATGATAAAATTATTGAAATAGTTTATAATATAAAATATCTAGGAATCCATATAAACTCGAGCTGGATTTTATGGTGCACGCTGAATACATCATTAAAAAAATGGCTAGAAAGTGTGTGCCTTATTTAGGTTACGAAATATTTTAAGTATAAAAAGTAAAATTTTAGTCTATAATACAATTGTCTTGCCACACGTGATTTATTGTGCCACTGTGCTTAAAATGTTTAATACCCAAGATTTAGAAAAAATACAAAAATTACAAAATAAAGCTATGACAGGTATTTTGAATGTAGGCAGATTAAAAAGTATTAGAAGTACATAAGATGAATTGGGATGGATGAGTATTAGAATTAGTTTAAATCTTAGTACATAGTATTTTGTTTATAACTTAGATCATAAGTTATTATCTAAGTATTTTAAGAATTATACAAGAAGAAATGGAGATATCAATAGTTATTATACTAGAAATAAGAAAAATTTAGTTCTAGGTAGAATAAGGAACTAATTATAATTAAAAAATCCCCGAAGAGTAATATATTGATACCTCCAAAGAACTTGTCATTAGTCTTTAACTGCTTCAGTCTTGAATCAATCATGCACAGCATCTCGTAATAAACCATAGATATTTCATCGATGAATAGAAACTGGACATCCTTCCACTGTTGCCGCATTTCTCTCAAATAATAACTCTAAGAATGGGTTCAGAACAATAAGAGATAATGAGAACCAATAAAGCAAATTTTATAAAATATAGAGTGAAAAAAGAAAAAGTTATAGGCGTTTAAACAATTGAAATCTGACATGGTGAAAAGTGAGAATAGTCTTTTAATAATAAACGCTGGATAAACGTCAGGCACTTATTCGTAGGAGAATTTTCAAACGCTTCTAATTAGATATTTTTTCATCATCGTAATGGCGGAGGATACATTTACTTATATAGATGACCAAAATGAGCAATATGGCAAAGTATAAAAACGATCGGATAGGATGCAAATTTTTTTCAGAATTGTAATCATAAGTCAAACTAAACAGAGGTTTGTAAAAAGAAGACAGCTGGTGTTGTTTTTTACAGGTGTGTGCTCATGTATGTAGATTGGTATGAATGAGAATATTTTAAGTTGGTAGGACTATGGCTGTCAGTCCGGCGATGGCCGAGCCCGAAGCTTGACATTATAAGAGTTGGTAAAGACTTTGACTTTGAATAACCTCCCGCACACATTCCTGGATCCCATATGTATAATACCCTCCCTGAGTGCGACAAGTCTTCTAAGACCGTGGATGCATTCTTGTGAGGTGCGAGGAGACACCTCTGTGAAGGACAGTGCATATAAATTCATGTATAAAATTTTAGAGTTAAGTAACTAATAATGTATTTTTAAATTAGCTAACATCCCCACATTATATACAGTCAAACTCCAAAAGCCTACAGATGGTTTATATATACATACGTATAGAATTTTAAATATATCGATTCGATGGAATGAATCACGTTGACGATACGTTTGAGTGTGCCGTTGAAAGATTGCTTCGACGATAGTTGTATTTCGATATCCGCGAGGCCAGGGGCTTCCAAGCCGCGGGTCGCAGCCGGACGCCCGAAGAATTATTGCCGTGAATAATGAGAGGCGCCATGTCAATTAGGGGCTGGTGATTGATGGCGCCCCCAGCATCCCCCGGTTCGCGGATCGAATCCGGCACCGGATATTCAAAAAGCGTTACAACCTTAAAAGCCATTACTGCCCCCTGCTCTCCCCCGCCCGAACGAATAAATAGATCAGATTTTGCTTGAATTATGATTTTCGGTAATTACAAAACCCTTTCCACCGTGTCGGTCCATTTTCGCGAAACATAACAACAATGGGGCTCATGCGGGCGATAAATTTTCATTAGCCGAATGTGCTGATTGACACATTTTCCGCGAAAATTCGCCTTTTCATTTTCGTGCCACGCTCTCAAGGTAATGTTTCATTTGCTCGATTTTTTGTCAAATACGAGTCCAACCTTTGCTTTTATTAATTAAATTTTGTGAAAAGGATTTTGTAGAACTTTTAAAAATAATCTATTAAGTATTTAACCGTACGATGGGCGCTGATTCATATTTTTTTTGAATATCAAGTATTATTTGACAATTTGCGTGTTGATTCATATTCTAATCAAACGATTTGAGATGTTAATTGGAACCATCAAGCACTGTTTTACCATAAAATTAAGCAGTTAAAAGTAAAATTGAGCATGACACAAAATTTCGCATATAAAATATAAGGATAAGGATATACATATATTTTATAAAATATATTTATCAATTACACCATTTCTAAGTAAAAATAATATGTAAAATTGATAAATGATTTTTTTAAATATTTTTTCCGTGTTTCTGTACATGTTCTACGCCCAAATTTATTATTTTCACGCAAAAAATCGCACAATGTATGGTTAAAATCTTAATTATTCAATAATTCATTACAGAAAATTAATTCGTATTCTTCAGTAGAGTAAATGTTGGTAAAATTGATCGGTCAAAGTTTCTATCTCCATTTAAAGTTTGATAAAAGCTATGTTTACATCTGATCAAATGCTTCGATTTTGCATTGTGCTTTTAAGTCAATTTTACACACATATGTATATTAAACGAATAATCCCAAAAATTAAATCAAATCATTATCGGATAGAAAATAAGCGAATCACTTGAAATCAAGTACATTTTCACTTCACCAATTCAATCTAAAAATAAATTTCGCTAATGATTTTAATGCCCATATATACGAATTCCACATAGTAACTTAAAAGTTGTTCGTATTTTATAATAAAAATGAAATATCCAGATGTTGTATAGTGAAATATTGCGGAAACATCATGAATAGAGTATTGTTGTAAATAAATATACGTTTAATATTATAAATACATATGTATGTACATTTAGTACATAAATTAAATTTAAATATATATGTACACTACTAATAAAGTTTGATTATCCACAATACAAATCTACGCTTTCTAATAAACAAACATTGCATTGCATGCTATTTTCTGTTGCATTGCAAATTATTTTCTGTCAACTTAAACTTACCGTAATTTTTGTTAGCATGTATGTATTATATTTGTATTGAAAATGAATCCTAAATTTTTTTGCCTGGATCACTTTTCATAATATTTTTCGACGGTGAAATATCTTTGAGCAATGTCAAATGTGTGTACTTAAGAGGGCTGTACACCCGAAACCTTAATTTTGTTACCGTTCCTTTCTTCGATATATATATTGAGTGTATGTATATATTGAGTGAAAGCGACAATATAAATCAATATATATATTGAATGAATGTGACAGTTGCGCCACGACCAGATAAAACGTATTTTAAATTGACAAAATTGAGGTTTCGTATTCTCCTATTTTCTTCTACAAAACTGGACCAATTTTTAAAAAAATTTCATCATCGGTATGAGAAAAATACTTTCTGTGCATCTATCGGCATATTTTTTTTTACAACGACCGTTAAATAAGCACGCTGGACTCGTTTCATGGGTGTAAAAAAGAGGCGATTTTATAGATGTTTGGTGGCTCCTAGCTCCTATAAAAAATAATTAATCAAAAAAATACAACAATAGATGTACCCCAATGGTAGATATCCATAGCATATTAAAAAATAATTTTTCTAGTGCCATAATTGAGGAAGGGAGAAGTATAGTACATTTGTATGGACAAGGCGCTGCTGTCCAGCCCTCTTAAGAGGAGAGCTTTTACGTTCAAGGATTCACTTAGCGACATATATTTTTCGTACTTAAATTAAGTTATAACGACATGTAAAAAAATCAATTTAATCACTTGAGTGTTGAACGTTTAAATGTGGCAATAATAACATCGTTACCTATATAACTTTTTATTTTATTCAATATTTAGACGGAATACGTATTGCCGTTGAGGTTTTACGCGCTCGCGTAATAAGTCGTAGATTCGCCTGCGTTTTCGGCAATAAATTTTTCGTCCGCCTTTAAAAAAATAAAAATAATAAAAAAAAAACAGAAAGCACAACAAAATATTCATAAAATATGAGTCTCCGCGTTCTGGTGAGGAAGCTGTTAAAAGAAAGCCATTACGATTCCGCCCCCGCCACACGTAATAAAAATGACTAATGTAAATGCGTTTTGTTCGCTTGTAAAAATCAGGCCGAGACACGGAGTCGTTAACCCTTTAAGTGCGGCGGATGCGCCGGCGTCGTCGTCCTCGACGTCGTTTACTCCACGGTTAATTGCCATGGCTAATTAAAACCCTTTTGTTTTCCCCTTTTTGTATCTCCGCGTTTATTGAAAGTAATGAGCACTACGCGTAAAAGGAATTTTTCCGTATAAAAAGCTCCCAAGTTTAACGATACCTTAATTTTATTTTAAATTTATTTTATATTCGAACGCGTAAAAAACATTATGAATTCAAATTTATCCGTCGTAGAAAAGAAAACCTTAAGCAAAAAATACACACTCCAAAGAAAAAGTTTCACTTTGATATAATAATATACTAGTATATGTATAGATCGTACCATTTATGTATAATTTCGCTTAAAATCTATTTTATATTTATATATTATACAAATGTATTTTTTTAATAATACCTGACCCACTTTTACGATGGAAGCAACTATATTCCCGCCTTAGATAAATACGTGTCAAATTGATCGCTTAATAAAAGCCTTTTGAGAATGAAAGTTCTTTGAAGTCAACTTCCTGTCAAATTGGTGGGCGATATAAAAAAGATTTTCCTATTTATTTTTTATTTCTGGGAAATTTTCATTAGAATTTCGACAAATTTTTCCGTTTAAACCGACATTTTCTTTGTTGACAAAACATAATGATTCATCACGTAATGTGAAAAACATTCTGAAAAACCAACTAATATTTAAATTAATAATAAATTCACTCGGATTCTAGACTTTTGTTAAGGTTTCATGTAAAAATTATTTACCTTATTTACTGAATCTTCAGATATTACTTTTATATGTATTTATGTCAACATTTACATTCACTCATTTTATATGAAAAAGAAAGCCTTCGAAATTCAAGGGAATGAGGTTAATAATTAAAATATAAATATGGTATTATTATTTGATTGCTCAAAAATTCCATCAAAAAGGCTAAATTTTGACAAATTGTTGACCTCATTGACTTTATCATATCATAAATCATAAAAAAATCTTCAATATACTACTTAACTTTTAAATTTGAATTTCCTTTTAACAAAAAGATTTTGCTTTGATTTCCTAAATTTCCTATTCATTTATACAATATTTACTTACCAGCATTGTATATATACAAACTGTTCATTTTTCGTATTTTTTCGATTAATAACAATGATAATAAAGTACCATAGTATGTTTAAAAATATATTTTATAATAACAGTCGCCACAAGTTCTCATTTAAATAATGACACTTATTTTATTTTTTAATTCATGTAAATTTTCTTCTATTCTTAATCTGTTTAGTGCACTCATTGCTTTGGAGTGATATTTTAGACCAGTTTGCATGATTAATAGATACAAAATAGCCAGAAGTTTGGCTTAGTGGTAGCGTATATATTTAGCACCACTGAGGTCAAAGGTTCGAGTCCTCGCCATCTGCTGGTTAGATTTGGGGGTTTTGTGACTCCAAATCGATCGTTTCTCTGTCAGAGTTTGCCAATTTTATCTCATCATTGCTGAAACGGTTCCTGAAAATTGGTAAAATCTATACCTGTTGTCAAAAAATCTGCCTGTGTATAATTTGTAATAATTATACACAGTAATCATAAATCTATAGATATCTCTATAATTTCGTATTTATTATATGTATAAAAATTGTACACAAAAAAAAATCTAAAAATAATCCATAGATGTCTCTATGGTTATTATTTCTGATTAATTGTTATATGCTATATATTCTGATTGTATATGTATTACTGTATTTCTGATTTCTGATTGTTTATGTATTCTGTATTTCGTTAACGTACACCCGTCGCATTGGAGCAAATCTGTAATGACGAGTGTATATTGATTTGTAACAATAAAAAAAATATGTTTATCTATTAAATAAAATCATTAAAATATACTAAATCAATTTAATTTATGTAATGATACATAGTTTTCACTTTGCAAATACTGATACAAGTTTAATTTCGAGTTGAAATTTCGGCTTTAAACCTTTTAAATATATTCTAAATCGCTAACAGAAACAAATTAAACTGAGATTTTCACTGGATTGTGAACACTAACACCAAAGATTTTTTTTTCAAAGTTTTTCAAAAATAAATATATGATATTACAATTGAAAAATATTACGACTTATACGTAATAACACTGTTATGTATATACGTAAAATAACAGTATTATTTTTTATCAAAGAACAAACAAAGAAACAAAAAAAAAAACACTGCCAAGACATGTGTACGCCAACACGCAACGTAATGAGTTTTCCGAGAATTTTCCGAGCTTAACACTCTCCGATTTAAATTAAAACTCATCAAACACAAGAACTGACATTTTGGCATGCCTGTAGATAACCCACACGTGTACAGGGTCGTATATTCGATTGTATTTTATCGTCGTGGTGTCCGCGGCGTTATTATAATTAGCGGCAGTGGCAGTTAGTCGGTCGTGGTAATTTATAGATACAATATCCCGTAAATAGGCAGCAATTACTGTCAGCGACTGGCGTTGCCTGCGGACATGTTGCCAACATGCAACTTTATACCTGAATTACTATTTTAATATCACCGCTAGCCGACACAAACACGTACAAACCGGAACCCGGATGGCTAACTAACTCGTCGAGTTACATTTAACGCTCGCGATCGCTTTTTAACCGCACGAGATTATTGTTTAAAATGTCCAAATACTTTAATTTTGACCCAATTGAATAAAATTCCGTCTTCTTATTCCATATTCATGTTGAAAATTGCGTAAAGTCGGTTAATACGGATGCATTGATAAATTATATTAATATATACATAGATTACCTAAACGCAATCTGCTTAAGGTCATCGAGAGTCTTTAATTAATATTATGTATTAGATGTATTATGAGCATTTATAAGAATTGTAAATAGGTTTTTGAGCTCTTTTTCCTATTATGCTGTACATTAACATTAGAATAATATAATACTATGATTACAAACTAAATTAAATTGAAATTGTAAAATAAAAAATGATCAGTTGATCAGTAGCTATTAAAATAGAAGTAAGATGTATTGTAAACATAATTTAGTAATAATAAAAATTATTTAAAAATCAAAAACAAATATTAATATATACATAGATATATTGATATTTGTTTCTTCTTATTGCATATTCATGTTGAAAATTACGTAAAGTCCTCAATTAATACGGATGCATTGATAAATTATATTAATATATACATAGATTACCTAAACGCAATCTGCTTAAGGTCATCGACTTTAGAGAGTCTTTAATTAATATTATGTATTAGATGTATTATGAGCATTTATAAGAATTGTAAATAGGTTTTTGAGCTCTTTTTCTTATTATGCTGTACATTAACATTAGAATAATATAATACTATGATTACAAACAAAATTAGATTAAAATTGTAAAATAGAAAATGATCAGTTGATCAGTTGCTATTAAAATGTAAATAAGACGTATTGTAAACATAATTTAGTAATAATAAAAAGTATTTAAAAATCAAAAACAAATATTAATATATACATATATACCTGTATGATCATTCCACACAACGATATGAAATATAAATTATATGAATGAAATATTCATATTCATTTTATATATTATTTACTTCGATAGTGTTTTTTTAAATTATATTGTATTTATGAAGCGTGAAATTTTATCTCAAGTTTGCAATAATGATAAGTCTTTTAAAAATAATGTGTTATAAATTAATCTCGGTTTTGTCTTTCAGACTTTTAAATGTTTAAAAAATCAAAAATTATTGATGAATTTCAAAAAATTATGTAATATTTTGCCAGTTAAAAAAAACGAACATCGCATACCTATCCTTAAAATCTTCCATATACCTCACTGTAATATCTTTCATTATATATATATATATATATATATATAAATAAAAATAAATTTAAATATGCTTCAATACCTCTTAAAACATATACATTGTCACTCTCAAATTCTCAAATCTAAATACATACATCATTATTTCGTCTAAAATTTTCCTTACAAGAAACTATGTAGTAATATTTAAATTTATAATGAATGGAATTAAAAAAATATGTACATACATTCATATAGTAGTATCATTTTTGAAACATACATACCTACATATTTGTACTTAAAATTAGTAATCTTCAAATTTCATTCATAGATTTTCTATCTTAAATATTAGTTCACCGAAATTCAAGTAAAAAATGCTATCAGTATAACAACGTAATATATGTATATAAACATACATACATATATATAAACAATTTTTCTGATCTACATTTATACAGTCAGCAGTATGACTTGGTGGTTTCGTTTATGATTAGCACCGAGAAGTTACCGAGTTCAATCCCGTGCTAATCTTTAATACTGCTGATCAGACTTAGATATTTGTGACTCAAAGCCAATCGTTTCAATTTTATCAGAGTTTGCCAATTTTATCTGATTTTATTGTTGAAACGTTTCCTCCATCAAATTGGCAAAAACCACCCTACCCGCTATGTCACAAATATCTGAATTTGAATTATGTTCAATTTGTAAAAATGAACATAAGAATGTAATGTACAAGTCCAAATCCATAGATGTCTCTATGGATTAATTAATTGCTGATTTTGTATTCGTCAGCATTTCGGAAAACAGCGATTTATGTAATAATTAGATACAACATAACTTCTTATTGAATACTTATCTCGCAGATAAGTATTCAATAAGATATTCAACTCGGCTAAAAGTATATCTCCGTGAAGAGATATACTTTTAGCCGTGAAATGTCAGATCTGACATATTTGGCCAAAAATCAATATACATATATCGTATATTACATTACATGAAGCTAGACGCCAAATTTGAAATTTATATATACATATGAGAGTTAAAACTATAAATATTTAAATATTAGAGATAACGAGGACCTATAGAGCAAATTTTATAAAATATAGAGTGAATTATAGGCGTTTAAACAATTAAAATCTGAAATGGCCATATCAAGGCGAAAAGGTTGAAGATAGATTATGGTAGTTTGCCGTACCGTCATAGACGTCACCGTACCCGAGATTCTGGATATTTGATACGCATTGTATACGATATTTTATCTCCAACGTAATGGCAGACGATACATTAACGTATATTGATGACCAAAATGAGCAATATGGCAAAGTATGAAAACGATCGGATAAGAGATAAGAGATATAAAAAATGACCACTAACACGAAAACCATGTGAACTTAATAAGAGGTAAGTAAAAATGCTGCAATTAGTTGTCTAGAAAGGCGCATTGTATTCTATCTGTTAGGCTTTCCTAGTTTATATTTATGTAAAATAAAATAAATAAATATAATACCATATTTTTCAGATATAAACTCTATCAAAAGCTAGGTTGGTATGTGTATTACAATAATAAACACAATTATCATTAATACCACGCTTTACTATCAAAATCTATGAAGTATAAACACAGTATAGCCACTCAAAGCAATAACTGAAATTAATAGATTGTCACTAAATTCTACATTCATTAAAAATATTCAATATATCCGTGTATTTGTGCACATCATGATATGACCAATTTACGGGTTGCTGTTTTAAAGTTGTACCGGATGTTTTTTGAATGCGAGCTTTCGCAATCATGTTTCATCTCGTTTCGCTTACAATTTGGAACCGCTGGTTTGCATTTACACAGCATGCATGTTAATCGTAACACCGTACCGGGCAAATGGATCGAGAATAATGATGATATATGTATGTAGGTGCAGGATGTATGAATGTGCATGTGTTGTATTCACCGCATAATGCGCTCGTACGACACGACTGATCTGGAATGATGACGATTTCACTGACGCTACACAATATTGAATCACTATTATTGCCAATGGGCAAATGAACAATGCCTAAAATAAAAAGAATATCAGACTATAAAACCTTCACAAGTATAGGGATCAAAAATTTTCGCCAAATTAACATTAAATTCACATAAAATGGCTATCCCCGATCAACTAACAAAATGGTTGCAAGTGCATTCAAATAACTCTAGTGATTAGTAACTTTTTATTTTTCCATAATTTAATGGCCAATGTGGTTATAAATTCGAGTCACACTGCTTAGTTTGTAACTTGACCTTGCAGACCTTGGTTTGTAACTTGTTTGATTTTCATTGAAACGATTTCTGCAAAATTGGCTTTCCCTCCCCATTTCTCTCGCGAAATCTTGAGTTATTGTATTATATCTCAGGATTCACCGAGTTTCTCTCTATAGATGTCTCTGTGGATGTTTATTGTATAAATTCATATTGTTGTATAAAATTGTTTATTGAGCGTAATGTATTCGATGTTCATTGATCGTATTGTATACGATGTTTGCAATGTCTGACCATAGATGTCATGTATGGTTTCGAAATTTTCGAATGATTATGTATTAAAAGTATTGTATACGATGTTTATTGATCGTATTGTATACGGTGTTTGCAATGTCTGACCATAGATGTCATGTATGGTTTCGAATTATTCGAATGATTTTGTATTAACCTTTGAAGGACGGAGCGTCGAGATCGAACGAGTGTCCCTAACCGGGGTCGAGTAAGACCTCAGTATTTTTTAAACAAAATACAGCTTTTTTCAATACAAATGGGTTCAATATATATCTTTTTAATCATTTTATACATCAACATTAAAAAGTTTTAGTCCTATAGCATGTGTTTGACTATTTTTGTATTAAAAAATAACGACAACCATCGACATGCAAACGCACATAGGTAAGGCCAACAGGCGACTGCATGAATCAATAGCCACGCGCCAAAAGCGACGAAAACAATAGCTTACGAAAATATAGCTGTCTCTTTTTCTCGCATTGATTCATCGATCAACAAGAATGTGCATGCGAACAGTCACAAACATGACTTATCGCTACCGCCTTTAAATTATACTTTGGCCCGTAGAAATGTATAAATGTATTTTTTTACAATGTACCCCTTTTTTAAATAACCTCCTTTGCATTTCACATGGCTTTCGTGTTAGTGGTAATTTTTTATATCTCTTATCTCTTATCCGATCGTTGTCATACTTTGCCATATTGCTCATTTTGGTCATCAATATACGTTAATGTATCGTCTGCCATTACGTTGGAGATAAAATATCGTATACAACGCGTTTTAAAAACGGGGCCCGTAGACCTTCTTGACGTTTAACAAGCGTTCGTCCCGTGTCTTCCAACCTGTTCGCCTTGATATGGCCATATCAGATTTTAATTGTTTAAACGCCTAAAATTCACTCTATATTTTATCAAATTTGCTCTATAGGTTCTCGTTATCTCTAATATTTAAATATTTATAGTTTTAACTCTCATATGTACATATATATAAATTTCAAATTTTTAAATCATACAAATAAATTTTTTGTAGTTCATTCTAGGAGTACAATAAATATATGGTGTATAGCTTTGAACATCACATAATTATTATGAAAAACGTAATAATAAAGAAGTACATATGTAAAAAAAACCTGTGCATTAAAAAAAAGTTTTTTAAAAACATACCTCTTGTATAATTTGTATATAAAATTATTATTTTGAATAAAAACACTATTTTTTTTACTACCGCCATCTATGTATAAAATTAATGACTACCAACTGTCACCGAGATTAAAAATCTTCGGACCTGAAATGCTTCTTATACGATATTTTATCTCTATCGTAATGGCGGAGGCTCCATTTACTTATATTGATTACCAAAATGAGCAATATGGCAAAGTATGAAAACGATCGGATAAGAGGCGAACTTTTTCCTGAATTGTAATCGTAAGTGAAACGTAAAGGAGGTATCTAAAAATTGGAGCACTTGCATACTCCACTTTGGTGAGGGAGGGTTAAAATGGAGCTATCTGTAATGACGAGTGTACTTTGATTGATTGAATAAAATAAATATGTATATAGGGATGAATTTTTCATGTCGCAGCTGCCCCTAACTAGTGCATACGTAGTTTTCAGTACATCAGAATTAAATCATAGAAAAGGCCCACATTATAAATATTTAAATTTTGAGATGGAACAAACGCGACCGTTTCCTGCTTCGGCACAAAAGAGGTGATGAATGTTTGCAGAGGTAGAGGCTCTCGATTTTAAGGTTTTCCCGCACCCCCTCCGGTAGGCAGGGGTTTGAAGGGTGCGTTGTCAGATTTGGGAAGATTCATTGCCTTTGTGCCGTACTCTGGCTCAGGATCTATAAATTGTTTACCCCTGACGTTCACAACCATTACCGAGAGGAAAGGTGACGTCTAGGCAACGAAGCTCCGGCTCGCGTATGTGTCATCGCAGCGCACGCGCACCGAACACCACAAATCACTCGTATTAACGCGAAATCACCACCAGCCGAGGTGATTTATCTCGCAGCCTCCCCTCTATCGGAAAAATAGATATACGAAACAATTTTCTTTATTCATTCAGGTGTTATTTACGATATTTCGATATTCGACGGGTGGGCGAAAGCTCGACTCGACTAGGAATTTGACTCGGCGTAATTTAAGTGGAACTTTTCCGTTCGTGTATTAAATTGATTTTTTTTCAATATAACATATATGTACATACATATACATATAGAAAAATAAACTTCTAGTTTTTTTTTCAATATATACTCATTGCTTTAATGTTTCGAGGTCGCACGTTTGAAGGTTGTCGTTGTTATGCTTATTTTGTGTTTGTTCGATATTGGTTGTAAGGATTGTTTATTTTATGGTAGGTTCAAACTGATCAAACTTTACGTATGCAGAAAACAAAATATTATTATTGCAAACATATACGTATATATGTACTTCCTATGTATGTACATATTTTTTGTTATATTAAGTTTAGGTTTGGACCATTGTGGTATTACAGGAGTCGCTAATGCACCACAATGGTTGGAAAAATACGGAAATGAGAAAAAAAAATATATAATATATTATACATACGTATACAGACAAAAAATATATTTATACCTAATAATAAAATCAATAGCATTATTTTGTTATGTATAATTGATGAGTATATTATTTTCGTTATGTATTAATTTATGTTTAATTGTTATTTTGTTTTTTTTGTGTTATATTTTTTGACCATTGTGGCGCTTTAGGAATTCCTGTTATGCCACAATGGTCTGTTTAGAATAAAATAAATAAATAAATATCAAAGAAATAATATAAAATAATATAATAATAGCAGATAAAGTAAAATTTTCAAATAGTAAAATACAAAGTAGGGAATGTCTTGCACCTATAGGCCAGAACCAATATATAAGAACCAGCTGCAAATAAAAAAAAACTTCACTGCGAGGTCCAAAATGAAGGAAAAAGATCAAAACATGTATACAAAGAAAAATAAAAATATATTTTGTACACGCAAGTCGAATATACAGAATATTCGACTTGCTTTTTGTATATATTTTATATTTTTTTGATCTTTTAAAAACTATCGAAATATTTCAAAGCGTGATATCTGAAATATTTACAAAGCTTGCTAATAAATAGAGAGTTTTAGTGCAAATAAAAAATAATTTTTGTTGTATGTTAATATAAATGAAACAAACTGTATATAAAGCTTATATTTTAGAAAAACTCAGTGGAAAATATCAGTGGAATTTCTCCTTAATTTTCTATTATTCCGTTAATTGATATTGCGACATTATTCTTAAACTATTCTTTTTGATACTACATATGTATATGTATACTAGGGTTTCTGATTTCCCGGACTTTTTCAATTCCCGGGACACGGGACGGAGCCCGGGATCGTTCCCGGGATTCCCGGAATCCCGGGACACTTGTAAAAAAACTTTTTTTTTTATTTAATATATTTTTTATTAAAAAAATATTTATTTATTTACAAAAAAATACATAATATATGTATCTATTAACTCGAAAAAATGTAATTATAAAGGTAAACTTATTTAAAGTAGCTTCTTAAGAATACTAAAATATTTAAATGAGAATCCCAAAGTCTAATTCTAGATTTGGTACAAAAATTTCCAGCTATGGAAAAAATGTTTGTCCCGGGTCGACCCGGGTCAGAAACCCTAGTATATACATATGTATGATCAAATAAATAACATATTCATTTGATTCATACATAAACATTTTGGATAGCATGTGAAGACTAAAATAAAAATAAATGTATTTATGAAGCATGTGAATATTAAAAATAAAATGTATTTTTTAAATATCTTACATGTATGTAAATATATGTACATATATATATAAAAAAAATTAATGTCTGTTTGTCTGTCTGTCTCGTATAGGCTCTTAAGCCACACAACCGATTACGATGGACTTTCAGGATTTGTTGTATGCATGTCCGGGAAACTTACTGCAAAAAAAATTGCCCCAAAACGGGAACGGAAACGGAAAAAACGAGAATGAGTGGCATTTTATTACACCGCAATAATTTCAAATGTTTTCGCGTCGCGACCTGCGTTGTTAGGGTAAAATAAACAAACCATTTCATAATTTCAAATGTGCATTTTTCAAACAAATGGGAACGGAAACGGGAACGCAACGGGAACGGTAAACGCATGCTGGGTTCAGTTAGTGTATATAAAATGTCTATTATTCTTATCTAGTCACAGTGTCATATTGAGATTACCTGTGAAGACACTGTGGTATATGTTGATAAATAAATACATACCACAAATAAATGATAAAATAAAATATAGGTATATAAAAACATTCTGAAATATATACACATATACAAATATTTACACAGTTACATTCTTGTATTATAATTTTTTTTTTGAATAACCAGTTTTTGGGGGCTTACAATCAAAGGTTATAGCGAAACAAGACGACGGCGATTATCCGTAGAGTGGAAGATCGATATTCGCAGGGGTTGCGGTTTAATCGAGTTAGTTTTTGGCCGCTGAAAATGCTGAAGGATTAAAGAAATCCCGGCACGTTCGCTTATCACTTCCCGGAGCATTCAATATGAGGAAAAGTTTCCCTTTTGAAATGAAACTCGAGCGAAAGGAAAATCTGGCGCGAAAGCCTCCTCGTCGACCTGCGCCGGATTTCCAACGCAATTAAAACTTCCATAACTGACCTGGCGCAATTATTGAGTTTCTGGCCACGAATGCCATTGATTGTCCAACGAACCCTGTTCAAATATTCTATTGTTCGAATGTGAATCAAATATTTCCACTACATTTGCATATTTTATATCTACATACATACATATGTGCTTTGTCCCAAGTGCTTATGATGTACGTAAATGATGAGGCGGATGAATTGTTAATAGTTTTGTGGCTTTAATAGTCCACATTGAATCTAAACAGCAAATTCTCTGTAGACTTATCTATTCACATACATACAATATTCTGATATTGCTATATACAATATATGAACAAAGCTTCTAAAATCTTCATACATGTATACAATTGAATATAAATCTATATTAAATCGTGATATTTTTAGCTTAAAGTTGCAGCAAAAATATTGAAACGATGCATTTGATACAAGTCTATATACCGTAACGTGAAAGTTTTCAATAATAAAGTACCTTAATATTTATTTTATTATAAATGAGCCGATATATTTGAAAGTGGCGCGGGAGTTCAATTTTCAGTTCCAAAAACACTATTTCAGTTTTACTTAATTTACAAAGTGTTATCCTATTTTTAATTCGTTATGCCCAGAATCTTGGATAGAAGAATAAACTTATAGCAAACCACCAGTATTTTTAAATAATAATCGCGCAAAACATTAAAAATATTCAATGTTTTGCGAGATATTTCTCAAAATCAAGGAAAATGGCCACTTACATACAAATATTATATACATATGTATGTAGGTATAACGGCTCAAACGCAAAATACAGGATTTCCAATCAGAAATAAATTCAAAAGAGATTTTTATACTCTTTTATATGTATGTATATGAACAATATAATTTTCTTTATCTTGAATTGTCATTTTCGTTAAATATAAAGCAAATTTAAGATTTAGAAATGGAGAACTTGCGACTTATCAAGGAAAGTAAATGTAAAAATAAAATAAAATAAATATCTTTACTAAAATAAAAATAAATATATGTTATTGTACAAATTTAATAAATTTAATGATAGCTCAAATATGTATGTATGTATACTAAATGATGTTACAATAGTAATCTAGAATATTCGAATACAAATATAATAAAAATGTACATATGTATGTACACACCATTAACCAGCAGCGTGGTCTAGTGGTGAGTATTGAATTTTTTCGTGCTTGATTTCACGGGTTCGATTCCCACTAAGAGTCTCGCTGTTAGCCAGACCTTGGTTTGTCGAGGTCAATCGATTGTTATCAGAATTTGCCAATTTTTCTGATTTTCACTGAAACGGTTCCTGTAAAATTGGCTTTTACTTCCCAATTTTCTGTTGCAAACCTTGAGCTATCGTTATATCTCAGGTTTCGCCAGATTTCTCACCATAGATGTCTCTGTGCTTGTTTATCGAATGTAAAAATTCGTATCGTTACATGAAAAATGTTATTAATCGTATTTATACGATGTTTGTAATATCTGACCATAGATGTCAGGTATTGTTTCGATTTACATGTCTCGTCAATTATGAGTTTTCAATGTCGTGTAATAAATTAGCCATAGCAATAACCTGGAGCTAATCTGTATTGTCACTATGGCGAAAATGTATAAACCTATTTGACAGTTTTCAAATGTCAAAGTATATATGTATTAACATATGTTTTAGGTATAATACTTTGAATAATTTGTCTATATACACACGTAGTACTGAGAAAATGTGTGTAGCGAGCGAGTCAAGCTCGAAAAACATTACATTATAATAATCCAATAATTTGACTACGTTCAAACAGTGACAATTCCTCGACAAGCATCCCGTTGAATAATTTTGAGCAAAGGCTCCATTAAACCGTCGAGGCTCCCGGGGCTGGTTTTGGTTTGACTTTTGGCGCAGATTTCCCGGACTAAATTTATTCTGATTAATGTGTATTTAAGCCCGCTTTCATAGTACGGGAGCAGAAGAGGGTCTACGCGGAAATGATTGACAGATAGTTTCTCAAACCCACCTCATTCCTTACCCGTTCTCCCCATCCTCGAGTCTGGAACATTTGCGGGAATGGAACGTCACAGACAACTCCTTTCCCATTCCGCTCGGGCAATTTGTAAATATTGCCTGTACTAATGCAAACAGGCTCGAAGCGGTCGTATTTAATCAACATGGAGGTGTATTCGAATGGATCTTGTAGATTTTATGCCTTTTGAACATTTCATATGCCTTTCAAGTATTTTTTTAATGACGAAAACGATCTGAGTGATATTAATTTTCGTACACTTGAAAGGTTTTCAAACGGATTTTTATTTAAAAAAACTTTCACAATATAATTTGGTCCAAAATGAATCGCTCAGATTTTCGAAAGCTTAAAAAAAACAACATTCAGACTTAAAATTGATTTTAAAGTCATATTTATTTAAATGATAGGTATATACATATGTAATATATTGACCTTGGCATTTTAAAAAAATTCTCTCTCTGGATGAATAATTTTTATTTTGCTCTTACCGCGGCTTACAATGATTTATTTCGATTTAAATCTTTTAAATCATCCCTATTATGACATTTTTATTACACGAAATTTTTTTTATGAAATATTTAATATGAAAGTTAACTACTTCTTAATGGAAATATTATTTACTGAACGTAAACAGTGCGTCGAATTTTAAACGATCGACATACATAATTAAACCATTGCAAGCCTTTACTAATATACAGATAAAAATTGGTTGGTTGATTTTGATTTTTAAATGCTTTTTTATTATTACTAGATTATGTTCACAATGTATCTTATTTCTATTTTAATAGCTACTGATCTACGGATCATTTTCTATTTTACAATTTTATTTTATTTATGTTAGTAATTAAAGTATTATATTATTTTAATACTAATGTACAGCATAATAGGAAAAAGAGCTCAAAAACCTATTTACAATTCTTATAAATGCTCATAATACATCTAATACATAATATTAACTAAAGACTATCCCAAGTCGACGATAAAAAGCAGATTGTGTTTAGGTAATCTGTGTTTATACCTGAAGGGTATATATATTTTGTTGTAATCACCGAGACTCTTTACAAGTGTGTTAGAATGGTTATTAGTGATTCTGTCATAGAATCTATTGGTCAGTTTGTTAGTAATGTCGTAACTAACGGATTGATTGGTTCATTTGATTGTCTTCTATGTAAATCTACAGTTTAATTTAGAACGCTATCAAAATAGCTTAACTTATATCTTATATTTATATCGCCATATTGCTCACCATAGATATCTCTGTGGTTGTTTATCGAATATAAAATTCGTATTATTACATGAAAGTTATTCATCGTTATTTATCGTATTAATACGATATTTGTAATATCTGACGATAGATGTCAGATATTGTTTAGATTTACATGTATCTATGTAATAATTATGTGGACCAGGAAGGCGCATTTAGGGTTTACCTGCTAAGCCTTCCTGGTATATTTGTATATATGTATGTAAATTAAATAAATTAAAATAACATTAAGACGTAAAATACAAAATATTCTGAAATAGTCTCATTTACTTTTTTCTATTTTTATTTTATTTTCTTTTAGTGTCATTGTTAACTTTCACCCACCCCAGCATCACCTAGTATAGTATGTATGTATGTAAAAATTTAGGCTTTGTTTGAAAATTCGCAGATTTCAATTTAAAGTGACAATATCAGATATACGTAATCGCATAGTACTTTAAATTAAGCCATAGACTTAAATTATCTGTTAAGGTTTCATTTTTCACTTTTTTCCCAAATTTATCCGAGCAACGCCGGAAAATTCAGCTAGTTTATACAAAGTGCTAATTTATAATAAACCGGTCTGAATTTATAGATCATTCAGCGGTATTATCTGCTAAATGACCGCATAGACTTCAGCACTTTTCACACACGATTACATTATCGTGAAAATCTATCGTTAAAAATACATTATCGTCTATCACGTGCTGAGGTAGCTGGTCCATTGTGAGGTAGGATGAAAAAAAAAATAATAGCAAGTGACCTCTCGAGTGACACCTAGAAGAGTCAAAGCCTCTCTACCGAAGCCGGGTAAGCATTATGCAGATAGGGATGTCGCGTGTGCGGCTATCCGGTGTATAAAAGGGACCGAATTATATCCTGTAATAAATTATGTAGACACTGGAAGTGTCACGACACATTTTAAATTACTTTTATAATTAGGTTTTTGAAGCGGCCAATACATACGTGCGGTACTTTTATCCTTTCTTTTTTTGTAATGCGTACGAGTTGGAAAATCTGTATGTGGGGAAATTCAAAACCGACCGAAAGGCCGACTGATCGATATCGCACTAATGCGTTTTTCACGCGATCGTTATCGATTCGAGGGTGAATTTTTGATTTCATATCTTATTTTTGTTTTTTGTGACGATTTGAAAATGACACTATTGACGTGCAATATTCGATTGTTTAAAATTGTTATAAACCGACATTTTTGTACCGTAAAAAATACACAATTTTTAACCAAATAGTAAACGTAATACGTGTACGTGTTCATATCATATTTCTTTGCTTCTTAGAAAATTAATAAAATATCATAAACCTAAATAATTGTTATTTTATTTATAATTATAAGACATATTATAACTAAGAATTCAGACCTACACCGCACAGATATTCCACTGTCACTGAATTTAAAGTATTATAATTCTTCAATGCGAATTATTAATAGAGAACTTACTACCTTGAGGTTGATGAGGCTTTCCCGTCGTATTAAACCATATATTATACACTTTTTATAAACATTCGGCCACCGGTATGATATTATGAATCTGATACATGAAATATATGAGCATTAAATAGTTATATAACCGGAATAAAACTTTTAAATCAGCTGACAACTAAAAATAAAACTATCACTGTATGATCCGTGTACATATATTAAGCCTGTATTGGTTAGAAGGAAGTTTGTTTTGGAGGAAGAAACAACTGAAATTTGAGGTTATGGGTTAAACGTCAAATGCGGCCAGCTTTATTTATTGGCGGAAAACTATTTGATAAATGATATTAACAATTAGATACAACATAATGTCTTATTGAATACTTATCTCGCAGATAAAACTCCGTGAAGAGATATACTTTTAGCCGTGAAATGTCAGATTTGACATATTTGGCCAAAAATCAATATATGTATATCGTGTATTAAATTACATGAAGCTAGACGCCAAATTTGAAATTTATATATACATATGAGAGTTAAAACTATAAATATTTAGATATTAGAGATAACGAGAACCTATAGAGCAAATTTTATAAAATATAGAGTGAATTATAGGCGTTTAAACAATTAAAATCTGAAATAGGCATATCAAGGCGATAAAGTTGAAGATAGATTATGGTAGGCTTACGTACCGTCATAGACGTCACCGTATCCGAGATTCTGAAAACTATTTGATAAATGATATTAACAATTAGATACAACATAATGTCTTATTGAATACTTATCTCGTAGATAACGCTCAGTGAAGAGATGTAGTTCTAGCTGTGAAATGTCAGATCCGACACATTTGGCCGTAAATCGATATATAACGGCTATATCGATTTACGCTCAGTGAATTATATATATATATATATATACATATGAGAGTTAAAACTATAAATATTTATATATAAGAGATAACGAGAACCTATAAAGCAAATTTTATAAAATATAGAGAGAAAAAATAAAAAGTTATAGGCGTTTAAACAATTGAAATCTGACATGGCGAAAAGTGAGAATAATCTAAGCAAACGCTGGATAAACGTCAAGAACTTTTTCGTGGGAGCGTTTTCAAATGCGTCTTACACGATATTTTTGCACCATCGTAATTCGGTGCCATGCGTCTTACATTGATGACCAAAATGAGCAATATGGCAAAGTATGAAAACGATCGGATAAGAGGCAAATTTTTTCCTAAATTGTAATCTTAAGTGAAACGTAAAGAAGGTTTGTAATAATAAAAATCAACGTAGGAATTACCAAGAAATCGTAAAAGAATCATACATGAATTTAGCATTCATTAAGAACCAATAAATAATTGGCTCTCCTTTCTATTCTAATTATTTAAAATATTTTAATTCGAAATTATTTTTATATCATTTGTCACTCATTCATTTAAATCAATCACATATATCATCAAAGACATGAAAAAGAGATTGTTACTCGTATGAAGATAAAACGACAAATGCTTTAGATTTCAACTATCGAAGCTTGCTCAAATTTACCGAAAAACCTATTTCAAAATAAACCAGCAGAATAAATTACTAGCTTTGAAAAAAGTGGTCATGGGTTCAAATCTCACTGGTTTATGCCGGCCAGAACTTGAATGTGTGACTCTAGGTCGATCGTTTCCTATCAAAATTTGCCAATTTATCTGATTTTCATTGAAACAGTTCCAATAAATTGGGAACTTTGTCCATTTTCTCACAAATCTCGAGCTTTCAGCAATTTTGAATTTCGCAAAATTGTATAAAATGCTGCAAATTTGACCATAGATTTGACTCTGTGGGTGTTAATTGATATGTATTTATTTTTTATAATACTAATAATACTTGTATCAAATGTACAATGTTTCTGGCCAGGAAGGCGCATTGAGTTTACCTACTAGACCTTCTTGGTATTAATAAAAAATATAAATAAATATATATAAACCTGGTAAATGCTTAACAATTTCCAAAATGTTAGATGGACATTGACACGAATTATATAAAGACTTATTATAATATTTGCCTTTGTAGGCATCAGTTTCATCTCAATCATTCAAATAACTCTCACAATATTAATAATGTTTTCTAAGAACAGCTTATACAGGTAAGAATTTCACACGAAATACCACAGTCGATCGTTATTATTAAGCTATATATAATAAGAACGAGCTTGGATATATTGGACGAGCGTTTATTGGAAATAATATATTTCAGATAATTTGAGTCATGATTATTATGAATTCAGATTGTATAAGGGAAGAGAGAGCAGGTTGTATCTTTTCAATAATAAAAAAGGCGATTTTGACTTACGGCCGGCCATTTTTAAGAGCGTTACCCGTCGTAAATCTGGGAACCGTCTGTACAACATATTTTTCATCTTACGCATATTTCTTATACATGAGATAATACCGATTTTCTTTAGCTTTTTCCCCTACTTTTTGCATTTTTTGTTTCACTCTTCTCACTCGTTATAAAATATGGCCCATTTGCTGGATGCTTTCGGAATAATGTATTGAATAGAAAGCAGTACCTATGTATGTACATACATACCTACCCGATATGCGTAATAGTTTATTCATATTTTCAAGCTGGAACATACAATATGTAGCGACTTTATATTATCTTTGAAAAAAATTCAAGCACTTGATAAGATTAAAATGATTCCTTTAAAAAAAATAATCGGTTCATATTTTTTATTTATGAAAAGGCGCTTCGGCTTACTTTACAAAATTATATTGGAATGTGTTTCTAATTTTTTGTATTTAAGGATTTTTAAGTTGATATCGCTGTTGGCCACACTCTCGCTGTGAAGATGATTGATTTTAAAATAATTGACAGGAAAATCCCGTGAGCTCCGAGCGGATGCGAAGTTGTTCCAGTTTTTCTAAACTTTCTCATAACACTTGGGATACGAATTTTTATCTGAGGCTCCTTCAGCTACCTCTCAGTTTCGCTTTGAATTAATAAAGAGAAAAAAATTGAGATAAATGAAGTAATAAAAAAAACCTGAGTTGAAATTCCAAGCACTCTCATGTATACAGAAATTAATCTTAAATTTGAGCGACCATTTTCCGCCTGACTAATTAATTTTCATTAATCAAAAATAGGCATTTTTGTTCTCCTTTTCATTACGGCACACTTTTTGGTTAGTTATTAGTAACGGTTGGTCAGTTAATTTATCAGTAAATATGTATTTTTGTTGGATTCATCTACAAGCCCTTTTTATCATAATAGAAAATTAATCATGTACTTTCGATTCAGATTTTTTTCTATTATGCGTAATAGTACTAAAGAACTTTATAAATAAATATATAAACCAACTATCAAAATAAATATTTAATTACATCACTATGCGTTAAACATACATACATATGACCAATCGATACATAAATTTCTGCATATAACCATTTATATGTAATTATAATTTATGACCATTTTATCAAATTTATAATTTCGAAAGAGACTTTGTATATAAGTATTTTTGGTTTGGAACATCGAAAACGAGTCAAAGTTTCTTTGACATTTAGTTGTAATCACCGAGACCCTTCACAATTGTGTTAGTATAATTATTAGTTATTCTGTCATAGAATCTACTGGTTGGTTTGTTAGTAATGTATGTAACAAACGGAATATTAGATATGGCATGCAGTTTTTTCAAGTTAGTATATATGGGTGTATTATAAATTATTTTTAGGGATTTATTTTGTTTTATTTGGATCTTGGAAAGGTAAGTATTCGAGGCGTTATTCCATACAGGTGAAGCATAGGTTAATAATGGTAATATGAGCGCGCGATATAATTTTATTTTATTTTGAGTTGATAAAGAACTATGGTGATTAAATGTTGGGTATATTGAAGATATACCACGCATCACCTTGCATTTCGCTGTCTCAATATGAGGTGCCCATCTCATTATTTTATCGAACGTTACTCCTAAATATTTTATTACTGACTGCCATTTCAGACTTTCTCCATCATTAACGAGTATAGTTTTTTTATATTTAAACTCTAAAACCATTCATCAAGCGATTAATATTCACATTTTTATGATTCTCGTGATAATACATATGCACATATGTACATACATATATAAATTATTGTATTGATTATAGAAGTCGGTCACGCCATATAACATCTTGTTACACACGACATACCACAGACTCCGTATCTAAAATCCTTTCAAAGAAATGCTATGTACATACATACAACATACCACAGAATCTCTCACACACAATCCAGCTTTATTATTCGCTTTACGAATACCCAACGAGTATTAATAGTCGAGCATTAATCATGTTGCACATGTGCGTGACACTTGCAATTTCGACGCCAAAATCGTGTCGCAAACACACACAAATACCTAATAAAATGCTAGCGACACGCTCTTTTATTTCCAGCATTAATTCCGATTCAGTTATCAATGAGAATATTAATAATAAAAACGACGTATTTCTGTGAAACTTGCCCGATGGAAACGAATGGTATCCATGACATTATTGACAATACACCCGATACTTTATATCGATACAAACGTACATATTATAACGATACACTACTACATTAAATTTGTAAAATTACTCATTTTATGAAAATGTGCAATTTTGTCAATTTCACGAACGAAGCAACTGGTTTGCACCATTCATGAACTAAGCTATTTTTCATTGAGCAATTTCGTGAATCAGATATATATTTGATAGTTTTACGTATCTGCTATCATAATTGCTATTGTTTTTACATACCTCCTTTACGTTTCACATGGCTTTCGTGTCAGTGGTCATTTTTATCTCTTATCCGATCGTTTTCATATTTTGCCATGTTGCTCATTTTGGTCATCAATACACGTTAATGTATCGTCTGCCATTACGTTGGAGATAAAATATCGTATACAACGCGTTTTAAAAACGGGGCCCGTAAACCATCCTGGCGTTTAATAAGCATTCGTCCCCTGTCTTCCAACCTGTTCGCCTTAATATGGCCAAATAAGATTTTAATTGTTTAAACGCCTATAATTCACTCTATATTTTATAAAATATTTAAAGTTTTAACTCTCATATGTATATATAAATTTCAAATTTGGCCTCTAGCTTCATGTAATGTAATACACGATATATATTGATTTTTGGCCAAATATGTCAAAACTGACATTTCACTGTATATCTCCTCAGTCTCATTTATTTTTCTTTGTCTCTTTTATAAGACATTCCCTTCTTTATTGTTTTTTATAATGTGTAATTATTATTATTATCATTATAAGTTGTTTGTGTTCATATATATGTTTTGTTTTTGTTATGTCTAATTTCTTAAATTATTATTTTGTTTCTTTTCTTTTCTGTTATATTTTTGACCATTGTGGTGCATTAGGATTTCCTGAAATGCTACAATGGTCCAAACTTTAAATAAATAAATATAACCATAGCCAGCAGTATGGCTCGGTAGTTGAGTTTATGTTTAGCACCGAGAGGTTGACGGGTTCGATCCCATGCTAATCTTTAATACCGCTGGTCAGTTTAGGTATTTAAATGACAAATTACTGTCAAAAAGTACACCAAGATCACGAATCATATACACTCGATTCAGAACAATCTCGTTTGAATATTGGAAACTTGAGAATTTTCGCGATCTAGTGAAAGTGATTGCTTTACATTTGGAAAATGAAAATTATAATACAATAATTTTATAGAAAATTTTTATATAATAATATCCCTCAGTTGTTTTCAAATAATACATATACATATCTTAGCCGTATGGCTCGGTGGTTACGTATATTTTTAGCACCGAAAGGTTGACGGGTTCGATCCCACGCTAATCTTTAATGCTGCTGGTCAGACTTGAATATTTTTGACTCCAAGTTAATCGTTTATTATCAGAGTTTGCCAATTTCTCTGATTTTAGTGTTGAAACGGTTCCTCCATCAACTTGGCAAAAATCATCCAACCCGCTATGTCACAAATACCTGAATTTGATTTATGTACAATATGTAAAAATTTATGTACAAGTCTAAATCCATAGATGTCTCTATGGATTAATTCAATAATTAATTATTTTTTAATTTCATGTTCTTCAGCCGAAATACACCGATTTATGTAATAAAAAATTCTGCAATGTTTGTGATTTATTGTCTAGGAAGGCGCATCGGAGTTTACCTGTTAAGCTTTTCTGGTATATATCTATTTAAAATAAAATAAAATAACAAATACATATATTTACGATCCGAAAGTTAGCTAGAATGTTCATATGTAGGTCATAATGCAATATTCATATGTGTATATTATGGCGTGTGACGCTAAATATAATAAACAGAGTAAATACTGGTGAATGGCAGGAAAAACTCGGAAAAATCTAGCGGCGCGCGTCCCAAAGCAAAAGAATCAAATGAGATGCAGTTTTTCCCGTGCCAAATCTAGCGTCACTAACGAGCAACCAAGATCCGCTTCCGTCAAAGAAGAACTCTTTTTTTAAATAAATTTATTCTAAGCAGAAAATTGCAGTTTGAGCGACGCCATTTAATGAAAACAATCTGCGCAATGTTTCAATAAAAATGTTATAACCGAATTAAATTTTTTATAATCGTAAAAAAATTATTTGATAAACACAACGTATCTGAACGTATCAAGCTGAAAATTTATATTTGTATTCTTTGTGTATTACCTGAGAGTAAATAAGGTTTTGGTCAGAATTTGTAAACCTGATGTAGTAGTAATTATTTTAAAACAATATTTCTTTATTTTATTTTGACCTTTAAAAATTTTTTTATAATTCGATATTTAATGTGTATAAAATTTATGGTCATTCATTTGAACAAAATCCGACAACTGGAACTTTTGTCCTGTATACGATTTGTAACATTTGCGCTCAGTATTTATATCTAAAATGCTCCCATAGCCGGTATGTACGAACGTGTATTTTTCGTGTAAATGAGTAGATAAGTAGGATAGGTAAGAAACTAGAAATACAATAGGAACATAATGAGTTTCGTTGGTGATCTATGTACATACATTAGTGCTTCCAATCCCGGAAGGTTACTTCAGCACCGAAATTGCGGTGCTGGGAATTTCCGATCCCGGGATTCCGGTGCTAGCACCGGGATTAAATGTATAAGAAAAAAAAGTTCAATTGCATGTTTTCATATTTCAAAAACGTTCAATTGCATTTTGCAAACTCTCCCGATGTTTCACGCAAAAAATACTCCCATATTGGCGTTCTTATTTTGAGAGTTTGGCTACATTCTTTAAATTTTCGGTTCGAATCCATTGATTTCTAAGATTAAATAAAACACAATAAATAAATTAAAAAACATCACTTTGAATCCGCCGTGATAGAGTGTACCGTCTAGTAATTATTAATCGAAACAATCCACCTAAAATAAAAATTGCAATTACATACATTGACTTTATTAAAAAAAATCGGATGTGACCAACCCACGACTTTATCTATGTATTTGATGAATATAAGAAGGATAAAAAACGAAATTCGATAATCAAACATATGTACATATGTATGTACATACACGTTCACACATACCAGCTAAAAGCATTTTCGATACAAATTGAACACTTGCACAAGACAAAAGTTCTACTTTTGATTTCTGAGAAAAACATAAAAAACCTTGAATCTCTAGATTAAATTAATACTTTTGTTTTAGGAAAAAATATTTAAAAAATTTTGGGGGAAAATATTAATAATTTCTATTACAAGTAAAAAAAAATCTGTCCTATTTGATTAGCGGTTTGGCAGATAATTGAATTCAAAAACTTAAAATAAGAGAACACCTATAAAGGGAGGTACCATTTCCATTTAACTTCAGAATTTGAAAAAAATTACATCGTATCGATAAGAATTTTAGTAACTGATACTAAGTTTCAGTTCGATTGGACGAACGGTGTTCAAAAAATCCCCAAAATACACTGATACACAATACACAGTTTTCTAAATCATGAAAAGGTGATCAGTGATCGATTTTGAGTTCGAATCAGACAAAATATGCATCAAATATCATTGCGGTTGAGCACAATATCTGCGACACAATACAGGGCGTTCATACCATTTCATGGAAACGGCAAGCCGGCGTCGAAACGGGTTAGAGCAAGCAAATGAACTATGACTGTCACTGCTCATCCCACTATTGTTCATTATATAATGTTGTTTTATGTTTTTTCCATATTATTTTTGTAAAAATAATATTTTTAAAGAAATTTCTGCCAGCACCGTAATCCCGGTATTCAGACTAGTTTCAGCACCGGGATTTACGGTACCAGAAAACACCGGGATCCCGGGATCCCGGGATTGGAAGCCTTAACGTACATACATAGTACATAGCCATCAGTATAGCTCAATGGCAGCGTGTATGTTTAGCACCAAGTGATCAGTGGGTTCGATCCGGTATACTGCTGGTTAAATTTGGGGGTTTTGTGACTCAAAATCGATCATTTCTTATCAGAGTTTGTCAATTCTATCTGATCATGGTTGAAACGGTTCCTCAAAAATTAGCAACAAATCATCTTTCCCGTTGTCACAAATCTTCTGTATTTATTGTGTACAATTTGTAAAAAATATGTACAAATCTAAATCCACAGGTGTCTCATTGGATTAATTATTAAATCAATTCATTAATTATTTGTTATTTCGTGGTCTTCAGCTTCTCGAAATACAGTGATTTATGTAATAATAAAATGCTGCATTGTTTGTAAGTAATTGTCCAGAAAGGCGCATTGGGGTCTTCCTGTCAAGCCTACCTGGTAAATATCTATGTTAAATAAAATAAATAAAATATTATGTATTTTATACGGTTAATCAACAGGATTGATTAACCGTTACAAACAAATATCCGTTGAAAATTTACACTTTATTATTAGTGATACTACATTATTCAGTATACAATTTTTTTAGATCTTCCAGATAAACAAAAAATAAAAGTCATAAAGTATTTTATCTTAAAGTAATGTCAACAAAATACGTCTTTACTGTGGTACTCTATATGTGTTGATCGATCCAATCTCGGAACACTGATACTTTGGTATATGCTGAAGGGGATTGAGGGTTGTCACATCCCACATTCCTATTTCTCCATGAAATGATACCAATTACTTGTCCGTTGTAAGCGAGTGGGCCACCTTCGTCTCCATCGCAAGGCCCTTGACTGTCCACTCCTAGAGTACATATCATAGACCCGGTGACTGGATAATCAGGTAAATAATTTTGACAAATGAATCGGCTCATAATTTTAACAGTTGCCCGGTGAAATCGGTCAGGTTTGCTCAAGTCATTCTATAATTCACAAAAAAAATTGAACTATCTTCGCATCGTTTAATTAAATAATTTATAGGATATTTGACTCACGTTTGTTCCCCAACCAGTTACCACAGCATTTGAGCCTGGCTCGGGTTCTATAAATGGACTAGGGAGGTTGATAATGCCAATGCCGATTCCCATAGTCAAAGCAGTGCTCAAGAAAACGAGAGAAATATCGTTTTCGTGATTACCACCGATCTCGTAATATTCGTGTGGGATGATCTTGGAGACTACAGAAATTACTCCACCACTCTTATGGGAGTTGGATCCAGCTCGGACTCTGTATGATTCCGGTCTACGTACACGTCTATATGATTTTTTTTACATATGTTTGTATTATTATTTTTTTTTATAATTGATGAATGGTGGTAGAATTCAATGATTCGATTGAGTTTGTTAATTACCCGTCAGTGCATTTAGCAGCAGTCAAGATGATGTGATTGTTGATGATGGCACCACCGCAAATATGTCTAAAATTTCCGGTGACAAATTCGTCGTATAACAAGGATACCAGGTAAGGAGTTTCGATGATATTACCCTCGAGACCTCCTACAATACGGTTGTCAACCATGGGGGCAGATTTGAGGCCAGCGCCTATATTTACAAAAATAATAAATGAAACGGCTCAAAAATCTAAATGTTTAACATGGATATAAGTGAAACGTAAAGGAGGTTTGTAATAAAAATGATTAATTTGTTACCATGGACGCACACCAAGAAGGCAGCAAACATAGTAAAGATCAGCATGGTGAACACCGCGAAGTGACACTGCTCTATAAAAATCATATGCGAACTCGTGTGTATTTATACTCACTATTTCTTATTAAAAACAATGGCTGTAATCTAATGCAATACATGTCAAAAATATTCTGAACTATTTATGTTTCTAAGAAAACGAAAAGCATTTTAATCATACGTAGAATCCATTCATGGTGATGGAAATCTGTCGCCATCAATCAAAGCTGTTGTGTTATTTACGATAAGAATATGAAAGAGCTGATATCGCGTTTGGAGATTATTTAAATTAATGAAAAGTGTAGACAATAAATTTAATGTAATTTAAATCCTTATAATTGCTCAACTCTAAAATTTTATATATACTAAATTTATATGCACTATCTCTCACAGAGGTGTCTCCTTGCGTATTGCAAGAATACATCCACGGTCTTAGAAGACCTGACACACTCGGGGAGGGCATTGTACATGAGCACACCCCTGTGAAAGACACAACCAGCTGTCTTCTTTTTCATTACTCTACCTATGTACAGCTAAATTGTTCTTATTTCTATAATTACTATGGATATCACTATGTATTATTGTAAAATCCTTAAAATGATATGTATTGCATATACTGTATATGTTATGCATCTATTGCATACATATGTATACTGTCTCGGTGGCCGTCACTGCAACGAAAGTGACTTATTCAAAAGTCGAAGAACCAAGGTTTTTCGCGATTTTTATGACAATATGTGAAATAGTCCGTTTACCATGCATACATATGCGTAGTATATACAAGAGCGGGTAGTTTTACCATACATATATAGTACTGTTTACCCAGAGACGTCTTTTCAGCTTTTTCTGATCTTTACTATTTTTGATGCCTTCTTGGTGTGCGTCCATGGTAACTAATTAATCATTTTTATATCCATGTTAAACATTTAGATTTTTGAGCCGTTTCATTTATTATTTTTGTAAATATAGGCGCTGGCCTCAAATCTGCCCCCATGGCAGACAGCCGTATTGTAGGAGGATTCGAGGGTAATATCATCGAAACTCCTTACCTGTTATACGACGAATTTGTCACCGGAAGTTTTAGACACATTTGCGGTGGTGCCATCATCAACAATCGCATCATCTTGACTGCCGCTAACTGCACTGACGGGTAATTAACAAACTTAATCGAATCATTGAATCCTACCACCATTTATCAATTATAAAAAAAATAATAATACAAACATATGTAAAAAAAATCATATAGACGTGTACATAGACCGGAATCATACAGAGTCCGAGCTGGATCCAACTCCCATAACAGTGGTGGAGTAATTTCTGTAGTCTCCAAGATCATCCCACACGAATATTACGAGATCGGTGGTAATCACGAAAACGATATTTCTCTCGTTTTCTTGAGCACTGCATTGACTATGGGAAACGGCATTGGCATTATCAATCTCCCTAGTCCATTTACAGAACCCGCGCCAGGCTCAAATGCTGTGGTAACTGGTTGGGGAACAAACGTGAGTCAAATATCCTATTAAACATTTAATTGAACGATGCGAACATAGTTCAATTTTTTTTGTGAATTATAGAATGACCTGAGCAAACCTGACCGATTTAACCGGGCAACTGTTCAAATTATAAGCCGATTCATTTGTCAAAATTCTTTACCTGCTTATCCAGTCACCGGGTACATCACCACTCGTCTCTCGACGCTCCGTGAGAACGGACGTGCCGAAGACGTACTCTCTGTGCGAGCGCTCATAATACAGCGATACGCCATACCGTCAAAAAACCCACACCTTTTTACATACACAACAAACACCCCCCACAAAACGAACACCAAAAGAACACATGTTGGCACCATGCGAGGATCCAACCTGAAAAAGCGACTTAAGAAGACACTGATAACTACAACCGAAGCTCCTCAACCAGGCTGCTCTCAGACCGCTCAGATGGAGACCGAGTGGCAGTTTCCAAAACATACGGCAAAGAACGTGAAAGATGTTTTTTGAATTTTAAATTCAGGAGAAAAACAAATTTGAAGGGCTCTTGGAAGTTTCCGATGTCCCCAGAAGCGGTGGAAGAATCCCGCCCATCATCATGACAGCTACTGGCACTCACGGCAGCATGATCGAGTCGATCAAGAAGTTTATAAAAGACTTCACAATGACTTACATTGGTCAAAATGATGTCAAGATACAATGTAAAAGTCTTGAAGACTTTAAAAAACTTCGGGATGGATTGACACCAGACCGACAATTCCATACCTTTTCCAGGAAGGAGGAAAAGGAAATAAAAAGTGTCGTACGTGGCTTGCCAAAATTGCCGGAAGCTGATATTAAAGATGACATCATCAGACAGGGATTTCCTGTAACCAAAGTCATACAGATGAAGACGAAGGAGCCTAGGAGCAACGCCACCGAGCTATACTTGGTGTTCTTCGAGCCATCGGTATCGGCAAAGAAGATTAAAGAAATCCGGTACATCTGTTACACAAAGGTCAGTGTCGTTAAATATACTAGTAAATCACAAAATATTACTCAATGTTTCAGATGCCAAGAATATGGACACGCTGCGAAAAACTGCAATCGGCAGGCCAAGTGCGTCAAATGTGCCGGCACTCACCTCACCGCACAATGCAATCAAGGAATAGTTACCCCTGCTGTCTGCTCAGGCTGTTCAGGATCTCACCCCGCTAACTTCAAAGACTGTCCAAAAAGACAGAGCTATCTGAAAATGCTGGAATCGAGGAAGAATCGAGCATCAATTGTCAAAGCCAACCCTTGGAAACTCCCAGTGGTGCAGCCACAAAATATCCCGGTCGTTAACGATCATAACTTCCCAAAGCTACCGACCATTAAAACTCCTTCACCAAATATCCCAAATATCCCTATAAAACCCCAACAACCAACCAATCCCAACATTCAACCAACAACAGACCTAACTTCCATGGCGTCTATGACGAAGATGTTGAAGATCCTCCAGGAGATTCGTGCCAAGGCCAGCGGTTGCACCGACAAACTAGAACTCATGCTTGTCGAATATCTCGATGTCTTTGATTAACGGGAGGCGCCTGAACATTCTAGCTTGGAATGCTCGTGGACTTAAGAATAAGATTGACGAACTGGAGTCGGCGATCGGTGAGTACTGTGTTGACATAGTTTTAATCTCCGAGACCTTCTTGAAACCTCATATCCATATTAACCTACCTAACTTTAACTGCTATCGCGAAGACCGAGAACAGCATGGAGGGGGAGTTGCCATTTTTATAAAATCCTCAATTAAACATTGTCGCGTAATAACTCCGCCACTAAAAAATTTAGAACTAACCGCCATCGATATAACAATTAACAACACCTGTCACATAGTAGCATCCGCTTACAATCCTCCCCAAAAACGATTATTGGCATCCGATCTTAACAAAATATTTAACATTGGTAGTTCGGTAGTGGTAGCTGGTGACTTTAATGCCAAACATCCGTTATGGAGTTGCGTAAACACTGACCAACAAGGCACAACTCTTTTTAAATACATTCAACTAACAGATACAATCTTACTTCATCCGGATACATACACACACTATCCCACAAATAACTTAAACCATCCACACTAGATCTTGTCCTCGTCAAGAACTGCCCAAAAATATCGACACCAAATGCCCTTCAAACCCTGTCGTCTGATCATCTCCCGATAATCTTCTCAATCGACGGGAAACCCGAGGAAATCATCAAGCATAGTTGGGATTACGGGAGAGCTAACTGGCGAGAGTTCAAGTCGTACATAAATGACCAAACCATTCTAACTTCTACCACACTCACAAAAAAAACCGAAATCGACAGCTCCATAATACACCTAACGGAATCAATAACTCGATCCAAACACCTTCACATACCTAAGACACAATACATTGAACACAAATTAGAGATAACTGACTTTGTTGCAAATCTAATTAAAAGTAAAAATAAACTCCGTAAAATTTGGCAAACATCAAAAAATCCAGCATTGAAAACATTAATTAAAAAGCTCACATATCAAATTAAAATTAGAATCAAAGAAATCAAAAATGAAGCTTGGTCTAAAAAATTAGAAAAATTGAGCTCAGTTGATGGCTCTCTATGGAAATTAGCTAAAGCGATTCGCAGGACAAAAAACTCGATTCCTCCATTAGATGATGCAGGAATCTCAGTGACGCGTGATTGCGACAAAGCAGAACTATTATCAAAATCCTTCCAAAAACATCACACACTCACACAACATTACAATCACATACCAACGCATAATAAAGTCAACCGGTCCATTAAAATCATCACAAAAACTCCCACTAACAGTACTAAAAATATAAAATTGGTGCATCCGTGTGAAATCCAAAATATAATACGTAATTTAAAAAATAAAAAGGCACCTAGGCGAGATTCAATAGATAACATCATAATCAAACAACTTCCATTTAAAGCTTTAGTCTCACTATCTAAAATATTCAACGCATGTTTACTCACCGGGTATTTCCCAGAATACTGGAAAACAGCCAACGTAATTCCCATACTTAAGCCCGATAAAAGCTCAAAAAACCCGGCCAATTATCGACCCATTAGCTTACTTTGAACGCTTTCAAAAATTCTGGAAAAAATAATATACACACGTTTACTTAAAGTCGTAAATAAGAAATTAATAAATGAACAATTTGGATTTCGCACTGGACATTCCACGACCCAACAACTAACAAGACTAACTGAACACGTGACGAAGAACTTTAATATGAAGAGAAGTACCGGAATGGTATGTCTCGACATAGAAAAGGCCTTCGACACGGTTTGGCACGATGGACTCATTCATAAGCTCCTTAATAACAAAATACCAAACTACCTAATTCTCATCATCAAATCGTACTTAACTCGTAGAAAGCTAGTGGTTAGCGTAAATAATGAATTATCGTCTCCAAAAATAATCGCAGCTGGCGTTCCGCAGGGGAGCTTGCTTGGCCCACTCTTGTTCTCCATATATATAAATGACATACCTATTCCAAAAAACTGTCACATAGCCCTATATGCAGATGATACAGCTTGCTTCACAAGTAGCAAAAAACCAGACACTATTCTTAAAAATCTTGAATTTGCAATTAAAAAAATTACTGAACACTTCACAAAGTGGAAAATTCAAATTAATCAAACCAAAACAGACGCCATATTCTTTAGTGTTAGAAAACATAAGCCAAGTTCAGATCTGAAAATCCCCTCTGGAGAAAGTCTGAAATGGCAGTCAGTAATAAAATATTTAGGAGTAACGTTCGATAAAATAATGAGATGGGCACCTCACATTGAGGCAGCGAATTGCAAGGTGATGCGGGGTACATCCTCAATATACCCAATATTTAATCGCCACAGTTCTTTATCACCTCTAAATAAAATAAAATCATATCGCGCGCTCATATTACCATTATTAACATATGCTTCACTTATATGGAATAACGCATCGAATACTAACCTTTCCATGCTCCAAATAATACAAAATAAATCCCTAAAAATAATTTATAATACACCCATATATACTAACTTGAAAAAACTGTATGCCATATATAATATTCCGTTTGTTACAGACATTACTAACAAACTTACCAGTAGATTCTACAACAGAATCACTAATAAACATACTTACTAACGTGTGAAGAGTCTCGTTGATTACAAGAAAATGTCTATACCCTTCAGGTATAAACACAGATTACCTAAACACAATCTGCTTTAGGTCATCGACTTTAGAAAGTCTTTAATTAATATTATGTATTAGATGAATTATGAACATTTATAAGGATTGTAAATAGGTTTTTGAGCTATTTTTCCTATTATGCTTTAGATTAACATTATAATAATATAATACTGTGATTACTAAACAAATTAAATTAAAATTGTAAAATAGAAAATGATCAGTAGATCAGTAGCTATTAAAATAGATATAAGATGTATTGTGAACATAATTTCGTAATAATAAAAAGCATTTAAAAATCAAAAAAAACCGGGTACATAATATGTGCTCTAGGAGCGGGCAGTCAAGGGCCTTGCGATGGAGACGAAGGTGGCCCACTCGCTTACAACGGACAAGTAGAGTCTGTTCAAGAAACGAGCGACCTGGTTGACAGTGTTCGTAACTACCGGTTGACTGCAAAGTATGCGTTATGCATATATGTATATACATATGTATATTAATTTTTTAAAGTTTTTCTCAAAAATGAAACAAAGGGAACTTTTTTGTTATCTTAATTTATTTATATCTATATTACGTAATATATAAAAGTACAAAAACAAATACAAATAAAAATACAAAATATTTTTTATTTAGATTTATTATACGATATACAATCGAGCGCGGTGATGTAGTGGTAAGCTTAAAAGTAGTAATTTTGTCAATTATTGAAACAGGTAATTTTTCTGGAATTTTGAAACGGAATTGACGGGTTTTTTTGGATTATTATCTAGTTTTGGCGGAGGGAAATACCGGAGCGCACATGCCGCACCACTACATCACGCACGACTGTATTATACCTATACTTTTACATTGTTGAAAAAAATAATTAACAATTTTTTTTATATTACTTATGTGTTGGGAACTTTGTAACCATCGTGTATGAAAAAGCGAAGATACGTCCTCCTACGTCGAACGTCGAAGCGAAACTAATGACTACTGCATGTATGTACACTAATACTATCACCCAGGTCGCTCGTTTCTTGAATAGACTCTAATTGGTATCACTTCATGGAGAAATAGGAATGTGGGATGTGACAACCCTCAATCCCCTGCAGTATATACCAAAGTATCAATGTTCCGAGATTGGATCGATCAACACATATAGAGTACCACAGTAAAGACGTACTTTGTTGACGTTACTTTAAGATAAAATACTTTTAAACTTCTACTTTTGTTTATCTGGAAGATATAAAAAAAATGTATACCGAATTAGTATCACCAATAATAAAGTATAAATTTTCAACGGATAATTGTTTTTATCAGAAATTTTTTTCAAACGAACATATGTACATATGTATATCCTATTGATTAACCGTATAAAATTACATATTATGTATTTTATTTAACATATGTATATTTACCAGGTAGGCTTGACAGGAAGACCCCAAAGTGCCTTCCCGGACAATTAAGTACATACAATGCAGCATTTTATTATTACATAAATCGCTGAATTAATCCATGTAGACATCTATGGATTTTAGATTTGTACATAATTTTTATAAATTGTACATACAATAAATACAAAAGATTTGTGACAACAGGAAAGATGATTTTTTGCCAATTTTTGAGAAACCGTTTCAACAATGATCAGATAGAATTGACAAACTCTGATGAGAAACGATCGATTTTGAGGCGCAAAACCCCCAAATCTAACCAGCAGTAAAGCGGATCGAACCCACTGATTCGAACTCATAATCGATCACTGGTCACGTTTTCATGATCTATAAAAATGTGTGTCAGTGAATTTTAGAGATTTTTTTGAACACCGTTCGTCCTATCGAACTAAAACTTAGTATCGGATATTGAAATTCTCATCGAAACGACGATAATTTTTTTCAAATTTTTAAATTGACCAGAAATGGTACTTTTTTTAAGTTTTTGAATTCAATTATCTCCCAGTCGATAATTTTTTTTATATTTTAAAAATTTATATGTTATATAAATTATATTTTTTAAATGTTTTTACCTCAACCGGAAGTAGTATTTTCACTCAAGAGAATCGAGGTTTTTTAAGGTTTTTCTCAGAAACCTTTTTACTTTATTGAACTGAAATTACATATCTAGAAATTTAAGCTTAATGTGAAATTATATTTAAAACTTAGTGAGCATCTGTAAATTGGAAGTGGCAGTTCACTCTTGTTCGATTTTCCTTCCACCATTTTTTTCGACCTCTTCAACGTGTGTACTCTTCGCAAGAAAACTCAAGTATTATCCTTGTATCAATGTGATGACAATACAGAAAAATAGTTCAATTGAATAAACCGAAAGCGTGATTTTTTCCTCGTAGAAAAGTCAAAATCGTTATGACCACAAGATTTTTTCCACAACGTATCTGAACGTATCAAGCTGAAAATTTATATTTGTATTCTTTATGTACTGCCTGAGAGTTAATAAGACTTTGGTCAGAATTTGTAAACCGGAAGTAGTAGTTATTATTTTAAAACAATATTTCATTATTTTATTTTGACCTTTTAAATTATTTTTGATATTTAATGTGTATAATATTTATGGTCATTAATTTGAACAAAATCCGACAACTGGAACTTTTGTCTTGTGTACGATTCGTTACATTTGCGCTCAGTATTTATGTATATCGAAAATTCTTTCACAGCCGGTATGTGTGAATGTGTATATTTCGTGTAAATGAGTAGGTAGGTAGGATAGGTAGAAACTAGAAATACAATAGGAACATATTGAGTTTCGTTTGTGATCTATGTACATACATACATATGTAGTTCATAGCCAGCAGTATACCTCAATGGCAGCGTGTATGTTTAGCACCAAGTGATCAGTGTTTTCGATCAGTTATACTGCTGGTTAGATTTGGGGGTATTTTGGACTCAAAATCGATCGTTTTTTATCAAAGTTTCTCAATTCTATCTGATCATTGTTGAAACGGTTCCTCAAAAATTAGCAAAAAATCATCTTTCTTGCTGTCACAAATCTTCTGTATTTATTGTGTACAATTTGTAAAAATTATGTACAAATCTAAATTCTTAGATGTCTCAGTGGATTAATTATTTAATCAATTAATTAATTAATTAATTGTTATTTTGTGGTATTCAGCTTCTCGAAATACAGTGATTTATGTAATAATAAAAGGTTGTGGCTATTTGCAGGTACTATATCTGTGAATTATTGGCTATTTGCAGATATTATATATGCGAAAGCATTCTGCGCATGCGCGTGAAATTATAATCCGATTATAATTTATTACATTTAATGTATATGCTAGACTTGTTTAATCAATCGTTCATTATACACGAGGCAAATAAATTTCGCACGTTATTATAATAGAGTTATATTATTTAGATAGTTCGCGGCTTGAACTTATATGTTCGAGTAGGTATTATACGTTTTATATGATAATAATTTTCTAACAATTATTAATATTAACTAATTTGGATTATATTTTTTACCTACGTCACTTTACGAGTTCGAACTAAATTTTAAGAGGTTTAAAACAAAATTTTAACAGGAAACACGCTGACAGTGACAGTTCACGCGCATGCGCAGAAGGCTTTGCGCTTGACACAGATATAGTACCTGCAAATAGCCAACAATTCACAGATAACGTACCTGCAAATAGCCAATAATTTGCAGATATAGTACCTGCAAATAGCCACAACCATAATAAAATGCTGTATTGTTTGTAAATAATTGTCCAGGAAGGCGCATTGGGGTCTTTCTGTCAAGCCTACTTGTTATATATGTTAAATAAAATACATATTATGTAATTTTATACGGCTAATCAATAGGATATACATACATACATATGTATGTATGTTCGTTTGAAAAATAGTTGTGAAAAAAACAAATATCCGTTGAAAATTTATACTTTATTGGTGATACTAATTCGGTATACATTTTTTTTAGATCTTCCAGATAAACAAAAGTAAAAGTTTAAAAGTATTTTATCTTAAAGTAATGTCAACAAAGTACGTCTTTACTGTGGTACTCTATATGTGTTGATCGATCCAATCCCGGAACATTGATACTTTGGTATATACTGCAGGGGATAGAGGGTTGTCACATCCCACATTCCTATTTCTCCATGAAGTGATACCAATTATTTGTCCGTTGTAAGCGAGTGGGCCACCTTCGTCTCCATCGCAAGGCCCTTGACTTCCCCCTCCTAGAGCACATATCATGAACCGGGAGACTGGATAGGCAGGTAAAGAATTTTGACAATTGAATAGGCTCTGAATTTGAACAGTTGCCTTGTTAAATCGGTCGGGTTTGCTCAAGTCAGTCTATAATTCATAAAAAAAATTGAACTTTCTTCGTATCATTTACTTAAATGTTTAATAGGATATTTGACTCACGTTTGTTCCCCAACCAGTTACCAAAGCAATTGAGCCTGGATTGGGTTCTGTAAATGGACTAGGGAGATTGATAATGCCAATGCTGTTTCCCAAAGGCAATGCAGTGCTCAAGAAAACGAGAGAAATATCGTTTTCGTGATTACCACCAATCTCGTAATATTCGTGTGGGATGATCTTGGAGACTACAGAAATAACTCCACCACTGTTATGGGAGTTGGATCCAGCTCGGACTCTGTATGATTCCGGTCTACGTACACGTCTATATGATTTTTTTTACATATGTTTGTATTATTATTTTTTTTATAATTGATGAATGGTGGTAGAATTCAATGATTCGATTAAGTTTGTTAATTACCCGTCAGTGCAGTTAGCAGCAGTCAAGATGATGTGATTGTTGATGATGGCACCACCGCAAATATGTCTAAAATTTCCGGTGACAAATTCGTCGTATAACAAGGATACCAGGTAAGGAGTTTCGATGATATTACCCTCGACACCTCCTACAATACGGTTGTCAACCATGGGGGCAGATTTGAGGCCAGCGCCTATATTTACAAAAATAATAAATGAAACGGCTCAAAAATCTAAATGTTTAACATGGATATAAGTGAAACGTAAAGGAGGTTTGTAATAAATCAGCTGATAACTAAAAATAAAACTATCACTGTTTGATCTGTGTACATATGTAGCTTGTATTGGTTAGAAAGTTTGTTTTGGTGGAATAAACAATGAAATTTGAGGTTATGAGTTGCAGCCGGAAATACATATGTATACTCATTTATGCCGGGAACCTTACAGTTTAGAATAGTTTATTAATACTAAGATTGCTTTAATGATTTGCTTTAAGAATAGATTATCAATGAGTGGTTGTCCATAAATGAGTTTATGTATTTACAGAAATGAACTTTTCAATCATCAGATAAATTAAATCAGCTGATAACTAAAAATAATTGTATGTGATGTATGTATGTAAGCTTATTGTAAAAAACTAAATGTATGTAAGCTTATTGTAAATCATATTAACAATTAGATACAACATAACTTCTTATTGAATACTTATCTCGCAGATAAAACTCCGTGAAGAGATATACTTTTAGCCGTGAAATGTCAGATTTGACATATTTGGCCAAAAATCAATATATGTATATCGTGTATTAAATTACATGAAGCTAGACGCCAAATTTGAAATTTATATATACATATGAGAGTTAAAACTATACATGTTTAAATATTAGAGATAACGAGAACCTATAGAGCAAATTTTATAAAATATAGAGTGAATTATAGGCGTTAAAACAATTAAAATCTGGAATGGGCATATCAAGGCGAAAAGGTTGAAGATAGATTATGGTAGGCTTACGTACCGTCATAGACGTCACCATATCCGAGATTCTGGATTTTTGATACGCATTGTATACAATATTTTATCTCCAACGTAATGGCAGACGATACATTAACGTATATTGATGACCAAAATGAGCAATACGGCAAAGTATGAAAACGATTGGATAAGATATAAGAGATATAAATAAAGGAGGTATGTTAAAATGACCACTAACACGAAAACCATGTGAACTTAATAAGAGGTAAGTAATAAAAATTATTAATTTGTTACCATGGACGCACACCAAGAAGGCAGCAAAAATAGTAAAGATCAGCATGGTGAACACAGCGAAGTGACACTGCTCTATAAAAATCATATGCGAACTCGTGTGTATTTATACTGACAATTTCTTATTTAAAACAATGGCTGTAATCTTAGAGATAACATATATATATATGTATATGTATGTGTAATACATGTCACAAATTTTATTAACTATTTATATTTCTAAGAAAACGAAAAGCTTGGCATTTTAATCATACGTAAAATCCTTTCATGGTGATAGAAATCTGTCGCCAACAATCAAATCTGTTGTGTTGTTTACGATAAGCCGATGAAAGAGCTGATATCGCGTTTGGAGATTATTTAAATTAATGAAAAGTGTAGACAATAAATTTAATGTAATTGAAATCCTTATAATTTCGTTTTCTCAGAAATATAAATAGTTCATTAAAATTTTGTTTATTTATATAATTTTAGCTAATTTAACACAACTATTTTTAATCAAATACATTCTTAATTGCTCAACTCTAAAATTTTATATATACTAAATTTATATGCACTATCTCTCACAGAGGTGTCTCCTTGCACATTGCAAGAATGCATCCACGATCTTAGAAGACCTGACACACTAGGGGAGGAGATTGTACATGAGCACACCCCTGTGAAAGACACAACCAGCTGTCTTCTTTTTCATTACTCTACCTATGTATGTATGTACAGCTAAATTGTTCTTATTTCTATAACTACTATGGACAGGCGCGGCTCGTGCATAGGAACTGCGGCGCTGCAGCACCCCCAGTAAAAATACAAAAAAATCACATTTGTATACATTTACAACTTAAATATAATTTAAATAAGAATGTTTAGATATTTGACATAATCATTATTAATGAGTATGTCAAATACATCTAAATACAAGTTGTAAATGCGTTTGTAAAATTTATTTGTAATATTTTCTGGAGGTGCTGCAGCGCCGCAGTTCCTATGCACGAGCCGCGCCTGACTATGGATATCACTATTTCTTATTGTAAAATCCTTAAAATGACATGTATTCCATATACTGTATATGCTTTACATGTATTACATACATATACTGTATATGTATGTGAATATGTAAGTATACATTTTTTTTAATTTTTATGTTTTCTCTATTTTTTTAATCATGCGATTATTCCGCGATTTGGATTTCTCAGAAATGCCATATATTGTTTTTTTACGTAAGCTGTAAATTGTGGGTATAAATGCACGAGTATGCGTATTATAATATAAAAGCGTTTATCATTTTGCAGTGATAACCATGCTGATCTTTATCATTACTGCTGCCATCTTGATCATCGATTTTCTACATCCATCTTAAAAATGTAGATTTTTGAGATCATTTATTTATTATCTTTATAAATATAGGCGATGTCAAATCTTCGCCCATGGTTAATGAACGCATTGTAAGAGGCAGTCCAGATGACATCGTCAATGTTTCTTTCCATGAAAGCTTCAGACATGTTTGCGGTGGTACCATCATCAGATGTGACTGCAGTTAATTGAATTGACAGGTAATTACTAAACTTAATTTTATTTTTATATACCAAAAAGGCCTCACAGGTAAGCCCCAATGCGCCTTCCTGGCAACTTACAAACATCAATATACAATTTTTAGAATACTTTTAACGAAGCGTCATAGAGATCGAAGCCAAGGTTGGCCACCAATTTCATCCGCTAATTCGATGGTGAAATATAATCGTAATGAACACGTTTAAGAATCCAAAAAAGCAGAACGTGACAGCTCACTCACTGTAAATAGCCAGTAGCCTTGTTTGTTTGACTCCCCCCCCCACTCGTTTTGTCATATTTCAATTGTTTAAACGCCTATAACTTTATTATATTTTTATATTTTTTCTTCATTAATAGGTTATATAATATAATGAATGATAAAAATTAGTTTTTATAAAATTCAAATGGCCGATGCCGTGTTTGCTTTTTGGCCAAGTTGTTCTCGTCGCTTGTTTGACGTCTCTCATCTCGATCTCTTCTATTTTTGTTTTCAACTCTCTGATGTCGACTTGTTGGATTAATTTTGGACTGAGAGCGTCTCTTTCGAACTGTGATATTTTACGAACCTTTTATCATACTAGATTTTATATTTTAAAGTCGTCTTACTTTGTTTCTGTCATCCCACACGTCGAAAATTAGAACTGTCAAATAGTGAAATAGAAATAAAAAATATAAAATGCATCCATTTTGTAATTAAACTTGCGAAGTATATAAAATTAAATTTTATCCACACCAGGTCCAGATTTTAGTTTTAGTATTGGGTCATCGATTTTGTTTGACAGTCATCGGCGAATCAGTCGCCTTTATATCATATTTTCCTTCCGTGATCCAAGGTTTTAAGTAATACATTTAATTACATTAATCGTCTAGTATACATAATATATATTTATATGAAGTAATATATTGATTTACATTAATCCATTACGTTCATTATCTAGTATACATATTATTTTTGATTCATATAAAGAAACTTCTCTAAGATTTTAATTTCTTTTATATTTTTGAAATTTTTATAGTTACTTTTATGACACCAATTAATTTATCTCCCATGAAATGTGGTCCACCTTCATCTCCATGAAAAGGCCCTTAAGCACGAACAATTGACAAATACAAAAAAATAAAAATGATTTTGTTTTCTGAATTTTATTTACAAGCTTAAAAATGAAAAAAGAGTTTCTTAAAAATAAAGTCATAATCAATAAAAATACACATCAGTTATTTATCAATGAGATTTTTGTTGTTGTACATTCTATGACAAATTCTTAATATTTGGTTCATATTTCGTCACTTTTAGTAATATGCACGACCAACTGGATTCATCAGTTATTCTATTTCTTAAACTACATTTTATAAAATTAATTTCTGAAAATAATGACTCCAAGCATATGTAGAAGAGAAAATTGATAATATTGCCCTCGCTAGTTTTTTTTAAATCGGTAAAGATTTCTAGAACGGAATTCCAAGTTCTCATTATTTATTCTTCTGCGTTTTTATTATTTATGTTCTTTAATCGATCACTTTCAATTATTTCCAAATCATTTCTCAAATCAACAAATTTTTGTTTCCATATCGAACTCGTTTGAAATTGGATGAATTGCATTTCAATATCTTCCAGATTTATCGAACTCGATTGGAATTCAATAAATTGCATTTCAATATCTTCCAGATTTATCAAATCGAAAATCTCCAAATTGTAGTCATCTGATAGTGTGTCTGGATATAAAATAAATTTTGATGTCTTTTCAAATCTCCTGAATTGTTTGAATATTTAAGAAAACTCGTTGATTATCCATTGAATAACTACAGATAATTCTCGGGTTAATTTCATTTGATCTGGCTTTTCTTCTGCATTTTTTTTTGTATTTGGAAAATATTTAAAGGTGTTAGATACAATATCACGATCGATAATTTGTAATTTGGCTTGAAATGCTTTGATTAAATCAAACATAACAATATTTTTTTTGTTAACACCTTGCTGTTTAATATTTAATTCATTGTAAAAAACATTGTAAATAAGTTTTTGAGCTCTTTTTCCTATTATGCTGTACATTAACATTAGAATAATATAATACTATGATTACTAACCGAATTAAATGAAAATTGTAAAATAGAAAATGATCAGTAGATCATTTGCTATTAAAATAGATATAAGATGTATTGTGAACATAATTTTGTAATAATAAAAAGAATTTATAAATCAAAAAATCAAAAATCATTCAATAAATTCTTTTTGTTCTTATTTAATTTTTTTCCAGTGAGAGATTTATTATTTGTCTCAAAATGCCGTTTAACTGACGAAGTTCTGCATACAACTGTCCCAGAACCTAAAACACATATGTACTGCTTTTTCGCCATTGTTAATCATGCCATACTGTGGAAGTCTCTGCGGTTCGTTTCTGATACTTTTTTACCACCAGCAATGTTAAATATAATTTATTAAAAAATCCAATTCACTTTCGACGTGATAATATATTTTTTTGTAATGCCGAATAATAACGAATAATTTAAATTATGCTTTAATTAAATTACTTTTATAGTTCACACATTAAGCAAAAGTTCGAGCAAAAACAAAACAGCTCATTTTATGACATCGTTTTTGGTGAAAAAAAATGGCGTATTTATTGTACATATATGTACATACATATATGAACATGGTCAATGTTAACCACTCAACTATCAGCGAGATGTTAGAGATCGACGAACTTATCTTCACTGATAGTTACACCTGCGACGGCGATAAACAACAACAAATAACAACGAACATAACCTCAATTGATAGCAAACTTTAATGGCAATGTTGCCAGCATAAAAGTTGTTTGAAGTTGCCACGATAAAATAATAAACGACTGTGGTTTATCTTGGGAAACATATGATAATTAATAAAACGGAATAAATTAATAATTCACGGATTATTTAATCAAAATTTTAATTTTTTAAACTTGAAAATTTATAAAAAAAATTTTGAACTTAGAAATCGTTCGCGTGCCATCCCTATAATTCTCACTCTTGCTTTTTTATTTTTTCCTTCTTTAATTTCATATTTATCTCCCATTTTTTTCTGTATATGTTACATTATTTTTAATTTATCCGCTTTACTATTCCATGTTATTGCTAATCCACCGTTACTAATTTTTTTAACACCCTGTATTCCTATTTTTAGTGTATTCGGTTTAATTAATTTTTACATTCTTCTTTAGTTTTATTTGTTTGTTGGACTTCTTTTGGTATTATTAAAGTCACTTCCTTTTTTGTTGCCTCAGCGTAATTCATTTTTTACTGTCGTTGCTACTATTCTTGACACCTTTTAGTTCTTTAATTTCATCTTTTATTTCTTTGAACATCTCCATGATTACACTTTTTTGTTTTATATCACCAATATATTGACATTTATCAATTTCTTCGTCTTTTTCACAAATATATAAAACTAATTGCTTATAAATATATCAGTTTTATTTTATTATTTATTTATTATTCAGAACACTTAATTTGTTAAACAAGGAAAATGTTAAAAAACAAACAAGGAAAATGTTGTTATCTCATAACGTGTAAAAATGTAATTATTGATTAGAAAGCTTAAAAAGCTCAATCTTTCCAAAATTAGCATTGGACTCATTTTATAAAATGAAGATTTTTACATCTAATATATAATTTTGAAAGAGACTTTGTAAGTATGTGTATATCTTTGGTTGGGAAATTTTTTTTCGATTCAAATAAATTTAATAAAAAAAACAAATGAATATTTACTATTAGATTCTCCAATGTTTACGCTGTTTCTATTACAAATACTGAGCAAAGCCGGGTAAAAAAACTAATAAATATATTATATTTTGAACATTTGAAACAGCTTCATGAGGATATGCAAGTTAGATTTAATGATATTATAGGTATAAATATAAATATTCCAGATTGGGTGATAGATCCACTTAGTTTGAATTTAATTGATATTGATATCGCATTGCAAAAAAGTCTGATATATCTGCTATGTAATATGAATGCACAAGTAATATTTAAACTAAATAAATATAGTTTTTGGATCAGTACTGAAATAACGAGTATATTTCCACAACTTTGGAAGAAGGCAAGTTTATATTTCACTGTATTTCCCATATACATATTGTTGCGTAGGGGTGGGTGGAGGATCCAAATAAATGGCCAAAGTCGCTTCAAAGTATTTATTGGGTGATTAAGGATATCCACGCACTGCCAGTGCTTCGTCCAGAATGCCTTCATATGGCCTAAGTACCTGCTTATAAAGGGCAGCTTGCTCAGTGCATCTTCCTCGACGCGTTTGTTTACCTATCGTTATAGTCACGCACCAGATATGGAGTCCCACAGTCTCGCGCTGTCAGTTCTGAGAACTCTAGCGGGAAGTGGCTGGGTGCCGTTGCCGACCACCAAGTCCATTCGGGGGTCTCCATTGTAAGCCGACAGCACTTATATCTGGAGATTATTCTTGAAAACCAATTATAACGGCGGTTCCTTGTAGCATATGCTACAATATTATCTCGTCGAATCTGGATTTAGTCGAGTTATGCGTCTCTTCCCAAAATCTCGTAACTGTCTTGATGTTCTTAAAAGAGGCGATCTCCATATGTCACTAACAACATTTGGGTCAGATATAAATAAACTCGCTAAGTTTACCTCAGGCACAAGCATCACATTAAATAAAATAATGTTTCAATTTATTACTTATTTTCATTACATTATGTTTAAAACAAAACTTCATCGATTGTTACTACGTACATAGATAAAGTAAAAATATATTTCGTAAAAATATGTTTATTCAAATTTGTAAATATAAAATAAAGTTTATATAATATATAATATTTTGTTTTAATATTGTTGCGTGGACGTGAAGAGGGGGCTTCCAGGATCGGAGAGAAAGATGCAGGAGGGTTGTAGAATTCGTTTATTCGTCTGCTCTCGTCGGCGCTCCGGGTCTGCCAGAATGGTTTCCAATTCGATAGTGCCAATTCCAATGGTTTCCAATTCGACAACTATTGGTCGATGAGTCAGACGATCCTATTGGCCGTTGCATATGGCTCATTCATTCGTTGAGGCCATTTTGGCGGGAACGAGAGATCAGGTGATCTGCGCTAGTAAACCATCGGTCCACGAGCGCCACTCACCTAATCTCTACGTTACAATATGTACTTTTTTTTCGAGCAGATATGGGGGGGGGGAGGCACAGAAAATTATTTAACGCAAAAGAAGGCCACGGTTCAAAAAAGGTTGAGAAACGCTGATTTAAATAATCTCCAAAAGCGATATCTCCTCTTTCGTCGTCTTATCGTAAAAATCACAATCAACAACACATTTGATTGTTACCGACAAACTTATGATAAATGATAAAAACAAATTTGATAGCGACAAAATTTTTCAAAAATGACATGTGTTGCTTTTCATGTGAGCTATACATCGTGGGTTTATATAAATACACGAGTACACGTGTTATTATATTAAAGCGTTTCTAACTTCGCTTTGCTAACCATGCTGATCTTTACTATTGCTGCTGCCTTCTTGGTGTGCGTCCATGGTAACAAATCAATCATTATCCTTTTTTTTTTTTTTTTTTGATTTTTAATAACATTTATTAATTATTTTTGTAAATATAGGCGCTGCCCAATCTCCGCCCATGGTTAATGAACGCGTTGTGGCAGGTATTCCAGGCGAGATCGCCAAATTTCCTTACCTAGTATCCATGTTATACGACGAACTCCTCACCGACAACTTCAAACATGTTTGCGGTGGTGCTATCATCAGAGTTGATGTTGTCATAACTGCTGCTAACTGCACTTACGGGTAATTAGCAAACTAAATCGATTAATTAAATTCTACAACCATTTATTTTCTATGAAAAATGAAATAGTGCCTACTATGTAAACAATTGCATGTAGACGTGTACGTCAAGCGGCACAATACAGAATCCGAGCTGGATCCAACTTTCATAACGCTGGCGGACAAATACGCAAAGTCTCCAGAATCGTCCAACATGAAAAATACTTGACCAATGGTAATCACGATAGCGATATTTCCCTCCTTTATTTGGAAGCAGAATTGACTTTGGGACCCACGGTTGCCATCATAACCCTCCCAGTTCTAAATGAAAATGTCTTAGACAATTCTCCTGCTGTCGTATCGGGTTGGGGACTTGGGAGCGTGAGTAAAACATTCCATGGAACATTTTATTCAATTTTGTTATGTTTATATTCATATGTTTTTTTTTATAAATTGTAGAACAATTTGAAACCTGACAGATTTAACAGCGGAACCGTCCAAATTTATAACCCTTCCAGTTGTACTGCACTTTTAGCTAATATTAATGAAGTCACCGATAGTATGATATGTGCTACATCATCGCTAAATCAAGCGCCTTGCGATGGAGATGAAGGTGGCCCACTTGTCATCGGAAATAAGCTAATTGGTATCATTTCATGGAGATATAGGAGCATGCCATGTGGCAGTAATAATTATCCTTTAATATATACCAAAGTATCCAGGTTCAGATCCTGGATAGGATTTTAAATGTAAATACTACATCAAATACTTTATAAGTTTATGCTACTTTATTAAGATGTAATCAATGTAAGCTTCAACTTTCAAAGTATATATGTATGTATAGTATTATATATCCAATAAATTATTCAACGGATAATAATTGTTTTTATCACTATTATTGTTTTACAATATCATATCGATTAAACGTTTAAAAATGACATACATAATGATACATGAATATGTATGTATGTAGATCTCCAACGAAGCTCAATATGTACCTGTATTGTTTTATACGTGAACCTATTGAAACTTGCCTATCAGTAACAAATTCTTCTCATATACTATGCATAAAATAGCAATTCATTTATCTTTGTTAGTTTTTTTGTTTGTAAAAAACTTTAATAACGATTTTGATTAGATTACCCCGACAACCTTTTTCTGTCTATAAAAATGATTGAAATAATTATCGACTTTTTCCGATCAGTCGGAAATTTTTCAGATCATTTTTTCCAGTATAATAATAAATATATTTATAAAAAAACCAAAACTGTGCAGTCTATTCAAAATTTATCTACTACAAGTGAGATCTTTTCCTTTTAGAAAAGTCAAAAATGTTGTGACCACACACAATTTTTTCCACACTATCTATTGAAAATTTATAATTGTATTTTTATGTGCTTAATTATAAATGACAAAGTTTTGGGTAGAATTCGTAAACTGGAAGTAGAATTCGTAAACCGGAAGTAGTATTATTTTTAAACAATACTTCATTATTTTATTTTTACCTTTTAAATTATTTTCTTGATAGTTTATGCTTATAGCATTTATGGTGATATTAAGTAATAAAAAAAATATTTAACAAAATTCAACAACCAGAAGTGGAACTTTTGTCTTGTGTGAGTTTCCCCACATTAGCGCTTAAACTTGTATCGAAAATGTTCTCACAGCCGGTATGTGTGCGTCATTATTGAATTTTGCATTTAAATAACACATTGATAAAGTCGTGGGTTTATGTGTGTGGTAAAATAAATTTATGTTCGGCGAGATTTATTGATACACACACACAGAGAAATAGCGTTTATGGGGAATGACGGGGTTGTTTTGACTACTGCATATCCGAACATTTAAAAGGAGGGTGCACACAGTAGATGGACAGTTCAAAGAAGCAGGGGTTCCATATGGACCTCTTGAGTCGTAGAATAAAAGCCATGAATTAATTTCGTCCTATCATATAGATCGCTGAATCCACCCCTATGCAACAATACATAATACGTACTTTCAATACCAGTAAAACACTTATTTTATGAATCATAAATTCTTTAAAAATTGTTTATATAAAAATATATTTGACTCATTTAAACTACAACAGGTGGCCCTTGATTGTTTCTTTAAAAACAATAAAACAATTATCAATTTAAAAAATCCAATTTTTTGATATGAAGATCGATCTTTTATACTTATCGTTATCTTTATAAATTGCATTATTGTCACTTCCGTCTATATGTTCTTTAGATATCTCAATTACTTTGTCTAAATGTGACCGCAATTTAAAAATGCAGTCGTAATTAATATTTCATGTTTTGTACAGTAAAAATATGGAACATCAATGGAAATCATTCATTGACAATCGAATCTATTGTATGTACTAACAGATTGATTTTATCTACAAGACGATGAAAAAAGTATTTTAATGAATAATAGGTACGGTACAGTCATGGATAGATACGTATTTGTAAATGTCCGAAATACTCGGTAATTCAAAACAGCCACTACTTGCATTGCCTCTTACTAGGAATTCCTCTATTGTTTAACCCTACTTTCTCTTCTCTGGATTGCTTATTATTAAAAAAAAAAATACAAATCTGTATTGCGAGATTATTGGTTTTTTCGCGGTCTTTTCATAATTTCTGTTTCTATTTATTTTTTTAATTACGTGCATCTTATTTTAATGAAAAATGGCACAAACACGAAAATCGATTGAAAGAAACAGGCTCATATTATTTTAATACATTTCCAAAGGCCAGGATAGATGTAAAATTCTGAGAAACTTTAATTATTGCGATGTGCAATTCAAACAACGTTAATAAAATACAGTCAGATTAGTTCTATAAAATAAATCGATCAAAAGTCAGAAGAACTAGGAAGAGAACACTGTGTCAAGATGTGACTTCAACGACCAATTCATTCAAAATGCCAAAAACAGACCTTCTGAGCTAGCTGGAGACATGAAAAAAAGAATGAAATTAAAATTTTTCTTCGCAAACCATAAGAAGAAGGCTGATGAAAGCTGAATAAAATTTATCAATATTTTTAATAATTTAATTATTATTTTAAAATGTCCAATATCAACACTAGACGAAACAATCTTAATTAGACAATATATAGCATTCGTTAAGAAATTATTTATATGTATATATACAAACATATAATGATATGAATTTCCAAAGGTGGAAGATAAGAATCAACCGGTAATAATGGATAATTGCATATTAGAGAAAACTAAATCAAGAATACAATTACAATATTAATGATTATATATTTAATATTATCGATTAGGTATTTAATATTAACGATTGTGTATTTAATATCAATGATTATGTATTTAACATCTTTCTATTGTGTAACAGTGATAATCGATACTTTTATCTACAGGCTTTTTGGGATAAAGTCTTTAAACATATGTACATACGTAGGTGCAAATACACATGTATCATATATACATTATGCTCGAGTGAAAATCATGAATTTTGGATTTTCAATAATGGACTTTAAAATCGTACGAAAGGAACGTGAAATAAAAATAATCATTGATTTTAAACAATTTCTTGTGCCTCCAACCAATCGGTTTATCTCAACAAAAACTTTGGAAAGGTCCAAAAATTTTGAAATGGTAAAAAGGAAAAGTGAAAATCTAAAATTCGCGTTTTTCGCTCCTACTTTATATTTATTTTTCATCTAGTATCTTATCTCTAAGATGATATCTTATCATTTAATTTTTATTGTTTTAATTATTTTTTCGTGAGTAATAAATTGTGGGTATAATACGCCAGTACTTACACTATTTTGTTAGAGCATTTTATTTCATTTTGCTGCATTAGCAATGCTGATCTTTTCTATTGCTGCTGCCTTCTTGGTTTGCGTCCATGGTAACAAATCAATCATCTTGATCCAATTTTTGATTTTTGAGATCTTTTATTAACTATATTTGAAAATATAGGCGCTGTTCAATTTCCACGAATGGTTGATGAACGCATTGTAGGAGGCGTTCCAGGTGAGATCATCTTCGAACCTTACGTGGTATCCTTGTTATACGACGAACTCCTCACAGGAAATTTCAACCATATTTGCGGTGGTTCCATCATCAGTATTGATGTTATCTTGACTGCTGCCAACTGCACTGATGGGTAACTAACTTAATCGACTCATAAAATTTTACGACCATTTATCTGTTAAAAAATAAATAATGCATATGTAAAAAAAATCAAATAGACGTGTACGTAGACCGGAACAATTCAGGATCCGATCTGGATCCAACTTCCATAATGCCGGCGGGGAAATAGACTTGGTCCAAAGGATCGTCCAACACGAAAAATACCAGTACGGTAAACACGATTACGATATTTCCCTCATTTTCTTGACCAGACAATTGATTTTGGGACCCAAAATTCGCGTCATCAACCTCCCAGCGCAAAATCTAGATCTTGCTGACAGTACTAGTCTTACCATATCGGGTTGGGGACTCAACGTAAGTAAATCATTCCATTAAACATTTAATAAAATTGTGTCATGATAATTCAAATTTCTTTTACGAACTGTAGAAGAACCTCAAACCTGACAATTTTAACATGGCATCCGTCAATACGTTTAACCACGGCCTATGTGTCTCATATTTATCTCCAATCAATCCAGTCACCGACAACATGATCTGTGCTATAGGATTACACAATCAAGGGCCTTGCGATGGAGATGAAGGTGGTCCACTTGCCACCAGAAATAATGTTCTAATTGGTATCACTTCATGGAGAAATAAAAACGTTATGTGCGGCGACTATGATTACCCCGCTGTGTATACCAAAGTATCCAAGTTCAGAAACTGGATCGAAGAAAACATGTGAAATAGCAAAGACGTACTTCGTTGAATTTATTTTAAGATTGCGTAACTTTAAGCTTTTACTTTTGTGTTCGAAGATCTAAAATAATTGTATACCAAATTAAAATCTTTAACCAATATCACGACTTTTTTTTTACCCAAATCAATCGTACAAATATACATAATACATGAATAAGTATGCAGATCTTCAACGAAACTCAAATGAAAGTCTATCAATACTAACCTAACAGATATTTATTCTACATATACTATAAAAAATAGCAATTGTTGTATGTTCGTTAGTTTTATCTTCAAATCTGGCATAACGATTTTGATTGACCTACATATTTACACTACCAAAAAAAAAATAATATTGAAATATGTGTGTCGATTTTGAGAAATGCATTGAAATGTCGATATTGAATTCTCGCTAATCGTCAAACCAATCATAATCGATTGTCAAACTGATCGTTTTATTACTTTATCTATGTACTTAGTAACAATATTATCAGTCAAAATCAAAATCGATCACTAATCACACTTTCATGGTCTAGAACAAATGTGTGAGTGTGTATCTGTGTATGTTAAAGAATTTTTGAACACCTTTAGTCCTATCAAACTGAAACTTAGTATCGGTTTCTGAAATTCTTATCGATAAGATGTAATTTTTTTTCAAATTTTAAAGTTGACCGGGAATGGTATCTCCCCGTATAGGTGTATTATTTTTTTAAGTTTTTGGATTCAATTATCTCCCAAACCGCTCAACGGATCAGACAATGAAATTGTTTTACATGTAATGGAAATTATAAATTTCATACATTTTTCTTTTTTCAATATTTTAACCTTTACCGGAAGTACATAATGCTTTTACTCTAGATAATCTAGTTTTTTTTTTATATTTCTCTCTAAAACCTTCAAATGTATTGAACCAAAATTTTATTATATATACATATATAGAAGTTAAGGTTTATTATCAAGTTATAAATAAAATTTAGTGAGCACCTGTCAACCAGAAGTATTCGTTTACTCTTGTTCAATTTTTCTTTCACTGTTTACTTCGACCCTATATATATATATATATATATATATATATATATATATATATATATATATATATATATATATATATATATATATATATATAAATGTGCGTGCTCTTTACGAGAATAATTAAGGATGATTATTGTATTATTGTAAATTTGAATCAACCGAAAGTGGGATTTATTCCTCTTATAAAAGTCAAACATGTTGTAACCACACGATTTTGTCCACACCACTGAATTTATCAAGTTACAGTTGATAAGATTTTGACTAGATTTCGTAAACCGGAAGTAGTATTTTTTTTTTTAAATATTTCATTATTTTATTTTGACCTTTAAAATTGTTTTTATCATCTTGAAATTTAATATTTATAATATTTAAAGTGATGTTAAGTAATAAAAAAAATTTAACAAAATCCGACAACCGGAAGTAGAACTTTTGTTTTGTATGAGTTTCCCCGAATTAGCGCTCAAACTTGTATCGAAAATGTTCTCAAAGCCGGCATGTGTGAACTTCGTATGTATGCTTCTTTATGAAATTTTGTTTTTATTCTTTTTATATTCCTCAAATACATAGATAAAGTTATGGGTTGGTCAAATCGATATTTTTTTATCATATATTTTTTAATCATCAAAACTGTGAGCAATAAAATAATGATGTTAATCGAAAACGCTTGATAAGGGACATGTTTTTTACATACCTACTTTACGTTTCACATGGCTTTCTTGTCAGTGATCATTTTTACCTCTTATCCGATCGTTTTCATACTTTGCCGTATTGCTCATTTTGGTCATCAATACACGTTAATGTATCGTCTGCCATTACGTTGGAGATAAAATATCGTATACAACGCGTTTTAAACACGCGGAAAGTAAATCTCCCTGACGTTTAATAAGCGTTCGTCCCGTATCTTCAACCTGTTCGCCTTGATATGGCGATATAAGATTTTTCATTCATATTTTATATCATATATCTTATACTACATTTGTAATTACACACATATGTACATATGTGCATACATATATGATATATCTTATCTTACATTTCGCACCACATATGCAAGTAATTACCTGTCGATTCGGATTAATCAGTCTAGCCATATTGCCATTCGCATTGTTTTTAATGTGGTAAATTTTGATTATAAATAAGTACGTATTTTTGAAGCACTATCTAATCATGCTTTTCCTGATTATTGCTGCTGCCTCCTTGGTTTGCACTCATGGTATTATAATAAATTTTTCAATCATTTTCATTTTTAAGATATTTTAGTTATCAATAATTCAAACTATAGGCGCTGTCCTCCCACCTGTACCTGAAGTTAATGAACGCATTGTAGGAGGTACTACAGGCTATCTCCCCGATTTTCCTTACTTGGTAGCTTTGTTGTACGACGAATTTATCACTGAACACTTTTTCCATATTTGCGGTGGCTCCATTATTAGCAAGAATGTTATCTTAACTGCTGCGAGCTGTTTTGAGGGGTATTTAACAAACCCAATTGATCTATATAATTATATGGATATTAATGTGTTACATAAAATAATAAATGTTTATCAACATTTCATATAGACGATCTCATAAGCCGGAACAATACAGAATCCGAGTTGGAACCATTTACCACAATGCTGGTGAAGTAGACAAAATCTCCAGAATCCTTCAACACAGAGAATTCAATAGTCGATATGATAACGATATTTGCCTCGTTTTCTTGACCGATCCGTTGATTTTCGGACCCAATGTTGCCGTCATCGAACTCCCATATCAGGACCAAAACTTCCCTGACAACACTGACGCTCGAGCATCTGGCTGGGGAGTCATAGTAAGTAAATTTTTTTAACGAATATCAAATTCAATACTTTATAATGAATATTGTTTTTTTATAAATTGCAGGAAGGTGATGTTAAACCTGACCGATTTTATGAAGTTTACGTTCAAACTTACAACCAATTTCAATGCATCTCAAGTTTATTTAATATAAACCCAGTCACTGACAGCATGATCTGTGCTCGAGGATTTAATGGTGGATCTGCTTGCGATGGGGATGATGGTGGACCACTTGTCGTCAGAAATGTCCAAATTGGTATCACTTCATGGAGAAATATGAACGCGGTATGCGGCCACCCTCAATACCCCGGTGTATATACCAGAGTATCCAAATTCGTAAACTGGATCAAAGAAAACATGTAAAGTTCTACACAAAAAACGTTTTGACATGTAAAATAACTTAAACTTTTATATTCGAAAATCTAGAAAAATGTATACGGAAAAAGTATGTACATGTAGAATACATATCCATAAGCATCTTCAACAAATGTTTTTTTACTATCACCAATATTTTATATAATACTTATTCCTTAAAACAGATCTACAACAATATCCAAAGTCTCATCCTCTGTATTAAACTATCAAAAAAACAAATTCATAATAACAGATAACTATCATTTCCGGCTAATCTTATCTACTCTGAGACAATGTGTACATTAAAAAGTAAGGTTCAATACTGATTACATATCAGTCCAAATCTATCACGAAAACAACATTTTATATACTGATATGTCACATATACATACATACATACATATTTTATTCGAAGATCAAATAAGATTATTAAATTATTTCAAGTGGATAAAAAACATTTTAATTCCTGAAACATTTACAGGATTATATATGTTACCAGATATAAATCTGTGAGCAAATTATTACATATATACATACATATATGCATATTTCAAAATAGCATAGACATATATTATACATATGTATATAAATATTTGGACATATTTTGCTCTCATTCATTGAAATCTTTAGATCGAAGCTATAATTACAAGCTTTCAAGCAAGTTAAATCACTCGTTTCCACAAAATACTCTTTCAATATCGCGTTCAATAACGAAACTCAATTAAATTTAATTAATTTTTTAAAGCTTTAAGTTAAATTTTAAAAGAAGCGTACTTGATAGTGAGAGGTAAAAGACTCAATGTTTTTTAACTTGCAACATTTAAGTGGATTTTTTAATTGGATAATACGTAGGTACTCAATTTTATACCATCAATTCATATAAAAACGCTTTTCAAGTCACTACTTTTTCAAGTCGATTCTTTCCCTCGACTATTGAAAACACTTATATTTTTATAGCTTACACTGATTCATTGATGCTATTTAGTTACTAATACGGAACAATTCCTTTGATAATTTTGATACTGATTGTTGATTATTTGATAATAATATTTACACTAAATGAACAAATTGATAATAAAAAATAAACTAATTGAAATTGTAATGGATTTGATTCACCGCTATAGAGGGAACATATCTCATGACAAATATACACCACAGTTGTACGTTCACGTGGCTAAATTAATCCAACGAAATAATCTAATTAATGAATAAATTACGGAGGTTATCAACGTTGCATTCGAAACTGTTCAGCGAATTGCACGGTAATAATGCACTTCGGCTGACTGTGTGGCATAAAGTCAATACCCGTGTGCAGTACGTGCACATTTTATGCACTGTGAGAATGCACCTGGTGATCCGTGAATTTTCCCTGTCGACACACTGCACTCTACTGTGGTGGGAAAAAAATCAATAGCAAAAGTACAAGACTCGACTGACGCCATTGCCCAGTGAAAGTCAACCGTGTGATGACTGTGAAATATTGATGGAAATAGGCAAATGAAAATGAAATACTACGAGTTCAATTCGTGATGTCACATCACAAATTAAGTCAAAAGTTTTCGAATTTTAATTTATTTAACTTATCTGTAAATTCTAAACGTATTATACATATAAACCTGATACAGGCAAAACTGGTATATAAACCAGCTGAAAATCAATATTATGGCAAAATGTTCAATATTTTTTTAATAATATATTTCCAGTAGAGTTGCCAATCCAGTTAAATGTGAAATACCGACTAAATAATACACACAGACCATCGTAAGGTTATACGAAATCGCCTTTCACATTTGCCGCAGCCGATAAACTTGCATTCAATAGTGATGGATGTGTTCAAGCATTACAGTACCTAACTTATTCCTTGCATAGAACACACATTACATTTGAAAACGGTGAGTTATAAAGGATGATCCAACGGTTAGATTAAAAGCTTGTCTTAAATATTACAATCATTTTTTGAGTCAACATCAAAAACTTGATTATCGTATTTAAAAATTATATTTATGGCAATAATACATTCAAATGACCATCATTGATAGTTCGGATAATTCACAGGATCAAATTAATCTCAATTACATATTAATTTAAATTAATTGAATTTTTTTATAATTTCTATAACCTAAATTCAATAAAATTGATATAAATCAACTCTCATTCCAACGTCACATCCATAAAAAAAAATTATTACGCTCAAAGTTTTCTAGACATTCCTACTTCTTTGGATTACTTTCTTAATAATCCACAAACAATTCGGTTACAATTTAGACACTTACCAAATGTGTACGATCTTTAAGCTCAGGTAAATGACATTTATTATCTTTTGTATCGAAAAATTTCTTATAAATTTGAAATAGATTGTAATTTTTGGGATTTTTTGCATTTATTTGTGTATATTTTCACATCACTATTTCACAATTATTGCTAAAACTATATATTTTTGTTTTATTTGTGATGTTTGCCTTAAATTATATTTATTTCATAGCTTGTGTTACAAATTAAAATTAAATATCTTTATTTTGTAAATTGTGTCCAAAATAATTATTTGAAGAATGTATGCGTATGAAAAAATATATGTACATATGAGCCGTTACATTTCTTCATTTCAAGAAATATGTATCTCGCAAAACATGAAATATAATGATTTACGTTTAACAATATTTAAAATACTATTGGCTTGTAATACGTTCATTCTGCTTATGCTGAGATTATGGAAATATCGAATTAAAAGAATTGTTAACAATTTGTGAAATAAGTCGAACAAAAATAATTATTTTTGAACTAAAAATTGGACTTCCACCATTTTCAAATATGCCAGGCTCATATGTATACATACATATACTGAACATTCTTTTCGCTAAAAAATACTGAAACGAAGGGGATACTAAAAATACACACATCTCTAATAATTGCCATAAATAAAACATACATTAAATACTCCCTATTTTCTCGTATAAAATATATATTTTATTTAAGAAAAAAATCAACACTAATTATTGGATCAGCTACTATATCAAATATTACGGCTAAAGTATAGAAATTGAACACATCAAAGTTCATAAGGGCGTAACTCAATTCAAACACGCGAAATATAGATATAAACATAAGAAAAGTTAACTCAATTTACATATGATTTCATTACGCCATTTCAGGGCCTCGTATCTTTTCATTCTTCGAATACTTTTTATTTCCCCCTCGTAGCAATTTTACATTTCCGCTGTTTATTCGTCCAAAACGATATTAGTTACAAGGTCTTCTCTGTCAGAATTCGAAGGCAAAAACCTGCTCGTGCGGCTCTTTACGGGTTAAATTGTGAGAGTAGAAATAAAAAAAAGTCAATTCGTTCCGTATTAAATTAACGACTGCCTATATTTTCCGACGCACGCAATTAAATAGCCCTAAATTTCGACTCAACGAAACGCGTAAATTTTCCGATCTTATCTACACCCCCGAGGATCGATTCAATCGGTCGCCCGATAAAACCGGGTAGTTTTTCTCTTACTTCCATTCAATCTCGTCAATTTGGAGTGTACAGGAAGAGGGAAAAAAGGCGAACCTTATTACTGCTAGCGTGATTTTACATTTTCTGCCTAATGGTTCGAATCCCGCCCCCTTTTTCCCAACGAAAAAAAGGGGTAACTAATCACAGAATGTAAAAGGCTTTTTCGTGTAAGATTTCGTCACGCATTATACTGCAGGAGAAAATGACTCGTTTTATTTATTTATTACATGTAAGTACGTTCAAATATTCACAAGCAAGCTTTGCTACAGCATTTGTTCGAAATCACACATTTTTACTGCAATTTTATTTTCTCATGTGTTAATAACAACGCCTCGGAAAAGATATTTGACACATAATTATTGTTTTCTCGAAAAAATATCTAGCAAAATTAAAAAAAAAATTAATAATAATTGATAAGACTTAATATTTAAATAAATAAAAAGTTGAACTGTAGCACGTTTTGAAAGATCCTAACGTTATATAACTTTAATAATCCTCTGTAGAGAAATACATATTTTAAATAATAGTGATTTCAAGTCCAAAATGTAAATAACATACATATATATTATAGATATATGTAGATTGAAAACTCGTACTTCACTGTATTAACCACTGTATTAAGTAATCAAAGTCAATTAAAATATTAATTAGAAGAAATCAAAGGATTATATCATTTGATTTAATATTAATTTAAATACCTTTTAAGCAATATGTACGATGATTCATCGTGGGACGACGACAGCTTAGCCATCTATTATAAGAATAATAAAATAAAATATTTTTTACAGATACATAAAACAAATCATTTGTATTGCCTTCAAAACTTTGCAATATTTTTAAACTTGTAATTAATTTCAGTATTTCTTAATGATGTGGTTTAAAATACGCATAATTTTAATACACATACATTTTTTTAAATCAAAAATTAAACGACTTCATTAAAAACTGGATAAAACTTTTATTCCTAAGATTAGATTAATACAATTCGCAACAAAAACTGCAGCACAGCATTAAATGGAAAAAATTAGATTTCATTTGGCTTACCAAGCAAATTTTAAATGCCGTATTTATATTTAAACCATAATTATAAAAAAAAATCATTTCATGCTCACTCCTTAGTATAATAAGTTTTTTTTACGTGAACTAACATTTTTTAATATGAAAAACAAGACAAGCTGTGGCTAATCGATTGAGAACCGTTGCTTCTAAGCAATACCTACTCTTTACATTATATTGAAAACATTAAACGATCCTCAAACATCATTTTGTTTCAGATTCATGCAATTATATCATCATCATCATCATCTACAGCCGCTCACCATCCACTACTGGATGAAGGCCTCTCCGACACGCTTCCAGTCGTCTCTGTTTTGCACAACTCTCATCCGTCTCAACCCACACATATTCCTAATTTAGTCTACCGATCTTCCCTGTGGCCTTCCTTTTACCCTTTTGCATTCTCTCGGGTACCATTGTAGCACATCTTTTGTCCACCTTTCGTCCATTCTTCTAGCCACGTGGTACGTCTATTGCCATTTCAATATCTTAACTCTATCCACTATGTCCACTACCCTTGTCAGAATTCTCACCCACGTGTTCCGCTTCCTGTCTTTCCTCATTGTACCGAACATACAGCGTTCCATACTTCTTTGAGTGTAGCATCTTAGCGTTCAATGTCCAAGTTTCACATCCATATGTCATCATTGGCCAAACGCGTTGATCGAAAATCTTTTTCTTCAGGCAGAGTGGCATTTTTTGATTAAAAAATAGCATTCATTCGTCCAAATGCACACCATCCTAATTTCATACGTTATGGTCAGCATAGTTGCTTTCCAAATTCTATATACTTACATATATGAGTCACTTTGTCGTAAATTCTTATATTAATTTTTATTTTAGAACTTCAAGAGTGTTTCTATGTGTTATTGTATTGTAAATGTCTCGAAAATCATATCAAATTTAAATTGCATAGTTAAGAGGGCTGTACACCCGAAACCTTAACTTTGTTACCGTTCCTTTCTTCGATATACATATATATTGAGTGTATGTATATATTGAGTGAATGCGACAGTTGTGCTTCGGCCAGATAAAACGTATTTTAAATTGACAAAATCCAGGTTTCGTATTCTACTATTTTCTCCTCCAAAACTAGACCAATTTTTAAAAAAATTTCATCATCGGTATGAGAAAGATACTTTTTGTGCATCTATCGGCGTATTTTTTTTTAAATCGACCGTTAAATAAGCACGCTGGACTCGTTTCGTGGGTGTAAAAAAGAGGCGATTTTATAGATGTTTGGCGGCTCCTAGCTCTTATAAAAAATAATTAATCAAAAAAATAAAACGATTGAGGCACCCCAATGGTGGATATCCATAGCATATTAAAAAATAATTTCTCTAGTGCTATAATTGAGGAAGGGAGAAGTATAGTACGTTTGTATGGACAAGGCGCTGCTGTCCAGCCCTCTTAAGGAAATATATTGCAATTTTTGTATATACATTTTGTTCACAAAATTTACAAATAGATTTCATGGCATTTTAATTTTGATTTTTAAATGCTTTTAATTACTACTAAATTACGTTCACAATACATATTATATATATTTTAATAGCTACTCATCTACTGATCATTTTCTACATTACAATTTTTAATTAGTAATCATAGTATTATAATATTCTAATATTAATGTACAACATAATAGGAAAAGAGCTCAAAAATCTATTTTCAATTCTTATAAATGCTCATAATACATCAAATACATAATATTAATTAAAGAATCTCTAAAGTCGATGACCAAAAGCAGATTGTGTTTAGGTAATCTGTGTATATACCTGAAGGGTATAGACATTTTGTTGTAATCAACGAGACTCTTATAACTAATGGAATGTTATTTATGGCATGCAGTTTTTTCAAGTTAGTATATATGGGTGTATTATAAATTATTTTTAGGGATTTATTTTGTATTATTTGGAGCATGGAAAGCTTAGTATTCGATGCGTTATTCCATACAGGTGAAGCATAGGTTAATAATGGTAATATGAGCGCGCGATATGATTTTATTTTATTTTGAGTTGATAAAGAACTGTGGCGATTAAATATTGGGTATATTGAGGATGTACCCCGCATCACTTTGCATTTCGCTGCCTCAATATGAGGTGCCCATCTCAGGTGTATTATAAATTATTTTTAGGGATTAAATTTACCATAAATATGTACTTACATATGTATAAAGGTGGTTTTCAATTGAGAAACACAAAACAAAAAAATATTCATACATATAAATACTATCTCACGACAGTCCACTGAAATAAATTGAATCCAAATAAAATATATATGAAACATTATTTAAAACTAATTAAGTTTTAATTGAATATTTCTGATTCAATATGCTGCGGCTTAAAAATTTTGACAATTTCATGATGATTTTTCCTATTTGGCTCTTTTTTTGATACTAATGCTCCATATTACCTGGTAACTCATCCAAAATCTAAACATTTTATATATTGTCTGACAAGGCCACCCCGTTTAGAGAGGCCTTTACCGACTATACAATACATCGTCACAAACGTCACGCTAGAAAGGCGTATCGCACGCGTGTCGCGAATATCTAACTTTTGAAAGCTTTTTACACATTAAGGATACGCAGGGACGACCGTGGCGTATCATACGCTCCCGACCGCCGTTAGTTTCCCTTTTTCCTCGTTTCATTTTTTGTCGGCCATTTTGAGCCGCGTAATTTGTGCGATTTGCTTATTTTCACAAGCGCGCGCTGAGTAATGATCCTTTGTTCCTTGATAAAATTGTTTCGCTGGCGTTTCGGCATTTATCATGGTTTTCCGAGCACTTACACTTATTGTCGGCCAGGAGGAAAGGACGGGCTTTTCCACCGCTGACGAAAGCTCCTCGAAATATAATAAACACACTTAAAATTAATCAGCCGATAAGGTGTGTTTTTCGCGCGGTGTTATTGTGCTCGATTTGCCACCGGATAAATGACGGTCGTTTCCGCAGAGTGAATGTTCATCTTTTCACTACCATACCCCGCTATATACGTACATATATTCACATTTGTGTGTGTGTGTGTGTGTGTGTGTGTGTGTGTGTGTGTGTGTGTTTGTGTGTAAGGGAAAGCTCGTTTCGACTTTTCCTTCTGAATTATGTAAAACTACGTTAGGCTGTGGAAAATGTGTTTCTCCGTACTCGTATAAGTATGTATGTGGGGGTATATCGCGACCCCGAGATCCTGGGATAGATTTATGGCCTTCAAGAAAGAGCTCAATATGCCATGAGCTAAACCATAATTATACGTATAACTGACATGCTGAAAGTGTCTTGTATTTGTGTATGTGCAATAATAATAATTCATTTTTATTCGCATGTGACCTCTGTTAGTAGATACATATACCCACTTAATTCTTAGTATCTTATAAAGGATACGAGTTCCGTGAAAGCTTTGCACGCTAACTGTGTGGTTACTTTATAATTAGTCATATTAACAATATCACTTTTATGTATTTTGAATTTATAAATGACGTATACATACATATATGTATATATAAATACTATTATAAAATTCATTTACACTTTTAATTTGTATATAATATTTAATTATTTAATCTATCATTTTCATAGAGAATGTTTACTATTCGACGTTTACGTTGATATTGAACGTAAACGTCGTAAATGTTACGTTGAATTAAAAATTGATTGTATATTTTAAGATATTTATATTAAATTAAATCTCTTCTTTAAAAATTTAATGAAACTTTTTGATTAAAAAATAGCAGATTACTACTATTGTAGTATTTAAAGTTTTCTATATTAAATTTCTAAGTAAAAATTGTTTCAACTTAGGCAAGAAGTAAAAGCCTGCTATTACGAGGTTTTACAGATTTATTCTACATATTTAGATATTTATATAATTTGAAGAACTATAATCAAAAAACTGTATCAAAACTTATAAATTATAAAGTTTCATACTTTTATTACTTATATTATTTCAAACTTATAAATTAAAGCTCAAAATCTATGCTAAATGTTTAAAATATCGACTTAAAGAAAAGGTAAAAAGTGATTGTGTAGAAAATAATAAAAACACATTAAAATAGTTAATATTTCAACCATCAAATCTATCGTTTCTTGCCTTGTATTTTAAATAAAATATGAAAGTCCCAGTCATGATATTATATTACATATATTACGTGATGTAATACATAAATTATATTTATTTTTCATTTTTTTGTATAAAATCATAATATCTTGAATACATTAAGAATATTGATAATTCTATGAAATTAATGAAATGCTCAATAAATGCGCTATTGATATATTATATTTTACACACATACATGAAACGTATTCACATAATGTAATTCGCTTACGAAATTTATTTTGAAAGAGATATTCAAAGTTAACGCAACTGAAGTAAAAAATGAACTGAAATACATTTACAGTACATTTCGATTGAATCAAATGAATATTTTATTAAAAAAAAACGACTCATTGAAATTGTGTCATTCCAGAATTGGATAAAAACGTAAATTCGTATCGCGAGTTCGCTAATTTATTTGCCCTGAAAATTTCATTTCGATTTTGAGACGCAACATTAACGAAACGCTTCATAAGTAATGCTGTTTCCCGTTTGAACCACCGCCGTTAAAATGATAAGTTATGTCAGTCACGCCGTAACTTTTGAATTATTCATTGGAAATGGTTCAAAAATAAATTTAAACAACTCTCAACCTCTCCCTTATCAATTACTTGATAAGACGTCAGACGTCAACGAGCAACAAACTCACAATATAATATATCAATTTCCGTAATGGAAATACATTATTTATAAGTTATGATACGAGATGCATAAATTTATATATATATTACATATATTTCTATATATATTTATATATATATATACATATATATATATATGTACATGTATATACTGAAAACGTCCTATGCCTGTATATTATTTATAGACGTGACGGGGAAACTTTCAAATAAGCGCTAAAAGAGTATGCTCTCTTTGTATCAAAAAATAGAACTCTCCTCATTAACATTGTAGGAAAATGTTGAAAAATAATTAAATTTCCTTTTTCGTGGTATCATTAGGTTTATTTTTGCATTTAGCGAGCCCGAGCGCGTAACTCTAAAAATAAGATTATGAAATCCGCAAAGGAATGTTGCCATCCCCTCAAGTATTATACTTCAGCGAAGGGATGAGAAGGTTCTTCCGAGATTTTTTTTCACCCTCCAGTATTCAAGTATTTCGTTATAATGAACATCTATAGATGCTTTACATATTGCGAATACTTGACGGCCTATTCAACCGTATAATATAAAAATAATAAAAACAGTACATTATTTAACTTGTCTTACATATGTATATCCATCGAACATTTACATAAAATTAATTACACCAACTGGACAATGAATCCACTATATTTAAATTAAATCAAATACATTTCATATATAGTGTAATGAAATGAAATAAAACTCTGGCCCAATCGTATCATTAAATTTCAAATCGTTTAAAGTTCTTACTTGTATTAAATTTTTGATGATATGGAACTCTTTTAATCCCTAATTGCATATGTTTAAAAATATCAATATTGTGTGTAAAATGTAAAATATTTTAATAAAACCATTCCAGCACAATCTTATCCTTGAATCTTAAGCAGTTTATAGCTTTCGACTATCGTGCTCAAATTAAAGTACTTACAATGCCTTTAATTGAGCATAAAAATTAGCATACAATCTCAAATTTACATACACTTTAAATTTAATAACATGGTATTACATCAAAAAGTGAACAATGAAATATTAATAAAATTGAAATAATTGATAAAATTACTCACCTCAAGTCGTCGATTCACTCGACAAACGTACATTTGACATTTTAACTTATTTAACTTTCAATACACACATTTTTATTTAACTAACTTCTTATTTTATTACATATGTAAATGATTAAACAACTACTTTAACGCTAAAATTTTAATTAACTTTATATTTTATATATTATTTTTATAATTTAACAATTTATCATACGGTCGCACACTTAAGTAATATCGAGGAAATTTCCCTAGTTATTTTATACATCACACAATTTTGACACGGGGATTTTAATTACATCATAAATTGACTAGACTATTTTATTATTTTTACATAGAGGATTTCGCGGGTTAAGCGTCGTTGTCAGAGTCGCGTGGGCGGATGGGTGAGAGCTTTTTGCGAGCGTGTTCGCGCCGAGAAAGCTCTACGCGTACTGACTGCTACGCCGAGCTCTACGCCTCTACGAAACTGTGGAGCCCCTACACGTTCCAAAAATGTTCCGTCACTACTCTAACGTACAAATATACAAGATGTAAAACGAGGCCAATTAATTATTGAGTATCAAGACGAATATTGTATGTATAATGAGCTATTTGCATCGTGCACAAACAAACACCATTTGTAAAAAGCTTGAATCTGCAATTAAAAAATTGACGCATCACTTCACTAAGTGGAAAATTCAAATCAATCAAACCAAAACAGACGCGATATTCTTTAGCATTAGAAAGCAAAAGCCAAGTTCAGATCTGAAAATCCCCTCTGAAGAAAGTCTGAAATGGCAATCAGTAATAAAATATTTAGGAGTAACGTTTGATAAAATAATGAAATGGGCACCTCACATTGAGGCAGCGAAATGCAAGGTAATGCGGGGTACATCCTCAATATACCCAATATTTAATCGCCACAGTTCTTTATCAACTCTAAATAAAATAAAATAATATCGCGCGCTCATATTACCATTATTAACCTATGCTTCACCTGTATGGAATAACGCATCGAATACTAACTTTTCCATGCTCCAAATAATACAAAATAAATCCCTAAAAATAATTTATAATACACCCATATATACTAACTTGAAAAAACTGTATGCCATATATAATATTCCGTTTGTTACAGACATTACTAACAAACTTACCAGTAGATTCTACAACAGAATCACTAATAAACATACTAACTAACGTGTGAAGAGTCTCGGTGATTACAAGAAAATGTCTATACCCTTCAGGTATAAACACAGATTACCTAAACACAATTTGCTTTAGGTCATCGACTTTAGAGAGTCTTTTATTCATATTATGTATTAGATGTATTATGAGCATTTATAAGAATTGTAAATAGGTTTTTGAGCTCTTTTTCCTATTATTCTGTACATTAACATTAGAATAATATAATACTATGATTACTAACCAAATTAAATTAAAATTGTAAAATAGAAAATGACCAGTAGATTAGTAGCTATTAAAAAAGATATAAGATGTATTGTGAAACTTATTTAGTAATAATAAAAAGCACTTAAAAATCATACACGAGACATGTACACATGCTTGCATTTTTTTTACTTCATGAAACATGAAAATTTTTTACCTTGAGATTTTGACTGAATCGATCACTGGTCACGATTTCGTAGTTGTATTTCATTTTGAGTACTGATTTTATTCTTGTAATATTTAAAGACTGTTTTTAAATTTAACTCCTTCTATTACATAGTTTTCATAATATTATTACGATTAGAGGCCGTATTTTTAGCATTTTGTGATGGATAGATTTGTCACAACATATTTATTTATAAGTATTTCATTAAATGTGTTACAAAGTATTGAAAATGGGTTCCTTATTATGTATGTATTACAATATTGAACATACTCGTATTCCTGAAAATATCTCTATAAATTTTTATCATAGAACTTTTTGTTCTTATTTTATTGATATGGTGTATTCGATCTAGAACTTTCTAAATGAAAATAAAATATCATGTCCAATAGTTTTCCAATACCGTTACTCGAAGGAATTAAAGGTTAGGAACAAAAACTCAATAAGAGCTAATGTTTATTAATCACATTTTTATAAATACATATGTATATACCCGTTTCCACAAACCAACCAAAGAAAATATTGACGGTAAATATAAAATATAAATATTTTATATTAACTGTCAAAATTTTCTATTTTTACTAAACCATTATCTAACCATCTAATTTATCAATTTATGTAATTTCAGTATTTTTTAATAATTTATAATAAATAATCTTTCAATCCCTTTATAATATTTATTGTAAATACGTATGCAGTGATTATTTTAATGCATAATGCATTATTCTACAGTGTTTTCACTATATTTTAATTGATGAAAAACTGTAAAATATTTTAATGAGCTAGTGGGATATTTATTTATTTAAGTTTAAGTTTGCAATATCGTGGCATTAAAGGAGTCTCTAATGCGTCACAATGGTCTAAAATATGCAGAGAGATGAGAAAAAAATATATAAGTATATACAGACAAACATGCATTTATATATAATCATAAAAAAACAATAACATTATAATAATAAGAGATAGATAAAAATATCAAATGACAGAATACATGTAAGCATTCTCCATTACGATTTTTTAAAACCAGGAGTAACCATCACTGCAGATGTTTATAAATTAATGAAGATATATGTATTTAAGATAAATATGTACCTACATAAGTGTAAATAAAAAAATGGACTTGTTGCTAAAATGAAAGATAAACATATTTTTTCCGAATAACCTAATAATAATTAATTGTTTTAATTTATAATTGATTATTTTTGTTTAAGGTAACTTTATAAATGTTAATTTTAAATTTCAACATTCGAAACTTTAAATAACGAACTTTGTCGCCTTTGATATAGTATAACTTACAAATACCTTATAAAGTTTTCTCGTATAAATATTTGGAAAACCAATATATGTATCATTTAGGAGCGTTTCATAGCTTTGATTAAAGTATTCGTCATAATATTTATATGTGTAGAGCGTTTACATCGTTCAGCGTATAAATCTAAAGGTAATACAATAAACATACTATTTCCTTTTTTTATTTTGATGCTTGTATTAAAACTTTTTTCGAACAATCACCCCTCTGGGATGCATTTGCAGACCTTAATATCCCAGGTTCTCCCAAACTTCCCGAAGAAAAGACACCGTTGAGAAATAAAGCCTTAAATGCAACCCCGCATCGGAAACTTCCTTTAAAAAATAAAAATAATACGAAAACACCTTAAATCGAATGGGATAGTAATTTCAACACTTGGTATAATTTGATATGAAAGGTTTTCGTTTGACTTTTAGGGACGAAAAGTTTCCCACAATACGAGTTTGATATCAGAGATTTAGTCTTTGAGTACTGAGTGCACTCCGAACTGTGTACCAAAATGAAGCCGTCTAGGCAAGATAAAACTGGAGCACTTTGTTCGCAAATCCTTGTACACGTTTTTTAGCTCCTTTTATTAGAAGACACGAGAGCTTCATTCAACGTTATAGGGAAGCAGAGGCTCGTTCCTTAATTTACATTTTGAAAAAAAAGTACAGGTTGAAAAATGGCCGAGCGTACCCCGCTCACTAATAACGAGGGGCTTTTGCGATTAGGAGGGGCTGGTAAATTAAATTGAAAATAATTTTTCCGAGACAGGATATACTCGCATGTACGTACAAGAAGAGGGGTGGGGGTTCGTTGGATGTGTGGGTCGTATATCATATTTCGTATGCGGAAAATGCAAAAACCGCCGAAAAGAAAAATGAACCTTGTATCGACAGCGAGTCGCTTGACGTTGACAAAGGTTCCAAAACATGTGAAATGAAATAACTTCAAGTTGAAATCCTTCCGCGTTATAAGCATGCGATAGTGAGTGGCATCTCGTTGGAATTTTTGCTGGATATTTCGGCGAAATCGTATTGAAAATTTCTGAATATATATACATACATATACTGACGTTGGAAAATATGCGAATGGTAAATTATAGCCATAGATAATAAAACCATATTTTCCCTTTTTGAATCAAGTATTTTTAAATATAAGTGTGTATCAAATCGTTATTTGATAGTAGAATATTATTGGATCATATTTGAATTTAATTTTTAAATTCAATGTGAGCAAATTAATTTTAAATAATAAAAATAAAATTCAAATATGACCCAATAATATTCCACTATCAAATAAGGATTTGACAGACACTTACATATATTTAAAAATACTTGTTTCAAGTGAAAATTTAGAATCTAATTTGTATGGAAAAACTTGCAATTTAAACCTTATTTGTATTTAATATAATATCAACAGCTTGCTTTACACTAATCTGATTATAATCTGATTTATGAAAAGGTTTTTAAATTTTTCCCCATAAAATAGTAAATAAGTACAGAAACTATTATGAACATATTTTATGCACACTTAAATTATTTAAAGAATCTAAAAATTATCCATTAATATTGAAATAAATTTAAATAGAATAAAACTAGTCAAATAAATTTAATAAAATTTATCATAAATTTTACCAGACCTGTTTTGATTACACTGAGCAGTAAAACAAACTAGCGGAACGGAGATTGATCAATCTTAACTAAATTTGACCCAGTTAATTCGAATACGATTCGAATCGATTTTTGTTGCATTTTTTTTTTAACAATTTCCTACAGTTTTTTGGTTTAACAGTCTTTAACTCAAAATCTACATCGTATTGCTATGCCGAAAGAGAATATTGCAATTAATAGTCATACGTTTTTCCTATTGATTGTGACTTTTCAATGCTTTAATTGTTTAGCAAATTTCAAAAGTCAAAAATATACTTTTTTTCCGTAATGTAAATATCATTGGTTTTTCTATTTCTACATTTTTTTAAATCTAAACATACTAATTCGAGCGGTAAATGTCTTTTAAATTTCAATAATGTGTAATAAAATATGATCATTTAAAATTATAAATTTGCTATACTAATAACACTGTTCGACAGGAAAAATGGTTCAGAGACGAGATATGACTTTTCTTATAGATCTATTACGAATATTCTGAAACACGAATCTGGTAATAAAAAATGTTAATTGGCTCGAGATTCGGAGATATGTGTGTTTTTTAAATCACGCGATTTTTCTGTGTCTTGGTGTTGTTCGGTCGATGTCTCAAAATCTGTCAATTTCCTGTTCAAAATGAATATTGGAATCTATAGTTAGGTATTTTATCTTTCATTTGTAGTACTTTACAGCTTTCAAATCTCTCTAAGTAGTCGTCCAGTTCAACTCAAAAGTCAAAAGTACGTATTTTCACTTGGGATTTTTTCCCACATGTTATAAAACAATTCTTTATACGTCCTTTTCTTTCTCCAAAAAAATATGGTCATCGTAGCTATAGTACAAGAAAATATGTTTAAGCTAATTACCAATGTATGTAGATATAATATGAAAATAGTAAAAAATAAATATAAAAATACATCTAATTGACATTTTAAAGAATGGCTAGATCCAATGTGACTTATTTTGCTATAAAACTCTAAGATTTAATAAAAAGTCGTAATAATGATGTAGTCAGCGGACACCGAAGTGCGAGGGCCCCGTTCACTGAATACCAATGTTTTTCCCTTCGAATTTCTTTTTGCACTCTTCTTCCGGACCCGAAATCTGGAATTCCTCCCACCAAAAAAGAAGAAGGAACGATTCGACCATCGAATAAATATTGTTTCTTACTGGTCGGCCTTTACGCGGTCTCTAGTTCGGCTCGCGAATAAATATGTTTCTCGTTGCATTACATTTAGCATTATTTGTACGGGCTGCCTTACTTCACATAAACTTCCCTTTGGCCTCGCCGCTTTTTATTCCCTTTGTACACTTTCTTATATATATATTTGGATATACACACATATGTATGTATCTGCACATTTCCTTTTTGTTTCGTTTCGTTTTCCCACGGCGTCGTAAATCGCATCACGCTCACGTTGTCACACTCGCAAATATTGCGGTTATGAAAAAGTTGCGTAATGGATTATTTCGCGTCGAGATCCTTCCGGGTCAAAATGTTCCTTTTTCGGTCGTCCGTTACTTTTGACTTCATAATTTGTTGCCGTTGGCCGTTGATTGATTAGGGGTAGGTCGATCTTGAACCCCCCGAAACCCCAATCAGCCTCCGTAGCAGATTTCCAATTAGGTCTCGTTGAAATGAAATCCGATATCGGACGCGTAAACACACACACTTTCATTAGGTGTTTGTACATTTTTAACGATACGTGTATTCTCTCTGACCTTTGACACGAACGAAGGTTGTATTATATATATTTTTTTTATTTTAATAAAATTTTTACGACGAAATTCAAACAGTACAGAGTGTTGTGTGCGGTTGAAGGATCATCAATTTTCATCTGCCTCAAGTTTATAAGTCGACAACGTCAAAGTTAATATACTATTTTGATGTTATAAAATTTTAAGATTTACTTCTGATACTAAACAAGACATTTAATGCTATCTAAAAATCTTTAAAAAATCTGGGCTCAGGTGGGTTTTACGAGAACAGTATAACTACGTAACCTAGTAAGATTTCTTGTAGAAAAAATTAAAAAAAAAAACAGAATCACCATTTAGTAAAGATTCATTTATTTATTCATTTATAACCAGCAGCGTGGACTAACCAGCGTGGTTAGTATATGTATTATGATTTCGAGCGGAGTAGTTACTGTTCGGTTCCCACTACTAGCTGCTAGCCAGACCTTAGTTTCTGTCTGCGTTTTTCCGACAAATTATCATTACTTAGTTTGACTATTAAGTATTAATTTGAAACTGAAACATTTATTTATCGAAACACATTGAAAAACACTAGCCAAAATGCTGCATTAGTCAGATTACCACGACGCTAACTCGGGAACGGGAATTGCATGCATTGTTGTGGCATTGCAACGCACACGGGGTTCAGCTATTAAATAAATTAAATAAAAATATGTGTAATATACTTATTTTTTTTATTACATTTTATACCAGGAAGGCCTTACAGGTAAACCCCAATGCGCCTTCCTGGCCAATTACAAACAATGCAGCATTTTAATTACACTAGTCGCTGAAATGCGATACACTGAAATACTCGCAAATTAACGAGACATCTATGAATTGTACATAAATTTTATTGTACATTAATTATACTCAAACAGTGGTGACATAGTAGGTAGGAAGGTTTTTGGCCAATTTTAATCGGGAACCGTTTCAACAATGAAATCAGAGAAATTGGCAAACTCTGATAGGAAACGATCGACTTGGAGTTACAAATATCTAACTCTGACCAGCAGCACTACAGATATACTCGAACCCGGTGCCTCTCGGTGTTAGGCAGAAGCTTAACGACCGAGCTATGCTGCTGGCCATATACATATAGGATCCGGATGTGAAGGATTCCAAGGGAAACGCAGATTAAGTCAGAACTATGTATTTATTAACACATGTCTTCGGGCTTGTTCTCCAACAAGTGACCATAACAGCACGCATCCGGTCTCTCCCATGCATACCACACACACTTTATCCCAGCTTGACCAACCATACCTACGGCTCGTTTAAAAATCATTCCTACATACATATGTATGTAGATAGCAATGCTTTAGATACAGAAAAATCAGCTTACAAACATTGTCAAATATATGTATGTATATTTTACAATTGCTGCTTGAATTAAATGATACTACATTCGCACATATATACATATATAATTTGGCATTGGTGATATTAATATGTATAATTTTTTCAGGGTCGTTCATGGGACGCACGCCTCGTATCCACTCGTCCCATCCTCGTCTAAGGATATTAATGACCGACAAAGAAGGCTTCGACTGCTGTAAATAATGTGTGGCACATTCGCGTATTTATTCCGGGTTTTTGATCTCGGACCGGCAGAAGGAGACCAACCGGTCGGCGTACTTTTCCTACCCGGAACGTGGGTTTTATTGGATACATGATTTATGGGTGTTATCTTAATATTATATTTGGGAATATAAAGAGTCCTTTTTTTTCACCACCCGTTGTTGTAACAGCCCAGCGTGTATCGGACGGGCTACGGGAGATTTATGGCTTATTTATATGTATTTATTTTACCTGTGATAAGCACTTGCAAGCGGTACAGTAGCCAGCTTCCCAACGCAACGTTTGATAAATTCATCCAATTGATCAACCCCTATTTATATACCTATTCATTTATTTAAAACTATTTTTATGGTTTATTTTTGACAAATGCAATCAATCTAGTTGACGCTACTGCGAAAAATGCATTAAATCTCGCAATATAAAATGTACATGGTGTCACGACGAAACGCCGAACGATAGCGTGACATAATGTCTACAGACAAAATAATAACGCAACATAATGACCAAAAACAAAATGATAACGTGAAATACATAATTTTTTTCTATATTATTACATTTTATACCAGGAAAGCTTTACAGGTAAACCCCAATGCTCCTTCCTGGCCAATTACAAACAATACAGCATTTTTATTACACAAGTCGCAGAATTACGAGACACTGCAGAACTCGCAAATTAACGAGACATCTATGAATTGTACATACATTTTATTGTACATTAATCATACTCAAATAGTTGTGACATAGTAGGTAGGAAGGTTTTTAGCCAATTTTTAATCGGGAACCGTTTCAACAATGAAATCAGAGAAATTGGCAAACTCTGATAGGAAACGATCTATCTGGACTCACAAATATCCAGCACTACGGATGTACTCAAAAAAAATATTTTCAATCGAGGTCAGCTCATGGGATTGAACCCGGCACCTCTCGGTGTTAGACATAAGCTTAACGACTGAGCTATGCTGCTGGCATAATGTATAATGTTAACAATAAATAAAGTGAAAAAAATCATTGTTTTCTTATTAGTACGAAGAATTCGAAAGTTTTTATGAGAGAGTTTGTTATTTACGATTAAATTTCCTTTATACTGGCTTACCTAATATTAATTTCTTTAAATTTTAAAGGACGTGTATACGTTGTTGTCATCACACTTTTTATTGAATTCTTTTCGTTAAAAAAATCGTTTTTGAACATGTGAATGTCATATTATGTCGCGTTATCATTTTGTCCGTAGACAGTATGTCGCATTATCGTATTGACTTTAAACATTATGTCGCGTTATTATTTTGTCGGGTACGTTGTATCGATCGGCGTTTCGTCGGGGGACGTTTCGTCGTGGATCCATAATACATATATAATTTGTTTTTTACTTAAGATTTTAAATTATATAATTGATAGTCCTTATTTATTAAGAAGATCCAATTCCAATGTCCAATCTCATTAATTCCCATTAATCTTTGTTCTACCAACTATTCCTGTAATTACTTTTTATATATGTAGGTACTTATCATAGATCTTTTTATACATAGCATACATAGATCTTGCTCTTCTTTTAACAATATTCCCCCTCATATTGATTTTTTTGTTGTTTCTTTTCTTGTTTTGAATTTCTATTGTTTAATAATTTAATTAAAGTGGCGGAAGTGCAATTTGCCGTTTCAAAAACACTATTTCTGTTTGACTTAATTCACAAATTGCTATCATTTCTTTTCATTCGATATGACCAGAATCTCGGAAAAACAGAATAAACGTATTACAAGCCATCATTTCGTTTTAAATATTGTTAAACGCAAATCATTATATTTCATGTTTTGCGAGATATTTCTTGAAATTAAGAAAAGCAAAAAACATATTCCATGTGAACCATTCATTATTCAATGCTTTTCTTCTTTGTTTTTTTTTAGTTATTGCTATTAATCTTTAGAAACTTTTATGGTTTCAATGTTATATACATACCTTATAATGATATTTTTTTCTGTTTTTTGAAATAAATAAATATACATGTGTTTGTGAGTTTCTTCTTGCAAATTTGTTGGAGATGTTTAAGTTTTGAATTTTTAATGTATTTATCAAGGATGTATAAATGAAATCAATTTTGAATAATTTATTTTGTGAAAATAAATACATGACATTTATATTCTAAAAAAATATATATAAAATGTTTTGAGTTACGTTAAGTCCAGTCATACATAATTAAACACTGCTTTAATGCGAATTTATTTTCACTCAAATGAAGTTTATGATTAATAATAAATAAAACGTTACTGTCAAATTATGTTAAGAAATCAAAGAACATATATAATAATTATACTTATAGAAAAAATGTGACATAAAATATTAATATTTTATGAAATAAATGAAATTGTAATAATTTCTGTAAATAAATTAATATAAATATCGTATTAAATAAAACATAATAACAATTTAATTAAATTTATTTTATTGCAGTTATTTCATTATATACCCAAAAATAATCTTTCAATATGAAATTAATAAAATAGTTCTTGAAATTAATAATTAAAAAAAATAGTTGTAACTAAATTAAATAGATGGCGATACAATATCTGATTTAATCCAAATATGTAGATAAATTGGAGCTTGTATTGTTCGTATTATATACGTACATATATATTGGAGTTCGAGGAGAGAAAATATGAATTAATAAATAATATAAACTTAAATAAAACTGAATGTAATACTCATCTTAAAATATGTTGCATTTTAAGACTAAACGAATACGGTATTTACGGTTAATAGATCAGTAACAAACCGCTAAGCATGAATCAAGATATTTTACATATAAATTTAAATATTCCTGTCCACCACTCTCTTTAATATCAACGGGCACAACACTAGTGGATAATAACAGTGAATATTCTTAGCTAAAAGTCGACGTTGCGAATCTCGGACGATAATGGTGAAAAATTTCTTTTTACACGGCTGGAGTGTCTATTCGGCGCGATAACGACCGGTCGACTATTTACACTATCCTTCGGTACGCGAGCGCTTAAAAGCTTTCTAAAGAAAACAAAATAAAGCTCGGAAAGCTCGCCGAAGCTCAAACATCGCTTTGTGCCCGGTCTCGAAATATAGACTAATATAATGGCCGATTTTAATTTCGGATCCGCGCAAGGTTGCGGCCGATCCATCCATCGCTCCCTTCGCTTTTCCGGCTCGAAATGGAAAATTTCACCGATATATTTTATCGACGAATGTGTCGGCGAGTTGAGCCTGTGGTGTAATTTTTCCTCGTCGGATTTTCCGACGGAGTGGGGCTGGAGATGTTTAATATAATAGCTTCATCAGTCTCGGCGGCTTCATTGTGGCTTTGGACCTGTACATTGCGTGGCAGACCTGACTTGGGTATTAAGAAGGCTTCTTAAATACACATTTTATATTCATAATCTTAAAAATTGAAGATTAATTAATTTTTGAGAATATTTTACCTTAGAAATCATCAACACAAGAAGACGCCCTTAAAAATATACTTCTAAATTAAGATTGTTGCGTAGGGGTGGGTGGAGGATCCAAGTCAAAGGCCAAAGTCGTTTCACAGCATTTATTGATGATTAAGGAGATACACGCACTGGCAGTGCTCAGTCCAGAATGACATGATATCGCCTAAGTATCGCCTTATAAGGGATAGATCTCTCAGGACATCTTCGACGTCTAATTTGTTTACCTATTGTTATGGTCACGTACGGATATGTCTTCCCACAACGTTCGGTCCCACGGTACAGGTCAATTCTGAGAAAGGATTAATAACGGTCATTGTTTAGCCTATATGCACTTAGAGTCTAGATATAATCCTGGAAGTAAGTGCAAGCACTTAGTTAATCCGTTAACAGATAATCCTTGAACGGTCACACAGTCTCTGGGATTCTATTCGCTTAATCCGTGGCGTACGTAACAAGATTAAATTTTTAAGTAACGTTTTAATGGTTCCTTAGTGGTCAAAGTATTGCATTCTTAAAAAAACCTTACGCAAAAAATGTTCAAGCGAAAAATTAACACTTTCATTTAACCATAACTGGTGATTCCCGAATTTAAAACCAAATTTTTGTATAAATAAACGCAAAAATTAAAAATTTAAGGACTTTAAAAGAAGAAATTTCCGAAGAAAAAAGAACACATTACAAATAAGCATAGTTATGGAAATCTCCTCACGTAATAATTATACTTAAAAATAATAATAAAAAAACAACAATTTTATAATTATATTTACGTGCTTAATTTAAGAAAATCTGTATATGTATTATATATACATATGTATAATTTTTTAAAAAGGTTCGATAAGCAATAATTTTGATGTATATACATATGTAAGTATATTACTTATTCGCTTTAAATAACTTCATATAGTGAGGATTACAAAAGCTAATCCCAATTAGATTTGCTTGAACTTTTTCAATTCTAAAGACAAATACCTTAAATTAAATGTTCAATAATGGCTTTTTCAATATTGATTACAATTTTACTCATTCAACGCTTTCCATGTATTCAAATGTAATTCAAACTTCAATTAGGGCAATTGTAATATTTCATTATTTTAGTGCAAATAAGTGAAATAATTTGATATTTTCGTTTAAAAAACCCCAAGTTCTGCGAGAATAAATCACTTCAAAACAAGTTATTCTTTTAGTATTGGAAGAGCAGACGTCTGAAACGAGATTGTTTGATTCGCGAAAGCCTACCCTGTGCGCGAAAATGCGGAAAATTCTCCGGCTCCTTTTGTAAGTAATCGATTCATTACTCTCGTTTTCCGCCATCTCCTCCCCTTCGCGTCTTTAGAACGAACTGGGAGAAAGGGGGTTGCGAAACGCACACAATATTTAATGTTTTTAGCGAGGGGCAACTCACGTCAGTTTTTCGAACGGGCCGTTCGTCTTAGCTCAAATTTTTCTTCATCCTTATAATGAGGATAATTTTTCACGAAACTGCTTATTAGTCTAGGGAGAAGACGCCCACATCTACTGCGTGGTTATTTTAAGCAAATTAAATTCAAATTTTAAAAGGTTAAAAAGTCACAAAGACGTATTCAAATTCGATCGTTTTGCATATAAATTATTTATTTAATTTTAAACGAAAAAAGTTAAATTTCATTTTTAGAAATACATATGTACATTATTTGTATATAAATATGAATGTTTATTACTTTATCCACTATGCAAATCTCAAGTTTTAAAATAAGAATTATAAATTAGTACTTATCGTTTTTTTTTACTATTATATTTCCGGTAAACTTCACTAGTAGGTATTAAAAAAATACACATGTACCATTTCTTAATAATTTTACAGCTTGTTTAATTTCTATATGCACTCATAAATTGATGCAACAGATTTTAATTTTTGATATCGGTTTAAAAACTTTGAATTTTCATATCCAAATTATTTTCGTTAATTATTTCCAGTTGAGTTTATTTCTCTTTCACTTAGAACACATGAGGCGTTATAGTAAAAAGTGGCATAACTCCACTTTTCTTCATTTCAAGAAATATGTCGCAAAACATTAAATATTACGTTTTCCGTTTAACAATACTTTTTTGAATTTTAAATGCTTTATATTATTATTAAATTATGTTCACAATACATCTTATATCTATTTTAATAGCTACTGATCTACTGATCATTTTCTACATTTATTTTACAATAATTTTAATTTAATTTTGTTAGTTATCATAGTATTGTATTATTATAATGTTAATATATACAGCGTAATAGGAAAAAGAGCTCATAAACCTATTTACAATTCTTATAAATGCTCATAATACATCTAATACATAATATTATTTAAAGACTCTCTAAAGTTGATGACGTAAAGCAGATTATATTTAGGTAATCTATGTTTATACCTGAAGGGTATAGACATTTTATTGTAATCACCGAGACTCTTCACAAGTGTGTTAGTATAGTTATTAGTGATTCTGTCATAGAATCTACTGGTTAGTTTGTTAGTAATGTCTGTAACAAACGGAATATTATTTATGGCATGTAGTTTTTTCAAGTTAGTATATATGGGTGTATTATAAATTATTTTTAGGGATTTATTTTGTATTATTTGGAGTTTGGAAAGGTTAGTATTCGAGGCGTTATTCCATACAGGTGAAACATAATGGTTAATAATGGTAATATGAGCGCGTGATATAATTTTATTTTATTTTGAGTTGATAAAGAACTATGGCGATTAAATATTGGGTATATTGAGGATAAACCCCGCATCGCCTTGCATTTCATTGCCTCAATGTGAGGTGCCCATCTCATTCCCATAAATATTTTATTACTGACTGCCATGTCAGACTTTCTAACTAATAATAATATTTAAAAATACTGGTGGCTTGTAATACTTTCAGTCTGCTTTTCCAAGATTCTGTATATATCGAATTAAAATAAGTGATTACAATTTGTGAATTAAGTCAAACATAAATAGTGTTTTTGAAACTGAAAATTGATCTTCCGCCACTTTCAAACATTAAGGCTTATATGTATGTGCATACTAACGTATCTATGCAGTGAAAAAATATGACGTGTTTGTAAAGCACATATGTTTAATCATCATATAAAACATAGGTACAAAACAAATTGGATATTTCTTAAATGGTGTACGGTTTTAGCAACGTTAAGAGTTGTTCCACGAGAAACATTTTAGAGAAATTCGCCTCTTTGGATCGAATTCATAACCGGGTTTGGATGGGCACTAGAGAGCCAAATGGTCATAAATGGTTATCCGAGGGTTGCCAGGAATAGCCTGCTTATGTAGCACTCTTTCAATAAATTACGTCTTTGCAGATCGTTTTGAGAAAACCAGAGATTCCACGGTAAAATCTCTTCTTCACATGCGCAAGGTACATATGTATGTACATATAGCCATTTGATACTTTATTTATACAATTTAACTACAACTACTACTCCACCCGGTAGAACGTACGACTTGTTCGCAATTTTTATTGCGAATCTGAAAGGCCATTTTTTTCTCTACGTGCAAGCCGTCTTTTCACGCTTATGAAAAATATATATGTGTGTGTGTGTGTATTGAAATGATTTACTTGGCATTCGCCTTGTATATTACTGAAAGTGGTTTTCTATTTTCTCTCTGATGCGAGACGGAGTCCTATACACTGTGTGTATTTAATATGACAAATTTGATATCATTGAGAACACCGATACAGGACTTGTATTCTAAGGGCCGCTGTGCCGGGAAAACCCGCGCGTGTGAAAAGAGCCTTTGAGAGTTTTCCACGAAGACGACGAGAACGAAGGGGGCAAAAAGGGAAAACATTCAATATATTTATGTATTGAGAGGAAATGCGATACTTTTATCGAAGCCCCGTCATGTGGTGGCCTGCCACAATGTTCTTGTATGACGACTACCCACTATAGCGAACGGAAAGAGAGTAGTTCTATAAGAAAGAATATTCATACACTTTGTGGGAACGTTTTCCATTTTCACTTCTTGCCTTGTGACGGCGCTTTAAACCAAGTGAAATGTAGATTTTCCAACAAACGGAATTTTTCAATGTATGTATTATACATTTGCTTTTTCGCGTATTTTAATTGATTCCTTTGATATAACGACTGAAAAAATAACTGCATATTTTTATTTTGTATTGCTCAATTAAGCATGCACACTCGTTTTTACAGATTGCTCCAATGCGACGAGGCTACGCAGTGTCACGAATTATCAATTATAAATACATAATTACTATATATTTTTACATTAAACACGACATCTATGGTCAAACATTGTACTAAAGCATTCTTAACACTTACACAAAACAAATACAATCAATATCCACAGAGACATCTATGAACAAATTTGTAGCATTTATACTTCATATTAGCAAAAAATTTCAAAACGATCGGAAGAATGTAAGATATAAAATCCAAATGTTGTCAGACGAACAAGCGAAGGCAAACATAGAAGAGGCTTATACAAATCGAGATGCTGAGTAACTCAATTTTTTTCCGGAGAGACAGTGATGCCAATGTTTCAATGAAAATCGGTAAAATTGGCAAACTTTGATAGAAAACGATCGACCTGGAGTTATATATCCAAAGTCTGGCTAGCTGCAACCAGTGATCACTCTGTTCGAAAGCACTAACCACTAGTCTATACTGCTGGTTATTATATTGTTTAATAGTTCCATAAATATTATTTTATTCAAAAATCAATAGATTCAGGACTTGGAATTTGATTTTCAAAAGAGAACATGCAGCCACTATACTTACCATATAATCTGATGTATAATTATGAAAGAGACTTTGTATGTATGTATATATGTGTTTTTGATTTTTAAATGCTTTTTATTATTACTATTATAATTATTTTCACAAAACAGCTTATATCTATTTTAATAGCTACCGATCTACTGATCATTTTCTTTTACAATTTTAATTTATTTTGTTAGTAATCATAGTATTACATATATTGTTCTAATGTTAATGTACAGCATAATAGGAAAAAGAGCTCAAAAACCTATTTACAATTCTTATAAATTCTCATAATACATCTAATACATAATATTAATTAAAAACTGTCTAAAATCGATAACCTAAAGCAGATTGTGTTTAGGTAATCTGTGTTAATACCTGAAGGGTATAGATATTTTGTTGTAATCACATAGACTCTTCACAAATGTGTTAGTATGGTTATTAGTGATTCTGTCATAGAATCTACTGGTTAGTTTGTTAGTAATGTCTGTAACAAACGGAATATTATTTATGGCATGTAGTTTTTTCAAGTTAGTATATATGGGTGTATTATAAATTATTTTTAGGGATTTATTTTGTATTATTTGGAGTTTGGAAAGGTTAGTATTCGAGGCGTTATTCCATACAGGTGAAACATAATGGTTAATAATGGTAATATGAGCGCGTGATATAATTTTATTTTATTTTGAGTTGATAAAGAACTATGGCGATTAAATATTGGGTATATTGAGGATAAACCCCGCATCGCCTTGCATTTCATTGCTGGTTAGTTTGTTAGTAATGTCTGTAACAAACGGAATATTATATATGGCATACAGTTTTTTCAAGTTAGTATATGTATGTACATATATGGGTGTATTATAAATTATTTTGTTTTATTTGGAGCTTAGAAAGGTTAGTATTCGAGGCGTTATTCCATACAGGTGAAGTATAGGCTAATAATGGTAATGAACCTTTTATGCTATAAGGATGCGGTATATCAAATTTCACTGATAATAATATAAAAGCATAATATGTATGTATGTAAGGTTTGTTATTATTATTAATATATATTTTTTTCGAATCAAATAAATTTAATAAAAAAACAAATGAATATTTACTATTAGTTTCGACAAGTTTAAACTGTTTATATTACAAACACTGAGCGAAGCCGGGTAAAAAAATAAGTATGTAATAACTTTGAAAACATAAACATTACTCTAATAAGTGATTTGGGAAACGTAGAAAGTTTTTTTCTATACATAGGAAAAGAAAACGACCGATGCTATGATACTTAATTTAATTTAACTTTCAGCGGAGATTTTTAATCGTTTTCGTTTCACAATAGTACTATTGAAAGATACTTATTAAAAAAAATGCTTTGAAGGCGATCAAAGCCTTAATTCCGCTCAACTTTCAATTGAATAATTGAATTACCGCGTTCTTTCTCCATGGTTTTAATTTCAATGGAAATTTCGCAGTCATCGCTTCTTGTTTGTACAAAATAATATTTATACGGCGAATATTTTAACATACATATACATACACACATTCATATTCGTATTGTCGAGCAATTGAATGAGCCGGTGGCCAACAATTAATCACCTCTTCCCCATCATCCTCTCCACACCGGATATTCGTTATATTCTTTCGATCGACCCCGACGAACGCTAAATTGCTTCCATTAAGGCGAACGGAGCTTTTTCTGAAACATCGGTCAATCTTTGCTGAAACATTACCGACAAACAATACGCATCTCGGCCATACAAAATATCGATCGTTAATTTATTAAGCGACCCATCTTCCGCTTTCTTTTCCCTGCGTTTAATCTTCGCACATATAAACTCTATGTATGTATGTACTGGCCGTGATGCTTCACCTTTTAAATTTTTGTTTTGTTCCTGTCCTGGTTGCAAAACATGGCAATATTCCCGTTATGTTATTGAAAGAAGCTGGTCAGCCAGCGGGAGTTGAAAAATGAAAACTTTCAGTAATGGTCGTCCTTCATAAATCTACTTTTCAATTGATGTCACGCCACGTACCTTCATACTTAGACGTCGAAGCTTTTTTGTAAAGTAACGAAAGCTTTTGTCTGAAAATCTACGATACTCAAAATGTTAAATTCATGAATATAACAAACCACATTTTTTTAATAATAATCTATTCTTAAAATTGTTTGATATTGCTCATACGGGTAAAAGTTGGAAAATGTAACTTTTTCAATAAATTTTGTAGACCATAGACTGAGGTAGTCAAAGCAAACAAAGATAAATTTCATATTGTAGAAAATTTAAGTCTACATTGAGTTAAAGCTCCATTTTTGCTATATAAAATTTTTAATAATCCCATTGAACTCGTCAAATGTCAAATGTCTTGCTCAAGTATTTTTTTTAAATAAATATAGAAATTCATTTAAAAATATCATCATTTTTAAACTTAATACTAAAATGAAGTAAAATACGTACATAAGTTATATGTATATTACCATATATTAATTATAATTACAATGTTGATTCGCGTAAAAGTGTCTGTGTGTCGCAAAATTTATTATATAAACAGTGTGCTTAATTTGAAAAAGAAATGATCGGATATATTCAATTTTTTATTTATTTATTTGTACAGGTAAAAACCCATTTCATTAAATCTTATATTATAAAAAATAGCAATAAAAGAAAACGGTATCAAAATCAATGGAAACAATAATATGCGGTTTATCATATCACATACTTACATATACATATATGACAAAAACATAGAAATGAAATATTGTGTTGTGCTTAAATTTGTCTACGGAAATTGTGGCGAAAAACCATATTTTCATTTTTAAATAATAATTTAATAACATCTTTAGTATTAATTCAATTGTTAAAGAAGTGCAATTGAAAAATAGTGCAATTGTTAATTCGCATCAATAATCTCAATTTTTTGCAAGACTGGGCTATGACGATGATGATGTAATATCGAAACAGTTAAGCTTCCTGTTTTAATTGGGTGAAATAGCTACAGAATACTTTTTATTTTTGGTCGATGAATTGAGAAGAGACGCTTCCATAGACTTCCACAGTGGAAAACTTGAATGGTAAGGGTTATCGCACAGTGTTTTTAACCCAAATTTTGGGTAAAATCATTAATAACACTGTTCGAAACGAAAAATGGTTCAGAGACGAGATATGACTTTTCTTATAGATCTATACCCAGTAAACACTAATCTGGTAATAAAAAATGTTGATTGGCTCGAGATTCGAAGATATATGTGTTTTTTAAATCGCGCGATTTTTCTATATCTTGGTGTTGTTCGGTCGATGTCTCAAAATTTGTCAATTTTCTGTTCAAAGTGAATATTGGAATCTATAGTCGGTTATTTTATCTTTAATTTGTAGTAATTTTCAGCTTTCAAATCTCTCTAAGTAGTCGTCCAGTTCAAATCAAAAGTCAAATGTACGTATTTTCACTTGGGATTTTTTCCCATTGTTAATACTATATTTTATATTGAAACTTATTTATTGGGGTAGTGGTCTGGCTACACCTTTTTTTTTTCGTTTAAATGGATTAATTGGAAGTGTGCTGAATTTTAAATCGGTAAAATTGCAAACAAAAAGCTCGTACTAGTATTTACTCGTTTTGCCAACTTGATGGAGGAACCGTTTCAACAATAAAATTAGAAAAATTGGCAAACTCTGATAGGAAACGATCAATTTAGAATCACAAATATCCAAGTCTGACCAGCAGCATTAACAGTAGATTAGCATGGTATCGAATCCGGTAACCTCTCGGTACCACCAAGCCAGACTGCTGGCTAATATAATATACATATTTATAATATACATATGTATGTATGTATTGATTGTTAATTTTTTTTTAATTTTAAATATATAAATGAATTACTCATTTATATATTTAAATTACTCTGAATTCTATATGTTTGTTATAAAATATACGAAACTATTGTACATTTGTTGTATTTATTTTTTTCTTCACAGTTATTAAAAAAATATATTATTATTTTACTTGCGGAGTTTTTCAAGGCCTATCGTTTTTGATTTGAATTTAAAATACTTTTTATTATTACTAAATTATGTTCATGTGATTATCGTTTACAACAGAAGCATAGTTTTTATTTCAATGCCCAGAAAGATTAATATATGAATTAATATAGGAAATAATTTCAATGTAAAAATTGAAATGGTACACTTGATAGCTGAGACGAGTCTGTGTGCAATGTTTCCTCTGAAAGGAAACCGAGGTAATTTATGAAAGGGAAAAAGTTTCCATTCTTTTATGCTTAGGTTGCTTCTAAAACGTACTCCCACAGGAGATATTGAGGACAATATTTTTTTTTATATTTTCGAGCACTTTTCTTCCATTTTTGTGCACTCAAAACCATTGTCCGCTGAAATTTCTACAGCACACAATACGATAGACATTTACATTTATTACAGGTGACAACGATGACGAGCGTTAGTCGGAAAAACAACACCGAATTTTCCAAATACATATAATACCTATGTATATACCAACTTTAAAATAGAGACACTTCTAAAATTACACCCCCCTCTCGAATACTTATGAGGATATTATTCACGCTGAACCGTCGGATGCGATCATCGAAATGGAATATGTAATTTACGACACTCCAGATTACGCTTAAAAATCCCATATATCACCTTTCGCACTGTTATATTCAAAACTTAAATATTCAACACAAAATTTCAAAGTATATGTAACTCTTATATCTAATATGATATTTAAGAAAGTTATATTACTTATTGATTTTCAGTCAATAAATTAATTTTCGTGACATTCGGAAGCTCTTTGCGAGCGAGAAAAATCCTAGTAAACATATTACATATACGTACGTCCTTTAGAAAAGTGGTTTTCTTTTTTACCCTATAATAATTGGGTTCAGATGTTTCCTTTGTTGTCGGGATTCGGCAGACGAGGGTGGAAATTGGAGGGGTTGGGGGTGCAAAAAAACGGGAAAGTCGTCTACTAATACCCGCTAGGATTTTTCTCTGTATGACGTTTTTCCCTGGTGGTGTCGGACCCTTGTTAGCCATGAAGGGTGCTCAATGTAACTACAGACCTCAGACCATGGGTCACGTAGCCTGTCGATATACTTGTTCGTGGGATCACATCCACAAATAAGCTTGCCAAGACGTAATTTAGACCCGATTGTCGATTTCAAAAGTCAAAACTCTACACAAAGCCTCCTTCTGTTCTTTGATATCGAACTAGAGTATCAAGAATTCCGAGTTCTTCATTTTCATATTTTAGTGGTTTAACTCGGCTTCGCTCGGTATTTGTATTATAAACCACTTAAACATGGCTAATCAAATAGTAAACATTTTATTAAATCTTTCGAATCTCTTTCGAAATTATATATAAGATACATTTCCAATATCACTTACATGATAAAATAATGTACATTTTAATAAAATATTTTTCCAATACAATTCACGACATTCCAGAAGTACATACTCACAATGATGAATTTTTGATTCTTTTACTATAATAAATTAAAAGTTATAAGTCTCATTGTTTGTATGTATATGATATTTCTTGAAATGAGGAATTATCATAAAATATATATAGACACAATTTATTTGAAAAACTTTTAAAAGACATAATTTGAAGTTAAATTTGCATTTTATTTTTTAAAACTTTTTTTGCATTCTCAAAAGAAAATTATTACTCAGTAAAGTCTCACTACAAGACATTTACCAGTAGAAAAACTAGAAAATAACCCCACTCTTATATACATACATACATATATACTAGTCTAGTACTGCGACACTACTCTTTTATACAAATGTATACTTAAATAATTTGAATTTCTATGGCGTAAAATTAAGTTTCCAAATTTCATATTTATTTTATACCAAATTTATGAAAATAAAAAAACTCATGCTAAATTTTGAAGATATAATTTAATATATAAGTATAATTATATATTAGGTATATTGTTTAATATATAATAAGAATTATATATTAGGTGTAATTTAAGCATATTAAATTAAGTTGTAACTTAAAAACGTATGAAATATTTATTGAAAAACTTCAATTCCCATACAAAAACTAATTCAACCACGATAATAAAATACTTAAACACGATAACAAACTCTAGAAATTAAATCAAAGGTCTTAAAATAACAATCTTCAAACACTTTTCCCGGAAAAACTTAAATTTTCCACGTCCGCACCCAACAGCGAGCTTAGATCATACACGCTGCGCTATTGATATTTTCACCGGGGATCGACACCACGATTTGCGTATACTTCATCGAATTTCATAGGGATACAGGACAAATCCCGAAGGGAATCCCTTTCAACGATCAGCTCGGTGCATATTGCAGTCCCGGTGCATAACAATGCAAAGGATGAAATTGGGTCCAGTGCGCATTGCCGCCGCCAATCCACCCAACGGATAATCAGTGCACTTTATGCACTTTGTATACACATGTATATACGTATACACGAGTGTATATATTTCACAGATGGCCTGTGCTGAAAGCTGCCCAGTGCGCCTTTCATCACATCCACCCATAATGAAAATAGAGCCTTTCAGCGAGACCGAGTCTAATGACGCGATCGAATACTACACACTATATTGACAATCTGTGTGTTTGCGCGCGGCCATAAAGCAGAATTTTTCCAGTATTCTAAATTGGCACGTAAATGAGTGCTTATATTGCATAAATAAAATGTATTAATAATAATAAATAGGGTGATAAACAAAAATCGAACGGAAGATTTTCTTAAATAACACACATGTAAGACTAAAGACTCTTTTTAGCAAGATAGAAATTGCACCGTTAAAAAACAATTAAAACCAGGACAGGTACAGGTACAGGACCGATTCATTACATAGCACAATTGAAAGTAGACGCTCATAGACAATGCTTTTATGCAAATACTGAATAATGATGCTCAGCTGATCGATGGTTGTATTATATGAATGTGTATTTGTGTATACGTGGAAGTATTTGTGTATATATGAATGGTGTACATATATGTTTATATAATTGTCTTTGGCCAGGAAGGCGCATTGGGCTTACCTCTTAGGCCTTCTTGGTGTAAATTAAATAAAAAAATAATAAATAAATAAATAAAATAAATCTTGTGTGGAATCAACCTGGATAGAATAGTATTTTGCTTCAAAAACTTCATGACTAATTCTTTCTTGGTCCCTTCGCAGAAGTGACCGATACCGTGGGACTGGGTGTCGTGAGAATACATATCCGGGTAGATTTTTTATAATATTGTATAACTTGTTTATAAAATTATTATTTTGAATAAAAACACCAATATTTTTTTTACTACCGCCACCTATGTATAAAATTAATGACTACCAACTGTCACCAACTGTAACTGATATTAAAAATGTTCAGACTTGAAAAGCTTCCTAAACGATATTTATCTCTATCGTAATGGCGGAGGATCCATTTACTTATATTGATGACCAAAATGAGCAATATGGCAAAGTATGAAAATGATCGGATAAGAGGCAAACTTTTTCCTGAATTGTAATCGTAAGTGAAACGTAAAGGAGGTATGTAAAAAACTCGCAAATTAACAAGACATCTATGAATTGTACATTAATCAAATAGTGGTGACATAGTAGGTAGGAAGGATTTTTAGAGAATTTTTAAACGGAAACCGTTTCAACAATGAAAATAGAGAAAATTGGCAAACTCTGATAGGAAACAATCGACCTGGAGTCACAAATATCCAAGTCTGACCAGCAACACCACAGATGTACTCAGAAAAATGCTTTTCAATCGAAGTCAGCTCATGGGATCGAACTAGGGATCCCAAATCCGAATATTCAAATACTTTTTAGCGAGTATTTTTAATGGGAAATGAAATTGATCACATTGGTTGTGGAAGTTTCGAGATGATGAAATCATTAAGTATGCTTGCTTTAGATAATAATCCACTTACAACTTTGAATTCATGCGTTTTCGGGGACGAGCTGCTAAATAACTTTGGAGAAAATTCTTTATGGATTGATAATAACAAATGGAATTGTAATTGTGATTTGAACTGGTTGAAGCAATTGAAAATAAATAAAATTGTTGCTGGAAATCCACGGTGCACTTCACATTTAAATTTGCCTTTTGAAGAAGTTGATTTTTGCGAGGAGACAACTACATAAGGTTCAACGACAAACAACAGAATATTCAAGGACAACTACAGAATATTCAAAGACAACTACAGATGAACCAGAGATAAGTATAGAATAAACCACAGAATTACCATCAGAGCCGGATTCATCAATGATGATCATAATTATCATGATATCTATATTGATATTGATTGTTCTTATTATTATTATTATCATTTATTTTTATTCTTTTTCAATAATGTTGTTATCTATATAATATTTATATGGGCGTTGGGGATTGAAATACAAAAGTTATTATTATTATTATTACTAAAAATAAATCAATTACATTTGCCTAATTTTATATTTCTATTAAAATTTTATTTGTGTTTTGTTTTGGAGTGTGTATGATTTTAAGTGTATCAAATCATATATTTATAATTATCATGTTGCTTTTAATATCATTTCGATAATTTTTTATAATAATTATCAATTTTTGTGACATTAAATACATACGTAAGTGACAATGATAAAAAGTGGCAAAAACAATATATATATATATATATATATATATATATATATATATATATATATATATATATATATATATATATATATAACCGTAGCCTGAAAAAGTGCAAACAAGATCTTTTCTTAGGCAAAAACCAAATGATCGTAATCAGATCAGAGAGCGGAGTAATAATTAGGAATAGAGAAGAGATCATAGACAGAGTTTATACGTTCTATGCAAAACTTTACGAGAACAACAACGGTCAATTTCCCGTTCCGGAATCGACACATGGCCAAAGGGTTCCTGCAGTATTGCCTAGCGAAGTAGAGGCCGCGCTAAAAACTGCAAAGAACGGTAAAACCCCAGGGGAAGATAATATTCCCATTGACTTACTAAAATGTGGCGGCCCCCCCCTAATTACTATCTTAGCTAGGCTTTTCAGCAAATGCATCCAGAACCAAGCTATACCAGAAGGATGGAATAACGCAACTATCATTTTAATACACAAAAAAGGCGACAAAAGCGATATCAAGAACTACCGACCCATTAGTTTACTTTCAGCGGTCTACAAGCTCTTCACGAAGGTTATTACAGAAAGGCTGAAGAATATCCTCGACGAGAACCAACCTATAGAGCAGGCAGGGTTTAGGGCAAATTTCAGCACAATGGACCACCTTCAAGTAGTTGGCGAGCTAATCGAGCGCGCCAACGAATATCAACGGCCATTGTGCCTAGGTTTCGTCGATTATGAGAAAGCCTTCGATACAGTTAGTCATAATGCAGTACTTAACGCTCTAAAAACACAGGGAGTGCCGGAACCCTATGTGGGACTGTTAGCTGCAATATATAAGAATGCCACAGCTTCGGTTAAAATTTTTTCAGGTACAGATAGATTTAGCATAGGAAAAGGAGTAAGACAAGGAGATACAATCTCGCCCAAGTTATTCAATGCGATGCTTGAGGGAGTTTTCAGGAAATTGGATTGGGATACAGCCGGAGTAAGCATCAATGGTCGCTTTTTGAGTCACCTTCGGTTCGCAGACGATATAGTTTTAGTAGCTCGTGATTCAGCTGACCTACTTATCAGACTAACACAGCTGGACAGGGAAAGTAGAAAAGTAGGATTAAAAATTAACGTAGATAAGACTAAACTAATGTTCAATAGTTATTGCATGCCTGATAGCATCCCCTTAGATGATAAACCAGTAGAAGTAGTAAATAATTATTTATATTTAGGTCAAATAATTGACATGTCTGGTAGTAAAAATGAAGAGATAAAGAGACGTATGAAATTAGGATGGAGTGCATTTGGACGGATGAATGCTGTATTTAAATCAAAAATGCCACTCTGCCTGAAGAAAAGGATCTTTGATCAATGCGTTTTGCCAGTGATGACGTATGGATGTGAAACTTGGACACTGAACGCCAAGATGCAAAATAAAATCCAATGCATTCAAAGAAGTATGGAACGCTGTATGCTTGGCATAACGAGGAAAGACAGGAAGCGGAACACGTGGGTGAGAAATATGACAAGGGTAGTGGACATAGTGGATAGAGTGAAGAGATTGAAATGGCAATGGGCGGGTCACGTAGCTAGGAGGATGGACGAAAGGTGGACAAAAGAAGTGCTTGAATGGTACCCGAGAGAAGGCAAAAGAGTAAAAGGAAGACCGCAAGGAAGATGGGTGAACGAAATTAGGAAAATGTGCGGAATGAGATGGATGAGTGTTGCGCAAAACAGAGACGAGTGGAAGCGTGTTGGAGAGGCCTTCATCCAGCAGTGGATGGCGAATGGCTGTAAATGATGATGATGATGATGATGATGATGATGATATATATATATATATATATATATATATATATATATATATATATATATATATATATATATATATATATATATATATATATATATATATATATATATATATATATTTTATTTTATTTTATTTTTATTTTATTAATTGAAAAATCAACAGACAGGATGTACAGAGATAGGTATAAAAAAAAACAAAAAGTAAATAAATAATATATGTAACATCCGAGTCCAATAATAGATTTTTACAAAAATGATATACAATAATATATAATATAATAATACAATATAATACAATAATATATATATATATATATATATATATATATTATTGTATTTACATATAATATGTACAAATGTATATTGTAAACAAAATGTCTATTGTAGTGTTCATTATTTTTAAATAAAAGTTTATTATTTAAAACGTGTCTATATTATTATATCTATTAAAAAATAAAATGAAGGGAGGCGCGGAAAAAAAAATTTTTTTTAAGGGAGGCGTAGTAGCATAAAGTTTGGAAGCCGCTGCATTAGAACCAATTCAGACTTTACTCCCACCTGCGCCGGAAAAACTGCTAAACACTATTTTTTGCAATTCTAAAAAGGGATGGTTGTGTTCTAATGTTGAATCACCAACAGTAGAGGATTCGTTTGATATCAACAAGGAGACATGCGATACATCACTTTTTGCACAATTTACTTACACCCAGAATGAAGAAAAAGAAGAAGAAGAAGAAGAGGAAGATCAAGAAGAAAATCAAGAAGAAGAACAAGAAGAAGTATTTGAAGGTTATGAATCAGATGAATAAATTTCTCTACTTTTTTTGAAATTTCCATCGCTTTTATCATTTCCAACCCTTGCTAATATCTGTTATTATTTGATAGTTTCGAACTTAATAGAATCACAACAGACCTGTGGAATAGGCCTACTAGGGAAACCACGTTAAAAAAAACTACACAACTAAAAAAGTACACTACCTCATAGGTGGCGTTGAAACGTGTTCATATTATGGCAAATACAACTTCTTGCATCATTATATCTCAGAAACGGTGGCTCTTTAGAAAAAAAGTATCAATACATTTTTTATAGATAATTTTATGATCTACAATTTTTGTCTTGAGTAATTTTATGATAAAACTTACCTTTTAAAAACCCATATTTTTGACCTTTGACCTCAAGTAAATTTTTTTCCAGGTACCAGAACGATGACGAGTTTTGAAATGTCATTTATAATTATGTTTTGAACAATTTTACTCACTTTCAGCTTGTTGTAAATGTATGTACCTTCACTCTAATTTTTTGGTCTAATTTGACCGGACTATTATATCATTACATACGTACTTACGCAAATCAAGCCTCTTAGTAATATATTTAATCACATAAGTTTAAGCCGAGATCAGGTTTTGAAATGTCATTTATTATTATGTTTTGAACAATTTTACTCACGTTCAGCTTGCTGTAAATTTATGTATCTTTGAATGTATAATTTGACCGGACTATAAGGCCGGGATCATAATTTTGATTGAAATCCCAATCATTGAAATCTTTTTAATTGAAATCCTAATCATGAAATCCCACATTTTGTATACATTTATTTTTATATATTGTCTTAATTTTATAAACAAAATAAAGAAGAGGCTATTTTTAAAAAACATTTTTTTATTATTATTTTTTTATTTTATACGAATTTTTATTTTTAAACACAATATTATTTATAAATTATTTAAATTTGTTTATTGGTTGGGTTAATACGAAGAGTTCTCTAAATTGAGATATCACCAATTCTCTCCGTATACTTTGATTATGAGTATGGCAAAGTGCTTCATCTGCCATAGCGAGAGGGGGTCGAAAAGCTACAGAACGATCAGAACAGTGTGGACAAATGCGACATTGTGAACGATAGACGTCACCGAGTACAATAATGCAGTATTTTCAAACGTGTCTATTACGATTACTTTTCACCATGGTAATGGCGGATCAAGTCCGCCATTACCATGGTGAAAAATAATCGTATTTAATAACATTATTTTTGTCGACCGCTTAAGCATGTGTGCTCTTCACGAAAAAATTCAAGTATAATTCTTGTATCAATTTGATGAAAATAAAAAAGAATCATTAAATTTTATATACTTTCTAAGTGGAATATTTCCTCTTAGAAAGGTCAAAAATGTTGTGACCACTATTCTGTCCACACCCCTGAACGTACCAAGCTAAAACAAATATTTTTGAAACAATATTTCATTATTTTATTTTAACCTTTTAAATTATTTTAATCTTCTTGATATTTATTGTGTATAATACTGATAATGATTTTAAATAATAAAAAAAAAATTAACAAAAAAAAAAGTATAACTTTTGTCTTGTGCAAATTTCCATACATTTGCGCTCAATTTCTATCGAAAATGCTTCCATAGCTATGTATTAGTATTTCATAATGCTGCCGGTATATGTGAATGTGTATAGACGGTTCAATATCGAATTTTGTTTTGTGACTTACTTATATTCCTCAAATATATATAAAGTCATGGGTTGGTCACATCCGAATTTTTTATAATGAATTGTGATCGGATAATAACAATGATATAATATTATCCGATGATGATAACAATGATAATGTTGAAATACGATGGCATTAAATGTTTAGGTTATCAGTACGATACAGTAATTCTAATAACCGATCACAATTGTAAAATCATTCATTCATTGTAAAAAAGTCAATCAACTTGGTAGTACCGTAGATTTTAAGCGAATCAAAATACATACATTAACTGTTGCTTTCTTGGAAAATGAAAGTGTAAGTATCCATTTTTTAAATCAGTAAAATTCAATATTTTTTAAATAGCAATGCATTAGATGATGATTGTTGTTAGTAAACCAGATATAAAGCGAAAACTATGGAAACGATAAAATGGAATCAAATATTATCTGCAATTATTTGCCTTCTGGTATTACCGATCACCCAGTCTTATACCATCGAAAATTTATTTTCAAGCCAGTAAAGGCTAATTTCTATAAGAAATCGAAATACGGGTCAGGCATTTTTACAAACTTCCTATACGTTTCACATTAAGATGTCATTTTTATATCTCTTATCTCTTATCCGATCGTTTTCATACTTTGCCATATTGCTCATTTTGGTCATCAATATACGTTAATGTATCGTCTGCCATTACGTTGGAGATAAAATATCGTATACAACGCGTTTCAAATTTCCAAATTTTCGACTTTTTTGACGTCTATTCGTCTAGCAAGCGGTGTCACTTTCTATTCTAACCTGTTCGCCGTGAATATGAATTAAAATAATTATAAATAATAATTAAATTAATTTGTAAATAATTATAATTAATTTGTAAATGATAATTAAATTACTATGTATAAAATAATTAAAATAATTTGTAAAATATTGTATTCATAAATAAATGTCTGTAGCATTTAAATCAGTGCTACTCTAACATTTTCAGTTGGCGGACCTCGCGGAATTCTAACGGGCTGCCTGCGGTATTATAGTAATTTCTGTAACACTAAAAAGTAGAAAATAATAAAATCTTTAGTAAAAAAAGGTTTTTTAAAAACATACCTCTTTGGTTTTGTATATAATTTTAAGATATATAAAAAAAAACTCAAGTAAAAAAAAATAAATGGATATAAAAAACTTAAGTAAAAAAACTCATGTAACAAAATAAATGTATATAAAAAATAATGTACTAAAATATAAAAAACTTTAGTAAAAAAAACTCAAGTAAAATAAATGTATATAAACAAATAATGTACTAAAATATAATAAATAATTAAATAAATATACAATAAATGAAATACAATTAATTTATTAAAATAAAAAGGTAATTTAAACAATATTTCAACAACAAATGTACAAATGTGTGGGATTAAAATTTCAATCAAAGTAATTTCAATGATTGGGGTTTCAATCAAAAAGATTTCAATGATTGGGGTTCCAATCAAAATTATGTTCCAATCAAAACTATAAACTAATGTAATTAAATATATTACTAAGAGGTATGGGCCGCCTTGGTATGTATGTGATGATCTAAAAGCGGCCCATACCTCTTTCATTCATTATGTTCGGCCAGCGTTAGACATGCACGCACATGTGCACATGCGCACACATTACACATGCACACGCACATGCGCACAGCGTTGCACGCACGCACGCACGCATGCATGCACGCACGCACGCACGCACGCATGCACGCACACACGCACACACGCACACACCCACACACACACACACACAGATTACCGTCTTTATATATATGATATTATGATTCCGATCATTCATATAGTAAAAATCGTTCCAATAAGTCGGGATCAATTTCTTTAAAAAATACTTACTTAAATAAAACATGTCATGCAATACTGTTTCTGCATCTAAAAAATAAAAATGTAAATATTCATATTATACCGTTACAAATCAAAAATACTTTTTAGCTTGTATATATAATATGTATGTATGTTGTATACAATACAGGAAATTAGTGCAAAATCGACGATCAGTGAAATGGAATCAAATATTGTTTGGAGTCGTCTGTATCAGTATTATCCCGATCGCCCAGTCTTACCTGACAAGGGACAAATTTTTAAATAAATCTGAAATAAAACCTCAAGTGACATCATATGGAACTTGTAGTATAAATGTTGATATTTACACAATTATTTGCAATGATATCACTTCGAATGACAATTTAACAGTCCTATTAGAGGAAATAGTTGAGGTAAGCTTTTTTGTGACACAATTTGTGTGTGTGTGTGTGTGTGTGTGTATATATATATATATATATATATATATATATATATATATATATATATATATATATATATATATCATCATCATCATCATCATTTACAGCCATTCGCCATCCACTGCTGGATGAAGGCCTCTCCAACACGCTTCCACTCGTCTCTGTTTTGCGCAACACTCATCCATCTCATTCCGCACATTTTCCTAATTTCGTTCACCCATCTTCCTTGCGGTCTTCCTTTTACTCTTTTGCCTTCTCTCGGGTACCATTCAAGCACTTCTTTTGTCCACCTTTCGTCCATCCTCCTAGCTACGTGGCCCGCCCATTGCCATTTCAATCTCTTCACTCTATCCACTATGTCCACTACCCTTGTCATATTTCTCACCCACGTGTTCCGCTTCCTGTCTTTCCTCGTTATGCCAAGCATACAGCGTTCCATACTTCTTTGAGTGCATTGGATTTTATTTTGCATCTTGGCGTTCAGTGTCCAAGTTTCACATCCATACGTCATCACTGGCAAAACGCATTGATCAAAGATCCTTTTCTTCAGGCAGAGTGGCATTTTTGATTTAAAAACAGCATTCATCCGTCCAAATGCACTCCACCCCAATTTCATACGTCTCTTTATCTCTTCATTTTTACTACCAGACATGTCAATTATTTGACCTAAATATAAATAATTATTTACTACTTCTACTGGTTTATCATCTAAGGGGATGCTATCAGGCATGCAATAACTATTGAACATTAGTTTAGTCTTATCTACGTTAATTTTTAATCCTACTTTTCTACTTTCCCTGTCCAGCTGTGTTAGTCTGATAAGTAGGTCAGCTGAATCACGAGCTACTAAAACTATATCGTCTGCGAACCGAAGGTGACTCAAAAAGCGACCATTGATGCTTACTCCGGCTGTATCCCAATCCAATTTCCTGAAAACTCCCTCAAGCACCGCATTGAATAACTTGGGCGAGATTGTATCTCCTTGTCTTACTCCTTTTCCTATGCTAAATCTATCTGTACCTGAAAAAATTTTAACTGAAGCTGTGGCATTCTTATATATTGTAGCTAACAGTCCCACATAGGGTTCCGGCACTCCCTGTGTTTTTAGAGCGTTAAGTACTGCATTATGACTAACTGTATCGAAGGCTTTCTCATAATCGACGAAACCTAGGCACAGTGGCCGTTGATATTCGTTGGCGCGCTCGATTAGTTCGCCAACTACTTGGAGGTGGTCCATTGTGCTGAAATTTGCCCTAAACCCTGCCTGCTCTATAGGTTGGTTCTCGTCGAGGATATTCTTCAGCCTTTCTGTAATAACCTTCGTGAAGAGCTTGTAGACCGCTGAAAGTAGACTAATGGGTCGGTAGTTCTTGATATCGCTTTTGTCGCCTTTTTTGTGTATTAAAATGATAGTTGCGTTATTCCATCCTTCTGGTATAGCTTGGTTCTGGATGCATTTGCTGAAAAGCCTAGCTAAGATATTAATTAGGGGGGGGCCGCCACATTTTAGTAAGTCGATGGGAATATTATCTTCCCCTGGGGTTTTACCATTCTTTGCAGTTTTTAGCGCGGCCTCTACTTCGCTAGGCAATACTGCAGGAACCCTTTGGCCGTGTGTCGATTCCAGAGTGGGGAATTGGCCGTTGTCGTTCTCGTATAGTTTTGCATAGAACGTGTAAACTCTGTCTATGATTTCTTCTCTATTCCTAATTATTACTCCGCTCTCTGATCTGATTGCGATCATTTGGTTTTTGCCTAAGAAAAGATCCTGTTTGCACTTTTTCAGGCTACGGTTATTCTTAATGGTATTTTCTATTAGCTTGCTGTTAAAATCCCTGACATCCCTGACTATTCTCTTCTTAATTTCCTTATTTACTAGATTGTATTCTTGCTTATTATTATCCCTATCTAAATTCCTTTTATGCTTAATTAGGTTTTTTGTTTCCGCTGAAATTTTGCTTAATTTAATCTGTTTCCTGAAACCACCTAATTTCTTACCTGTTGAGGTTAGAACCGAACTAATTACAGTGTTCAATTCCTCGATGTCTGCTTCTGGGTTTAATTTCCCGTATCGATTTCCAAGTTCGAGTTCGAATTCCTTTTTCCTAGACCTTAGTTGAGCGAAATCTGGAGAGTTACTGCATCCTTTTATTAATTTCCTACGTTCGCAATTTATATTAATGGCCATCTTGGCACGGACTAATCTGTGATCGCTGCCTATATCTACTTTACTTAAAACACTAACGTCTTTAACGGAGTGCAGGGCATTTGTTAGGATGAAATCGATCTCGTTTCTGTCTCCTTTAGGACTCTCCCAAGTCCACTTATTGTTGGTGTTTTTCCTGAAAAATGAATTAGTGATGAAGAGCCTGTTGTGTTCTGCGAATTCTATGAGGCGATCGCCTCTGTCGTTTCTTTGGCCGGTACCAAAATTGCCTACTGCTCTTTCTGTGTTTGCCTTTTGTCCTATTTTTGCGTTAAAGTCGCCCATGATTATTTTAAAGTGGTGGCGGCTATTATCGTATGCGCCCTGTAGTTTTTCGTAGAAGTCTTCTATTTCCTCGTCTGGGTGGCTAGATGTGGGGGCGTACACTTGGAAGATTTGACAAGTGTACCTGCTCGAGATTCTTAATACTACATAGCATATACGTTCCGATATGTCGTTTATTTCTATAATATTTCTTTCTATTCTCTTATTGATAAGAAACCCTACTCCTCCTATTCTACCATTTGGTAGCCCTCTCCAGTAGAGACAGTTACCACTTTTTAGGATTATTTGGTTTTCCTGTTTTCGTCTTACTTCGCTAAGTCCTACTAAATCCCATTTGATACTTTCTAGTTCATTCTCTAATGCAAGCACACTTCCTTCACTCGATAACGTTCTTACATTGTACGTGGCTAAATACAGGTTTCTATTAGCTAAGCTATCATCCATCGTCACTCTTACCTTGTTGGAGGTTTGGATATTATTTTTCTCGCATTTATCCAAGATGTGTTGAGAAAAAGGCGGTACTTGAGAGAGATTTCCATTCAAGGAGTGAGTTCTTACCGCCATAAACTCTTCTCTGTGGTCAGCTTTGACATATAGTCATCCTAGGTATCACTTGGATCACTTATGAGTTATTACATGCCATTTAACAGGGTTACTTTGTAAGTGAAAGTAGTTAGTTATGATAATAATAGATTAGCAATTGTTATACTACTTTTTTACAGATCTTTATCGTGAGACGCCTCTTTGGAGACAACGGATTTATATATGTGAGTGCGGTTTGCAATTTAATATTTTAATAATAACTTTAGTAAAGTATATAAAATTACACGAATTACTTTAATATAATTTAAATATGAAAAAGAACTGATAGACAGTTGGGAAACACCGTTTCTGTTTGCTATTATTCTATTAAGTAAAGTTCGTTAAAGATTTTTGGCTGGAAGCAATTATGTGGAAGATTTATTGCTTCTGTGGGACCGACTTGGCTGGCGAAGGACCCTTTTTTTGTATTCAGGTAGGGAGATGTATCTCGTTTGACACCGATTTGACACAAAATTAGCACAAAATTTTTCGAAATAACTGATATAAAACCGCTTTTTACGACCGATTTGCTGTTTATTTTTACACTTAAATTATACTAGGATGCAATTAGTAAAATAAGTGATTAGATGGTTAAGTTAAATTTCGTGCAATAGCCGGGTTTAAGCGAGTAATAGCGGGAGGAACGCAGAAGCACGTCCTCCTCACATGACACGAAAGACCGAACTCATATATATATATATATATATATATATATATATATATATATATATATATATATATATATATATATATATATATATATATATATATATATTATATATATATATATATATATATATATATATATATATATATATATATATATATATATATATATATATATATATATATATATATATATATATATATATATATATATATATATATATATATATATATATATATATATATATATATATATATATATATATATATATATATATATATATATATATATATATATATATATATATATATATATATATATATATATATATATATATATATATATATATATATATATATATATATATATATATATATATATTTATATATATATATATATATATATATACACACATGCATGCACACACACACACACACACACACAAATTGTGTCACAAAAAAGCTTACCTCAACTATTTCCTCTAATAGGACTGTATATATATATATATATATATATATATATATATATATATATATATATATATATATATATATATATAAATATATATAAAGTATATGTTTAACTATATACATAAAAAAATGAATATATATATATATATATATATATATATATATATATATATATATATATATATATATATATATATATATATATATATATATATATATTCATTTTTTTATGTATATAGTTAAACATATACTTATTTGCATTATTCATTTTTTTATGTTTATATTATTTATTTTTAAGAACTTTGCGAATGGAACAAAAATCACAATTCAACTGGAAATATATCTTTTATTGACGGCTGATGGAAAACTAACCCAAAATTGGATAAAATCAACGAAATTCTTTATAAAAGCTCTGCTTTTGTATTCTCGTAATAGCTTGGACATCGAAAAATATGCATTTGACGGAGTTGTCTTCGAAGAGTTGGAAAGTTTGACTTTGGCTAATTTTGAAATTAGTACTTTAGAAGAAGACACTTTTAAAGGTCTACAACTTCTAAAAGGTTTGGTGATCTACAACTGTGAAATAAAGATAATCAACGAAAACGCTTTGAAAGCTATATCCCTTACTTTAGAAAGACTACATATCGGTAAAACACAAATATCGGTTCCATTATTTCCATTTGATCCCACTAATCTAACGGGAACAGTTCCCTTGCCTAAACTTAAAACAGTTGATTTTAATCCAAATAATATTAATACTTTAAACTCGAAATCATTTTCGCAAATTGAGTCGTGTGAGGAGTTAAATATAAAATGGAATGATATTGAGCACATCGGTTGTGGAACTTTCGAGATGATGAAATCATTAAAGGCGCTTGGTTTGAACGGTGATAGACTTACTACTATGGATTCATGCGTTTTCGGGGACGAGCTGATAAATAACTTTGGTGAAAAAACTTTATGGATTGATAGAAACATATGGAATTGTAATTGCGATTTGAACTGGTTGAAGCAATTGAAAATAAATAAAATTGTTTCTGACAATCCATGGTGCACTTCTCATTCCAATTTGCCTTTTGAAGAGGTTGATTTTTGCGAGGAGTTTACTACGGAAGATCCAACGACAACTACATATGAACCAGAGATAAGTACAGAAGAGACAGAATTATTACCACCAGAGCCGAATTCATCAATGATGATCATAATTATCGTGATACCGATATTGATATGTGGTATAATCGCTGCACTCATCGTCTACATAGTAATCAGATACAGGCGAACCAATGAAACTGGTACAACTATTCAAAATGATCTTGAACGAACAAATTCAAATGTAATAACTGATACAAATTCAAAAGACAATGATGTGACTAAGAATATAGAATTAAGATTGATTGACGACAAAGGAAACATAATGAAAAATCACATTGCAGTTGATCACATTGCTAGCTAAGGATCAAATACATACAATAGTTTAAAAAACCCGGTTTTTTTTAATTTAATTTCGAAAACCAATATTTTAGCTTCAAATTAATTATGAAAATTCAACACATTATTACTAAAAATAAATCACGAATTTGCATTTGCCTAATTTTATATTTCTAGTGAGTTACAATAATTTGTTTTTATTTTTGTTTTGTTTTCGAGTGTGTGTGTACCTTATAGATTAGATATACATATACATATGTATGACTTTATGTGTATCAAATCATATGTTTATAATCATCATGTTGTTTTTAATATCGTTTCGATAATTTTTTATTAGATCAATAATTATCAATTTTTGTGACATACATACATACATATATAATTTCATGATATGATTCCGATCATTCACATAGCGAAAATCGTTACAATAAGTCGGGATAAATGTATTTAAATAATACTTACTTAAGAGGGCTGTACACCTGAAATCTTAATTTTGTTGCCGTTCCTTTCTTCGATATATATATATATTGAGTGAATTCGACAGCTGCGCTTCGACCAGATAATACGGATTTTAAATCGACAAAATCGAGGTTTCGTATTCTCCTATTTTCTCCTCCAAAAATAGACCAATTTTTAAAAAAATTTCATCATCTTTCAATACAAGCTTTTACTTTGTATTTTTGAACAAGTGGGTGTATGTATTTGTGATCCCTGCATTAATTTAATTAAACCGCACAATTTTCCAAAAATTTCAACCAAATAGGCAAGTTTAACAATAAAATTATCGTTCGTCCACAATGTGCCTCTTCGTGTTGGTTTTCTTCGAGAAAGGTTGCTATTTCTTCTTTGAGTTCAAACACCCTTTGAATCAATTTTGCACGGGATAGCCAGCGAACAATAATACAAAAGTGAGGTATAATTAGCTTCCATAGGACATTGCTTTCAAAGGACTGTTCTTAATGCAGTTTATAATTTTTATAACTTTTGTAAAAATGCTGTTCAGTTCCTCGCTCATATTTTTTGACACTAGATCTGCTCTGTGAAGCATACAGTGCGTCCAGATGGCATGTGGTGCATTATTTTTGACCAATGCTTGAAGACCTGCTTTGTGGACATTGAGTGAGCTCCGTCGGTATAGTGGATAGAGTGAAGAGTGGATAGAGTGAAGTGGACATAGTGGATAGAGTGAAGAGATTGAAATGACAATGGGCGGGTCACGTAGCCAGGAAGATAGACGAAAGGTGGACAAAATAAGTGCTTGAATGGTACCCGAGAGAAGGCAAAAGAGTAAAAAGAAGACCGCAAGGAAGATGGGTGAACGAAATTAGAAAAATGTGCGGAATGAGATGGATGAGTGTTGCGCAAAACAGAGACGAGTGGAAGCGTGTTGGAGAGGCCTTCATCCAGCAGTGGATGGCGAATGGCTGTAAATGATGATATATATATATACATATAAATATATATGGTACCCCGATTTTTCCGCGCGGTCAATATTCAGACTTATCAAGTCAACAGTTTTATCAATCGTTTCAAATGCAAGTAGAGTAGCAAACATTTGTTTTATGACTATGTTTTACTACCTACATATGTACATTGGCTATATTTATATATATGTAAGTATTCAGACATGCCTTGTTTCTAATATACATATATGCATGTATACATTATTTTGAAATATTTATTTTATTTTATCTTTTACAATTTTCCACAACTATAGATTAAATCTTCATTGGATCTCCTTGAAATACTTATTAAATCAAACTATCTTATTAAATTATTTCATAGGTTGATTAAAAATTTTAAGCCATCTTCTTAGCATTTAAAATATATGTATAAATATACTATTTGAGGTCTTGGGAATTCCAATGACGACCGATCAATCGAACACCTCGCATCGAAATCATAGAAGTATGTACATCATTTTCTATGCAAAAATTAACAATATTTGAAACGAATTCAATGAACATAAAGAGTCTATCCCTATAATTGTTTGGTTTTCGACATTAAGGATTTCGTACAGCTACAATTATTTTTCAAAATGATGCTAATTTTAAATGATTTTACATGTCATTTTATATTCCCCGTGGGTTTTATCAAAGCTTTCAAAAAGGCGAATATACCAAAATGTCTAATGCGCTACCCGAATATAATGGTATCAGTTTATTTGTTAAAAGGCCAATTTGTTTCTATTTACCTGCTTACACGATAATGGCGAGTCGATACCTGTAAAACATCATGTAATGTATTTATATACGCAGTGAACAATTAACAATCAACTACTACATAGTCCAACTCAAGTTCCTACTCAAGAAATTAGGAACACTTGCGAGTTTTGCGACATACGCCTTTGTTCATTGAGCGTCAAGGGCGATAGTGCGAGAATATTTTCAAACATTGAAAAGATTCTCAGCTGTCTGAATTGTCCTAAGGGTAATTAGGGGTTTAATTTTTTTTTATTTTATAAAATTGATGCATTCAATATTTAATTTTGAATTTTTAAATGAACAATATCGACTTTTGATCCTCAATTCACCTTTCACAGCCACATCAAGACAGTCGCTGACGTTTCCTTTCGTCGACTTGGATTTGTCTTGAAATATGTAATGTCAGGTTGGTATGAGTGGTACGTAATGTATTTGTACGTTGGCATACGTGCGCAAGTGGGTTACCAACGTAAACATTTCCTTAACTACACACTACTGGTGCTTCATACTTTCGCGTCAATAAAATCATAATTATGAATATTATTATTTAGAGGTCTTATCCAGTAGCGGCTCGTGATAATTTTTAGTGGCGGGGCTGCACTGAAAAGATGTCTAAAAAATGTCACCATAATTATTCTTTCATGTCATAACAGGACAAAATAAGCACAATTTTTGGCGTACGACCACTTACATGTGGATTTAAGTATTATTGAAAAAAAAACTAGAAAAATTCACCACCCATTAAGAGAGTGCGTCCAAACGCAATGAATATTTCGAAAAATACGCTGGTACTCCAGTAAGATTGCTAAAAAAAAATCGTTCTTGCTGGTTTCGCGACGCGGATTAAAAAAAACCCCAAAACCTTTCAAAAACTTAACCCCCTAATTCGTAACGAAAAACATTAACCTGTTGACAATGCATCGATACATTGGTTGTTTCATCTGCCATAACAGCTAGATAAGTTGCTTTTTTTATTTCAGCACTTATTTGTTCCCTACACACGTTCAAAATACAATCTAAAAGTTCATTTTGAATAGTTTTTGATGTCCCTTTAAAAACCGAAGAAGTTTGAAAATGTTTTTTTTAAGAATCGTCGAAATTTTGTGAATATTCTAAAAGCCCCCGAAAAACTCCTGGATTTTTTGAATTATCTGTTTCATCGTGTCCCCTCATTGGCATTTCAAATTTACCGCAAAATTTAACGCAATCAATAATTTTAAATAAAACATCCCGATTTTTTTTGACGTTTTCGTTATGCTTATCTTTTTCCCGCCGACGGTAATTGGACTATTCGTCACATTGGGGTGGTCACAAAGACAATTTTTGCCATGAAAATCGCGAATACACAATATTTGGCACTCAAGTTCTCGTTACTATGATAGTTATCGTTAGTATGATGGACTTTTCGGCTGCCAGATGTTCCGTTATAGAGATTTTAGGGACTTTGTGACGAGTAATTTGTGACCAGTAATCACCGAACCCCCGCCGACAAGCTTCCCAAAATCGTGAGATTACACACATTTTTTAAGTGTTCGACACTTCCCTCGTGTTTTTAAATTTATCGTTTAAATGTTTTAAGTCAATAACTCCTGTTTTCGTCCAAGATGCTTCGCCTGGCGACTCGCCTCCAAACAAAATACACGGATAGCAAAATAACGCGTTTTTTTCTGTACATCTCGTTAACCAATTGTATTTAATAGCTGCAGGCTGTGAAATAATTAAATTGGGCGTGAGGCAGCCTAATGATTTTATGGCGACTTTTTCGGTAAGTTCTAGTCGCGAAAAGTGCAAATTTTGTAAATATTTTACTGAATTCTTTTGTTGTTCCATTTTTAAAAGAAAAAAAATCTTAATATATTTAAATAAAAATTACGAGAAAAAGTTTTTGATTTGAAAAAAGTTTGCTGTTATCAAAATGAAAACGACTCACCGAAGATTTGATGAGGGCTCGTACACAACCAATTAAGAGTAACGAAAACGAATAAAGCTGTGATCATGCAATTAAACTAATCAAATGTAAGATCAAGCGCGCGAAATCTTAAACAAACTGACAGATGAATGTCGTTTAACAGGCGAAGGCTGCCGACTGTCCAGCCAGAAACGGCAGAGTGAGTGAAAGAGAAAGAGCTATCTGCAGTTGCAAATAGCTCTTTCTCTTTCTCGTTCCGAAACTCCGGGCTGCGCAGCGTTCAGCGCGGCGCTGTAACACTTTACAGCCAGTACAGCAACATTTTAATTCATCTGTCACCATACAAGTTAGTGGGGTCTTCGAAACGGTCAACATTACTTACAATATCACCCTTTTGGATATGGGTGATATTGTAAGTAATATTTACTCTGTCGAAGGCCCCAATAGTTCGTTCATCCAACTAATAAAAAAATATCATTAATAAATAAAATATTAAATGTATTATTAAACATATATCTTAGAATTTTATAGGAGGGGTTGCAGCCCGGCAGCCCATTAGGACGAGCCGCCACTGGTCTTATCCCATTTTTTTCACAGTAATCTTCCCGGACATGCATACAACAAATCTTGAAAGCTCCATCGTAATCGGTTCATTGGTTTAGGAGCCTATTTGAAACAGACAGACAGAAAAAACATTGATTTGTATATACGTATATTGATTTTTTTTTTTAAATATCCAAATAAATCTTTTTCTCAAATGTTCCTATTGGAAAATTTGCACAATCTAATTAAATTACTATTAAGAATCCTTTCAAAATTTCTATATTAATTAATTAATTAATTATATCCAGCAGCGGTAGCACCAAGTGATCAGTGGGTTTGATCCGCTATACTGCTGGTCAGATTTGGGGGTTTTGTGACTCCAAATCGATCTTTTCTTATTACAGTTTGCCAATTTTACCTGATAATTGATGAAACGGTTCCTCAAAATTGGCGAAAAATCATCTTTCCTGCTGTCACAAACCCTCTGTATTTATTGTATGTACAATTTGTAAAAATTATGTTCAAAATTGAAATCCATAGATGTCTCAAGAGATTAATTCTGTAATTAATTAATTAATTATTATTTCGTGTTCTTCATCTTCTGGAAATACAGTGATTTATGTAATAATAAAATGCTGCATTATTTGTAATTAATATATAAATATATATATATATATATATATATATATATATATATATATATATATATATATATATATATATATATATATATATATATATATATATATATATATATATATATATATATATATATATATCTCATGTTTCAATTGTTCGATGTTTTCGTTTTTTCTATGTAAAATAAAATAAAATATCGTAAACAATAAATTATTTATAATTTTACAATTTTTTGGATAGATTACGATATGATTACGATTTATCGGTACCAAAGATTTCTTTATATGTCGATTATCACATTTTCATTATCCACTCAGTGAACTTTGATTAAAGTGATCGGAATAGCACTTCAAATTCAGCCAACTTGATTTTGACAATGTTTTATTTTCATTGCCACTAGGATTGTGAGTGCAAAAAAATATATGTATGTAATAGACATACTCGTTATACTTTTATTTTTTCTGTACCTGAGAAATGGATATGTAAATATTGAAATTACATGCTTATATATAAAAAATATATTTACAAGTGTGTATGTATAATTTATAGTACGTTTAAAATAAAAGAAATCTATCGGAAAAACTGGTATCGATGAAATGGAATCATATTTTGCTTGGAATTGTTTGCATTTTTATTTTACCCAACGTCCAATC